>NW_028141164.1:11084800-11731646 GCF_030444845.1 Prenolepis imparis
TACATGTATTATCAATTTTTATTCTGTACTTTTGAATGACCTTTGTCACAAAATTAGTAGGTATCGCGTTATTGAATGAGTAAATAAAATAGCTAGATTCATCTTTTAAAATAGACATTTCACGATGTGGAATCTAAATTTTAAATTTTAAATTTAACATATGTATTATCGAAACTGCATTCTTGTCAATTTTTGTTTTGTATTTTTAATAACCTCTTTGTCACAGAATTAATATCGCATTATCGAATGAATATAAATGAATTCGCTGGATTCATCTTTTAAAATAGACATTTCACAGTGTGAAATCTGGCCTTGCGGTGCTTCGAAGTGTCGTTTTCAGAAACCGCACATTAATATCGCTCTTGTTGCCGCTCCGGAAGCTTCGGAATTCTGCCCGTGCAAACCGCTGTTGTAAAAAGCGCGACAAGAACGACCACCTCGTAGACATTTATGGTCGTACGTAAGCGACAAAGGTGTTGTACGAACGGAACTGATTCGGCGCTGTTAAACCGGAATCGGAAACGGCCAAAATTCCATATAGCATAGACACAGTAAAATGAATAGACCTTTGGCGCCTCTTTATCGACTTCATTTATATACCTGTCTCTCGTATCGTTCCCCTTATATATCTCTCATTTAAATATTGCATGAATAATCCCACAGACAGATTCCACAAAGCTAGAAAAATATACCTGAACTTATTTTTTTATTTCAATACAATTTTGATATAATCTGATTGTCAATTAGCTATGCTCGATTCATCAAAGTTTAAGATAGAAATAAAAGGGATGATAATGATGGTAATAAAATAAATATTAAATGTATCCTGTATATCTTATGTTGCATTTCCGTTAACAAATTGATTGTTACTTGGGATAGTGCAAGTTATTGGTGTTTAAAGCAATTATCATCAGGCAACTATCTGTATATTTCAATCAACGCAATGGGTTTCAGCTTCAACTAATTTCCTGTTGCTTAACAATTTTAAAAAATATCGATTGTCCGATCTCTCGAGATCGACAAGTAATGTTCTTCCCAATGATTTTGCAGGAAAATAGTTTTATTCCATCCTGATATCTCCTATATCTCTTCATCATCCTTTACGCAAGTTCTAGCACATCGGAATGTTCTTCTCCTATGCGAATTATACCAATCGCCGCTATTACCCCACGCATTGCGTAATTCTCGCTCGCGCGATCGAGCAAAGAGCCCATTCGATCGGATGTTAAACCGCAGCGCAGCGCAACTTCCGGGATGGCAAGAAGTCAATCGTCCAACGAACGCGATCAAATTGTCGACTCGTCGAGACTCTCGTTCTCTCTCGGGTTCGCGTGAACCGGAAATTGCGAGCTGTCCGTAAACCTGTAAACGAACTCTTTGGACTTATTCCAACACGTAATACAAGCCCATCAGGGCTGTAATGCCGGCCTCTCGGTGCACCTCGCAACAACATACGAAACCTCTCATCAATGGCGCGATGACGGGTTATTATTATTCCTCTATATTATTATTCTACAAGATTTAAAAAGTAATAGCATTTTTTTTCTCCTTCTCTCGAACAGTATAAATAAGTTTTGCCCGTAGAATTTGAATGCGTTCCCGAGAACGAAGGAGGGTTCGCGCGTTGAAAGTTACCGCTGAATCACTCATAGAGATGCGTCGGACAAAAAGCGATCCCGGCGAACGGTATATCCGCGAACCCCTTCCTCTCTCTGCCCCCCTTCCATTTGCGCTCCATTTACATCCGAACGCTTAAAGAGTGCACGCGCCATCCGGTACGCGGCGACTTACTGGATGGAAAAGAAGAGGAAGAGAAGAAGGGGCCAGGGGGGGACCGGTCCCGGGTGGAAGTTGCCCCGGTCTCGCGTCTGCGGCGGAAATGAAGGAGTTGATATATCAGCCCGAGAGCTATAACTCACTTAGTACTTGCATACGTACCCCCCGTCTCTGGTCCCCGGCGCAGGGCTCGCTTCTTTCTCTCTTCCTCCATTCCCCGGTCGTTCTCCTCTATCCTTATCGACCTCATCTAAATTTCTCATCTCTTCTATTCTCCTCTCTCTCTCTCTCTCTCTCTCTCTCTCTCTCTCGGCGAGATTTTACTTTTCTTCCTTTTTACGCGCTTTTCGCGCCTTCTCTCGCGTACGCGCGCATAATCTGGGATCGCGCGAGGATTTCGTGCCCAACTTTATTCCGATGTTGCGAAGAAGGGCGTGAATCGCGAAAGATAGGGGCACCGCACAATTTCGAAGGCCCACATCCGCCGCGAAGCCGCGCGAAGAGAGGCGTATGATTATCGCACCACCCCGGTAATATTATGTCATTGTGGTTTCATCAGCCCCCCTTTCTCTACTCTCCTCCCGCCGCACCGGACGAAATACCTTCGAGGTTTTGGAGTCTCTGCGAAAGATATGCTACGCTCATCGCTGTTCCGTTTATTTCTCTCGGACGTTACGTGGTTTGAGGGAGCGTGAGGAGAGAACAACGGGAGAAACCGCCTAGAGAGGGTTCCTTAATAACACGGTTCGCTCTAACCTCTGTAGTCTGAAGAATGGACCCCGGCCAAGGAGTCGGGCTGCGAATCGTCTGAATATTTTCGACCGGATATATATTTTCGAATCGCATCGCGCTTAAAAATTCACCTGTCGGAAGCTTCCTCCGTAAATCTGTTTATAAATATCTAATTTTTGTGTATTACTGTGTTTAGGTTCCCAGACGTTATAAATTATTTCTTCCTCTTTGGCTTATTTATTAAATTCTAATTATGCAAATTTTTTTCTTTTATCAATAGTGTTTTATTTATTATCGAGATTTATTATCCACGCGTGCGGCTACTTGATTTCCGAGTAAGGAATTACAGTGTCAATGAGAAAAGACGGCTCACTCGGCACTCCGAAGATATATTTCATAATCACAGTGTGCACAAGGAGTCCGAGATCCCGCGCGAGATCGTTAGCGATCGACGCGATCAATATCTTTTTTTGTTTACACATGATCAGTCTTGCGCGATATAATTGCACGGTGTGATACAGCCGCGTCTCATAATCGTCCGCCTTCCTTCGCTCCTTCGTATCTGCGACGAAAAAGGAAAAAAAAAATAAAAAAATGAGAATCAGATATAGAGGATCGAGCACCGATACGAATGACCTCGTGCACCTCGCCGAGCTACCCGGGATACCAATCGTAATTAGTTTCCGACCGTTCGGCGCGTATTTCTACAGGATCGGCCAATCAGTCCCGAAGCTAGGACGTCTCTCTCCAAGGACCGACGCTACCTTAGACACGCCGTCTCTCCGTTCTCCGCTTAAGGAAGGATCTTTAATAATTGCACCGTCTCTGACGTTACGTTCCTATGGAGAGCCCTGAGCCCAAAAGTGTGTCCTTCGCGCGCATACGCGACCGTGAACTTGTCGGCACCTAATAAGATTCTCTATCGATAGAGCACAGGGATATTAATGACCTTAACGACAGCACGAGCTCCTATATAAATACTACTTATGAACGGAACCGACGTGATGAGATTTCCTTTAGATAAAACGAATGGATTATCACGAAATCAAGATTTATGTTTCTCGTATTGTTTAATAATGTCAATCGTTAATCATTAGATTGCTAAAAAAAAGGAATGCGATCTTCTCCTGCTCGGATAGATCCATCTCAAGGTATCAAATATGAATAACTTCCTCTTATATATGTGTGCACAATATATTATATAAATACAATGTGAACATTAATTATGCTTATCAATCTCGAAAAGTACGTAAATTGACAAGATCAGCTGATCGGAGATTTCGAACATAATGAATTTAACTGCGATTTAATTTTATTCGCCGGACGATATCATGGAATCCATAAATCAAACAACGAAGTAACGAACGAGATATTTGCTTATTATTGCGTGAAAGCGCCGTTTATCCTTAAACTTGTCGACAGGTCGTATTTCTCGCTTCTCGTTGCATTATATGATTACGCGAACGCTAGTGCTCGCGTCTCCTCGGATAATCTCTCCTCTCTCTGGTGCGTCCTCGGTCGCCCTGAATTTTCGCACCTCGAGCCATCCTTGGCGAGTATCGCATCGCGTAACGAGCCCATAAACATGATAGTACGTGCCGGTTTTCACCGTTAACGGCACCAGGAAGCGGCCGCGCGGACGTACCTTTAAGGGGTTGAATCGTGATCGGTTGCCTTATTCCTGCCGCTTGATTTTCCCGCCGCTCGCCTTACCTTACCGTATATCGTACCGAGGTACGTTACCGAGGTGTAGAGCGATCGTGTGATCGTTTCGCAGGCCTTTAAGCCTCGACGTGGAACGAGCAAGAGTGCCGGAGTCCGAGACCGATGGTGCTATCAGATTCGAGACGTAACGCGAAACAATTTCGCGAATGCATCACAGCCGCGTTATATCTATCTACCCGGGAAAGGGCGCGACTTGCTCTCACATCCGCGGTCCGCGATCACTATAATTATTTTGCTGCTTGTTAAGGCGTAATAGTCAACGGGCAAGAGTGTTCGCCCAGATAGGGCGATCCTGCCGCCAATTCACGGGGAACAGAGAATCGGCTCTTCTCTGTACGAGATATACTTCTCTCTTCCTTTCCTCCGGATCTTTCATTCTCGCGATCCTTCGGATTCTCTCTTTCTCTTTCTCTCTTTCTTCGTCTTCCTTTCCTTCCGTTTTTAGCACGGATTTTATACCCGCGGCTATATTTCTCTCTTCTCTCCTCTTTTTTTCCTGTTACTCTCTCCCCTGCGTGACTCATCAACCTAATCTTCGCATCTTGTTCTCCGTTCTGGAGATGCCGAGTTGCGTTCTTTTCACCGTGGAATTTCCACGTCCTACGTTCCGTCCGAATATGTATAACCTATACTTCGTCGAGATCTCGAAAGTGGCTCGCGTGCTTCAAGAGCGAAATAAACAAGGGCGGCCAAAGTTTCGAACGCGAGCCGGTATATATTTATGAATGGAAATAAATCTATCGAGTGGCGCTTTCGAGGCTCTCGAGAGATCGGTTCTCGAGGATTGCCTTAACCTACTTCGTAAGTTTATTTTAGGCGTATCCATTTTTTACTTCGATCCTAAATTACTTGCGTAAAAGCGGTTGCAACATCGGTGCGCGAATATCATTATTGTAAAATAAATAATGATCGCGATACGTGCAAATAAATAAAGACACTTTATTACAGTTACTATACTATTGTTGACATTAATTATTTTCTCTCACATACTTTAGTCTTTATTTAATCAATAATTGAAATTTATTTTTTACACAAGAGATACTCTTCTATAAATTACGATGTGTGTTGCAGGATTAGATTACCTCATTATCGTACAATTTCGCATTCGATTATTTTTTTCGCGCCACTCCGGTATGATTTTGACAGTTTATAAGCCTCGTTCCAGCGCATCAGTAACTTACCCGTCGCGTATCTCCTTACACTTATCTCGCCGAGCTCGTTGTACATTCTCGCATGGACCCGGCTCGGTTATCTATGTGACGTATGTGCGTGGCTTGAAGCCGCGCTGACAGGGCTGGCTTTACGCGTATGCAGTCCGGCACAGGGACATCGCGAATTAGTCCCGTGATATCAAGAACCAGCACTGCGCACTAATGTACAGTTAATGAAACGTTGAATCGCGCGCGTGTCAAGAACCGAAAATGTTTCCTTCGAATTATTGCACTTTTTGCGTGTATTTCCAGACTCGTTTATCTAACGTCGCGATCTTGTAATTTACGGCGATAACCAACGCCCCTTCGGGTCAACGTCACGCGATCACCCAGATAAGATTTCATATCTATGATTTACGAATTGCGTCGACTGTTGTACACTATCGCGAATTAGGGAATTAATGGTACGATCTACTAAAATATGCAATAACTTTAAGTATAGGACGAGAATTACAGCAAACTGAACAATGAAATTTTTAATCCTAGAATTAAAATTTCATCCTTCAAAATTGTCCACGATATTATATTAATACGTGTTACAGAATATGTAACAACGAAAAGACACTAGTCTCATTAAAACTTAATAAATTTATTAATGAGCACAGAATTTTCCACTTATTGTAGGGAGTGGAAATAAAACTTGTATAAATTATTCGAATTTGAAATTGGAATTGACGATATCTTTGTTGAAATTATTGAGCAGCGAAGTCGCGTAATTCGTGGCGGTTTTGGTTCTCTCGTTGGTCCCACGTAGACAAGGATTCACTGGTCTGCGATTGGTGAATTACGATCTAGATACTCTGCTCGACCAGACGATAGGTCCCGGAGTAAAGGGAGGTCAAAGATTGTTTTTTCGTCGACATATATACCGGCTGCAGCAAAAACAACAAAAGCAACGACAGCGAAAGATGCAGAAGGAGAAGAGGGACGGGGAGAAAGAAGGGATGCACTCTTCGAGCATCCTCGAGTAATTCATTGTCCTGGTGCTGCGAGAGAGCCGTACGTATATTTCCACGCGATGCGATACATCGCGCATTATCCAGATAATAGCATCTAAGATGATCATCTCGGATGACCGCGCATCGGCTGACCTTACCTGGCTCGAAAACGACACATGCGCGGACGGGAATGTCCTTCCCCCGTCTTATTTCAGAGATTCGAAAAAGGATATATATATTTCATCTTTTATTCCGAAGGTCCTTCGTAATTCAAAGCTACGCGGAATTGTTGTTTTGCGCGCACGCAGGAAATTTGCTATAAATGACGGATTCTTGACGGCTTCCATTCGCCGCATCGACATCGCGTCGCTTCTTCGTGCAATGAACGTAAATCTCGCTATCTTACGTATAGTAAATCCCCGCAACATATTTCTCACATTAAGCCGCTGATTTATATTAATGCTATGCAGATACCAGCTTCTTCTTCCCCCTTCCAATGATGCCTCCAATCTACTCTCGAAATTATTACGCGTTGCGCGTTCGTAATCTGCAAATAATCTGCAAATGGAGAGAAAAAGAAAGAAAGAGGGGGTGTGGGGGAGGAGGCGAAACCTTTCAACATTTTCGTAATCCGTATTTCTCGCATAATACACATCGGGAAGGAATTCAAACGTTATTTTTCATGTCGCACGTTCTGTTATTTCTTCCGCGCGGCTGCGCTTATTTGTTACGTATATCTCTCGGTTATTTCGCGCCAACCCGATGAAGATTATATGTTTTACATTTTATCCGAAGGCCCTCGGTAATTCAAGGCCTTTGCGCGCGCGGGAGTAAACGTAATATCGCACGGACAAGAGAGAGATTTCAATTTCCTCTCGCGTCGTATCAGCCACACCTCTCCCATGTCTATGTCGCGCCTGTGCATGTGTATATGTATGCACATCTTAATACGTATAATCCGATAGCGCGAATATCTAAATAACAAAATATCGGCCCAAAAGATCCTCGAAGCCCCGAAGCTCTGAAATGTCTAGAGAATATTCAACAATCTAGAGAGATTGCATTATCTATATCACCTCCAACATCCGCAGCACACTTTTGTCTCCCTCTATTTTTGCGAATTCACCAAGAGACCCGAAAGAGAGAGATCTTCCGAGACAAGAGACCGCTTTCGGAATATTTTGGACGAGTTTACATAATATTCGCATGAGAGAAATCGCGTTAAGAAAAGTTATACCTGACTCTAACGGACAGTTTTATTTCCCCGCTAGAGTCCTTTACGTCTCTTTATCAGTTCTCACCACGCAAATTGGCGAATCTACCGAGGAACCGGTTCGATCAGCTGTCCGCTAGTCGAGGCCAACGGTATATTTTGTGCGCGTTAGCATTCTTGTAGAATGCTCAAGTTGTGGTCTCGGTAACAAGACTGACAACTAATCTGTGCTTCAACCGTAGAACCGATCCCTCCACGCATCGGCGCTTTTTGCGCGCATAAATCGCGATTGAACCAACGAGAAACGTCTTCTCTCTCTCTCTTTCTCTCGCAGCTCGTCAACAAAGTCATTTGTAACCGGCGCGCGAGATTGAATGAAGAATACCCATCATTATCGGTTACATCGGCAACATCTGCTGTTACACGTAATAGTCAATTCGTCAATCCGATGATACTACGAGGGGCGTGCATATACGCGAAATGCAACGCGATGCAACGCGCATACCGATACAGATGAAACGAGTTGCAGTGCACAAACAGGCACTCCGATTGATTGGGAGTATAAGGGAGCTATGCGCGGAAATAAATAACAGGATGTACACCGTACAAAGTATAGCAAATGCCCGCTCTCGTTACAATAATTACTAAGTAAAGAGCAAATATTGTACAGGCGCAGTTAACGCGCATATATGTATATATGTTCAATCAATCTTTTCATTTGATTAGGAGAACTCGAACGAAGATATTACGTCCACACGCAAACCTAACACACGTCATTTCGCATCTTCTTCGTTCGCAATTTGCAGTTACACGGCGAATGCACCCTTCGAATGCACTCTTACTCCGCGCGCGATGTAGTCGTTTGATAGGCAATTTTCTCACCAAATCAGCCCTCCTTGTTTCGACATACCGCGGTGCCGATGGTGGTTATAACGACACGCGCTATTGTAATACCATTCGCGGGAGTCATTGTATTCTAATAACCGCGAGGGAGGAAAGGCAAGTGTAGCCTCGCTCCGCGAAGCTGCTAGTGTTATAGTAGTAGGCAAAAGCATGATACGAGACCATGATATATGCCGCTCGTGGGCTTTGGGCGAGAGATGCGAACCATGGTGTAGGTACAACACATTGGATCACGTACACAGGTACATGTACACACGCTTTTTCGCGTGCGGATATGCAGGCGAATCTCTCTTTTAAGTGTGCGTGTGCAGGTGCGCGACGCATATTGCATATATATATATATATATATATATATATATATATATATATACGGTCTCGTAGAGGCGCTCGCGCTACGGTCAGGAGAGATGGTCTTCAGACAGACATAAAGGTAATTGCATAATTTAGTGCGAGACATTAAACATTCGCGTATCGCCTCTCGCTCGATTCTCTCTCGGAGCGCCGATCCTCTCGAAAGAGGAGGCTTCCCTCTCGCTTCCTTCTCCTCCTCCTCTCTTTTCCTCTTCGTTTGCGCTTCGTCTCACGATCGTTCCACACCTCCGCGGGCGGAATCCTTTTCCTCATCGCGCCGCTTCCTGGTGCGAGCGACAACCACGTAAGCGTATACACGTCGTGGAGTGTTCGAAAGGATTCTAACATCGAGGTAGAGTAAGTGTTTTCCTCGCGAAAAAGACAAGCGTAGACGCGAGACACGAAGAAAGGGAAGATTTGTGTAACAGTAACTCGTAAACTCTCGCGTTATTTAACCGGAAGAACAATGCAATTATCATCTAAGAATATGAGTGTACGAGACCGAATACAATGAGCGAATATCTGTTTGAAAAAGATGATAAAAGGAATGTGTCGCGGAAATATATGCGGAAGGCTTAAATAATGTAGGTATACATATACATGTGCGCATACAATGGTTCATTAAAATTATTTAGGAATATATTATTTTAGAAATCTATTTTTACTCTCTCTTTCTGTCTTCCAATAATATGCACAAGTCATAAAAATTTCTTATTACATCCTTGCTTTCTTTTTTCGTGTTTCTTGTTGCACTATTTATATTACTTTTAAATAGAAAATTTTAAGAGTATTATATAAATGAAAGGTGCAAGATAATTATATATATTGTAGCCTATAATTAGTATATAGATTCTAACTTTTTTAATATATATAATAGAGATATTTATATTTATAGATGCGTATATATATACATATATACTTGTAATATTTACAACGTGTAGCTTTAATGGAAATTGAAGAAGATACATTTAAAGATACTCAATTACGAGAGGAAAGCATCCTAGAACGATAAATTGCTAGGTTTTTTGCTCCTAATAGTGTAGACCACACGTACAGCGAATTTCTCTGCTTTCGACGTGTATTAGTCGTATCGGCTGCGTTAAACGGACGGCCATTTCGGGAACAATGTTCGCTACGGATAGACGTGTTGCTCTGCGATAGAAAAAGAACACCCGAACGTTGAGCAAGAATTGATGGAAAGATCGTATCGACATCGTATAACTGTTTCTCTCGCTATTCTTGCTTCATCAAGCGCAGTTCTGTCGAGAAAACTTATATTTCCAAACATTATATAGAATTTGTTTTCGCGCGATTTATCTCCGTTCTTCCTCGTCATTTCGATTCTCGTGTCACATAAATTTATCCTGTTGCAATATTTTTTTTATATACGAATAATTGATGCGCGAGATATTTATTTTAAAAGTCCAAACGAAGTTTCGATGGCGCAATAACTTTGTAATTACGTATTTGCAACTACCGAGGACACGTTGCAAGTGAGTTAACGGAGGGACCTCGTAAAAATTGCCACGCGGTTCACAGAGGAACCCCATCGATCATCGTCAGTCATCCTGCGGACCTTGTAAAAATTCCGGGAGGGATATATACTCCACCGCATTGCGTTTCTTCTCCCCGGTGCGATGGTGTCGAGGTTACGGGCGAGATAGTTTCTTAATTAAAGTCTGAGAAGGTATACGGCGAGAGAGTTCAAGGCCGGAATCCCGGTAAGCGGAAGTAATTACGCTTATCCGGAGAAATCTATTAAAAGTTTAACTCAATACTATCTCTTTTCTGAATCCTCCGCTACGTCTCTCTCTCTCTCTCTCCGCCGTATTAGATATCGTTATGTGACTATCTACGAGCGCGTCTTAATGAGTCGGAATAAATTTCAGCATAGTAAGGAATTTCTTACGTGACCGTGGCGTTTAATTTTCCACGACCGTAACCGCGTTCTATCCAGAATCAAATCAATGAAAAATGTCGAAATAATAAAATTCCTACCGCACTTTTATCTCTCCACGATCTCTCTCTCCAAAATAACTCGAACGTCGTCCAGAACAAATTTGGTCATTATAAAGTTCACGTCTTACACTTTTCTTTTTTTTTTTTTTACAAAAACGCGCATCGTTTTTTCACTGTTCCCCCGATTTTAATTTCGATTTAAAGCGAATGCGCCGATTGCCGCAATTTCCTTCGTGACAGTGATTTCCCGGTAAATTTCGCCGGCGAGCGACCAAACTGCAATCCACCTCGTCGTTCCCTTTAATAATCGTCAAAGCAATCCGGACTACTTCCCGGAGTAACTCCGTCGGGAGCGTTTTTGCCACAGTTCCGCCGCGGGTGCCGGCGCGTCGCGTCGCCATCCCGAAAACTTTGGTCCGAGAGGTCCATTCGAGATTCGTGTCGCTTGCAGTAAGATCCTCTCTCACTCTCTATGTCTCTGGCTCTGTCTGACTCTGTACGCCTTTGTGCAATCGCATCAGGACCCCCCCTGGCCCCCTTTGCCCTTGCATTCGCTCGCCGAGGCAATTCCCGGGATCCATCAAGAGCCGCAATTCCAGGGTTCTCTCTTCTCACTTCCAGTAGGAAGGCATTATCTTGGCGCGAGTCGCAAGTTTATTGTACACGGGTATATGAAGTAGACAGGCGCAAGAGAGAGCAAGAGAGAGAGAGAGAGAGGTTGCGTGTGCACGCGTGGTGCTCACCGAGCTTCGAGTGGAGACCGAGGAAGAAGGGAGACCGTGTGAATGAGCTACCGTTCTGCTGCGGTCTACCGGGCGTGTTCTTCTTATTGATCGGAATGCGTGCCGATGTATGCCGCGGCCAGATCAGGATATAAGGTAAAGATAGAAAGGGAGGAGGAACAAGGGGGAACGGCCGATCGACAGCTTTGGAATAGAAGGCGAGCGCGCGCGTAGAGGTGCGAGGAAAACCGAACACCAGATACCCTCCAACGGTAGATAACAAAGCGTAAAAGAGAAAGAGAAATCTCAGGCGTGTTCCGTTAACCATTCTCGACCGCGATCATCCGAGAAATGTGCGACCGTAGCCGCGGTCCAGTTCCTGACGCGTATCGCCTGTTTGGTGTGAGAACTGTCAAGAGTAAAAATAATTGAACCGTTGATGAGGCTGATGTGACTGTTAGAGGATGAAGAGTGCACGCGATGCATATATGCGGTTTAGCGGTCGGAAAGAAGAGACACAGCGGCGTCTCGTCTTTACAACGTCTTAAATTTCCATAAATCATAATTTGCATAACATATACTGCTCTCGCAAATTTATTTCATTGACGAATCGCGCGAAATTATTGATCTCGTGCAACTTTGTCGCACTCGTCGCGGTGATGATATCTATATACAACAGTGTATACATATGCTTAAAAATTCTGTTGCGGAACAATAAGTCATGTTGTTATGTCTGCTATATAAATAATTAAACCGCAATTATAACAGCAAACATCGCGATATTATGGAAAGTGAAATGAGGGAGAGTGGGGTAACGTACATACACACGATAAAGATCAGAGTACACGATAGCGAGCGCGAATATGTAGGGTAACAAGCTCTTTTTTATGCTATATCGTTAACGAGCTAAACTCTCTTCGGTATTATTTGTCGAACCTCGTTCGATATCACTCGGCAGCCACTTTCTATTCGCCAAAACTGCCATCTGGAGAATCGCCTAATTGCCCTCGTAAAGGATCTAACCGAGAGAGAAACGAGTCGAAATCTTTCGAAAGGAAACAGGAGAAACCTGATCGCGAACATATATATATATATATATATATATATCGTGTACAAGTTGCTACCAATTATGCTGTACCAACAACGCTGGCATCGCGACACGCCTTGAACAGCGGATTTTTAATCGTTATTGCGAGAGAGAGCGAACCTAATCGCATATTAATCGGTAGAAAGCAAATTTTGCAGTCGACTCCTCGAGTCCGAACGCTGATGATCGACATTCGCGAACTCGCTGTAAACCGCGAGCGAAAGAATACGCTCGAGATATACGCATGAATCGAGATAGTCGAACAGCTGATTTCATGCGCGGATATGTCAGTCGGTAAAAGCTACATTCCGCTGAGTAACGTTGTTCCCGGGGCTCGGAGAAATTAAGGATACGATGTATAGGCAGCGGGTTAAGAGCGATTAAAACCGATGATAAGCTTAGAAAAGGTACACAGACGAAGCGTTGTCGGATGCTGCGCGCGTACACGCTGTCATGATTGGTAATATTGGCAGAAAAAATATATAAGCGATAGAACGGGCTCTGTTTCTCTTTGCGCTTTTATTCTTTTTGCCTTCTAATAATAACGAAAAACATTTTTGAAGCGCAAGGATATAACGGAGCAAGTTTTACGCTCGCAGAGTGCAGCGCAATGAGTGCGGTTAGGCGAGATTGATACTTGCAATCGTTGGAAACGATGTAACCTCATCCCGCGAGAAGAAACCCCGGGACGGATTGTAGCCAATCGCGATTTCTCGTTCGAGTCGATCGCGTCCTGAGATGCGATAAAGGGAAAACGTCTTGGATGGATATGACCGCAAAAGCGGAATCGTTCAATTTGACGGAATCCACATCTGACAGCGCGTCTATCTCACTCAAAAGGATATGACTTGCAAGCTAACACCTCTAAATGATGCTTATGCTTAATATTTATCGTAAATCGTATGCAGATTTAATTTTCCGAAAATACAATCGTTCTTTGTCAGTTGCTGAAATATCGAATTAATCTGACTTTATCGAATTTCTGATTTAAATCTCGTTTTCTCTCTTTAAATAAAAAATATTTAATTTTAATGAACTCTTCGAAATTAAATTATATTATATCGCGATGTAAAATCATGTAACGAAAGCCTTTAAAAATATACAGAAATTTAATATATATAGGAATTAAAATTAACATTTATTTAATATTATTTATAGGAATTTCGCGAATATATTGTATTGAAATTTCGAATTGACAAGTCTTAATAATTTTTATTTCTACTCTCTAATGAAAATTCTATCTTTACTTCATTTTGATGTATTTGACTATTTTTATTATGCAATAATTATACTCACTACTGGTTACAAAAAGAACGAAAACACATATTTTTAATTCAACCATGGTGGCATCGGGATATCAGGTCCCTCGAATTTCAATCTATTTGGATATCTACCCTTTTACACGTTTCCACGAGCGTTTAATCAATCGACGATAGTCGTGGGTTGAAAACAACGAAATGTCTTTAAAATGCATTCGATCGGCCAATCGAATCGCCTCGATGCCGTACGTTGGCGACCATCTTCGAGCTACGAAAGAGGTAAAGATAAGTGCGCACTCGGACCTGGAGTATGACTACGGCACGGAATTATTCAATTTCACGGAAGGTGTCAAAGCGACACACGTTTATCTCGCGCTCGTTGAAAGGGTTAAGCAATGGACGGGACTGTATATGGAATAGCAACGCCTCGCATTCCAAAGCGAGAGGTAAAGATAATGCGATAGTGGCCGCGGTGTAAAACGACGGGACTCCCGGGGGCCCCGATGGAGAGGAACGTTTACGTGACGAGAGTGACGATAAGGATTTACGAGGTTTCGACGGGGAGGTGGGATGAAAACGGACGGAACGCGCTATTTTTACGAGCGTCCCTCTTTCTCATTGGCTTTTCCACCGTATAAGGAATTCGCACTATCTCCGTTCTTTTCGGTAAAGACAACCGTTCGTGCCGGAGAATCCGAGACTACATAAGCCCGCACGCATAAAAATTACCGGCCTTTATCTAAGCACTTACTTTTATTGCGGCTGTCTATACGGTGATCTACGGAAACACTCTCGCAACGAATCTCGCTCGATTATCGTGAAATCGTTAAATTCAGTGGCATTTCTCTCGAAAACGAAAGAAGTGAAACGACTATCGAGAAAAAATAAAAAAAGATCCATTTTTTGGCATAAATTATCGACCACTTGATTCATTTAAAAATCGATATGTCTCTGATGTCATCTCGTCGTTCTTGCTTTTTAACATTGAGCTACTAACGCGCGATAATTTTTGACATATGAATGAACCAATACATTCTCCTCGCGATGCAAGCTTATGTTCCATTCTTTCCCAGTCTTATATTGATGGCAACGATTTCATAGGGTTCTATAAACCTTTGACACTGCATGACTCGGCATACGCCGATTCGTAAATCAACGGGCTTCGGCATAAAGATATCCTAGGGTTTCCTTCGTATGCGAGAAAGCTTGCCCCTGGTGGCATCGAACGATCGCGCGGGTATACTATATGTACATCGTGAAAATTTAAAGCCCGCCGCGGCGGCTTAGACCGGATGCATAAAAGCATAAACAATGGTCTCTCTTGATAATCTGATCGCGATGTTTTCACACCGTGCCAAGCAAGCCGGCACGCGTGTGCGTATACGTATGAAAGAGGGCCAGGTAGACGGCCAGGATGCGGGGCCTGGTGGTAAAGGGATAAGGAATGACAAAAAAACATTCGCACCTTTTTATTATTTCGCGTACGAGCCGAATGTGAATTTTCTCTCCGAATAAACGAGCGATTAGTCATGCTGGATTCTTGTGTTCTACATGATTAACATGGACGGTCCCTTCACGAAAATGATTACGTATCTCGTGGTATCAACTAAGTACAACGTTATCAATGTTGCGTGAATCAACAAGTTCTCTAAAAAAAATATTTCTGTTTACGGGGGTCTTTATTTCAGAAGATGCCACGATATATTAAAGTAAAGATAATGTGCTACAATTAATATAGATATCAAGACTGTTGATATCTAATTTTCTTGTCTATATGAAATATCAATGTTTTAATATTAGACAGTAATTTAATATCCAGTTCTCTCTCTCTCTTTCAGTTTCCACATTCAGATTTGTTTTTTACCAGCTACGTAGGCTACTTTAGAATTTCGGAGTCATGTTGAAACTTCGTTAAAAAATTTGATACGACGATAACGCCTCTCCGAGAGTCGAGATCGTTCCGATAAATTTCCCCGAGCATAATGATCTTTCCCTACCAGCGTCAGCCGCTATCGCGCGCGTCTTAACGTAAAAGAATCTCAGCCACGTTCGCCACGAGGTGAACGCGACTCATCGCTCTCTCTGTGGTTCAGCTATTCATACGAGGCTTTACAGCGTGTTAATGAAAAATGCGGCTAGTCAGCTGGCGCTCGTTCTTAACTGTACCGGGTGGCCGCTTTCGTCCGATCCCGGTTCCCGTTTCTCAACTTCTCTCGCGAACTTTCTGCAATCGGTGCATCAATCGGGGACCACCCATATCCATCTCGAGAAAGTTTCTCTTCATCCGAGTGATTTATTGCAACGTGCAATTTTGCGACATATACGCGACACTTTTCTCGCTCTCTTCTTTCTCGTTCGTCATTGCGGAAGGAAAAGACAGAGTGACAAGAAGGTGTTGGAATGAGGTAAACCGCGGATACCGGGTGTAAACGTCGAGAAATAGTATATAATTGCGCGCGCATGCGTTCCGTTTTGCACGTGGTCTCGAGCCTCTGAGAGCATCGGCTTAAGAACATGTCTTTAAAATAATCCAGGTAAATAGACATGGCACGCGGATGTTGGGATGAATCGGATGTGAACGTGCCGCGCACGTGCAGCGCGCGAATCTGATCTCGCGAGGAGATTCCGATTTCTTGCGAGCGCCGGAATCGTGCCTCGTACTTTATTATAACGGGCGCGATGATAGCTCAATTGTGCGAAACGTTAGATAAATTACCGTTTCGAATCGCTACGGCGAATCGTATACGGACGGGTAGGGAAGGATAATAAATCGTACGGCGGAACGGGGTGCGATCGATGTAAGTGTAATCGCGTTAGCTGTTTCCAGCGGAGAAAAATAGCAGCGAGATCGGTGTAACGATAGCACTTGTTAGTATATATAAAATACACTGTGCATGTGTTGAAATAATTTATCAAAAAATGAGATCGAAACAAATCGGCAAAAATAATATTCCGTTACATAAAACATAAGAGGATATACTGAAATTTTCGGTGTCACCCGGTGTACACTCGAACGAATCTGCTGTAGACGGTATATGTACTAAATGTCTATATATAGATGCCTAAGATAGATACTTAGGACCCATGTAGTCGTACATAAAAGTGCACAAGAGGTGCCTATCACCAGCGCATAGACACCTGCATTATAAGACTCTTGCTTACTACTAGTAAAACATCCATTAATTGCTAGCTTTTCAAGCACGCTTGACCCGTGTTTTGAAATTTCGAGTTTTGTACTTCCGGTATTATATATCAGCAGAGCTGAATACATACACGAAATTGAATCTTCAAAAGCTTTCAAAAAATATATCATCATTTTTCTGTTGCACTTTTATAATGATATCAAGTTAATTTTGAACATAATTACAATGGTTTTAATAGATGTAAAAACTTTGAGTGTGTTTGCTTTAACGTTTTATACATTACTTTCTGCACGAGTGAAAAAAAGATATAACAATTTTTTTTTAATTTGAACAGTTAATAAATATTTGTAAAAATTCAAAGAAAAAATATTCATAAACTGCAATTGTGTAAACACAAAATACCATTAGGTTGCAATATAAATTTTAGATTATACAAATAATTATTTTCTATCTGATCCATTTATATAAAATGAGTCTAATAAGTTGATAGAATTTATGCTAATCAACATCATTTATGCCGTGAATTAATAATTACATTATTTCAGGGAAAGAATTATGGGGAAAAAATATAGTTGGAATCACATTCACTTAAATAGGAAAATGGGAGCACGGAAGAAATTTGATATGAATATTTTAAGCATTCTTGTTATTTTTGATGTCTGCGACGCGCTTCTATCTATGCAAGACATAACGATGTCATTTCGAAAGACGTGAAAAATATTACATGGAATAGATCGTTATAAGATTTGTGTGTATTACCTAAAGTCGTAGAACTTATTGTTATATAGTGCGCATTTTTCAATATTTAAATATATTAAATTCATAATAATCACGAAAAACAATAATCGCAGAACGATGTGAAAGAGCGAGGATAATTGAATGATCATTCAAACGAGAGAAAATAAAAAAGTGGGGAACATATTCCCCTCTCTTAATCCTTCAAGAAGTTCTTGCTGCGTGTTTGCACCGTTTCTCTCGTTTCCTCTTCTTTCGACGACCCAAGCGAGTCTCTCCCTTATTTTCCAGTTGGTTAACATCCGTGAACTATGAGCAAGTCCTTATAACCGGAACGCGAGAACAGACGAGGGATATTATCAATGGATCTACCGTCTATGTTCGTTCACGAGAGTACTTAGTATGGCTGGCGCATGCGTTAACGCGATTTCTGCTTCCTTTAAAGAGCGTTTCATGTCTTTAAGCAAACTTCCTTTCTTTCGTTTTTCCACTTATTAACTCGGATGATTTTCTGCCTGACGGCGGAAAGATGGTCGCAAAAATCGTTTACAACACTTGAAGCGGAAGTCTTTTACATGGTTTTGAAGTATTTTAGATATCTATTTCCTCAATCAATTATTAAATTAAAGAATTCAACTAACATCAAATACAAGATTTTTTTAGATAGATTACTTTGGAGGAATATGTCTATATCCATATATAGGCTTTAAATTAAAAAATAAAATGCTTACTCATTTTTGTTTTTTAATTTAAAATAAACACGTAATATGCCATATAATTTAATGACAAAATAGGTTCAATATTAAATAAACTATTGGAATTAATATCATGGCCTGAATTTTATCATCAAAATTTCTCAGCAATTAATATGTCAATACTTTGATGAGGCCTTTGTATTTCATATCCGCATTGCCAATGACAGTAAAACATCAATCACATTCATTGTGAAATAAGCATCTAGTTCATAATAATTCCTCGCGTGTGCATATATGTGCGCGTGTATGAAAAACTCGATCGATGATTCCGATCGATGGGCCCGTCGATAATAATTAATCAAAAATGCATTATATACGATGCTCGGTCGTCATAAGCATTTTTATCGTTCTGTCCGCGCGTCGGCGTGACATCATTCTCACTACACCGTGTCAGTCTCTGTCTGTATTACTTTATTTTCAGATGTCTGCTTACGTTTACGAGCGCTAAACAGTCGGGGCCGACGCGCACAATGAGGCGCGGCCGCCTTTGATCACTTCTGACATTCGGTATTTTCATAATTTATTCCACGCTCCATAGGCTTTCCTTCTCTCTCTCTCCGCATAACCCCCTGTAGGCACGACTGTAGGATAAAACCTATTCGTTAGAACCGTCTGTTCGAGAAGAGCGGCGTATATAGAAGCGCATTAACACCGGGTATCCTTCATAAATTAGGAGTCGAAATGCGTACGCGTGGGCAACGCTTAATAAGGCATTTAGATAAAAGACTAGTCCTCTCCAGACTTTTCCGATTTATCACGCTCGCGGTCGGGATCCTTATTCGCGGACATGTGAAGGTATTAATTTATCGGATACACAGTCGGGTATTTAAATCGGTTTGGACACACGCTCGTAGCTATCCTAGTAGCTCGGTTTAGAAGACAAATAAGCGGCGTGATATATTTTATATTTACATATTTACATTGTATATTTTAATTACGAGATAAAATATATGTATATTTATATAGGCAAAACGTATCCTTTTTCTCTTAAATTCGCATATAAAATGACATTTGTTATTTTTATTCCATAATATTGAATCATAATTAGGCAGGCGCTCATAACATATAGTTATTTTAGTAAATATATAACAGGGATTATATGAGGTTAAACATATTTGTAATCAACAAAAATTAATTGATTCTCTAAAATGTTAATGAAAGTATCTGATTTAATTTATATTACGCGTGTTGGAAGTTAATAGTTAATTAGTGTCTCCAATCATGTGGACTATCAATTATAACACGGGATATGTTATAATATAATGGAAATTTCCAATTTGATTTTAATTAAATTTATGTAGGCGTATTTTCAAATATATTATATGCATATATGTATACTCTCGAATGCGTACACAATAACTAAATGCAACCGTACGATATATCTTATACAGTGAATAAAATAATGGTTTTAATTAAAACGTTGTGTTAAAATGTCTCGGAAGACAACTCGCGGAAGTTTGTTCAACGTATACACTGTGCTAGTAAAATTATTAATAAGCAGGAGGAAAATAGAAAATTTGTTGTTTTTTTTTATTTCGGGCGGAAATTCTCTACGAGGCGCCTTTAGAACTTTCAATATTTCGCTCCCAATTTTGGGATACAAATCGCCCCCGTTCCTCTTGTCTGCGCTGATGATTCACATTCCAGATGTATAGCTTCCAATAACACGTCTGACTTCTCGCGTATGTTCACCTTATGGCCTCGTTAAAGCGGAAGCTCATTATGTCGCTTAATGTCTACGGAAATTAGAATTCTCTGGCTTCACTTAGAACACGCTAAATTGGAGCATAGCCCGATTTTCCGCACGAAAATTCTCAGACGATTTAATATGACTTTTAAATACGTTGGTGTAATAAACAGACTTTTTTATTTAATTAAATAAAAAAGTGTAAATTAAAATCAAAGTCACACACATTCACAATTATATATATTAATATATATGCACTCTAATTACCAGTATCATGTTCAAAAGTAAATTTGCATAATTTGCTTTTTCTTTATTTTCTAATTTATCTGTACTACTTAAAAGTTAAACTAGACGTTATTTTCTGTCGAGGACTGTGTAGAATCCGAGACTAATGCGAGTTTATTGTGAAAAAAAACTCTACTTGGCGTGCAATGTATTACTTTAATTAATAGTTACGTAACCTCCTTCCAGAGACGATCATTACGAGTACATTGTAATTAGCCTCATTGCACAACAGCGTTAATATCTGCCTCTAGGGGTTGCTTCGGGCAGCAAGAAAAAAAAAAGCCGTAATATCAAGTACTCTCCTGGACTTTCAAGATGTTACTATTTTTTCGCGTGCGCGCTTTCTGAACGTGACCGAAATTCTCGTGTCTGGCTTCTCTTTACCCGCGAGTTCGTCCTTTCTCGATCTCCACGATGCAACGAGATGCGACCGAGATCAGCGAGAATGAGAGACGGGAAAGGGGGGTGAGGTGGAGCCCCTCGTTAAGACACCGTTAACTCGGCCGAGTATGAGCCAGAAATTGCGCGGTGCGGATAATTAATTGGATGACTTGTCGTGCGCCTAGGTACGCCGTCGGCATCGGGCCATTATATCCTATTCCACGGTGCGTTATAAATAACGCGGCGTATCCACGTATTTGCATATTAATTTCGTATAATGAAGGCGATTAGGCTAATGAACGTCGAATGTGCCCGCGTTGGCGTTGGTCTCTGCGATTCTCTCTGATATCTACTCTATATGAACTTCTTTGTCACCCACCTAATCGCGAGCGATCAATCAGAAATTCAATTAATCCTGAATGCGAAATAAAACGTCATCGCGATTCAAATCTGCGTTCGATGGCCCCCAGATCGCGAGAACGTGTACGCGCTCTAATTATACGACACGGCGTGGAGTTTGCAGCCCCTCATGAATTATACTATCGCTTACGGGTACGATTAAGCTCGCCGCCAAGTACGCACTTGGAATATTTCGTTGATTGGAGAGAGACTGAATGTGAACCAAATTGAGAGGGATGCGTGTCCGGCTACCGACCATTCGAAAACGATACTCAGCCGTCCAGCGATACGCGCACGAGATGGGTTATTAAACAAATGCGATAAGAGCGAATTTTGATTAACGGGTGTTTCGACTCTCGAGCGCCTCATCCCGGGATCTTTAGCTCCGATTAGTCCGCGGATACGTAACTACTAATTTGCATAATGCAGTGAGTCGCGCTTTTACTGTTCAGAAGTTACACGATGCGTGAAGGAAGGGTGCAAGTGTGAGAAGCGTTTCATTAAAGAGCACGATCTCAATGGTGGCTTGCTTTGCTTAAGAAAATTCGCAGATACAATCACTTTCGTTCCAAGATTACCTTCGTCTTTAAGACAAGTACGTTTCCTCTATATGTATGTACGTTATTTGACATAATTTATTATAGAAATTCCTTAATATAAATATTTTTATAATCTGTGAGAGAAAGGGTAAAAGTTATGCCTTTGAATATTTCCGCAAAAATAAACCTTTCAATGTTTCTACTTGTAGTATTTCTTCTCGAGAGTATGGCAACTTATGATTTACCTGAACTTTACGCAAAAAGACGCCATCGCGGTTTGTCTTTGGCGCTGTTTATCCACCTTGCATCTAGTTTCTCAGTCACGTTGCGTCTACGCTAAATTAACGTCTCCCCATGTAAATACAAGGGGGAATAAATTTCGATTAAAACAAAAATTTGCCCAGTCGGCGCGGATTGAAAGTAATGATTTGCGCGGTGGTGATTATTAGGGTCGATAAATTTTAGTTAAAACTAATGACAAAAACCTCAACTTCCACGCGAGCCGAACTCGACTCGAATGTCCGGCGTGTCGTAAGTGGGAATTTATCGGCGTAGGTAACTCATACACATGTATATATGATTTACCGGCGCGAGTAAATTAGCGGCCGGCTAATTAGTATGCGAACCAAACGAAACCAAAACGAAACGTAGCTCGAAAACCGGTGTGTTTTTGAGCCGCGCGATCGAGTGACCAATGATATGTGTCAACAACGTGTCGTACATGTGAATGTGTGAAAAAAATATATAATGGTATCTGTAAATACGTGTAAAATTTTTGCGCGCGTAAAAAATTACTATCTCGTTTCCCGCATCAATGTCATAAATTTTAGAATTTTTAAACATATGTGCATTACACGTATCTTTTACATATTTAAATAAATAACAAGAAAAGGATATAATACAAACGCAAATATACATCTGTTATTATTATTATTGCGACTTTTCTTATGTTGTCATCAACATCATACAACATGCATGCAAGGCTCGTTCGAGCATTGGAACATATATAAAAACAACTTAGTCTCTTTCAACCTAGATCGTGCAAGCTTATTACGGTAAATCAGCTGTTTTGCTCTCTCTCTCTCTCGGTACGTAGAAACGTTTAGCATTTTATATTTATTTATCCGACTCGCGCGGCGAGAAATCGCACACTAGTAGATATTAAAAAGAGAAAATCGAGAGAGTTAGGTACACCTGTACCTAGAGAGAGGATCACTAATGAGAATCCCCGCGATCACCTCGCGACGATAGATCGCATCTCGCCTCGCCTCGCCTCGCTTCGCGAATACGCGCCACCTTCGTCGCCGAATATTATTAAAGACGTTTAACAGCTTGTAGCATTAGCATCGGAGTTGTGCGTGCATGAACGCTCACGCGTGTGCTGGCTGCGTAAATCACCGGGCCCGCCCGCGGGCCCTGCCGATCGGGCCCCGTTCGTAGGGAAATTAGACACGCGTGCTGTATATAACAGCCTCTTCTTATCCGCTTCTCTCCTCTCTCCTCTCTCTCTCTCTCTCTCTCTCGTTTACGCTTCTTTTCGCTCTTATCGATCTTCTTCTCATCTGTTTGGCTTCCCCCGACTGCCGGCTAATTTATGTAATTATGCGATCTCTTATACCGCGACACTAGAAACTATCCGCGCGAATCGGGATGTTTATTCGAAAATCACGGTGATTAGATCAAATGCATGTTTCATCGCATGCGTGTTTTTTCCCCCTTTTTTTTTCTTCGCACTTTTTCGTCGCCACTTTATCGTAGGTATATTCTCCTCACGCGGCTCGTCTCCCATTACATCTTCCAGGCGCAGCTTCCCGACCAAGATGCATATAAATCGTGCGCTCGCAGACGCGACAGGTGCATCGGGTCGCGAGAAGGAAACATGGAATTTTCGGAAAAGTAGTATACGAGATAGAGATCTCTTTCGCAGTCGTGTGTTATTATTACGCGTGGAATTTCAATTCAGCGTTTTACACTTCATTCTGCAAATCGCTTCACAGCGTGAACAGAAACTCCGATCTGATCCATTGAGACTTAACATCATTAAAAAAAAAAAAAAAAAATTATTCTTTACTCCGAATTTTTTTTTAGAGTGACATTTCTTACTCAGAAGCATCAGTAACTATAACTGTCAAAGCTGCATGATAAACGGTGGATTAGCAAATGACAAGAGTATCGAATTTTCTCTTCTAATCTAATTGTAAGAAACGATGGATCATCAAGAGAATCGAGTTCGCGAATTCGGTGGCCCGATAATAAATAATTGGACCGTCCATCGTCGCGCTGTCGGACATTATTTGTCTTCTATCAATTGCCATTAGTCGTTCATCCGAGCTTGTTTGCCGCCTGTGAAGACGCGTTAGTAATCCCTTCCGCGAGCAATCCTGTTACCTTGTTACAAGCGTGTTCTACACACGCGGTGATTTGTCCCGCGTTATCCATATACGGTGTGCGTTCGCGAAACGCTAACCCGCAGTTCATTAAGCCTTCTAGATTTACACGCGCGTTCGACTCATTCACGTTGCAACGATGAGTTCCTCCGCTCGTAAGCTTTATCGTTCATTTGCCCGCATTTAGTCGACGCTATCGGGACGATCGGATTGTTTTTACCGCTTCAACCGAAGCCGTTTGAATTTATAAATAATATCTTGTCTCTCGCAATCGTAAAGGCGAGTCGACGCGGTCGTTAACGCGGGGAAAAGAAGCTGCTAGAAGCTGCGTTTGCGCGTGATAAAGTTGAAAAGCGGTCATAAACAGCGTGGATAACGAGCCGAGAAACTTCTCGGTGAGGAGAGTTGTCGATGTTTACATCTAAATCAAGATCCCAATGAACAGGATATTAGCACTTATCTAATGGCTCAGCATATCGAGAAATGGGCGGAGAGATATTGCAGCATACATGATATTGATTAAAATTATTTTATCTTGTCTTTATTCCTTGTTTAATAGCTGTGCTTATATCTATAAAAATATATAATAATAAATATAAATAATATTCAAAATTATTATTAAAAAATTTAATGATAAATATATTTCTAAAAAATAAATTCATTAATGTCGCGGTTTCATTATGCACAATTCTTCGCAATAATTGTAGATTCACCTACAATTTTACTTTCAATTTTCTGCTACAATTTAAAATCGATTCAGTCGTAATCGCGTTTTCCCTCGCGCTACCTTGTTTCTCGCAAATCGTAATATACGACGGCAATTTCGTTTGCACGTGTATTAAGAAATTCACTTCGACGAGGGTCTTTACTATTTCACGAAGAGTCGCGAGATGCAGAATACGATACACAATGCCGCGACATGGGAATTGACCGAGTTTCACCTCGTCTCTGTCTCTCATGCTCATTACCCCATAACTGAGTGAATGATGTGCGTGCGTGCCGCGTCGTCTCGCCGTCTATTAGAATCACGCATATGCGTGTCTGGCACGAGACATCAATTCCGTATTGCATGTGCCAGAAATGCTCGGCATTCACTGGCAAATGGCTTTTTCGCAGAATTTAGACACTCTCTGGAATGAAGTGGCTGACTATTTGACCGAATGTTACTAATACACTGTGATCTAATTCTAGTTTATATTACCACTACATATTTAATTGTGCATTATATATACAAAAAAATGCACAATTAAAAAGATTAATTAAAATTACATCAAAATTATGATAAAAAATTTTAAGATAATGATACGTTATATGTATCGCGCGAGCATATCTGAATTATTATTCTCAAATAAAAAAAGGGAATTCTCACAGAACTAAATTCTACTTGAACAAATCGGAATTTATGACGAGGAAATTTGACAATGACACGTTTCTATATTCTTTCGAATAACGTTGTACACGGACGAGCCGGATTTCCTGCAACGATTCCCGGCATCTCTCTCTCTCTCTCTCTCTTTCGAAAGAGAGGAGGAAGACTTTTACGAGTATGATCAGTCACGGGCGTCACGACGCCAACTAGGAGATGAGCCTCTCTCTCTACGAAGTACCAGAAACCTGGCGCTCCGACGAAACTTTGTCAGTGTCCCGCACGATTAGCGGCCAAAGGTCGATCTCTCTGATCTTTTCTGCACCGCGACTGAAGCTTTCCTCGTTTCTCCTCTCCTCTCACATAGCGCGGTTAGAAGGATCTCACAATTTCTTCCGCGCTGCACGAATTTATTCCAGTCCTACCTCCGCGGAGCAATTAGTACAGCGCGGTCGCCGCCCACGTTGCATCGAACAATTAATAGGATCGCGAGAGAGGCATCTGTACATGAATGTATCCGTGTCTTCGCCGAGGAGGAAAGAAACACGTAGTGTGCACGCGATCGCACACTACGAAACGATTCGCGATATCGTCTGGGGAAGTAGACGACTAAGATCTGCCATGTGGAACGAGCTAGTTATAATCTGGTACTCTCGAAATAGTTTGTTGTTTCTCGGATGCCACTGCAGCTTCACAAGAATATTTCCGTCATAATGAAAATTTTAGGCAACCGCGAAAAGCCAAATGCGTGCATTGACTCAACTTGGAAATTTTTGATATAAATAACAGTGTAGATTAATTATATAGAGTTATATATTTGATATATACTTTCGATGAAAAAATTCAGGTAAAAAGTGACACACTTTCATAAAAAGAACAAAGTGGATTTGTCGATAATAGTTAGAAGAGAGATGAAAATTTCATGTTTAAAATACATCGGATGGATCATATGATATCTGAAATAGTAAAAGTATTATAAAAGTAGGTCAGCTTGTGAATATTTTAGTTTCGTTCCTGTCAATATTTAACACGATCGCATATAAGTTTTGATTGATTCCACAGACATTGTTAATTACATTATTTTTAAATTCATCACTTGCAATTTTTTTTAAATCAACAAACGGTTTTTTCCCTATGTTTCTATAAATATATAGAATATAAATTTGGATACAATACAGAATCAAAGTTTCGTATACTCGATTTGTCACGGTTCTCATAATTATCTTGTAACAAATTTTGTCGGACGGAAGATCGGGTAAAAACGCGAGACCGGCCAAATCGTAGAAGTCCTTCGCGTATCAAATTCCGGCTTGGGATTTCGGACACCCCGTTGCGCGCATTTTCGTTTGCGTTCTTTTTTTGGTTGGCTAGCGAGAGAGAGGTATCGCCGACCGCTGCTTCTAAGAAAAATCGGGATCAGAGGAGATCGGAGATCGCGCCGCTCGTCCGAGAGATCGAGTCCGAGCTTTATTTTTACGACTGCTACGAATTGTAAGTACGACTCTCGGCTCGGGGCCCTCGTCGTTCCTCGTCGGGTCAAGCGAGACGTCCGCGCAACTTCGAGGCCGACGAGCCCTCAACAAAACTCGAACAATTCCACCGGACGCGGCGGCGCCCCATGACGTCGATTGTGTGTGTGGTCTGTCATCCTGATTCATTTCGAGATCCGTTCGGATTGTTTAGAAAATATACCTCCTTCCAACAATTTTAGACGGACTCGTGTTTCGTTTCAGAAACACGCCAAAGTAAACATCGTTTGTTGTAAGGGAACTTGACGGGAATCTGACAATTCCCACGTATTTTCGTGCGGTTTCGTGGTTCGGTCTAAATTTGCGCGCTCGCGACTCGTCATCGTGTCTTATTAAAGCGTTTCTACTAAAATACGTCATATATAAAAAAAAATGACATAAAACTTATTTTTCTGCTTATGAAAATTTCTCAAGCAACTTTTACAATAATATGACATGACATTAACATTTCGCATATTTAGATTAAAAGATATACGTCATTAGAGATATCTTATTTATTTTAAGAGCAAGAACTAGCGAAAGTTTATCGATTGTCGCCTCTTGAATTAAAGAGAAAAAATAACAAGAAAAATAAGAAATATAGAGAGAAGTTAACTCCAGGAATTGAACCAATTTGCGGATCATTTTCCTCTCGTCAGCGTCTGCATTTTCTGACAAATTTCGAAAGAGAAAAAAATCGACGTAGCGAACGAACACATGAAACGGACATGGAAAAGAGAAAAAGAGGTTCTGTCTCGTAGGGAGTTGTATGGGTTGGGCATGGGTCATTCAAAGTGCGCTCAGTGACCTATTGTAACGTAGGACAATATGGTGCCGGTCTTCAATGGCCGGCTGTTCCCGAGGTGTTATGTTATGTGTTGGCTGTTATTCAGATGGCTAGAGGCATTCAAACGCCATCGCCATGGCGGTTCACCATCGCGACACGAAGTTCCAAGAGACTGAAACTTAGCTTCCACCGGATCACGTTGACGATTACGAGTTGTTGATAAAGCCGATTAACAAATTGATTTGGTTTGAAAAGAGTATCAGGCATTTTCGAGGAGAAGGGAGCTTCTTATTTAATATCGCAAATAAATTTCTCTAATTATCAACTTCCATTAAGAAGATTATCAATTTATCTATTAATAAATCGTGAATATACTCCGACATCAACGCATGAATAGCAACTCTAGGTATCCCGAGATATGTCATTCATTGACAAAATTCGCGCAGGTACAACGGATAATTAATAATGTCTGAAGATCTCCAAGTGATTCATTCTAGTCTGGTGACTCATCAGGGGATCTCAGGCATGCTGGGAAGGAGGAGCAGAAAGGGCTGACCATGGTCCAGGATCAGATGTGCCTGGAGGGTTTAAGTCCACTCACTGCGCGTCTCACGCTCGAGAGGGTGGAAACGAGAACGCCCCGAGGCAGGAAAGGACGTCAGTGACTTAGCGGGAGTTTCCACAGGAAAGATACTCTCTCTGTCCTCCCACTTGCAGTACGATGTGATATTTGAATTTGCTCCTGTGGCAGGAACAAACTGTGCCCGCGGGCTTTCATTTTCCTCAATGATAGAACCCCAGATTTCATAAGAATCTATACTCCTGTAATTCTGGGAGCATCCCTTGCGTCCTTTTATTTTTCGTTCGATCAATCGTTCGGTCAGCAAGTTATAATTTTAATTATAAGATTTGTAGAATTATAGGAAATTATAATTTCGAGAAAAATTTTTTTAATGAAACTTTATCTACTCGAAATTTAAAAAACGAGGATGTGCAAAGATTCCACGATTATTATCGCAATTTTTAATGATTTAAAATAACTATGATTAAGAATGAAAATTTACAAAGAGAACACATAATACGAAATGTATACAAAACTCATCGTACAAGCATCTTAGGAATATCACGGGCAAATAACCGCAATACGCAGAATTCGTTAAACTTGACGGTAACTTCTCAATTAATCACACCGTGTCCTTGAAGCCTCGAACCCTTATTACCACCTACGGTCCATTCTTCGAAGCGCTCCGCGGTACGTTATGTTCTCTCGCGATTCTCATTAGTAAATCTCTCTATATTTCTACGTGAAGTGGGCGGATGGACGGAGAGCCGCGGCGTCAAGAGGCAGGCCGTCGCGGAAGCTGTCGGGGAACCGCCTTTCTCAAAGGATGCGCGTAAAGCGCGCACGGGGTTCTTTTTCTTTCTACCGCAGCCTCTCTCCCGTCAACCTCGTATCCTCCCTCGCCCCTTATGCGGTCTTTTCATTCTCGACGTCATCATATTTCCACGTATATACCTACGCAACGCGTTTCGTACGAGACTACCAACGTCGGTACTCTCGATTGTAGACGAGGGAGAGGAAGAGAGAGAGAGAGAGAGAGAGAGATTCCGGTCGCGGCGAGAGGCTTTATGCATCGGCAACTTTAAATCACAGCCTGGAAATAACTCTTACGTATGGATAGATAGTTATTACTATAAAGCTTATGTGGGACGTGCGTGCGGGACCTCATGGGTATGCGTTCCGCACCGCGACCGACTCGCTTGACTGGCCGTCTGACCTCAGCTTCCTTCGATTTTTGCCATCTCTTTATCGCCGCTGCCTCTCTCTCTCTCTCTCTCTTTCTCTCTCTCTCCGCTCTTTAACGGAAGAGGTACATCTCTCCCGGCTGACCGTTACTAATTCCTAGTTTGCCGCATATATGCCCGATTACTTATTATGTCGCCGGGCGACAAAGCATAGCAGATCGGAGAGACTTATGGACGTATTTATTTATCGGCGGTGTGCCGGATAAAAGACCGGAGATGACGCGGTTATTCTCTCCCCGAGCAAAAAATATTCTTCCATTTTTTTTCAAAGACAAAGCTAAAACTGTTAATGTACTTGAATTGATCGCCATGCTTTATTTATAATTGTGCAATTATAGGTTAATTTAACTCTTAATTTAGCGAAAAGATAGTAAATGAGATCAAAATAAAAAAATTAGAGATCTATAAATATTTGAAATAACGCTATAAAAAAAAAGAGATATTTATTATCGCTATTTAAATTTAAAAACTATGGACCTTTATAGAGTAAATTGATTAATTGGATTAAATTTACATCAATTCTGATGAGGCAAACTTAATTGTCAAGAGTAGAGGTATAAAAAAAATATATAATTTGATAAAATTGCTCTTTCAAGTGAATAAATAAATTTGTTACCTTTTAAATTTTTTCTACATGAGGCACAACGCACCGCGCGATGATTAATGAGAAAAAGAAGGAAAAATACTCGCTTTTTAGCACGGCTACGATCACTGTAATTTATAAAACGGCGTTATGCCCACTATGTGGTGTTTGGTCGACAACACCAATCTCAGATCTCGGATGCGAAACCACGTCAGGCCGTAGGTATGCGCGGAGGACTTGGGAAAGACGACAGGCTCTAAGTGGCCGAGCGGCAAAAGCGGTCGAAAGTGTCGTAAATTAATTGCGATGGAGTAGAAGCGCAGTCGCCGATCTCCCACCATCTGTCGCCATCGTGTGTGATGCGGGCCGAGATGTTAGAGTCGGACGACTCGGTCTTGGGGCGCGGCAATTTTTCGCCAAAAAGAAAATAAAGGATATAAGCGAGAATCGATTCGCGCGATGACTCGTGCGCGGAAGAAGGATCTTCGCGGAAACGTGCGTGATCGCAAATGAAACATGTCTGATTTATGCGCGGCGGAAAGGGGGAGAGAGAGGAAGTCGCATGGCGGAGAGGAAGCGAAGACGAAAACCGAGAAAGCGAGGGGAGAGAGATCGGCCTGGCGGCCCGCTGAATATCATTTTTTTCCGCTCGAGAAAATTTTTCACTTTTCCGCTTTCCGACTGTCGTTGTCGTCGCCGCTGCCTCTCCTATAAGAGGATGGATGAAGGGACGACGCGGGGAGGAGAGAAAGAGTTTCCCTCTTCTCACAGTTTCCGCTCCTACGTCACAAACTGCGGAACCAGACGCGCCGTTATTCGTCTTGTCGTTTGTCAAATCCGACGAGAAATCTCGCTTAGAGACGTCCCCCTTTCGTTTCTTTTTTTTTTTTCTTCCTTTCCACGAGTCGTCACCGATTGAGAGGCTTAAGCAATGATGCTCCTCTTCTCCCTCAGCTTTGTCGCCAAAAGCGAGAGATGTCGAGGGAAAATCTGTCGAAATTTGACGGAGGACTCACGAGGGAGGTTCCAGCGTGAAATCACAAAAATTCGCCGCTTCAGAAATTTCTTTCGGCATTAAAATTTTCTATGACACATTTAACGAATACTGCTTGAAAAAAAAATTGTTTTCCTAGCGTAAATATTGAATTTTATTAGATTATATACGCGCTATGATTTTTTTTTGTTCGACGAAAGTGTTTAATGCAGCGACAGACAGATAAAACCGGTCAGCACTGACAAAGGTTCGCAAGAAAATTTCGCAGTATTATAAGAAAGAAACCGTGGCTGAGATAAGACGGTTCTTGATTCGCCTTTCTTTTTTTTTTCCTTTTTGCCATTCTGGAAGCCGAATTTCGGCCGACGGAGTTTCGGGCCATAACCGATAAAGAACGGATCGACCCTGGAAAGTGGGAACCGGTTGCACTTTCGGAATTTATTTGAAGCTGGGTTCTTTAAGGATTCGTCGTTATTATATGCACGCGCGCGTTCAGACGCGTTTAAACTCTTATAACAGCACAGGCAGGAATCGATGTGCGCCGATATGAATCGACGTACAAAACGAATACGCGAAAAAAATGCGAATTGCATTATTGCGGGTGGAGCATAAAACACGCGGATAAACATATTTAAAGTCGATTCACGAGGGGAAAGAGAAACCGGTATTATGGTCTGTCGATTCTGTGCCCTCAAGAATATGTGCTTCGCGAGTTCTCGATTGCACTATATTAATGACGTACGATAATAATGACGAAATATTTATATCGCGAATAATTTTTCTTCAATCTAAGATACTTAAGTCAAATCTCTTATCGCGTGACTTATTCATTTGAATAAATTTTAATTCATCTGCTCTTGCTTCGATAAGTTACTTGGGGACGATATGATCATAGTCGCTTTTTTATGTACTTGGCATCGCGACATTATATTTACCGCATTATTTGTAATTTTATGGAACATACTGTTCTATAAAAGAAACTTTTATCGAGTCGCGAAATCCTGTCAAGCTCGGCGCGTTAACTGATACCGTATGCGAGCATTCTCAGACGCTCTTGTGCACTTTGTACGCAAAGTGTCAAGAGTATATCATTTCTCAAGCAAATTAGAACCGCGAAACGTGACAGCTCTTATTTGCTTATCAACAAAAAGATGTCATCCAGCTGGATGCGCGCAGCCGCCTTATTAAAAGCCGCGACTTGGGAATCTTTCATGTCCACGAGGTCACTAATTCGGGGTTAACAACCGTGGTAAAGGGTCGAGCAGGGAGGGAAACGGCGAAGAGGAGAGAGAGGAAAGAGCCGCGGCGGAGAGGCACGAACCGGAGAAGAGAAACGTTTGGTGATAGACGAAAAGATTGAAAGGGACAGAGGAAGGTGCCGAGAGGGCGAGCGAGAGAAAGAGAAAAAAAGAGTAGGCTAGTACCGGGCCACAAAGAGTCGGGAAGAAGAGAGAGAAAGAGAGAGAGGGGGGAAAAAGGAGCCAAGGCGATCCAATAAACATAAGAGTTTATCGAGCTGTTATGCCAGTCGTGGCCGCTTATCTCTTGGACACCCACTTAAACCTCGACCGGAGTCGTCCAGGTGAACCGCGTGAAAAACCTCACACGTCGCGCCTGCTTACCTGGCCCCCCTTCCTCTCTATACGTAAACGCATAGGTACGGATCCCTCTTCTTCGCAACAATGCGTGTGTGAGTACGAATGAACTCGGACTCTCATTGCAAACCGGTGTGTGCAACAGGCCCCGGGGCACATACGCGGGCCCCGTTGAATTTATTACGCGCCCACTGGCCCTGAGACGATTTTTCCGACCGTCGTCGACGTCCGTGAGGCCGCGTGAACGCGTCCTTGTCGAGTAATATGGAACATCGACATTTATTCCACTGCGAACGTGTTTCTATTGTTTCACTTTTTTTGCGTATAAGAAGTGATGCGATAATTCTTAAACTTATTTCTTATTCAATTCATGGTTTTTTCTCTCTCTTCCCATAAATATATAAATATTTTATTAAATATTTTAAGTATCTCAATTTAATATTTTTTTTTACGTGCCTTATATTTTATACATAATTATAATTATACTAAAACTCCCTTATTTATAAAGCTGTAGAATAAAAATGAATTTTTGCGGAGATAAACATGCAATTCGATCTACAATAAATAACAGATATTAAATTAAATAAATTATAATAAATTAATATATCTATTTTTTTTACTTCCGCTATTAAACATTGTATTTAATATCTTTCGATTTGCATTACGTTGACATCTTTCGTAACGATATTCTGTTTTTCTCTGTTTGTAAGTGCTACAGAGCTGCCTTTTCCGATTTTCGATAACGATGAGTCACGCGCGGAGCGCATTTCCCAGCGCTATTGCTTTTATCGCGGCAGATGTTCGCACGGCAATAATGGGACAGACATTGCAGAGCAATGAAGAGGGAGAGGGGAAAGTTGCAGGACGTAATTAAACCTGTCGGTGACTGTGCGAGAGGAGGCGGGAGGGAAAAGGGCGCGAAGCGCCAAAGAGCGGATGAGAGTTGCGGATTTTTCCCTGAAAATTCAAGGGAAACACGCGGAAGCAACATGTTGCCGGTTATTTGGCGTGTTGGCGCTTAAAAAATACACGAAAAGTGCTAAATCCGTACGGGCAAAGGGTTCGTAGTCCGGGTAAACGCACATTAGGTATAGGTGGATAGGTGTCCGCCTCTCGAAATACTCGCGAAAAATCGAAGTCGATCGCCTAGAATGGCAGCCGGATATACGTTTGTCGGAAGCGGCTCGTGTTGCGATTGCCCGTTGAAAAACAATTCTCGGCAATTTCCGTTTGAAGAGTTTACACTGCAAATCCTTCGGCCGCGAGAGAGCGCGGGGTGGTTTTATTACATGCCTGGAGTAAACTTTCCCGCCGCCGCCGATTCCAAATATACGCGGGCAAAATTTGATTTCGGATCGAATTTTCGTACACATGTAGAGATATTATTTTTAATATCTCTGAAAAATGGTTTTTCGAGGTATTTAAAATATTATTTTTCACATCGTAAAAAACCATCAGCCCGTCGATGTATGTTTCCAATTCGAATTATTAGGATATAAAAACTCGCGAGCGATTGGGATACAAAACGGATATATCAGTATTCAATTTGATCGGTTTATCTCGAATAACATTTCGATCGTTTTCGCAATAGACCTCCCGGCGAGAATCTCGATGTTCGATCTAAATAAACACAATCTTATTTCTCGCGTTGCGTTACTAAGACGATATAGTCAAATCGACCGAATATGTCCGGAAATGTTTATCGAAATCCTTCGGGTGTTGGGCGAGAGGACCCCGCGGGAGAGAATCCGGCCTCTCGGATGGTCTTCGCGCTCTGTTCTGTTCTGCTCTGCCAAGTTGCTCCGCCAGAATCTCTCGGTCGTTAGCTACGTGATTTTATTACATGCTTACGCTTATGGGAAATGCGCTCATCCCGTGACCTCGGCTTAGACCTCGCTATCTGCACCCTGCAGGGAGCACTTGAGAACACCAAGTTTCAGGACGACGAGTGTAGGCGGATTGAATAGGTATCAAAAAGAAATATATTTTTTTTAGATATTCGCATATTTTTATTATATGATAAGAAATCTAATTGCGATACGCGATAAAGAAGTGGAGATTTTAATTTATTGTGATATTTACAAGCGTGAATTTATTCCAATCTTCGTGTGCAACGTTGTTCATCATTGATCAAAACTTAACAGATTTAATAAGAAACTTATTAAGTCTGTTATATTTCTCGATGAGAATAATAATGAGAATAATTCCCAGATACACATGCGCAATATTTTAATAAAAAGTTGAAGATACCAGAAATCCAACACAACGAAATATTATTCTTATGCAATTTTAATGAATTTGGCAAATATTGAGAAATAATTGATAAAATAACCGATCAAAAATAAAAGCTGATTAATTGTTAGAAAATTAAATAAATCATCTTAGGAAGAAACAGTGTATCAGCATGTATTTAGAACGGTATGAAATTATATTTTAACGCCTATTAATATTATGGATTAATTATCTTCAATTCACATAACGATTTGGTTTAATTTCTCTTATCCCCCTGCTCTATACTGTACTGTCTCTTTGATGTGGAACACACAAAGCTACAAACTGAAAAAGATAAATATTGCACGAAAAAGGGGCGAGTTACGGACACGCCGGGTAGGACAGGCGACACAAACCGGTATTTCAACACTGTATTTACACTCACATCACGGATGTATCTGCCGTACTTTATTGTGAAACGATTCTCGATATTATTACATATGCGAAATGTTTACTGACGTTTTCAATATTTGATTAATCCCTTGCAATTAACATGCACAATTATCTTCAAAGCAACGAACTTGATATGAATCATATTCCAATCTGCATTTAAATACTCCATTAACATGTTAAATTATTAATCTCCATGTACAAAAGATAGAAAATGAAATAAAATTTCGCACATGGAATGAGCGACAAGATAACAATACGCGCGTATTATTTGTAATATCTCAAGCGTGTTTTGGACCATTATGATATATTTATCCAATACTTTACTAAAATGTCGCTTATATACGCGGCGGAAAAAAATACCATCAGCTTCCTACAGTCGCGTCGAAAAGGAAGAAAAAAAAACGAGCGGAAATAGAAAGCGGATTGAGATGGACAATACAGCGCGTTGCAAAGACTGAAACTGAATGTGGGCCCGCTTGCATAGTAGGATTTTGATTGGATTTGCCACGCTGCACCTACGTATTAGCTATTCACGGTCGGTCGCCACGCAAGGGCCGGTCTATTACTAAATCGTAAATCGCTCTTAACGGTACCAAACACGCTGGATAGAGGTTTGGTTGCACCGGAATACCAATCGTCCACCTTGTGTCCCCGAAACGCGCGTCGTCTTTTTTTCTCTTCGACGACGTCTGGCCGGATTAATCGAACTCGCGCGTCGAATTTCAATTCACGCACTTTTCCCGTTTGCGTAATTCTTTCTCTTAGTCGCCTCATTGTCGGTTTGTAAATATTTTTAGGCGAAATAACGATTTTCTCAACTGTTCGTAAAAGCTGGAATTTTTTTTTAATTTTTAATTTAATTTTTAATTTAATTTTTTTAATTTAATTTTTTTAAAAAGATGGATTTGCTTATAATAATATTTATTAATTTTTCGTATCACTTTAGCTTAAAGATATTTCTTTATTTGAATTTAAAGTAAACAGACTTTACGTCTTTGCTCTATCTTCTTTTTTTTCCTTTTAATTCTCTCGACTCTGAAAATCATTAGGTCTCTCACTTTTTACCTTCGTCCAAGACATTAATGTCGAATCATAGCTCAACGAAAAGAGGAGAAAATATAAAAAGAGGAAGAAGATTCGCGTGCATATATTCCTGTGGGAACGCGGATGAAATTCCTAACGGAACTGTGACGTGTGGTAATACAAATGCCAGCATGTGATTGAGATGTATGTACTAAGCTTTTACGAATCTTCGAAAATTATGTATTTGCTCCAACTTGTTATATCTTGACGAGTTTACTTAAACTTAATTAATCGCTGTTTCGATTTTACATCGATCAGTTAATAGAATGAATACGATTCACGTTTACTTAATCATCTATGTAAATAGACTCTCGAATATACAGCTTCGCAAATTGATACAAATGGTCCGTAGTTTTTATCTTTCATTTTTTTTTGTGGTTAGTCAATTTCGTAAAAATATCGTTGTTCTTATTCTTGCAAGTTTACATTTTCTATTCTTTACGCAAACCACGTACTTCGAAAATTTATTGTCCGTCTCTGATGATCTATCACGCTCATTCTCGTGTTTTGAGCGAGCAAATATTTCGACATTCAAAGAACAACGAAATTTTCTTACGCAAGTATTTGTTGATTATTCAAAAAAATATGAAAAGTATCTTTCTTACTATTTATAAGAGTGTATATATATATATATTTTTTTTTTTTCAATAATATTAATATGCACATAAAATCAAGAGTTCACAACTAATCTTATTCATCGTTTACGCATTTTTTAAATTTATATTTTCTTTCATATAACATCAAAATTATTTTTAATCGGCATTCCTGTTGCTTTGCACGTGTGCAATTATATGTACTAGATATATCCTTTTAGACATAAACAAAAAATTGTTTTCTTATGCATACTCATATCGCGCGTGCTGCGAAATAATCATACCTCTCAGAACGTTCGTTTCAATCGCGTCCGGTCTTCGCGTATAATTTCACGTACCCGCTCGTTACGCGGCTATTTCAGTCACGACTAATCCTGCAAAAATCCGTAACGCGACGCAACGCGCCTCAGACCGATCCAATAAGCGTAGGACCCGTAAACGTCGCGCCGTGGTCCACGAGGCAAAGCTCACGGGATGATTTACGGATCGAGAGAGGGAAAGGCGAACGAACGAACGCAAGGCGAGAGGAAAGGGCATCTCTGCATATATACGACGCGCGAACGAAACGGAACGAAGGGAGCGAGGACGACGGTAAATCTTGGCGCGATTGACACGTGTGAAATGCGTCGGCCGGACTATACCAGGGGCCTAGTGCTTTGACTCCGATCCCCCGTTGCAAGCGCGCTCAAAGACTTCCAAGAGAGAAGGTTGGCTCCAGCTAACTCGTGTAACGCTCTAAAAAGGTGCCGCAATATGCTCCGCTTACTTCGGCACCTATCGAAACTGCGGCGTACATAAACTTTTCTCTACCGAATTTCGACCGAAATTGATTTGACCTCGAACGAACCCGGAGAATGAAAGAAGAAGAAAAAAATGACGGTCCGTAAAATCGAGATTCTGGTTTCCTACAAGTCCCGATCGTCGTAAACCTCTTCCGGATCGACCACGCTTGCATTATACGTTTAATGCAATGGCACGTGCTGTGTCGTGTTATTCGTGATCATACGTGGCAATATATATTCGGAAGAGCTCGCTGTCGCAGAACCTCGATCTCGAAATCGTTCAGGTGACGAGCCGCCGTCAAAACGAAGAAAATCGGCATCTTCGTAGTCGCTAGTCTCTCCATTAATGGTGCCGTATATCCACTCGATATGTCGCGACGCGAAGGAGAATTCAAGGGAATTTGTGATCAAACGCGTAGAGCGATTATTTATGATAGTTTTTCGTCCGTTGCGAAAAGGAACGAAGAATCGTAAAAGTAGACATTATCGTAGCACCTCGTCTCTCGGCGCACAAATCTGCCGCGTCTCCGTAATACACACATACCGGCCTTTTCCCAGTCCCGACAGTTGCATATGAATGGCATTTACATGGCAAGTCAGGGTATGCGGAAGAAGAAGTCGAATTCATGGGCTTGTCAGCGTCGCTTTTGAAGTCCAAGATTTGAGTTACGTTAAAGTATACTGTGCGCTTATGCGTATACGGTTCTTAACTTACGACCCGTTTGAAGAAAGATCCTATTCGATCTTTTAACACGGTCATTTGTCCTGCCGTAAGAAATGCCCGTGAAAATAACGGAAACAAAGAGCCGACAATATTTTCGACCAAACACAGAAAACAATGCCGTCTTTTGAAAAAACGTTTAACATCATTGATGTTTTTTTTTGCCAATGTTTTTTTCTGTATTGGCAAAGTTGTCTCGTCTCTCCAGTCCTCGACTATAATATATATCCAGACGCGTGTCAGAGGATTCCAACAGTTTCGCATCTTACCTTGAAAATGACATGACAAGACTTATCCCCTCTGCGTCGTCGTCGTCGTTGTCGGCTTTTCCGCGTCGCAAAATTTTAGAAGAGCTTCTAGAAGATGTAGCCTGGACGGGCAGCAGGATTGCCTGTTGGAGAAAGAGAAAGAGAGAATTAGAAAAGGACAACGTTATATATGGCGCTCGAGGAAGCGGAAGGACACGCGTCAAGTATATTCGGAGGATTCTCGTGTCCAGTTCCGCAATTTTGCAACTTTCGCACTTCGCCACGGCTACGTACAGACACTAACACAGTCACACATACATATATAAAACGTACGAACGTGAAGACCGCAAATGAGACTCTATTCAAGATTAACCGATGACTGAGCTGCTCGCGATGGAATATTGATGGACGCGATTCTTAAGCCGTGTGCAAGCACGTGTTGCGACTACCGATGGATTTCACCGCACATTAAAATACAGAATTGTTTCCGTTTTTTTATTCGCGTCTGAACCGTCTATTTTACACGTAAATTGAAACTGCTCCGCGAGCTGCATGTATTATCTATGCATATCACGTCACACGTCGAGGAGTAGGACTTTTTTTTTCCAGGAAAAAAAAATGCTAATGTAATTAAATTTAATGTAGAGAATCACATCATTTCTTTTTCTTTAATTTAGTTTTTTAATATAAAATATTATGCACTTATGTATAATCATTTTATATATAAGTGTATAATATTTATATTTATAGTAATGTATAATATTCATATTTATTTATTCACATTCATATATCATTTTAGCTATAAAATATTTATATACTCATATTTCTTTGATCGAAATTTTTTCGTTGAAAATATATATGATTATTCTCAATGTGTGCAGATAATTTTTTAATACTATATTATATATGTATACATAGAGTTACAAGATTAGTACATTCAGAATATTCCCTCTTTTTTATTCCAAATGTGACACTTTTATATGAATCGTATCTATTTCAATAAAATGACGCAGATAAATTCATAAATTAATACAGATATGTGCCAAGTATATTCATTCAAAAAGTCAAATGATCTCAATAAAATATGCAAATTTACAAAAATGCCTTCTATAAAATATTCGAAAAAAAAGACATCGAAAAAGAAAATCTTCAATAGTTATTACTATCATCAGCATAGTAAATAATAATTTAAATACTTAGTGGGACGCGTACCGATTTGTTTGTCGAACAAATAATTTTTTTGCGGATGCATCAATTTAATTAAAACGACGAATATCTTTAATCGTGGCTGAAACGCTATCAGCTGATTCCGTTTCCGGAATTATTACTTCGGAAGATCGTCATTCGCGATGAATGACAGAGAGGCCGCGCAAGAATAAAATCGAAACAAGACTCCGAAGTCTCTGAACCGAGTCTCTTCTTCGTCATCGTTGTTTCGTGTTTAAAGCCGAGGGACTAACCATCGCTCTCACCCGGAACCATCGTTTGACCAGCGCGGATTCTATCTCCAATTGGTCGGCTATGGACGTCTCGAGAAGAGCGCTTGCATTATTCATAACCAATTCCCGAATCCTGAACTCAAAATGAATCAGCATCCAGGTCAACTTCCTACTCCTCCTTCAGCCTGTCGTTGTCTCTTTCTGTCATTCGTTTTTTCTTTGTTTTCGCATTTCTACTCTTCCCTTTCTTTCAATTGACGTATATAATAAGATATAACGATGATTGAGATTGCTGATATTAATGTTGAGTTGAGCTCAATTTTTATTAATATAACGATTGTAAAGCGATAAGAATATCGCAAATTCTCATATTTTTAACATATGTAAAAAGTCTTTTATTCGCTTCCATTGTGTTTGAATCGATCTGAGACGAATCAATTTAAGTTTATTTTCTAACCGCTTTTTTAACACCTTCGACACATGTTTATTATTTCGATTGAGATTTTTTTTTTCTAAAACTAATCACTCGTGTAAACATTTACAAACACTTAGTAATACATATCACAACGGAATACTAATATTACTTGCAATAAAATTACTTGCGACAGTCGAACATTAAATTAACAGACGAGAAGATGCATGATGCATCGATAGCGCAGCGGAGAATATATCGGAGAGCGAATTAATGTATAAATTCCTAACAACAGATATTCACGTTGTCTGGCGACGTTAATGTGCGAACAGAATAAAAGATATAAAACGACGACCGGCCAGGACAACTCGATTTCTCTTGTTGTCTTCGTTATTTTTATTTAAATTCTTTTTCTCTCTCTCCCCTCTTAATTTATAATCGAGGCATTATAATACAGACGTTTTCCATCGCCTACTTACATCTTGGTGCGAATAAGGCACAGCGCAAATGTCTCCGCTAATGACACGGTGTATTATTCGTCGACGTGCAGAACGTAAAAGGCGAGGCTGTGAATCCTCAGTATCCAAAGTGAGAATGGCTATTTGTATCATTGTCATCTGCGGCAACTGTGAACGCACTCTGTTGCAACGACTACGTTCATTTCACTCGATGCGGCTCGTGCATCTTCGAATAATCAGCATTTGTACACGTAATTGCGAAACGCACCGCATAACTTTATGCAAATGGCCATATACGACAAATATAACGAAGAGATTCTTTGAAGTTAAAATTATTAAATAATATAATAACGAATAAGTTTTTAACTTATTTAATTTTGGAGTACGATTTAAGAGATAGTACGATTAAATATTTCTCTTTGAAAGAATTTCTCTTTACGATCCTCTCGTTGCCAGATGCAGCCATTACGTTCTACAAATATACATACATCTCTTTTGCGACCAATGCAACGGTTCGGCGGGAATATAGTCACGACGGAGAGGCGAGCTGACGTTTAATACCTTCCTCAACGAATATACAGACCGAGAAAATGCGAACTTGATAAAAAACACCGACGACACAGGCACCGACCAAGTGACTGCCTGAGCTTCTAATAGCTAGTAGCGTTTACTCGCCGTTTGACTACGCGAGAAGGCGGAACACTCGAGGTTCTTGGACGCAAAGTACGTCAAAGTACGCCAGCTGACAGCAATCGTAAAGTACATCATATCTTTGATCTATATTCGGCTGTGGTCGCCTCTACCCCCTTTTTTTCTGGGTTTATTATTGGCTACGGTACGAGAAAATCTGATATGACAATTCCTCAGAAGAGAAAGAGAGAATCGTGCCGACTGGCGACTTAATTAAGAAAATGTCAATAAGATTTATTGGACTTTTTATTATTACCTAAAATAGCTTTGTCAGGATAAAAGAGGTAGATTTTCAAATGAGACTGGGAAAATGTAATTTTGAGAATTTTCTTTAAAAAAATATATTAATGATAAGTGAAATTAGATTATAAATGACACGAGTGGAATTGGAAATTTGATGAAAACCATGAAACATTTTAACGTCATTCAAGATCGCGGAAATTGGAACATTGTTATGGAACACTCGCAATAATCTCTCTTTGAAAAGCGTAGAATGATCGTTTGCAACGGAGAGATCTAACGGTACATCGTAAAGTCCGGCGCAATTTCCTCTCTTAAAAGTATCCGCGCGTCTTTTGAAACCAGCGAACGATTCTTATAGCAGTTTTTGCCGCTACGTCATGTTTCATGCTGTTCATCACGACGATTTTAATTCCCCAGCCATGAGATTAGCTTCGTTAGTTAACTACAACGAATGACATCTCTTCCTTTATAAATTTATAGATAGTTTAATGATATAAGAGATTGCAGTTTTGCTTATTTTATTATTTTTAACGCGAAATCACAATAGCAGATTTTTGGAACTTATATAGATATGGAAAAGAAACATACATATTTCTGGAGAATAATTCTAAAATACATAGACGTTTCTATCCCACGCTGAAGTAACATCGCAACTAGCGTGTTCCTAATTTCGACACATCTCATCCAGGTCGGAGTCGTCTTGCGTCAAACGCGCCAGAGAGAACAGATATAATCGGTCGATCTCGCGAACCTAGGAGGTCCGGAACATCCCTCGAATATATATGCAGCACCAACAGGCGCTGTTCGTTATCTCGCAAGTCTTAGCGCAGGCAACAATCGCTACGGTGGAAACTCGACACGACGACATCCACTAGTGCCAGCTTTCGGCCGCGAGTCAATTAATACACGTCCATTCAAAACGCGGCCGCGCCTTGCCTTTCCGCAAAGATACACCCGGTACATCGTGTCGGTCGTGCGGCACGGAAGCCCGGAGCCGGGTCGAGAGATAGCGAGGGTGATGGAAAGAAGCTGCGAGATGCGAGATGGAGAGAAAGGCAAGGAGAGAGAGAGAAAGAGAGAGAGAGAGAAAGAGAGAACGATAGAGAAAGGAAAGCCTCGTATACTTGAAGCTCGCCACACTGAAAAGGGTAGCCCACGGAGCATAACCAAGTAGCCCACGACAATAAACAGGGAAACGTTTTATTAATTGCCGAGATCTGTCAGTGTCTCCGGCGAGAGCGAGCTGCCATATTAAATGACCACATACCGCCGACCGAAACCGACCGGCCCCTCGGCCAGAACGACGAGTCCGGTCGGTTGTGCTCGCCAACAATCGGTGGCCGCGGACATCGAGAGGCCCACAACCGCGGGGCTCCTTCTGGATATTACATTTCCTCGTGGTACACGAGAGTCCGCCCGTTGTGGCGTAACAGGGAGAGCAGCTCAGGAGCAAGGAGGAGAGCGGGAGGAGAGAGCAGAGGATCCTCCGCGAGATCTCGAGAGAGAACCGGTCCGTTAAGACGACCCTGACTGTACTAACCACCTGTAGATACGAACCAACGGATCCGCGCCATCTTTCTATGTATGTATCGTCTATCGAGAGGAATTCCTCGATTCTAATCGGGCGAAACTCATCAGACGACGCGTCGCGAAGTGGAAGTAGCGGTAGGATTTGATCTACGCAGATGCGGACGTTATTAACTCTTTGGCATCTGCACTTTTTCTTCGTCAAACGTTATAAAAATCCCGCGTTTGTCCCCGCAAGATCGTCCAACAGGCTGCCCATATATACATAAGTGCGCGTAGTCTTTTGCTAATATCGATTGATATGAAAAAAAAGGGGAAAAACAAGATATAACACTTTTGAGAAGCGGTCATAATTGTCAACGATAACGGTATATACCTTGGTAATTAGCATCGCGACACGTAGAAAACTGTGCGAAAGCGCAGACAGAGATTCTCTCATGTATATCCCTTCGTCGCGATAAGAACCGTCCAGCCATTCGCATAAATGCCGATCAACGTGCGAAAAATCGCACAATTATTTTTACCGTTGATCGTTACACGAAAAAATATTACTTTTTAAAGTAGGACGAGACGACGATGTTTTTCTTGTAACCGTTAATCCTCGACATTTTACATTATAACGTCTTCATCTATAGAGAGTGTGGAGCAAAAAAAGATATATATTTTTTCGCTCTCTAAATTCTCGGGACCAAATCCTTCTTATCGATTAATCCCCTTAAATCGATCGGTTTAGACGTTATTAAAATACAATATAATCTTAGATTATAATAATAAATTGAAAAGGTTCAAATATAGAAATTTTAATCGAATAATTTAATATAATTAATAACCTAGACCTAGACTATAATATCTTCATCTACAGAGAGTGTGGAACAAAAAAAAAGATCGCTGTCTAAATTCCCAGAATAAAATTCTTCTTATCAATTAACAATAAAGCTTTTAAATTGATCGGTTTAAACGTTATTAATCCATTATATTATTATATAATTATAATCTAAGATTAATATGTAATTAATATATATAATTATTATCTAAGATTATCCATTTCTAAAAAGTGCATGTTAAGTCGATTCTCGAAAGTCTCGAAGTATTGTTGCCTCTTTTCCGCACTGCTGATTGGTTCTCTGTCGATTCGCGTTGTGTGTTATATTCGTAGCATCGAAAGACTGTCATCGCGAGGGTTAGCAGTTAGCAGTTTGACAGTTAGTCCAAAAAGTAAAATAAAATAATAATGTTTTAAATAATATGTTATTATACTTTAAACTTGATTAATATTTTGGCGGAAAAAAGGCAAAAATACTTGCGAGAATCGACTTAATGTCTTTTTTAGAAAAAAAAAAATTACAATAACAAAAGCGCGCGTTACGCCATTCCTCGATTTTAAATAAAAAAGAATAATATTTTTATATAAAGTTTGTTTAAACTTGGTTAATATTTTTTGATAGAAATCAGATGATTAAAGCATTACATTGCTAATTAAATTTTAACAAAAATATGTTATAAAAATTAATATAATAATGTTATAAATAATATGTTATAATGCCTTATCTGCGATTAATATTTTTTGACAGAAATCAACTGATAGCTGTTATAAATATTAATCGAATTTAAGGAATTATAATACATTATTTTAAATGTTATTATAACATATTCTTATTTTAAGAATTAATTAGCAATTTTACGTTTTAATCAGCTGATTTCTGTAAAAAAATATTAATCGAGGATAAAATATTACAACATATTATTCACAACATATTGCTATTTTAATTTTTGTAACATATTATTTTAAAATTTAATTAGCTCGCTATATTAATATTTTTAAATTTATTCATTTAATTATAAAGTAATATATTTATTAAGTTAAAAATAGAAGTGAGACATAAATCCAAATTAACAATTAAGGTTTCGTCGCAATTTTTAAGGACAATAAATATTTCCTTAATTAGAGTCATAAATATATTTCGTCCGACACTTTTCGATAATCTTAATATAATTCGAATTGCGAATGCGCAGTAGAAATGAGTTTCGACATCTATTACCGCGATATATGTATATAGTTACGCATAATATTAAAAATTAAAATTTTAAGCCGCTGACCCCATACGGCGCGGATTCATTATATATTAGACCAAAAAGGTAGTACGCTGGTATGCTTATGGTACCAAAATAATCTGCAAACAATACACTATTGAAACTTATATACGATTAATTTTTGGCTCGTTTTAAAATATAGAAAATTAATATTTTTAAACCGCGGACCCCATACGGCGCACAATTATCAGCTGATTTCTGTCAAAAAATATTAATCGAGTTTAATGTACTATAACATTTTATTTAAAACATATTATTTTATCATTTCTATTACATACTATTATTTTAAAATTTAATTAACAAATTAACGCTTTAATCAGCTGATTTCTATCAAAAAATATTAATCAAGTTGAAACAAACTTTATATAAAAATATCATTTTTTTTTATATAAAATCGAAGAATAGTGCGCGCATTGCGCGCACTTGTGTGTTGTTCTAGTAATAATAAATTTTAAAGGCTTTAAATATTCTTAATTATGGCTATGTATATGATTCACTATTTGCTACGTGTAAACTTGGCGCGTGACACGTGTTTTTTTTATACGTTCTTGTTCAGAGCAGCAGTCGAGGATCACGCAAAAATGTTCAGCGGCGTTATATATAAATATATATATACATCTGCACGCTAATTAGTATACTCGCGCGCGTGCAGGCAATAACCCTCATAATCCGAGGTCGCAGCAGGTCGGCCGTAACTCAGATACGAGATGATTCGTATCGTGTTCTTACCTCTCTTTTTCCCCCCTTTCCCCTGGCTGACTCTCGCTCATAACACCCAGCGACGTAGGCTTCGAACGGTCCATCGTGACGGTATCGCATCCCATCGCATCGCATCGCATCGGCCGGCAGTGGCTGGTAACGGTCGCGTCGCGATTTTTACGACGACGAGCAAACATCGGCAAGTCTGTCGTCGGCAACGGGTCTTTCTCTCTCTCTCTCTCTCTCGGCGTTTTCCAACAATGAGGATCCCTCCTCCGTTGTATGAAAGCGACGAGATTCTCCTCATCCCGACGACCACCGCCGATGCTACCGGTTCCGCATAGTCCCTCGACTATTTCGAGTTTCTCGCGATGAATCATGTCGCACGACAACACGGTACGCCGCCTCCGATATGTGCCTCATGAAGGTTAACAACTAACGAGTCGAGTGGATGAGGCCCAATGCCGGTGATACCGAACTCGGACGTTATTCTCGACGATACGTGAGCGACGTCTGCTACTTGAGAGAAGTGGAGAGAGCTGATGCCTGACACCCGATTTGTTAGCCCATTCAGTATCCTGTCAGTTGTACCGCGGCGTATGTAATGTCGGTAATTTAATATATGGTGTTTACAGTAGAGATGATTTTTGCTGGTAATGGGCGGCTCGTTAGCCACCTTTCAAGTTGTTATCCTGCTGATACAGCAGAAAATGTTACTAACCCGATGCAATAATATATAAGTTAAAAATTTTTCTCCTTTCAAAAAAAAAAAAGTAAGCCATTATCGGTGATATTTGTATCTAATAATAATTCCGCTGTTATTGTCAACAATCATACGTATTTAATATTTGATCTGTTGCACTCTAATGTGTACTGACATTATACAATGGTATACGTTTTATAATAGAATTCACCTTTAATCTTGTCTGAATGAAAATGGATTGGTTATCTGTCGATGTTTTGAAATAGCAATACGTTTTGCATCCATTCGCTTAATCACAGCGCGAGTATGTGTGTCACAAACTAACGGCAACAAGTCCAGGAGAGATCAAAGATGAAGATAATACGCTGATCACTAATATATCACAGTGTCATTTATGATCATTGATCGACGAGTGATCCTCGCGGTTCTCAGGCGCAGTCACGCGGATGCTATTTCGGATTTTCACATTACTGCGCAAATAATACAATATAATACAACTATAGTTATACCGCTATTGGTCTTTACCTCTTTTATAGATACACCTTTGAATCTCGCCGCCGTGCGCGGGCGAATAAATCCTCGCCTCGCGATGATTCACATACCGTGATAACGCAACACAGAGAGCCCCGTACAAATGCCTGGATAGTTAACTGTTAACGAGTCAAAGAATCAATACCCGGCCAGCATCGAAATCACGCAGATCACGTTTTCATCGTCCACGAACTTTGATCGATACGACGAATTCTCGTTCTCGCGTGGCTCACGAAATTGCCTCGTTCAGCCGGTGATCTGTCAGGCCATTTTCTATTCGACTATCATATTTTTTTTCGAGAGACTCCGCAACGCGGATAAATTAATAATCAGAGGATTCGACGAATGCGCGGCTGCGTTGTACTCGAATAAATCGCGTGTCGTCGTCCACGGTCATTGATCAATGCGCAATCTTCGCGCGATGAGCTCACGAACGGATTGCAAAACGCCTCGTTTCAAATCGATGCGTCATATAGTTGCGGATTATTGTATAAATCTCTCCGAGACATTAATACAAACGTTCCCGTCACTGCATCGATTGGCAATTTAATATAAATTTTTCGAGAGATAGCGCGCGACAAACTATTAATTCGAAATAAAATTAAATGAAAGACGAATTTTTTTTAATTCTGGATTATAATCGCGCTTAATAATTTTATTTATTTATTTAAACGCTTTCAAGTAATATTATACGGCGTGATTCGCATAGTTCTAGGAAGTCTCAAACGCTAAATCACGATGCCACAATACGCCAGTGTCTCATAGTTATGTGACACATAAGAAATACTGACGATAGAGAGACTCGCCTTTGTGGAACGCGGATGGATCGAATCGTTGTTGTCCATCATCATTGATTGATGCGTGACTGCGCACGAAGTACCAAGTCGCAAGTGAGGTCAGAAGATTCTCCAATTAAACGCTGACCTTATCACGCAATTCAACATACAATACGTTTCTCAGCATTACGACGTGCTCAATTTAATGATCATATAAAGAATGCTTTGCTATATGCGTGCTTGGCACGAATTTTGACGATATCGTACTAATTATAAAGTATTTTATTTTTTTACATCTCCCGTTATAGTGAACGAAAAATTTTTTGAGAGATCTCAACGAAACTTCCTAGTTCACGTCATTCAAATTCTGACTATGTCTATGAATAAAACAGTAATTTTCGAGAATTTTATAAATGCTCAGTCTATTGATTTTATTTATATCATTTAATAATTTAAAAATATGTATTTGTCTTGTCATATTTTAATTATTTTCCTTATTATATCATTTTTAAAGTAATATTTGAAATAATCAATACACAAATTCAAATATTATTTCATAAATAAGAATTGATAATGGTGATTCTATTATCTATTATTTTAATTAATAAAATTCAACAATTGCGCATTTTTAAATAAAAAATATTTTCTATATATATATATCTGTACATTTTTTAAATAAAATACTCTATATATATATATCTGCATCTATTTCGTCTTTAAAAGAAATTTTCAGCTAATATTTGATTTAAATAAAAATCTGATTATCTTCGATAGTTCGTATTTATATACTATTGATATCGGTTAGTTGATCTGATCCATTCTGTATTGAATAGACGTGTAGTGACCACCGAATAACGTAACGCGAGTAACAAGCACTTTATCAAATCACCTTTGGCGATCGCGGACGGGGATCAGCTGATTGACGTGACCTCGCGCGCCCAGGTGAAAAGTCACGCGGGGGGTTGCATCGGAATCATCCTTTTCGATATCTATTATAGGTACAATCGCGTTGTTATTTCCCGAATGATACGTCGCGCATATCTATCGTTCTGCGAGAAGGAGGCCCGTGTTAGCCTTGTTAACCGAACATTCTTTAACCATTCCTGCAGCGCGGTCGCGTTTATAATCTAGCATCGATCGTCTCCCTCTCTCGTATACATATTTCCGAATATGCCTTCGCGTTCGTTCGTCTACATGATGTGTGTGGCAAGATTGCATTATACAATATCTCTTCTTACGTTATATACACACGTCTCTGTGCCCATTATGTCCGCGTTGTATCTTATCACGAGGCTCCTCTGAGTAATCTTGCAATACACGGCGGAACACGGATGTAAAATGTTTAGTACCGAACCACCTAATTGCTATAAAGCCGATAATCATCGGCTATAAGCTAATACACAATTTTTTCCTATCTCCGATGGTATCGCGTGTTTTCGGTGGATCGACAAGGAACCGAATCGACTCTCCATGAGAAGTATTTGGTTGAATATTATGCCTAATAAGCATCGACTTCATACCCTGAAGAGAGCAGTACGCTACAACCCATTGGGAGCTATGCTGTAAAAAATCTGCTATCGTGATTAACCTCCACGTACCTACCTTGCCATCTCGACTGCGATAAACGCGATAACAAGAATCGAGATTTGATCGCGAGAATTATCGCCTTTATTTAGAAATGCGAATATTATAATTATATTCTCTTTCTCTCTCTCTCTCTCGGAGACCGAAACATAATTAAAACAAAAAAAAATTTACACGCTTTAATGAATGGAAAAGCTCGATTTTTTATTGATTTTAATGTAAGTTTCCACATCTACGTATTAATTATAATTCTCGTATTAAATATATTCTCTCTTAATTATGTTATCTTGCGGAAGCAGCATATCATCAACCAATTGAACCAATATTAGGTTTATTAACCGGACATTCTTTATCATTCTCGAGTACGCGTATATCCGCATTATAATCTAACATCGATCACCTTTCGTGTCTGACTTCGTTCTCGCTCCGTGTGTACCGTCTATCCTTGCGCGGTGTGTACCGAGGTCTTGTTGTGTGTGGAACCGAAACCGCATGTCCGTTCATCTCTGTGCACGGGCTCCCACGAACTCGTATGTGTATTTCTATGCACACAGAGAGACGGACACCGACGAGCGAGACGGATAGGAAGGTAATGTCTATAACGGAATCGCACGGGGGGTAGGAACATACACGAACGCGGCATATACCGGGAACTAATGCGTTTACGATGTCTGCCTGACAGTACATCAAAGTCCAAGCTCGGTTCCAAGCCAAGTCTCTCTCTCTCTGTCTGACATTTCATCTTCCTCTGCCTGGTCCTTCTTTCTCTCTCCCTACGTCATCCACTGTCCCGCTTTCAACCCGATATGCTCTATCATACGTTATTATCGAGCGTCCTATGTCCCCTTGGCTTGGGACCATCGGTCGAAGATCATGGTTTTGGGAAACTATCCTCTAGAAGCGCGGTATTATACCTAGTATTAAGCTGATATTGTGACGCATCTGCCCCGGAAGATAAAAGATACTTCCCCATACTATTTAATTTAAAAATTATTTTTTCAGAAAAAGATAAAACGTCATTATTCAACTGGCGTGAATAACAAAAATATAGCAATTATGTTCTTTCTTCATCTACTCTGACTTTATCATATCAAAGCATAAAAAGCGATTTATTCTTATTATGTCTATATTTACACAAGAAGAAAGAAAACTCTACGATATATTTACGATTAATACGATTAAAATGATACGTGATAAAAGTATTGTAAGCGCAAAATTATTGCTGTCAAAGCACAGCGCATTTTTCGTTACTCTAAAAAATTCTCGGAATGGTCCTAAAGTTAAATCTCTCCGATACATACATATATCCGACAGATACATCGTGCGCCGAACGCGAGCCTTGCTTCAGGGTTAACACATTCCAGGGAACAAAAAGGGAAAAAGGGTTCCCCAAAACGCTCCTCGTCGTCGTATGGGGCGTTTGGGGCCCAGCTCAAAAGGGCCTTCACGTACTAACGTCATGAGATGAGACGCGTAAAAGATGAGAAGTCGGGGGCGTGGCGCTCGGTGATCTCCCTCTTTCTCTCTCCCTCTTTTCTTTTTCTTTAGACAAGGTTCTCTCTTGCATCTGCTACGGCAATACGCAATGAATTCGCGGTTATAAAGCCGCGGTAAATCATTAACGGGCCTCTTCTCTCGCGTCTTCGAACTTTCGTCTTTCCGCTTATTTTTCCTTATTATATAAGGTCGTCCGCGCGATAGCTCAAGTCCGGCCAAGGTGGAATTTTGGTCGGACGAGTATAATCTTTTTTATCTGCAATCGCGGATGAGTGATGGGTGAGAACAAGTTCCGCTTTCTTTAGCCGAATAATTCCCTCCTAATTTAACGCTGATAAAATTGCAATTGCATTGCATGAGTAACATGCAGCCGTTTTTCGAACGGATAAATAATTATGCATTTATACATTCGATTACAAATGTAAGTTGAAAAATCATTGCATCACACGTTTATACACGCGAGACATTTATATACCACGTTTCGTGTAATTGACACTCGCTTAGCGAGTTTAATGAGCGGCAACGCGGACAGTCGCTTTCAAAGAAAGGGACGGACGACGAAATTTGCATTCCACTGGTGTTTGCAACGCGGAATTTCCTTCGAAAAAAATTCGTCAGCACAAACAGGAAAGCATATCGTCGCCATCGGCTCGGCATGCGTGTGCACAACTATATATATACGATCGTGATGTACAAGGTGTTGCGGGTAAACGGTCAACAAACTGGCCGGGAGCCGAGGATAAATGAACGAAATTTCGGCACCTGCGGTATGCCTCGATTCATACCTTATACATACGTGCTCGCTTGTACACGCAAGCTCGGCCACAGTGTTTACACGTGTATATACCGTTCCTTCTTCGAGAAGAAAAAAAAAAAGAAAGAGAGAGACAGGCTGCAGAGACAGGAACAGGACAAACATGTCGGGCGCGTTACGTAGTACGGCTCGTTAATTAAGCGATTGCGTCACTCTCGCGGAGTTTGTTTTCGGTGTGAAATATCGCGCGAGCAAACTGAGCGAGCCTCATCTGCTCTCTGTCTCGTCCTTCGAGGCCGCGGTCCCGTCCGGATTAAATTGAGAAATATGTCGCGTGGCATAAAAAATAATTGGAGCGATCTTTCTCCGACGATGTAAACGCGACGACGAGATCGGCCGAATTCCTTTGGGAAGGAAACCGGCGACGAATGGGCGACGATCGTCGGTGGATATCAGATCAGATCCGCATGATTTGTGGAATTTCGGCCGGCGAGTTGGATTTAAAACTGAAGGACACGAGGTATAGCCCTCATTTCTCTCGAACCCGCATGATCGCGATTAAAAAATTTGGTTCCCAATGTGGGGACGCGGTTCCCTCTCTTAGTGTGTTTGAATATATCTCACGGTCCCCACAGAGAGAGAGAGAGAGAGAGAGAGAGAGCGCTACGCGTTATCTCGATTAATAAATCTCGCATAAAGTTGTTTTTTGCGTAACGAAACGCGCGACACGCAAAAATATACGCGCATACATCCCGCCCCTCTGCGTCATCCTATAATCTTCCAATTTTCTACCGCGCCGATTAAAAATATTAATCGCCGCCGGTCCTGTTCTCCTTTATTTATTCAATGTAGTCTGCGCGCGCGTAAATAAGAACAAATAACGGACGACATCGTGTCGCTTGGAAATTCCGCCCAGCTCCTTATCGACGAACGGGCCGTGTCCGGAGGTACCAATTGCATCCATTACCGCGTCGCGCGCGCCGCTTGATCGCAAACCGGCAAGAGGAAGGCCGCGTCGTGGCACTTCGAACGGTCCGTCAGTCAAGTGGACACGCACTTATATACATGTAGACACGCGAAAACACGGGGTTGTTTGCCGGTAGCATCTAATATAAAAGATACCGCGGAAATACCGCCGTTCCACGCTATATATTTATATATTTATATATAATATCATCTGGTCCATCTGACCTATGATCTTTAAGGCGAATTTGTACACATCAGTTTGCTCCTAATAATCATCCTGGATGAGTCGTGCAAAGTGACGTATTGGCAGAAATGAATTACTGCTAGCAAAGAAAGCGCTTCTCTCTAATAAAGACAGGAAATGTCAAAAGTAAAAATTTCAGATCGGGCTATTTTTCTCTCCATAATATTTCTACAAATGTGACACATTTTTTATCTAAATATGATACTTTTTATATTTTTTATTCTGAAAAATTCTGAATAATTAAAGAGAATACCTAAAAAATATGTTGTTTTCGTCGAACGTGAGAATGATTAATAATGTGGAAACTTTTACATGTGAGAATTTACATTTTTTTTTTGTAAGTACATCCTACTTTTTCTTCAATGAATCATACATTTGCCGAATATAAATTCGCCTTATCAAGTTCCCCTCCTACACCGAGTGGTTACCAGTTCGACATGCTGACATTCAAGTCGAGGTGTATACGATGGAAGACGGGAGGCTGTGCACGAGAGAGCGAGCGGGAAGATCCGTATCGCAATCTTGTTGGCCGAATGAAGAAATGTAAACGTCAATTAATTGCATTTTATTGATACACTGATGTCGTGTACTCGCGCGTTTGTTTTCTACCGACTACGTTCGACCGACGACCGCATCCGAATAGAGGCTCTCTTCTTTGTGTCAGTACCGTGTCAGTATTCGTGTGTCGTTGAGTAAAAGGGGGAGGTTTTGCTTCTCGTGGACCTAATCCACTCGTCGTCCTCGGTTAATGCCGCCGGAGGAGATCGCGAAATCCAGATAGAATCGATCGCGTCCGACAGACGGCGGAGCCGCGCGCGAGCGCTAATCGTGCGAGAACGATCGTGCCTTAATCAGCGTGTCGGCGACGAGCGCGATACGATTATAATCCGGCGGGGATCGCGAAAAAGCGTGACGATCAGCGAATAACGTTGGCGCATTATTCGCGCAAACCTGCGACTCGAAGCGCACCAATTTAGATACTGATCAGCAGTCGAAATTAACGAGTGTCATGTATTTATGCAATATCAATAATGTTCTTCATATGCAATATATATTATAAATAGTATAGATTGAAAAACAAATTAAATAATTACTATAATTATAATAAATAATAGTATAATGTATATCGCGACGCAGATATCGTGTGTTTTTTTTTTCTTCATCTACGTTGTGATTTATATCTCTCGCGAAAGTTTGGCCAAATTGAAAAGATGCAAAGTTTTACATTGAAAATTAATTCATGTATGAATATAATAAATTTTGCGATGTTTTTACCTCTGCGCCGCTTAAATACGCTTTGTGGAGTGATCTTTACAGACTGTAATAATGGGGTTCTACCCTCCGTCAAACGAGCAGACGTGATAATTCCATTTTCCTCACCCACGCGTGAAGAGTGGGTTGTGTCAGAGGTGTTAAGCGAACCTAATAATTCTATAGAGAATCAGAAATGCGCCGTGCGAGTATGCGATAAGCACGCAACGCCCCGGCGTCCGAACGCGCTTATGCAATAAAGTAATGCGCATTGCTTTTCATCGTGTATAAGAGTGCTGCGGCGTTATCGAGAAGAGAATAAATGCGCGTGTAAGGTGTCAGTCAAGAAAACGGCGCGAGTCGTCCGTAATAATAACGTAACAACGAAGAATCCGTAACAATGCAGAGGCGTCAGCGGCGGCGGCGGCCTCCTATAATTGGAGGATGAACTTTCCGCGGGATAATTAGACGTTGCCACCTCGAGTAACCACGAGGATACGGAATGGTGCGAGAACTCGAATGGCAGGCACGCGCACATAAGCACATATTTCGTACGTGCATGTACGTACTGATGAAACCAAGACGAGCGAGGGATGTCGGTCGTCAACTGTGAGAGAGACGCATCATCGTCTGAATAAAAACTCCTCCGTTTCCATCCTCCTCTCGGAAAGGAAGCCGATGGACATCGCGCCAAGTCCGGGCCCCCTCGAGCCGCGGACTTCAGATCTTTCCGCACCGGCGTCCACGTAACGGATAATATGACTTATACTGCTTTTCCCGCCCACTATAGAGTAATCGTGCCCGTCACGCCTTTTTTCGCGAAGGGCTACCGTATGCATGTCCTGGGACGTTTCAATTTCGCGCGAGAAACTCCGCCGTTTCCGATCTTCCCGTCGAATTTTTATAGCTTTATTCGCGACACCCTCACCGAATCAATGATTTAATAATAATAGTTAAATAATTTCATTTAATAATAATTTAATAATTATATATATCGATAATTTAGGGATCGTAATCACATCTTTTAATATCTTGTGCAAGATAATTACTGTCTCAATTAATTTAATCATTAAACTTATAATATGATCTCTAATATGTTTAATTATTATTAGCAATTATGAGAAGCTAATTAAAGAATCAGAAGCACGAGATTAGATGGAACATTCACGTCTTTATTTTAATACAATCGAGAGAAATTAATATTCGATAGTTTTATGAATATTAAATTATTTCCTCGATTGAACACACCAGAGATTAGATTTTATCGATCATAATTGACAATCATACGTTGCATGATGAATTTTTTTGAATTTATTCTCAACATTGACGTAATAAACATATTATAATCAAATTTTCTTTCCTTCTCTCTCTTGATCCAGATACAAGATACAAGCATCTCTTTCGCGTCAGCAAGTGCATAATAGCCGCATAATATTCAGTCGCATGCGCTCGCCATCGTAACGTGTACAACAAGGAATGTTATATATGTTGCATAGCATCACCAAGAATCAACCAAAAAATGTCATTTTTATCTTTTTGCGTTAGCAAAAACGCATAAACATCTGTCAAGTTAATATCTATGATACACGCAGCTTCGTTTTAACTCGCGATGCAAGTCCGTATATGCTTGAGAAGCCACTATATGGCGCCGCGAATATAGATAAATATCATCAGCTAATCTGCAGTGGCATCTCGATGGTCCAAAAGTCGATTCATAGGCTCGTAATTCTTTGCACTCGAGATTGCAAAACCTGATCGAACGCACTTTCGATGATACGCGAGAAAGCATTTCCGATTATCATGAGATTCTTTTGAGAGTAATTCGCGATAAGGTGTTTTCTTTTTTAATTAGACTTACTGTGCATCAGCGAGAAAACGAATCATCATAAATTTTCTTCGCATTTATGGCATTGATATTTAAAAGTTATAGATAATTGTAATTAAACGACACTTTCGATGATATCAAATATATTTAACTACGTCGAAATCGCGTTCATAAATTCGCCCCAAAGTCGTTTGGAGAACTTCCTCTCCGCGATACGTGAATCCGACAGATTCGGTAAACGGATACCAGGCGGATCTCCTCCGTTCGCCGCTACAGACCCGCGATTATATCCGCTTTCCTGCCATAGATCTCTCGTTGTGGCGGCTCTGTTATCTGTGATACTCTGTTATCTTGAATCATCTGGTCGCGGCGTATATTACTCTAAAGAGTTATTCGCAAAATGGATGCGCACATCTAATCGCGGCGAAAGAACTGCTATTTTTATTGCTGCTATTATTATTACGGTCACATTCAGCTACCGATTTATTTTTATCGATAATATATAAATACTATCGCGCATTTGCCATTTCGAAGTGAATCTATTTTATCTCGAACATCATCAACAACTTTTCGGCAAATCGCCTAGATTCGTTCTAAATATTTTATAAATAAAAGCTGCAATTCCTTGAATATGTATAAATTATTTTGATTTTATATTTTATACATAATAAATATTATATATATATATATATATATTTATAATATTTATAAAATATAAAATCAAAATAATTTACATATATTATAAATATATGAAAGTCGCACCGACAATATGTGCAATTTATTTATGATGATTTATATTGATGAAGTATCGATTAAATGGCCGGAAATGTTTACTGCAGCCGTCGCGAGCATGCGAAATAGGGAAATAAAATCGTTCGCGGCAGCATGAAAAATAATCACGCTCAAAGTCGAATAACAAATCTTTCTTGTCCCCATTATTTACTTCCATTCGCGCGGTCCATTTCCCAGTCGGATGCTGCGGCGGCGGCGCTTGTGCGCGAGAATTATCATAGATACGCGCGCGTTAAAGAACGCAGATGGAATTCGACGATAGGAGGATACTTCAAACGGCGGTGTATTCGCGAGATTAGAAAGAAAAACCTTGCGATGATCCCACGATTTCCGGCCCTCCCCCTCATCCTCCCGTATGCGTTCGTTTGCGAAGGAAAACGCAGAAAACGTGGGAGAGATGATCGCACGAACTACGTATTATATTTACTATACACACAGAGAATTTTCTTTTAGAATTTACCCTGAAAATCATGGTAATCGTGGAACAATATGATATGGAAAGAATTTTATGAGAATTTCTCTGATTAATATTTATCACAAAAAAAAAATAATATCTATCACAGTAAAATATAAAATATGTTTGATTAATTTTACTATGCAGTTTAATAAATATAATTTTTTTTTGTGATAAATATTAATCAGAGAAATTGTCATAAAATTCTTTCCACACCATGATTTTCAGGGTAAATTCTAACAATAAGAGAAAATTCTCTCTGTGTACTTACACGTTTGTGTGCGACGACGCACCGGCTGAAATCTCGCGTCGAAGTCTCCTCCCGAAGCGAGAGAAGAACGAGGGGTCGCAGAGGAAGGAACAGGGTGAAGGAACGGGCCGAAGGAAGACAGGCAAAACGGAACAATTGATGATAGCGAGCCGTCACGAGCGTACCGAGGCCCGGAGACGGGAGAGACGGGTCCGCAAAGTCTTTGTGGGGTGTCTCACGACCGCGAACGGACCGTGACCCCGCCGTCGGGGCCGCTCTCTCGGCCCCGCGAAAAAAAGGCGCCCGTCCCGATGGATATCTTAATGCCGTTGTGTGCATGCGTGTTCGGTATGTCGCGGTTCATCGCGGACTTGAATCGACGCCCCGCCACGGCGCCGCGTCGTGGTATGGAAATGCAGTCTCGCGGCCAGGGTCACGGCGCTTCTCGGCAATGACTCGAATCGAGAGAGAGAAAGAGAGAGAGCGAGAGAGAGGCGCTTATAGAGCGCTCGAGGAATGCGAAAGGCAGCCAGGGGAAGACTCGCGGAGAAAATCTAAGGGAAAGAACGACGAGGGAAGGGAGAGAACGAAGGAACAGAGAGAGAAATCTCTCCTCCTCGGCGCGGCGGTTGAGGAAACCACTCGGGAACGTCATATAGTGCCGTTGCGAACTCCAACGTGGTCGACGAACCAACATTACGGCGCGGTCATGGATATGGAAATGCACTCGCGGGGATGTTACGGTACCTACTCATCGGAATAGTGCCTCTCTTCGGGAGGCGATGATATGCGAGTCCGAATCGTAGACACGACGATTGGAGTCTACTGACAAACAGTTAACCCTTTGGGGGGTTACGACGGTTTACATCGTTCGAGACCGCGGCCGTTTGAAGTTCCGCGTTGCTACCTTCGATCGAAAAAGGATTTCAAATAGGTAGTAGAGGTAGTTTCGTGGATCCTGCCTTTTGAAAGGATCCCAAACGTGCACAAATCTAATTCCACTCTGAAATGGAACTTTGTTCAAAGGCGAACTTCGTGAGCAGACGGTTCGCGAATGTGGAAGAGGATTTAACCGAAGGGGTTAAATATCGCGCGCCGCGTACGATTTATTCGCGGCCGGACACCTTTCGCGATTCTTATCACTGCGCAGTGGTCGATTTTTTCCTATCTATCACCCGCAATTTATTCTTTTTCAAGTCTCCGCCGCTCCCGAATGCATTATTATCGGTACCATCTCGATCAGATTCGCCGGCCGTCCTTGATCTTCCACATCGTATGTATGTACGAAACTCACTTCATTCTACCTCTCCTCTCGTCCCTTTCTCTCATTCGTCCCGTCTTTTCTCGCAGGCAGTTTGAAAATCGGCACAGGACTTAAAGTGCCGGCACGGCCAAACGCGCGCTCGAACGAATCGATGAAAAATAACACCTGTCCCGGTTCGAGACTGCCGAGAGATCGTAAACGCATCGCGAATATATGTATAGTAGTGTAGGAAAGGTCCCCTCTGTGGATCTATGGCAGGGCAACTGGGAGCGTGCAACACGAGATATATATTTCAGCATCCCGTAAACGGGTTGCACAGCGAAAATAACCAGAAAAGAGATGGATAGAGAGAGGAAAAGAAGCGTTTACTAAAATATATTACATCCTAGGACAAGTCCGAAAGAATTTAAGAGTGTTCTACTAAAACATTAGTTCTAGTAAAACATGAAATGATTCATGAGAACATTAGGCTAACAATTAAAGTGCTCTCTAAAAATAATATTAAATTAGTATCGGCAACTGAAATTGTGTTAAGTGCTAGCACTAGGATAGAAAATTGCGGTTTGCTGCAGATGACAGAAAAGATTGTTCTTAAATGAAATAAGAGTACTTTTTAATTTCGAGCCAAGAGAAACTGAGAGAGAGTCGGTCTCAGTTAGCAGCGCGACGCACGGTTTGGTTTATAGCTGCACGTCCGATGACAATGTCCACGCGGCTTTAAATCTCCCCCTTTTTGCCCCCCTCTGTCGCGCGGACCAGGTCGTAGTGGTGGTTTCTTTTTTTTCTCTTCATTGTTCTTTTTTGCCTTTGCATTATATCATATTCCATTCCTTCCGCCGTGCGTTCTCGAGTGTTGCGCTCCGCCTTCCTCGCCTGCTGCAACTTCTTCTTCTCCTGCCTCCTTCTTCGTCTGTGTGTGCGACCATCTTTTATTTCCTTTCTCAATTTTTTGCTCTTTATGTGTTTCGGTGTCCCCTCTCGATGCAGAAAGATCACGCATATAACTCGCGACGTGAACAACGACAGGCTGTACCGGCGTGGAAAATGAATGTTTATGTACTGATAATTGACAGCATCCCAGCATAGAAAATACCGATCTGACTGTGGAATTGTCGAAGTACATCTTCGATTAATCTACGTTTCGAAATCTTCTGTCTGAATTTCGGATTTCTAATTTTCTCAATTTTTTATCTTCATCGGTATTGAAAAACGTACGATGTGATACATATTTATTAATCACGCGTTTATATACTACTTTTTAATCTTTATATATTACACATAATTACATAATTAATCAATGATTTCTAGCTGTATATATAATTACACATACTTAGAATTGATGGAACTAGAAATTATATAGAATAATTATTTTAACAAAGTATTATATATATATATATATATATATATATATATATATAACTTCTTCAGGATTCTTATCGTTAAACTTAAATAATTGTAATTTTAAACAGATGATATTTTAGCAGATATATTTTTACTTTGCTCATATACTAATGTATATATGTTTTTTCTGTTTCAGGTAAGTCTCGATGGTCTTTTTTCATTGTAAGAAAAATCCGCATTTCTGCCTGCATGCATGGACTTTCCGTAAAGATATCTGAGAGTAAGTAATTTTAATCAGTGTAGTCTTATTCTAAATTCGATAGAGAGAGGTTGCATAATTTGCGTGACGTCATAATATAATATTTGAAATTTCCGCATCACTTTCAATATACGCAAAGTATGTAATGAATAATTTTTAAAAACTCCACACTAAAAGAATGAAAATAATTACGAGAACGATAGCCAACTAATATCCCTCCTATGGTCTATATCGAAAGAAAGAAGAAACGACGAAGAACTCTTATCCCAATTGACAAAGTCAGACGACTAATCGCAAAGGCTTTCCAATCGAACTTCTTTCGTGCCGTCAATCATTTCCTCACTTGCGAGAAATGTCCCTTTCCTGTCCTCGCTGTTGTTCGCTCTACCTCACGCATCACGAAAAAGGCCCAGGTCGCACAGCGTTTTACGATCGCAACCCGTTAATTCAGCTGTCCCGAGACAGTGCTCAGCCGAGAGAGATTTACAGTGGTACTTCGAAGTCTTGTCCCGCGTGTGGACGTGCCTATGAACTCGAGCTCGCTATCCGTTTTCCTCTTTTACCAATCCGGGTCCTCTCAAGCCGACACCTCCGTCGATTCTCCGACACCTTCCTTCTCTCGCACCCTGCGACAGCTCGTTGCGCGTGAATCGATGACCTTCTCCACTCTAGTATGACAAATGTTATCCCCGACAATAAACGTCGCTAGTTTAGGCACCATGATTCACGACACCGTGGACATAAGTCGGCGCGAGAGCTTCTCCGAGGGGTCGCTGCGCGGGCTTACTTTATTTGCGGCTTAATTTTATGTGCTCCTCCTCGAGGAACCATCTCGTTTCATGTCCGGCATCTCGCGCCCGTTTCTTCTCGTCGTGAAATTTTGCAGCTGAGGATGCAACTGCGTAGCTCACATCGACGAACATGCGTTATTTCGTTTCTCTTTCGTAAATAAGAAGATAAAAATTGCGCGATTTAATAATACATCTCTAAGATTTTTGGTGGCTCTAGAGAAATTTTTACGGCGAATTTTGTCAGTTGTTTCACTTTAAATGAAATGTTTGTGTCAGGGTACATGTCGGACCCCCTCCGTGTGGTTGTCGAGGTTCATTGAAACGGACATTGACTGTGTGGGACACCGGACGACACAGCATGTCGTGTCACTCTCCGCGTCCCTTATTATCCCCGACGAGATAGTACATTCACGATTGTATTAATCATAGACGACGCGGCGTGGATCCAGCAGACACGACCTCTCGGGACTGAGACCTTATCTACACGGTCCTAAACACCCCCGGCCCTTTTTCCCTCTTCCGTGTCTGATATTCCGCCGGCAGATCGATTATCTCACGGGAACATGGGACACGGTATATCGTCGCTTTGAGGGTTTCATCATTCCTCCGCGGGCCGACGAGTAACCGATTTGTCAACTGTAGTAATTGTATAATCCACGTGAGTTTCGGGGATCGTATTTTCCGGATAATTAATACGTCTTCCCGTGTGGCGAACGTCAACTATTTGTAAAAGAATAGAGACGCGCCTGTTCAATCGTCGTTTCATCCTTCTGTGTTTGGTGATAAATTAATAATAAACTGTCGAGATGTTATCGCGTTACATTCTTTCATAGATAATGAACAGCATCGGGAAGAGATAGTATAGAGACGCGGTAATAATTTCCAATTTAAACGGCGGGAAAGAACTCTATTTATCTAATCGCGATAACAGTAATCCCGAAATAAGGAATCGCGACGCGTTTAATCTCGCGACTTTATCCCCTCTTCGAATTACCATTCTTGACCTTACGTCATCATAAAAAATTCGGGGGCATCCCAGGCAGTCTCTGGAATGGCAGCGCCTTGTCGAAGTCGTTTGTTTCATTCTCTGTTACATCATTTCGCGGTCATCGCCCGTCTTCCGCGTTTTCCCCGGAGCGAATGTAAATCATCGTCTCGGAGTCAGTCAAGACAAACAATTTAGAAGGATCTCACGCGCAACTGCAAGATTTATAAAATGCGCTTTGAAACGCAGAAGATCCGATTCGATGGCCGCGCTATTCCCGGACGAGGAACTTGCCGCGATAGAAATGTTCGGAATCTCGTTGACGCGATTATCTCTCCCATCACCCGGAGAGCTCGCGCAATCGCCGAGCAGATAATTACGCTATAAATCAGCTGATAAATAGACTCCCGCGCGAGCGCGTCGTGTCACGACGTCGTCGACCGTCACTATACGCGTCGTCGTTCTTCGTCGTGTATAGTAGAAGTTCGCAATTAGTACGCTGGCAGGAATTTTACTGCCAACGTCCCGGAGACAATGAACTCCACGGTATATTCGAATCGCTCTCGAGCGTCCCTTTAATCTCTCGAGTAAACGCGGCGATAGAGACGGTTTCATTTAATCATCGCGTTCCGAACACGTCGGAAAAAGATTAAGAGATTTTAAGGTAACGGAATTCCTTTTGCAATTGAATCCTCGCCGTAAATGTGTCCCTTTGTCCTCGTCGATGCATGTTACGGAATATTTCGAAGACGCTAAATGTACCAATCAAACGCGAGAAAAAGAGCGAATACGATAAAACGACAAGAGTGAGAAAAGGAGAGAAGCCGGTGCGCAGAAAGAGAGAAGACGTCGACTGGACGGCGAGAAGAGTGTACATTCTTAGTTATCTGATCGAGGCTTAAAGCTACTTTGAATGAGATGAATGCCTTTACGTGTCTCTTGCGCGCGCTTACCTAGGCGCATCTCCATTCGCTCTTTCATTTCAAGCACTTCGCTGCCCTTTTCTGGGTGGCTGCCCTTTCTCCGCAACTCTACCGCTATATCTATCACTTTTTCTACCCTTTCTCTTCCCCATCCTGTTTGGTTTATGGACCTTATAACTTGTGATTTATGTGCGATTTAAATTTTTCACGTGCGTGTAAATTTCGCGAGCATCAAGAAGCGATCTATCTCGATTTTTATCAGCAATGAATTGTTATAATTTTGATAATATGCTAATACGCTTTCCGATGTAGTCGAATAGACAATTATAATTTAATTCATTTATTTTTCAATTTTTATATTAGATAAAATAAATTGCAGTCTTCTTCGTCGGAAAATTTGTTTTTTAATCTAAAACTCCCGTAAAAATTTATTATTTTTATTCTAGTTAATCCAATTATGTTTCATTAGTCATTTAAATCGTGATTGATTAAGAATGTTACGCGTTGCGACAACGTCTCAAAGATAGATGGCAATTTCAAGTGCCGTTTACCATGTCTATACGATGACACTATCTGTGACGAGATGGGACACGCGAAACGCGACAAAGTGTCGCCGAGGACATCACGGGGGATAAGGAAAACGAACAGGACGAACACTACCTCCTCGCATAGCGGATCAACGATTGGCGCTAATTTAACGAGGTATAAATACAGCTGGAGGGCGTGGAAGAAGAGACTCGGGACGGAGGAAGCTGGAAAGACTTTGAGTAGGGTTCACGAGAAGGAGAGAGATGACGAAGGGGGAAGACTTTGGAGGCCTGGCGGCGAGAGATAGAGGTGGTTGGACCGAAGGCTGGTTAGCTGTTTCGGAATGACAAGTTCATTTTATTAAGACGCCTTCAGCTGCATTATGGTCGTCACGTGTTATTCGCGGACCTGCAGCCGACCGGGGTTACCCATATCCTCTCCGCGGAACGAAAGTGTGTACGTATACGTACGCACGTGTCCACGAACGTGCGCACGCATACCGATGCAACGATACAATCCACGGACGGACAACCCAGGAACAGGAGGGAACATATATGAGTGCGCCGAGTGTGAACGGATATGCCGCCTTCTTTGATGTCTCCGTCTTCTACTCGAATGACGATGAAGGCGACGGCGACGACGACGAAGAAGAAGACGATAAAGAAGAAAAACGCGACGACGACGATGAAAAGCGCGGCGGAGAGATGTTATAGTTCAGTCTATCTTTTTTTTCTCGCGCTCTCTTGCTCTTTTCCTCGACTTTCCCTTGCTTCGCTCTCTGTCTGTGCTCTCCTTAGCTATTTACTTATTTCTTTCTTGTCCCGGTGCTCGATAGATGAGCTAGGTCGAGAACTATTACGCCTTATACCTCTCAAATGTGTTCTTTCTCCACGATTTTTCTCGCAAATAACATTAATTTAGTCTTTTTCCTGACAAAATAAAAGAATTCGAAGAAAATTTATAAACAAAATTTACAGCAAACAACGAATGTTTTTTTCTCCAGAAAAGTTGCGGAAGTATAACTACAAACAATTATTGGAAAATATAAACTTTTTTCTATTTTTTCGTTAAATAAATTTTTTAAAAGTCTTGAAATATAAATAGATTGTTATAAAAGCACCGTGAATGTGCTCGCACGTACTATATACATAAATTCCAATCATCTTGTAGTAGATGACACCGGAAGTTGAAGAGTTAAATGACACACAGCGTTCAAGATTTCTCGCCGTACCATTAGACATCTGCAGAGAATTGTCGGAGTACAATAATCCGTTATACCTTTCGACGGGTCTATCCACGCGCGGCGTTTATTACACGAATGAAATAAGTCGCTTTTACACCCGCTTTCTAAATAACGTCATATTTCATAGAGTAATGCGACGACGCTTTAAAAAATCTTAAGTGGATGCGAGGAAAAAATATAGTTAAAGTATGCGCGCGGGAGAGAAGCTTTTGATAAAAGATCGCGACGGGGCAAGAGATGACGACGGTACCAATTCAGCACTCTCTCTTTTCTCTCTTTCTCTCTCTGTCGGATGGAACTGGAATAACCCTGACAAAGTAACCCTATAAATACGCGCTCGCCCTGATTTTTCCCTTTTTCCTTCTCCCACCCCTCGATATCGGAGCGAGAAAATATTCCTATCGTCAATTCGGAATTTAACTCGCTCTCTTTCTCTCTCCATTCTCGACATTATATTTCTCTCCTTTCTGAAGTACGCAATCTGCCATGTATGCGTTTGAGAGAAATATAGCCATACTAATTAATTATCGTACTAATTAATTATTATATCAATGCGATTTCCTAACGTTATACGCGAGGAAGAAATTCTTCTCCGGGAGCAAAGGACGACAGGGAATATAAAAAGGAATCCGCAGAAGAGACTAAGACGATTTCAAAGACGATACTCTATGAGCGAGCCTCTCTTCGCGACATCCTCTCCTCTTGAGATCTTTACATCTTTTACGACCGTACGGCATTTTTCTTTCGCACAATTTTCATCGATGGCCGTGAAATTGTTGTTATCGTCTTGAAACCGGTTTGCTTCCCTCGCGAGTGTATATCCGCGCACGGTCCTTTAACTTTTATCTCCCGCGTCGCTTCGCTTGCTACTGCGCTCGTAATACGGAATTTTTACGCGTATAAATTTTCTCGAAGGGGTATCGCGCGTGTTCATATGTACGTGCGAGATTTTTTAATACTCCTATCGCACAAATTGTATGTAAATAAAAGTACTGCTACGTGCGGTCGCGGGTCGAAAAAAAATTACTTTTAATGGACTAAACTTACGCCTCGCGGTGAAAAAAAAAAAGCAACGATAAATTAAAAGAACCGGTGTTGGATATAACGACCGTTTAATATGCATAATTAGCCGTAATAAAAATAAAAAACATCAACTGTTACATTCTATTAGCCTCGTGCAATTATGCAAGTCGTACATATTAATCGCACAATATTGTCAAATTTTAATCACGAGTCGCTTATGAAAATTAATTCGCGATGAAATAATAACGCTGCACTGTTATTATTAAATAATTTTTTTTTCTCTTTGAATCATAATAACTAAGAAACGATAAATTACTTTATTATACACAAAGAGAATTTTTTCTTAGAATTTACCCTGAAAATCATGGTAATTGTGGGACAATATGGTATGGAAAGAATTTTATGAGAATTTCTCTGATTAATATTTATCACGATAAAAATAATATCTATTACAATAAAATATATAATATGTTTGATCAATTTTACTATGCAGTTTAGTAAAACTAATCAAACAGGTTTTATATTTTATTGTGATAGATATTATTATTTTTTATTGTGATAAATATTAATCAGAGAATAAGAGAAGAATCAGAACAATAAATTATTGTGATAAAGAGAAATTCTCCATGATTTTCAGGGTAAATTCTAAAATTTTCTCAGTGTACATTTTCGTGAACCTGTGAACCTTTGAAATATGTCTAGTTTGTTTCTCAGCGACATGAGAGAGGGAAACACGATGGCAGGCACGTATTAACTATTCTCACACAGGCGAGAGTCGAAAGTGCGGGTCCTAAACGCGTATTCACGCACTCAGATAGAGCACACACGCATTCTTTTATTCCGAGCGATAGCGTGTGCGTATGAAACGTCGTCGGTACGCAGGTGTAGGCGTGATCACCTGCTCTCGTACATATCCGGACCTTTGCCCTCCCGCTGTTTCCACCCGACGCAGGCTAGTACTATATGTATATTTCGCTCGATATTTCACTAACGCCCCAGGTTTAATTTTCAACGCCAGCTTTCGGTGCTGACGTTATTACGTTAATATCTGAGAAATTCCAAAGCGGATTATACCGTTGTCACCTGCAAGATTCCTATTTGTTCGCGATGTGCAAGCATATATAGACGAGATTTTATGCACCACTAATAGCACCAACAATACGTTTCTCTTTTCTAACGAAATGCGCGTAAAAAGATCCACTATTGCATAATATTTTTGACTTATGACCAACGATGCGGTATCCTTATTTTCGGCGTTTCATTATCGTTTCCGTAATTCTTCCGCTCTTCTTATCTCTTCCGCGCTCCTCCCCCTTCTTCTCATCCTCGATTTCAATCCTTTTCACTCTTCTCGCCGCCGTTCTTTCTTGCCTACCCCATCTTCCTTTCTTTCCATCGCTTCGTACGTTATATCGAAAGCGGCGGACGAAAGAAACCGTGACGTCGCAATTAGCGAAATTGCTAATTTACAGCCTTTTTAATCAAATTAATGAGAGGGTAGACGTGCACTTTTATGCCCCCGTCCAGTTATTTATGGTTTATGGTAACTGCCCGAAACGGACCCGTACGTCCATCGATTGTGGCCGGGGCCCTACGGCCGCCCCTTGTACAAAACTCGCTTCCCGGACGACCGCCCTTTTTCCCTTCGCAGGACCTCTCGCTCGCGCGCCTTTCTTACGTTCTTTATCACTTTTCTCTTGTCCTTTTGCCCGTTCGCTTCTTCGTTTACCCGCCTTTCGCGTCCGACCATTCAAAGCGGCCTCACGGCTGCCTGCCTAATTAACGGCGTGTCCCAATCGCGAGGGGTCACCGGCTTGTAATTTTTTGTCACGCGCTCCTCTGCACATGCACGTCCATACTCTTTATAAAGAGTCGAGACAATAGTAATTAAGACACGTATACGGAAGAAGAGATTAAAAGCTCGTATCAAATGGGAAATTTAAAATAAATTAATGTTGCAAGAAATCTAAAAAAAATGAATACAGTATTTGAAATTAAAAAAAAAATATATTTTTGTGCATTTGAAATAAATATTTCAAGTATGTATTTTTTTCGATAGAAAAATTAAAAAAAATTGCTTTGTCTTGCAGAAAATAGCTCCACTTTCCGGCTAAAAGACGAGATCTCGAGCTTCTACATCTCTTTCTCTTTCTTTAAATTATAAACTATCTCCGTGTACTCCCGCGTGAGTCACGACGAATTTATTCGCTAAGAGAAATACTATCCCGTCTTTCGCAATTTGTGACGATGACTCTAGCGGAGCTCGATTCCCATTGTAAACCGCTTCTAAATTGCGAACCGCAAGTTTCACGAACGGCTTTTCACAGGTTTGCTTCCTGCGAGAATTAATGTGCATCGCGATGGTCGTCATTAATTAGCTTCGCATTTTAATGGCGGCTCGTAATGAATTATTCGCTGGAAGCTCCGATGATGTTAGAGTTGTTAAACGCTTGTGCCGTAACTTTTTTTTAAATATTAAATATATATTTTATTTTGTATATTATATATTTTATATATATGTATATATTTTTTTAATAGCTTTTAAAATTTATTAAATCAGCAAAGTCTTTCGTGTGATATGATTCATTTGAATCGCGAAGCAAATTCAGAACCTGTATATATGCGTATACAGGGTGTCCCCGAATTCGCGGATCAACTCTCGTGGGTAGATTCCTGGGATCATTTGGAAACGATTTTTCCTCAGCGAAAATGTCGATGGAGGTCATCATTTTTTGCATGTTCCCAATTTTTGTCATCATGTATCTTTGTAACAGCCTTATATTAAAATTTTATTAAAGTAAACTCTATCTGAAATTAACTGAAGAATGTGATTTTGTTAATATTTTATTTCCACAAGGTTAGTTTGTGAAAAACCCTTTATTTTCAATCGCTTATAACTCGAAAATTATTGGTACCTCGACATTTTCGCTGAGGAAAAATCGTCTCCAAATGATCCCAGGAATCTACCCACGAGAGTTGATCCGCGAGTTCGGGGACACCCTGTATACATATAACGCATCTATCGCCGAGTAGATATTATTCACAATTGGCAAGATTTCAATGCATTGTTTTGAGCGAGTCGATTTTGTAGGAAAGTAGGGGGGCAAGCAAAGTAAAGCATGGTCAAGAATTGAGAGGCAGCCGACAGAGACTGATACGAGAGACGCGTTCTCATACACAAGTAACGCGAGTAAGAGAGTAAGAGAGAGAGAGTACATGCGTATATCGTTCAGAGAGAACAGAGATGCGCACATAACGACATAATTCATTAACAATTCGATTCACGGGGAACAATCGGGATTCATTAGTACCCGTGGCGTGGTCTTCTCCGGCTCCGTTCGTCCGTCAGTCTGTCTGTCTGTCGGTCTTCTCGTTCGTCTTCTCGTTCGTCCCTGAGAGATATAAATACGTCTCTTATTGCCCGGACTCGCACTCGATTATTCGTTTTACCAATCAACGCTCGCGGTTATATCTCGCTCCGGTGAGCGAAAGCGCATCCACAGAATCTCGGTTCGATGAAGGAACTGGAGGGGTGATGGAGGGAATTCCGTCCATTTCTATTCGAGAAATTCTTCTCTTTCTCTCACCGGTAGCTTCTTTCTCCCGTCTTCCCCGCCTCTATCTATCTCTCTGTCGCGGCATCAGATGATAGACGCGAGGCCTCCTATACGGCTCGGTCGACCGATACATCTTACGCCAGGAAGATAAATACCCGAGCGAGTACCCGGCTAAGGATTTAGACGAACAATCGGCTAATGATGTCAAGGTTGAAAAGTCGCTTCGTTAAGGTAACGAAGCAATTTTGAAGGTCCTTTCGCTCCCTCCTATTCTCTCCTCTTCTCACCTCTTTCACCCAAGCCTCGTTTTGCGTGATGCCAATGCGCGAGGTGGTTCCCTTCCGCGTTTTACATAATTTTAATATTTCCCGACAGTTGCGCCTGTCGAGAAGGAGGAGAAGCCATTTTGCGGCCACGGACTATTTTGTGTCTGAATGGCGTCGGCCATTTGTTTCCCGCACGCACGAATAAAGGAATCGATTATGTCGGCCATCGGGGCCCCTCGCGTGGTACTGAATGGCCGCCGATTTACTCGGGGTACATTGGCGCGTACCGCCTCTGACAACTCGGGTGTGGACGCCTAAAATGTATGCAGATTGCCCGCGGCGTGATATTTCGCCGGTGCCTCGCGTTCACGCGACAAGTAAGACGTCCGCGTATTATTAATGTCCCGTATTTGTTGCGAGAAGCTGCGTGGATGTTTAAATATAACACATACTCCATCTCTCGCAAAGGTTAATACAAGTTTTTAAATGCATTTTTAATAGGCAATCGTCTTGTTCAAGGATTTAAAATAACGTATAATTATATTATTTATAACATTATCCTTTTTCAATGTGATAAGTACGAACAAAAGCTATCTGAAGTGGTTTATTATATTTTATAAGTAATACGAGTCAAAAAATTCTTTTAAGCACAAATACTCGTAAAAGGATAAATATTTAATAAAAATAGATAAGAAAATACTGATTTTTGTCTCGAATTAAAATTCACCGTTTTTTTAAATATATATATATTACAATTGAAATAAATGTTTCGTATAAATAAATCCCTCGTGGTTCGAAAACGTCGAATGACGAGGAGAAGATGCATATATATGAAAAGACAAGTGCAGTATTATAAAATACAGATGGGAGGATTACCGAAAAAGAAAGAGAGAGATAAAGGGAGAGGAATTTTATCTTGGCGTTGAATACATTCGAATTTCGTCCAATGTAATGCAACAACGGCGGCATGCGAGATGCCTGTCTGTTTGTCCATCCGTTCATACACGCTGCTGCCGGTCCATCCATCCATCCGACCATCTATGTATATTCTCGCTCGCGGGCCATTCGCACTTTGCCAAGCAATCCTCATTCCTATTTATCACCTCTTCCTCCGCCGCTCTTTCTTTTCTATCAGCCCGTTCTTCCTCGACGCGTCCTTCTTTTTTAAACCCTTCGACTCCAATTGGTTTCTTTCGGGGCCTCTCATTCGAATGCCTTTTTCATCCCTTTTTTTTATTCGTCTTCTTCTTCTTCTTCTCTTCCCGCAAGTCTTTGCTGCGCTCTTTCTTTCCTTCTTCCTTTCATTCCATCCTACGCAGATACGAGTACGAATTTGTTCTCCCGTGTCGTTTCGCTCAGTCCAACGCACTTTCTTATTTCTGGCTACCTCGGGGGAAGGGAATTTGCGAAAGAAAGGCGCATGACGACGTCCGAAAAGGAAGCTACCGAAACATTGGGCTGGACCAAACATTTGCACGCTTTGTTGCACATGAGAAGAGAGCGTTCGCGATCCGACAGCGTGAAAAATCGATCGTTAGAATCGCCTATTATTGCGATTCTCTTATTCTCCACAATTACACCCTAATCATGCACGAAGAAACAATCTATATTCCGTCCAATTAACCTTTCACTAACAATGAATTTAATAACAATAAAATATAAATATATATATTATGCTGTCTAATAATGCTTGCTTGCTTTAAATAACGAAACGACTAATAATAATATAATAATAATATAATAGTAAATTAATAATAATATAATATTAAATTTTTGTGGGTTTTGCTCTTGTCGCGACATTAAACTCAGTATTAAACATTTTATGACATATCCGTTCGACGAGAAATTTTGTTTGCCATTGAAAATCTCTCGTGTGTCTCCCCGTTGTTCCTCGACGCTATAACCGAAAATTACATTCCCGTTTCCTTAGAATATTACCGGATTCTTTTTCGTTATATATCACTATAATGCGGCATTATTTCTAAGGTCTTCGACGGTAATCACGAGCGATTATTGTCCCGGTGGCCACCTACCGAGTATTAATAAAGCCGAAGAAAGGTGGCGGCAGGTCGCCACGTTAACCCCGACTGCGCGGCTTGACGTAGAGGAATCGAGATTTCGGTCTTGTCCGAGCCACCGTTGGGTGGCTGGACCCGGCAGGGCCCTAAGGGAATATCATGAGGAAATAGCCCGCGCGCGAGATACGAGAGGGCCCTTCCAGGAAGAAATAAGCGGGAGAGAAGCCTTATCGTTTGTGATCGCCAGCTCCGGTCTCACAATCAATACTTAGGTTAATAATGAGGCTGCAGCATTCTCCGACATTTTATTATCATTATTATTTATTGTTAATTCGCCTCCTCCTGAGCCATGCCTGCCATGGATGGTAATAACACCTCGAGAAGAACAATGCGCCCGTTGTTATATGGCGGTCAAAAGGAAGGCAGCGACGCCGAATGATTTGCATTCAACTCTGATTCTTGTTGCCCGACTGTCAGTTTATATTTCGCAAGAGAGAAAATCTTCCATTCATCTTCAATTATTTATTACTTTTTAAATTATTATATGACATATATAATATAAAATTAAAATTCTGTCGAAATTTTTTTAAAAGAATGATAATCCCATTCCTCTAATCCTCAGGAGAGATCAGGCCTGCGACGAGTGAGAAAACGAGTATGCGAAGTAAAGTGACTTTTCTTTTTAGCCATGTCCGGCTTTTGTAGAATATTGTTAATCTCGGCCTTTGTGACATTTCATTGTCCCGCGCTCAAGGAAGAAGGTACAACGACGTATCCATTGTAACCGCGCGTCGTCTACGCAGCTTATCCTCTACTAACTCTCCTTCTGAAGGAATAACTGTTATACTTGCACAAAACGCATTTTTATCCACGAGGGCAAAGATGAACCATTGCCATTTCCACGCTATTATTCGCGATATTGATACTAATAATAAAATATATTTAAAAAATATATCGATATCCCTCTCAAGATTAAAATATATGATTTATATAATTTATGATGAGAAGATAGTTATATTTTTTTTTTTTATTAATTATAAGTCGAAAACAATCGCATTATTTATATTTTTTATTTGAACTAAATATCCTATATATATTACCATCCATGGCAGGCATGGCTCAGGAGGAGGCGAATTAACAATAAATAATAATGATAATAAAATGTCGGAGAATGCTGCAGCCTCATTATTAACCTAAATATTAATTGTGAGACCGGAGCTGGCGATCACAAACGATAAGGCTTCTCTCCCGCTTATATATTATGACGTTTCGCTTCGCACATTTTAATCCCTGCATCGCGCGTAGCTGATCGTGAAATATCCTTTAATGTGATCTTGCGAGGATAATAGACGGCGGCTTGAGGTCTTCGCGTTTTCAATTAGCTTCAGTGACGATGGCTCGACGGTTCCCTCGGACGCTCACGCGTGATTACGATTAGAGCCGGCTTAGGCAAGGTATCAGCGAGATATTGAATCGTTCGATAACTTAGCGCGGACCAGCTGCACCTTCAAAGGCGGGACAAAGCAGGAAGATCTTTTACGGTGCTTTCTTGATCGATGAATCCGGAGATAGACAGAGAGAGAGAAGAAATAATAACTTAAAATCTGCACGCTTACGAACCGACTATGTAGTGAAGAATTTCGTTTCTCTCTAAATGTGGGTGGTTTCGCGCTTGCTAGTATATTAGTACCTAAAGTTACCTAGTCATAGAAGTGAAACGCCTACGATAAAGATGCTTCAATGTCCAATTAACAAACACAAGAGGTATTATCGCATCTTGTTGCATTGTGGTAAGATGTTGTAAGGAGTGACATCATAGAACGCGCACACTTGTGGCATTTCATCGCGATGTATCTAACAATAAGAGTAAAATTGAGAAAAGGAAAAAAAAAAAAAATAATTGAGTAAAGCCTCATCTCTTCGATCGATTCAATAGAACATACTCTTGTCGGATTTCGTTTTAGTATTCAATCGCGAAAAGGGCGTCGAAGACTTTGACAATTCAATTGTCACTTAAGAGCGTCGTCGTGTGTGTCATATAATTAAGGCGAAGCACAAGATAGGATTGTATTACTAGTTCCAGCCTTTTGTACGCTTTCGAGTTGTACTTCTCGCGCCCCAAAGTTCTTGAACTAGTTTCGCGAAACTGGTGTCTGAAAGTTCTGCACACAGTGACAACAATGCCGTCTTCGGTACTCAATCAACGTACATCCAATCGGATCCCTTGTTCCGTCTTTACACAGTTCGACGAGATAATTTCCAACAGTTAACCATTGCTGCGTTATACGTATAGAATAAATGCCAATTCAAATTTATAATAAATATTAGTTTATATCTATTTGCATTCGTCAATTTAAATATTAATAAAGAACGCGTTGACATTACATATGAAATTGATAAAAAGGTAAACGTTTAGCTTTAAATATTTGCAAAGTTTTGCACATGGCAATTTTTACTAATAGAATTAAAGTAGAATCCATGACAATGCAACTAACTTTGCGACTTTGTATTTCTTGCATTCAATCTAACTTTGTATTCAAATGGGCGTTCCTCTGGATAACGAGCGGTGACGAGGTCTAATACCTTGCATCACGCAATCGTTTCGCATATACCTACCCGAAATGGCTTAAACCCGTCGCATAGAATTCCGCTGAAGCGAGAAACGCCGAGAATCACGTCCTTGATTATCCGTCACTGAAGAGGTCGTCTGAAAAGGCGCGGATGCTTCAAACGCGAGATATTCCTCAATGCATTTATTTCTCTGGTCCGCCGACGACACAATACTCGCGTCGTTTTCGCGACAAGATTACAGTCACGTGTGTGACATATCCGCGGATTAATATGAAATGCCACGTGATCAACGGTTTCTAACTCCGAGGTTCTTTGTGTGCGCGCGCAAGCTGAATTCCAAAGTTTTTCGCGTACCATTTCAAGTTCAGTCGGCGATATTTCAATGACCAATCAGCAAATAGCCTCTCTCTTCAATGTCTCTCCTTCTCTCTCTCTTTCTCTCTTTTTCTCGATTAGATTTCGCGATGATGCTTCTTGTCGACGGCGAGAATAAACTGATCTGCGTGTCGGTTGAAAAATTTTACCAAAGCAAATCGTAAATTATCGCCTTTATTATAAGAATCAATGATTGGCCAAGTTTTTTGCATTTCCCTTCGTGACAAGTATTCATAAAAAAATTTTCGGAGACATGAGAACGTCTCTAGAGAAGAGAAAGAACGAGGAATGCAACGTTAATACATCGCGAATTAATTAATGATTCGTCAATTCTATACTTAATTGATATACACGCGTGTACGATTAATTTATCGACATATCTCCGATGAGAGACCTTCCACACCGGTAATCATCGCTCTCGGCGTCCTAGGTGCTTAAGTAGTCATTATTATAGACGTGTTGACGATATAGGAAGGTATTTCATGCTCGCGCACATGATATAATTAATAATAATTGCAAAACCGCTCGGCGACCCGGAATATCCAGCACGGCTATTCACGTCGTCGAATACAAGACATTAATTTAACGTTACTTAATTCGACGTTATTTACTTGTACTAATAATATTTCTGATTGATAAAGTCTGTAAATTATACTGATGTTATAATATTATTGCAATTAATGCCTGATTTTAATAGCCATACTGGAATAATGTGTATGCCAATAAAATTATGTAAAAGGTTAATAATATTTCCCCGATAAATGTAATTTTTATCAAATAATAAGTGTTAGGGTCAGAAAATATTAGAAATTCATTTTAAAAGAATGTCATCCTTGCATCTTCAAAGGAAGAAAATCTCTTTCCATGCTTCTATCTCTATGATATTTATTAGTCTTAAGATATATTCAAATATACTTAGTAGTAGATACACTCTTACTTGATCAATTCAACTGGATACAACGCAAATATTTACTGTCTGCGAGTCTTGACCGAGAGTGCCTCACGACACTTGACGTACTTATCGTCTAAAATTATTCTCTGGTTTTTTTCTCTCAATCGCGAAGTACTACAGCATTCCGACGATGGAACAAGCCATGTAAAGCGATTAGAAGCACAGAGGAGAGCGCAGATAAGATTCGGCGATTTTTATCGACGACAAAACGGGACGACGGTCGTATCTCGCGGAGGGAGACGCGAATGTATGGTAAAATTGCTTGTTGCCGCATAGCCTCGCGATTATTAATTAATGCGTAGTTATGCGCGGCTCGCGCACGCGGAACGCACTCGCGAGCATAAGTGACAAAGCCTTCTTCTCCACTATATTTCTCGAAATAAACTGTCAACATGAAAACTGAACTGGCGCTGTGTGCAACGAATGCTTTTCCTCAAGCGAAGACGCCCGAAGCGTCGAGCGGTCCGACTTGCATCTATCTCCTCGACTCTTTCCTTTTTTTTTTCTCCCTTTCGCCTGTTTTCCTCGTTTATTTTGCCCATGCTTTGCGACGTGCTCGCCTCGAGAGGCTTAATGAAATATGACAAAAGGCAAAAACTTGCTTGTCTCAGAACGAAGTCTTTGAACGTCAGCGGCTTGTAGAAGATACATTGTCTTTGTACAAAATAAATAAAGTGGGGGGAAACTCTATTTAAAAAGAATCCACTCGACAAAGATTATCAGCCATTATAAATTTTCTTAGCATTTAAAAGATCATCTCTTATTGTTAGTTGTCGATGGTTTTTAAAAAATTAAATTAAAATTTATGTAAATTTAATTACATATATATAATATATATTATAAATATATATAATATATAATATTATATATATCTAAAATATATATAATTATATATACATTTTTTTTCTCAAATTTTTGATATTTTGTAATAATTTTTTTAGCGCGCAATTACATCTCCGTAAATATTCTGTAATTAAGTTTGCAATTAATTTTCGTCACGCAAGATTCAAAATTTTGTCAAGGAATACGCTTCTGCTACTGATTCGCATTTTTTCAAACGCATTCTACATACGATGACTGTTTTTTTGTTTCTTACTATGACGCCCGAAGCAACGAGTATCTCCTCTTCCCTTCGTTTCTCTTTGCCAGCACATATGGCGGCTCTTATCTCGTACGCGTATCATTACTCAATGACGAATGCCTCCGCCGGCGAAAAAATCATTAAGAACGCTCATCCATTATGGCAGCCGTGAAAGTCCCTGTGGCCGCCGTTGCCGCCGCAGCCGTAGCAACACCTTCGTTTTAGTGGCCGCGGTGTGGCCGAGATATCTTTCTTTTCATGATAGCCACGCCTGATCTTTGACATGAACGAGAATCGATAGTCACCGGATCGGTGGGAAATGATTCCTGATGGCCACTATTCTTTCTCGAATCGACGTGCTCGCAAGGAGAAATGGCTCGAATTATGTCAAACATGGTCCTTTCTTAGATGTTTTAAAAGAATGTTTTTTCAATGTCTTACCAAGAAGATCGATTTGAAAAATTTCTCGAAAAAGTTTCTATGTCATATGAATCGTGTCGTGTTAATTCTAGTATATTATATTTTTATTTATACGTAAATCGAACGAAACAATAGAAGATATTTTTAAATTGAATTGAACTTTATAGAAATATAATATCTTTTATTAATTTAATAATATATATTTATAACTTGGAAATATAATTTATTAAAATACTTTCTTACTTTCTGCCATATTTAACCAATGCTTTTGTTTCATTTGCTTTTCGCGTATCCTGTTAAATTTATATTATATCGCATTACACACAACTGTTAAAGACAATCATCCCTTTTTCGTAATTAATTAGCACTGACATGTTGGCATACATTTACGACGTAATAATGCCGAATCTGATTTAGATCACTGGCTTTACAGGCATCGTAAAGTAATTAATACGATGCGTCTAGGAAAAATAATTATCCGCGGGTACCTTTACGCGTGTAAACACGCAACTGGCGGCTTCAGCGGTTTGTACGCGTCGGCTCAGGTTACGTGGAAAGCTTGACGTTAATGAATAGTGGTAAACCGATCCGGAAATAATGATCCTCAAAATAGACCGTTTCTCCGAATATACCCATAATACTTTTCACTCATCATAACGGGAAATCGCTTACTATCAAACACTTTGGATCATTTATCATTTATTCCAGATAGCCGATATCATTGCTGAGGAAAATATATATAGATTGAAATAGAGAAAATAGCAAATAACAATATTTCAGCTCCCTCGAAATTTATATACAATTTAGATGTAGATTTGCTAGGTTTTTCGCGCGTAAACTTGACGTGCGAGAGACTCTTTCATATAATATCGTCGAATAAAAATGACATAAAGCCATACTTTCGACATAAGAATATTGCCACCGTTGTTACGTTGAGATGTCTCGTATTCTATCTCTTCGGTGAGAATCGATCTTAGCTTATTCGCCCATAAATAGGCATCATATGTCAGAGATCATTGACCCATCCCTAGCAGATCGTTCTCTCCGACGAGAAGGAAGGTCTTCAACCGGTAAGCATCTGCACGGTGCATTCAACGACGTGTATATACCGCTATGCGCACGGATATACACACAACGCAGGACGGATATACACAGGACGTTCTTGCTGCAATACGATAAAAACGCTACGAGCTATCCACGAGAAATCCCTTTCTTGCTCCAGACACACCGTTAAATAGAAATCTACATGGACACCATCGGCAACCAAGCCGGACGATTACGGGCGACAACGGCAGGTGAGGAGCGAAAGAAAATAAACGAGGATGAGGAAGATAAGTACCGTCTGATCGCGCGGCAGAGGAAATGGTGGGCGTAGGGTAATATTGTAAGGAAATTACGAGACCGAGGATACTAATACATCGAACGTGCTCGAAAGAAAGAGAGAGAATGCGTGACTGATATCCTGTGACAACGGACATTAATGGCCGTTCCTGACGCGGAAAGACCGTGTTGATTTTTAAACGTGTCATTTCTAGATTCGAGTGCAAAAGATGTTGAAGCCTGTGTAGCGTCGTCGTGCAAAGGCTCGCGATTGAGGCCTTTACCGTTATTGCTGCTTACGTGTATATTAATTACTATTATAATAAATTTGTTGCAGCGGTTAATAATTGCAGAACAATGAGTTAATAAAATGTCAACAAATATGAATTTCTAAGAAATGTAAGTCATAAGAGAGAAAGAAATAGAGAGAGAATACAAATTTGTGAAATTAATATGTAAATATTTTACTACTCATATAATGAAAAAAAATAATGATTCTAATTAATTATTTGCTATTTTAATAACGCGGATCGCGTATTATCTCATCATTATCGACGTAGATATCCTTAAAATATTACATCTTAAAGCACTATATTGCATCGTAACATTTCAATTGGTCTCTTTGGCTAGATATACAAATGCGATCAATCAATACAAAAATATTCACATAATTAACTATTAGATTTAATTTATTGGAGATAAAAAAAGTTTAAAATTTTTTTAATGATCTAAAAGAGATAATAAAGACATTTTTATGATATAATCTCTTCGTAATACATTTGAATAGCTCTATTTTTTCCGTGGAATCGATAAATCTTATTCACGATGAGGATACTATTGAATTTCTGATCGCTTCCAGATCGCTTTCGAGTTATTGCCGTTGAAAACTCCGTGACTTTTCGGCGCACGTGAAGGAACTAATCCCAGCTTAAGACCTAATACCGGCTTACCGCAAGCATAAAGTCGTCCCAAGTCGCGTCCATCTTAACGCACGGTAGCCAGCCGCGTTCAAGTTCATCCTCGACTCTTAACCCCGTTGTCACATCGCGACAGAGTCGTAAAAGGCCGAGCTAGCAGACCGCTTTATACATATATAGGAGGGTGTGTAGAGGGAAAATCTCTCTCAGACGGGAATGCGGAATGAACTTGGACTTTACGATCGAATATATATCATGCTCGCGCGGCCCGGAAGCCGATTAGCGGGAATAACTTAATTCACAGATTCGAGAGACGTGCTTGGTGCATCGTCTTTTCGTTCTCCACTTTGATACGCGCCATGCATGTAACTACTAGTTGCTCAATCATATTTTATCAGGCGGTCGAGGGCACGCGTGAATTACGATCGGCAAACTTGAATTAACGTTTACGCGTCGATTACCTTTTAATCGAAACGCATCGACGCGTCTAAAATCGAGCGCGCTTTAATTGCAGGGCCATAGCGGTGCCCAGCACTCAATGGACGTAGTTATATGATTTCCAATTGGCTTCCGATCTCTTTCTCTCTCTCGGTGCGCCCGGCAGATATTTCTATATGGTCGAATAACGAAGGGAGAGAATCACAAATCCGCTCGGCAAATTAATACTTCGCTTTTTTGTGCACGATCATCCGCGGAACGAGTAATAATAATAATTATCAGCCGACGAGATCCCGTTAGGAATTACACGTTTACAATCATCACGCGTTCATAACGAAGTTAATGATTCAATTCTAGTAGAAATCGCATGTTTTACTCTTTAACAAACGCAGAAATAACTCTGAAATATTTTTTAGAATTTTGACATTACTCTCCGAAAACTTAAATATGTATTTGTGATAGTTTACTGTTTCGCCGTTCGATAAACCAACATTTTTTTTATGGTAACGCGAGAATCATGCTAAAACAGCACACAGGACATCGCGGTGCGAGTTTCGTGATTCGGCCGAAGGTGTATTTCTGATGCAGCGCAAAGGAAGAATAAGGGAGCGAACGCGGTTCATCGGTGCCAGGATCAGCCACGGATGCGAAGGGCTCCGTCGAGGCCCTTCGCCAACTCACGATTTGCAATATTTATAAGCCGCATTTCAATGATATTATTCCGAGCTCCGAGTTCCGTTCGTATCGCGCAAGCTAGAATCACCCAAGCTAGAACACTCAATGACTAGCGGGATCTAACGCCATAGAAATTCAAATGGCGAGTCTATCAGATAACGTGTTTTTAGATTTTCGATATCATCTTAGAGGAAAAATTATTCAGTTGGATCCATATTCGAAGTTTTGCTTAAATAATTATACATCTTTTCAAGAATTTCGCGCGTCTCTAAAGCTATAGAAGAGCATTGCCAATAATTTATGCCCTCGAAATGTAAATTATACACAAGCAGTGAGAATGTAAACGTTTAACGTGTGATATGTAACCATATTACATGATCGCTGTAGAACATGCCTCGAGCATACCGCTGAGATATTTTCGTACATTTACTCTATGTTGCATCCGACACCAGACACAGAGATGCGCTTGAATATCAGAATCTTGTTAGAAAGATGGCTCGATATTAACGCAGCACGATCCGAACATATCATATACACGATGCGGCCAAATCAATATCTTACATATTCTCTGTGCTATTCTCTGTGCGTTATTAAGAAATAAATCGCGATATAATAGATGAAATCAAAAGACAGTTTGAATTTATACTCTTATCAAGTGATATATGTATAACGAAAATTAAAAATAGATTATATATATTATTAAGATTATATATGAGATACATTTTTGCATGGATTTAATCTTATCTTATTAAAATTACAAAGAATTGATTTATTGAAATTGCAGAATTTTATTTCTTCTAGGACGTAAAAATTTGGAAAAAATTATAACAATAAATTAATTCATATAAAAACTTTTTATCGCGGATCAACACAGAGATAACTTTTTTATTTTTTAATCTTAAATTTTTACATTCTGATATTTCGGTAATATAATATTCGCAAATCTGTTATCTGATGATTAAAATAAAAATTTAATTTTAACACTCACCGGTACGATGCACAGCAGCAGGGAACACAGCAGCAGAGAACACGTTGGTCTGTAAAATACAAACAAAACATCCAAATTATATTAAAATTAAAAGCGAAATAATATCTAAATTATATAGCCCAAAATTATTAACATATTACAAAATAATAACTGCGCATGCAAATCAAATAAAATTTTTATATTCGTCCTTTTAAAGAAAACAACAACAAAAGAAATTACATTTAGAAAAAGACCTATTTTAGATATAAGCTTTCTTGTATAAAATAAACGATATAAAAATAGAAACTCAATTCTTAAATAATTAATCTAAAAATTTATAAATCTTAAATAATACTCAAATATTTTATATATATAATTAATTAAACACAAATAATTTCATGACGTAAAACGGATTATTGCGAGTATAAGCGAGCAATTAATAATAATTAATTAATTAAATTATGAATTATTCACCGCATAAAGTTGCCGTCACCCATGTATATGCTTCCTCAGATCTTCCCCTCTTGTTTGTCCTTTATTACTCTTTCATGGCATTCACACTACGCACTCACTTGCGAAAACACGATTAATTACGATTGCGCGCGCATTAATCACCGGAATACGACGATCGTGTGGCATTTTATATAGCACTCCCGACGTTAATTGCATACGCGACACGCACTTTATTTCATATTGCAACGAAAAAAAAGAAAATAATCACAAGGTTACGATCCACTCGGTATTGAAAAATTGTGCGGCCGAATATGTCACAAATATGAATTAATTATGTGTACCATTATTATGTAAAAATCGTAGAGAATGATCATATTTGATATCTTCTAATATTTTTAACGATCGTACTTCGAAAGATAATACGCGATACAAGACTGTCATCTGTCGGTCCTTGTCCTTTCCCTTCTCCTTCTGTAATTGTAGTGGAGTGTGCTACTGCATGCTAATACAGTGCATTGACATGCCGCCAAGTATGTCAACAAGGTCGCGTCGTTATTTCTTACAATATAAAATAAAATACACGACGGGTGCGATTAACGTCGGAAGTATGCTATGTAAAATACTACACGATCGTCTTATTCCGGTGATTAATGTGTGCACGATCGTAATTAACTGTGTCTTCGCGAATGAGTATCGTGTGAGTGCCATGAAACAGCAATAAAGAACAAACAGGACAGGAAGAGGCTTGAGGAAGCATCGGGTGACAACGAATAACCATGGTATAAGTCATTCATAATTTAAGTAATTTATTATTTGTTATTCAACTTATTCAGAAAGTAATTGCTTTCTTATTCTGGCACATAATAGAGTAGCCTGTTTTACGTTATATATGTATTATATATAATACATATATACGTATATAATATTCTAGATTCTAGAGATCTTATATATGAAATACCTTTTTTAGAAAAGGATAATACTTAAAATATTTAATAAAATATTTATAATTAATATTTTTATATAAATATAAAATTTCTATTTGTTATATACTTTATATGTACACAAGAAAGCTTTATCTGAAACAAATGTTTTTGTAAATTATGAATTTTTTTGTTTGTTAAATATTTGTTTAAAGCGACGAATACAAATTTTATTGAGCACAATATTTATTGTTTGAAATATTAATTATACTTTGGATATTTTTTGTTATGATCTTGATATATTTGTAATTTCTAAATCAATTTTATGTAGATCAATTACAATTGCACATTTCTCTCTTTTTCTCGTATTAATGAATGTTAAATTATTTTTTTATCTTAATGGTAAATTAACATATTTGGTGTGAAACACTTCTTACATAAATTCAATCGATCCGTTTCGATCTTTTATTCTTTCATTTGCGTTTTAGTTCATATTAAAGCAGGTATATTAATGCGAATTTGCGCATTATGAATTTACAGTGAATGAGATGAATTTGTTCATGTGATGCTGCGATGCACAAAATCGAACGCATCGATTTTATACACATCTTCGCAGAATGTGCGAACAAGTGCGAGAGAAATAATACACCGCCTTGAACGTGGGAGATGTTCAGATTTCCGAGCCGAATACGTTAGGCGGATTACGTATTATGATGCCCTATTGTATACAAATACGAATATATACGAATACGTATATGGGCATAGACACGAAGATAGCTTTGTCCCGTGGAAATGCACCACTGCTCGAACGCACACAACGTACGTAAAGCTTGCGCAGCATGTTGCCTGAAAGAACAACCTCGCTGTTCGAAGACAGTCGAGTACGGGAAAGCTGTTCCAGGATGGGAACAGCAACCGGAACAGCTTTCCCGTACTCGATTGTCATCGAACAGCGGAACTGTTTGCAGCTACGTCCAGTTCTCCGGGAACCAGCTTTCTCGTACTCGACTGTCATCGAGCAGCGGACTGTTCGCAGACAACCTGCTGCGCAAGCCTCTTCAACAAAAATGTCTGAGAGGAATAAAAAAGAATCGTGTGCCTCGCCTACAACTCTTTTTTCTAGCACTCTCAGATATTTTTGTTTGAGACTCGTGGCCATATCCAGTATGATAACCCGTTTCTTTTCTTTTCCATTTTCCGGGAGTTTCAAAATTCTATATATACGAGAGAGAGAAAGATACAAAAGCCTGCAACACACTTGAGCTTTTGCTCCGAGGATCGACATGAAAAATCGCAAAGCTGTGAGGCTTGAAAAAGAAGCCTTTCTTTGCTAAAGAAGAAGACAATATAATGAGAAAATATTATATATATTATATATGTTTATAACTAAAATATGAATAACTGTAAAAATAGACAATTTTATTTGCATTTTAGGAGTCTGCAGAATAAATGCAGAGAGAAATTATCCTATTACATATCATAGAATTATATATGTACATATATAAAACTGTTTCTTTGTTATTATACTTAAGCAGGATTTTGCAGTAATTTTGTATAATTACATAATTTATTTAACTGTCACCCATGATTAAAATATATTGCGAGCGTTAAAAATACGTGCAATATAACGTATTTAACTGCATAATATATGAAATATCAATTTTAATTTGTGCGATAAAAAGGGTATCTCCATTAAAAATGTCATTTTTCATTGCTGAGAGATTGAGCTCGCGGACGTGCGTTAATTACGGTACAGCATCGCGCAATTACACAGTTCTCTCTCTGAGAGATTTCTGAAAATTATCTCTCTTCCTCGAATCGACCACACTATTCCTCCTCTATTTCTTTATTCCAGTATGCGTGATTCATGCGTAGAAACCGACCCGTAAATCAACGAATGCGCTACTGCTCGTTATAAACTCTCATCTTTCAACTTCTCCGTTTCTTCTTCATCGTCGACCGTTTCTCTTGCCTCCTTGCGATCCGATCGAAATTTCGAGGGAGTCGTTAAATCATCCGTGGGCCACGGTGTTGATCGGTACATTTTTTTCTTACCCTTTCTCTTCTCATTCTCGGTGTTATGATTGGAAGAGAGGCACGAGAGATTAAAGAGATAACCGGAGAACAAAAACCGACGAATCTCGTATATTCGAACAAGATTAATTTAGCATTGCAGACTTGAAAAAAATATATCCTAGAAAATTTGATAATTGAACCAAGAAGAACTGTCGACAAATTGATCAATGTTCCCAAACATTTTATACTAACTAAGATAAAAAGTTAGTGATAATAAGTCAATATTATACATTAGAGAATAAAATGAAAAAAGCTCTCACTTTCATTTCCTATGGGAGACATAAAAGTGATTGGTTGTGATAGTATATATATTCTCGATTCTTCGCCCTACCTTAATCTAATGGCATGGAAACAGTTGCTATTTCCTGAGCACTCGACATAATAATACTCTTTCTAGTCAAGCAGAAACATATTGCACGATATAATTATTTAGATGGTACATTTACGAGATCAATGTAATTAGCACCTCCCTCCCCAACTCTGACAAATCTATTATCACTATGACACTATGACTTTATTCATTATATTGTTTTTTGTGCGAAAGTACGATATGTAAAAAAAATTCTGTTGCATAAAAAACTTACTGTTATAAGTTAAATATACGATGCCAAAGTTTGATACAGCCGTACGAAATTATTACCATAAAACATTCTGATGAAGATACTCGTACTGGTTCAACAAAAGCACGTTTCGTAATAAATGAGTTAATCAGTTTTTGCATAAAGCCGTCGCGTTTGGGACCGAGGTATCGGCAGGACTGATCTCTAGTCACGGAAGGGGGATGACCTATGCAGAGAAAGAGCGTATTCGTGCTTATATCCGGGACCTTATTGCATCCCCTTTTCTTCGCGTTCGTGTCCCCTGCATTTTTGCGTCCAGCAACCTCTCGCTACTAATAACAGCCGCTTTGCAAGTGTGAAATAATTACTTCGAATAGCATCCAAACCAGTTTCACCGACAAGATTAGCATAAGTGATCGAAATGATCAATGAGCCTGTGGCCTCAGCGCGACGTGACTCCTTCCTTGGCCCCCTCTCTTATTCTTTCTTTCTCTCTCCCTGATTTCCCTCATCTTCCTTCTCAATCTCCTCACGTGCGGTCGCTTTGCTCGTGCGCCGAGCGTATATTATTCTCGCTTCCTAACTGCAGGTATAAAAGGAAAAAAAGGGAGAGGACCCTCTCTCTCCTCTCTCTCTCTCTGTCTTTCCTAAAGATAGGTGACTTACTGTGGCCCTTTTGCGCATAATGTACGTATCCGCGTACGTATTCGCGCAAATCGCTAGTACAACCGGTAGGATTTACGATCGCGGAGTACGTCGTGCTCGGCCGCCCCATCCCGTTGATCGTCGTCATCTCCGCTCGCCGGGACTCCCTCCCTCTCAGGATACTTTCTCCCGATGTAGATGCTTATAATTATTCTTACACGGGACGTTTTTCTCGCGACGACCCCCTGTTGATTATCCCGGTTGCATTTCGTGTTCATGAGTAATGTGGGAAAGTTTACGCGATTCTCGTTTTTAAGAGCATATAATGTGCCGAGTCTGCGGTTTATAAAAAAAACTGAAAAATCGACGGTTTATAGCTGCGAATGTATATTTCGACCGGATGCTTTGTGTCATCTAACATCTAACTAATCCTAAATTATATTTTTTTAAATTTAATAAGCTCTTTGTGTATCTCTTTGTTAACAATTTTCAAAATGTTTGATATAATTGACAAATTATCTTATTGTTTAACATTTATAATATGTGTACCGTGATTTGATATTTTCTTTTTTATTAATCTTATTATCAGACTTTAGGTATCTCGAAATTTATTATTTATTATTCGTTTATTTTTATTAATACGGAAAACGCTTGTTTTGCTATGGGAGCTCGCGATTTTGGCTTATGCATTATATATTTTCTTTGATACTATCGCATATTTTTGTTACATAATGTTTGTAGTTATTTACAATCGATACTGCAACCGGGTTACGATTTACGATCACAAAGAGTCTCCCACATAATCGACTACGCATTACATTACTACTAATCATTGCATTTCCTTCAAAGGAGAACTTTCAGAGGAAAACTTTCTTTTTAGTATCATGTAACGAGCGAGAGAGATGTCTTATATTTATCGACAGTAACTTCAAACTTAAACTTCAACGTAAACTGTGAATATTCATCAAAGCAACATTATTTTCCATGAGCCAAACACGTGCTGCAATGTTTAACGGATATTTCAAACCATTAATTTAACTTTTAAAAGTTCGCATGCTTGCACGTACTTGGCAAGTCAAAAGTATTACTTATAATAATTCAATACAATTTATAATTAGAAATTTAATTGGGCATTAAGAAACAAACCGCAATTCGAAGTCGCGCTGATATGTAAAATTAATGTTTCAATATTATTGCTTATATTCTCTCTTTTCAGTTATAATATAAGCTACTACGTCAGAAAACTTACATAAATCTCTCGTAATAAATGAATATGATTACGTTTCGAAGAATTAAATATTCAGCGACTTAATTCGCGCAGAAAATAGATGGCACTGTCAACCTTTGTCGATGGCGGCTCCCTTTCGGGCAATTTTTCTTCCTTCGCTCATCTAGCTCGCTGAGTGCGCTCGCGTGAAGCCGAATTTTGACGAGGCCGTGATATATATTCGGTCCGTCGACATATAGCCACATCGTTACAGAAACGCACAATCTTGACCCGAGGGTATTTATTACAAGTAGATGCTGATGAATGACGCGCCGCGATTGTTGGGCCCGGAAATTAGGACAATAAGAGAAGTACGGTGTACGGCGTCATAGCCCGGAGCTATATCCCCGATGACGATTAGCGTATATACGGACACGATATATACGGATCCTCTTCTTGCCAACAGGAAAGCAGAAAGGACAAGGCAACCTTTCTTTCGGCCTCGACGATACCGTTGCTCGTGAGAACACGCTGTCGTCAATGCCACTCTGTTCGCCCCGGCTTCTCCTTACACCGGCGTTGTGTATATACGCAAATGTACAACAAGAAACAGTATAGAGAAAGAGAGGGAAAGAAGGAGAGAGAGATGAGGCCTATCCGACTAACGTTTGATTTTTAGCCCGCATCCTTAACGGAACATCCACGTTCCGCGATAAATCTCTCCGGAGCTCCGAGAGCTCTCCGCGAGAAAGCTCGACTCGTCTCTCGAAAATCATCTTCGTGCCACTGTAATAAATCGAGACGAATTGGGAGAGAAAGGGAGAGGAGAGAAAGAGAGATAGACTCTCTTGTATTTTTTTTCGTTTGCAAAATAAACGTCGCTATCCTTCTCTGTCACGTCATGCTTTACAATTTTCATGTTTCGTGATTTTTCAAGAGAAAATTTGCGATTGATCGAAAGCTTGTAACTTGAATAGAGTGTTTTTTGGGAAATTCAAATTACGATGAGTGTAAAATTTAATTTCGGGATTAATATATAATTATTTCCTTCAATATAATATGATATTTAAAGAGAGAATTGTTTTACATTATGAAATTTATATATAATACGAATATGATGAGATAAAATAAAGCGAACAAAATGATCGATAAGATTTTTCCGTCAAAATTCCAAAACGGTAATAAAACAGACATGTAATGTGCTCTCTCGCTCTCTCTCTCTCTTCATGGATAAATTCGTAATTTTTCCGATCTGAAGCGTAACCCAGTTTATCGAACATATGACAATGTGATATCCCCATTTCGTAAAATATAATTTAGCATAACGAGTTCGTATTCGCGCGGAATACCCGCGCCGATATCTGAATAATAACGCGGATATAGATCGCGCAACACACGTCGTTGGATTAAATCGAAAATTGGCTCCGCTGTGCCGGCTGCACTCGCAAATCCTGTTGGCTCGATTATAGCACCGGTAGGATCCTTTTTCGCGGTTCGAATTTAAATTAGCCGGTGGCGAACGTTCAATAGAGCGCGAGCATTATCTCCGACATCGCGGTGCCTCGTAATCCGCCACTAATCATTGCTCGAACGGATAGAATGACGCATAAACGCGCACAATGGTCGGATCATTAATTCGCATTTAATGATTGGCATTGACGAGCGTTTATTCCGCGCGCAGCCATGCCAGATTGGTGCTGCTGTAATTCCGCTCGTGGAATCGGCGGTGCTTAAGAGTAACGCTTGTAACGAGCCGAAAACACAGACCGATACAAATTCATAAGCAGCAGGACGGCAGATATTCCCCCAGCCGTGTAGATAGAATACCGTTACACGCGAACAATGGTAAATCTATAATAACCTTATAGCTGTGTGCGATTGTGTATGTGCGCGCATCTCTCTTCTCAGTAATATTTAACGTTTTAATATCAACATTGGTCGAAATAAAATTATCATAATTTTTTTTGCAAATAATTTATTTCATCTACACTGAGAGAATTTTCTCTTAGAATTTATCCCGAAAATCATGGTAATCGTGCGGGACAATATGGTATGGAAAGAATTTTATGAGAATTTCTCTGATTAATATTTATCACAATAAAAATAATTTCTATCATAATAAAATATAAAACATGTTTGATTAATTTTACTAAACCTCATATTGTCCCACGATTACCATGATTTTCAGGGTAAATTCTAAGAGAAAATTCTCTCCGTGTATGATTTAGAAAAATTGCCATTCGTGAATTATGAAAATTTACGAAATAGTTTGACAAACGCGTAACAAACTGACAGGCAAGGTTTGAAAATTTATTTTCACAAACGATCCGAGTCAAAGTGAAAAATGTTAACAGTAATGATCGCGCATGGCATATCGTTACTCAACCAAGTGTCAAGTTAAGAGCGTTCGTGCGCGAACGCAATATACTCACGAGAGAGAATTACGATCTACCTGACGCAAGATCTCGAAATTCCTCGCCGAGGACACGGAAGCGACCTCAGCGATAATTGGCCCGGTCATGCATACTATTACCCCGGTGTTTCGTTGTCGTGAATGTCGGTACGAAAAAGTCGCGTTAAGCTGTGTGCGAGAAGGTGTCAGCCAAGTTGATGGAACAAGTCTTCGAGAATGATTCTGGACAGCGCCTCCTCGAGCCCCGAAGAGGCGCTGCTCGTGTTCTCACGACCTCAAGGGCTGCTCGGTGATATCTTCAACGAGTAGCATTTATGACGAATATCTTTGCATCGTGATCGAAATCACAAATATTTATATGACGTTTAGCAATTTATGCCAAATCTCAGCAGTTTGTGCAAAAGTAGAATAAAAAGAGATTGTTAAAAATTTATTTTGTGTGTTTAAGAGTTAATTTTAAAACTTTCCAAGAGATCAATTTTTTAGAACATTTAATTTTCTTATCTAGAAAAAGGAATCGCAACATATTTTAATTTATCTATATCACTCTTATGTATACATGTATAAGAAGGGTATTATTAGTAGGATGATGTGTTGATTCAGATTAAATCGAATTTAAATATGAAGCGCCGCAAAAGGCAATAAAAGGATATTTTGATAGTGATTAACATTTTCTAATTGCAGTATCATAAAATAATAATTTTAATACATAATATATTTAAAAACGACACATTATTAAAATAAAAAACACAAAATAATCATTATTAATAAAAGTAATAGAGAAGAACATTGTACTAAAAAAATATATATATATTTTAATATAAAAGATATAAAATATATATTTTTGAATATAATATTCTCCTCTATTACTCTTGTTACTAATGATTATTTTGTGTTTTTTATTTTAATATATATGTTTTGAAACAAATCATCCGACTAATCATGCTCTTACCTTCTTTAAGGGGATCTTATTTATATACTCACAAATTAATATGCGCCATAAGCGTATTCGCGCAGGACATAATCGAGAGCTAAGCTCTAACGAAGCCAGCTTTATTATTAATACGAGAAACGGAGAAAAATTCAAACGACGAGATATATGATCGAAGTTTATTAGATTCAGGCGTTATGGGCACTTTTTAAGTACTAAATTAGCTAAATCTTGGAGAGAATCCCAGTGTGTCGCGACGAAAGCGACTGAGAATGCGTGAAGCGCTCTTCCCACCGGTGCTCTTATCTCCACGACCGGCAAAGTTTTAGAGGACTCCGCCGTTCTCTGTATCGCGCGCTATTAACCAAGAACCGAAAACTTCTTGGGTGGCTGCCTCACCTGTACATACGTACTATCGCGCACATACACGCTTCGCACACGCGTCCATTTGTGTTTCCACGTGCCCCCGGTCCTCCGTTTCATTTACTATATACCGATTCGACGTATCAACGCCCTTCGGCTACCGTTCACGAGAGAGACGCATCCTGAATTCCTGCCGCATTCCGTCCGGATGCGCCCGCCGGCTCCCATCCGAGACTCGCGCTATCATACGAGATTCGTCGACGAGAGAGAGAAAAGGAGAGAGAGAGAGAGAGAGAAGAAACAAAAAGACTTGGAGAGCGCGTCATTCGTTCGTCGGGCCCTTAACACGAAACGATACTTAAGTCCGACCGTGCGTAAACCGCGAAATAACAATTAAATTTAATATCGCGTTATATCCTTTGCGTTCATGATGAGCAGATATAAAGGGCAATCTGTGTATCCTTGTAAGAAGCTGGCAGTGCAAGGATATTTTGGAGCATCATCATATTCCTAACTGCATATATAAGCTTTTATTAGATAATAGTTTTATCTTTTCTCTTTTTTCTGTAATTACTCATTACGCGGTTACAGATTTTTAAAAATATTTATGAATATAACATTCAACATTTTCCTAAAATAAGATTTGCAAATTATATAAGAAAGATACGCTGCACAATCTGTAATGCATAGTTTCTAGGACATTTCCATGATGATTTTAGAGAAACTTTATTAGTAGAGCTATAAAGTATAAATAAATTTAGAATAGGTCTACAAGCCTCTTAATGCGTCTACGGCTCATATCTCCTTACTTCTACAAGCTATCCCATTTATGGCACACCCGTTGATAAAAGTAAGATCATAATCGCGAATGGCTTTTCCCGAAAGAATCCTGTACATATCGCTACCGCGGAATATAATTGCGAAACTTCGCGATATCGGTCGTAATTGAGCGAGTTCGCACGCTCGTTTGTCTCGCATGGACAAAGCGAGTGCATCGGCCGCTACGATAATTAATAATACCTCCGTCGAGAGATCGAGAGAGAGAGAGAGAGAGAGAGAAAGCCGAAAGACCTTCTGAATGGTAAATTGTGGCGTGCGGATAGTAAATTGCGGACCGCCAAGTGACAGAGCACGCTTGGCGAAAGATTACATTTTTTTTCTTTTTTTTTTTAGGGAGAAAGGCGCGCGTATACTTTCGCGAAAGAATCGAGAGTGAAGTCGTATATGCAGAGATTATATCGTCCCTCTGGTTTACTTGTCGCCCGTGTCTTACCGACGACGTACACGGAACCTGCGCCCCATGTACATACATTGTGTACGTTTGTTACGGTATCGTTCCATGCTCAGGCTTCAGGAACGAGCGCTTATATCATCGTCCTCGATGGAGAGCGAATGTATGTACGTTCGCCTGCCGGCCATGCGCGGCTCATTCTCTCGCTTTTTCTCTCGGGGGATTTCAATGCCAACGAGAGACGTAGGTGTGCGAACATGAAAGGGGGATGCGCAGAGAGGGAGAGAGGAAGAGAGAATACCTTAAGTCGAGGCTAATGATACGCGATGATACGCGGCATTCGTCACTGTCCGATGTCTGGCTTGATTGCCGCTACTGTTCTCTATCCTTTATCTTTCGCGAGCTCTCGCCACCGATGCACGCGTACATGCGTTAATGTGTGTGTAGGATAGGAGTAAGACCTTAATGATAGATCCGTCACGGGCAAGTTTGCCGTGCGAAAATATTAGCGGTGCGATTCTCGGTTAATTGACCGATTGAACGATTAATTGGGGTCCATTCAAAATTCTGCGAGGGCATATCGCTTCCAAAAAAAAAAAAAAAAAAAAATCGTATGATATTATTTATAATCATATTATTTTTTATAATATCGTAATATCGTTCTCTATCAGATATATCATAATATATAAAATGTGATATTATAATAAATTTTATTAGATTTATTTTAAAACGATTTTAAAAAACTATATATTATATTAAAATATATTATATTAAATTAGTAAGTTGATTGCTCACTTATTTATGAAAGATATGTACATTTCAAAAAAGTTTCAAGAGTACGAAAAAATGAAAGTGATATTTAGATTATTATTAATTAAATCCATTTTACAGTTGCGAAACATTATGTAGTTTGGTACAAAACCACGCGTACATATGGGTTAGCATATAATCTCTGACTTAACACAAGATCGTAGATACGGTCACGAAGTAAATCGTGCACTGGCGGTATACCCGGTCAAAGCATTAGCTCTATGAGATCGAGAAAGAGAGAGTCATTTATTAATCTACGAGCTCTATAAAAGTGCTATTAAACATCTTTGAAAACAATCATATTATTTATTAATTTCAGATTTGGTTTAAATGTAATTAAGTTTATTCGTTTTTATTTTTAGACTTAAGTGTGAAAAAATAAATGATTTATTTAAAAAAATATATATTAATTTACTTAATATCGAGATTAGTTTACGAAATTTGGATACTTATGAAAAACAATTAAAAAGCTCAAAAATAAAGATAAAAGTCAGGAAAACGAAACTGGCAAAAAAGCCAGTTTGGCACACTCCAACATTCTGTACACAGAACGACTTGCGGTGAACAAAACTTAAAATAATCAATCGTAATTCATCCGACGACTCTGCGATGCGGTTCGTTTCTCTGTTGTCTTCTGACAGCCGCGCGCGAAAAAAATTAATTTATTCTAAGCGTGAAACCCGACTATCTTCGGAAAGAACGTATGCCATGTCGTAATCAGGTACGCCGACTCTCCATGGGTGCGCCAGATTAATTCAGAATACAACGTGTTGGAATTCACGGAAAAAATATTCTCTTGATGATTTTTTGTTATATACAGAAAATTAACAAACGAAATTTTTTTGCAAGATAGATATCAAATAGCCTATATTATCTAAGGTCTCGATAATTTGATATTCCACTTATTTTTTCATTCGCGATCAATACATTTTATCTGTCTAATATATTTATTCGCTACAAAACTTATGCCGACTTAAAAGATGACAAATCCCTCTCTTTTTCCGTTGTATTTGTAAATTGATTACAGATAATAGAACTTGTAACGATTATCAAAACAAGAAGATGTGCATAATTTATTAGAAAACATTATATATTTTTCTCACCAATAAAAACGTATATTATTATTTTTAAAAAATTATTTAGATAATGTATTTTTGAAATGCGAAGAAACAATTTGTATATTTCTTTCAAAATTGATATATGTAATATATTGTCTAATGTTCTTCTTCTACAGTATTATATTCACTTACGATAATTAAATAATGAACTTATGTCCGTATCATATTTCCACCGGCTCCTATACTCTCGGATTCGTCCGATCGTCCGTCGCTAATACTTGGCAGACACGCAAAAGAAGCTCTCTCGCACGGAATAACCGACGATACTGCGACTGTCCCTAACCGCAATTAATTAACGTTAATCGCCGAATGAGACGAAACCAGTTCGCAACGAGCCCGCTCGTGTCCCTTTCGCGATACTGGCCGCTCCCGCCGTATTTCCAAGATTTGTTGAACGATTCGAGATGCCGACTTATCGCGGCGCAGCGTGCCTCTATTATTTCACGGTTTGTGTCCCACAAATATCTGGCCGTCACGCGATCTCTCGCGTCGCCTCCTCGGGTCCCGGCATCCGCGAATATATGCCCCCTTCGACCCTCTTCTTCGTCTCGCTCGTCGCTCGAGAATGCTCGGCACGATCGCGGGGCACCGGCATTAATCAATGCTCAGTGTAGAAATTAATATAGCTCGCGGTGCTGTACCGTAACAACGAGCAAAGAGAGCCGGACCGCGATAAAGAGGCAGAGAGCGGGATTTTTAACGAAATGAAAGAGAGCACGTTCTTGTGCAAGGCGTGGGCCGCCGAGTCTCTCAAACTCGTCTCTTGTACACAACGATATACCCTCCATCGATGCGAGAAACGCGAGAGACCTCGCGATGCCCTGGTGTACATCCGTGACGGAGATCCGAGCCCCTATTAGACGCGCCGCGGTGTGATCACCTAGGTAAAATATTCTATTCGTACATTCAAAGAGATACGTCTTCACCGAACGATTCCTTATTCCCCGACGTCCTCATTGTCCCCCATGTCTATGTCCATGTCGTTCTTTGTTAGTGCGTGTCTCCTCTTTGACGTCCCGCACTTCGTTCGTCTCCCCGGGACATTTCCATCTCCCTTCGAGCTTTGTCAGATTAACTGATCGTTGAACTGTGCACGATCGATCGATACAAGTTCGATCGTCTATAACTAACTTGCAAATGCAACGGAAAAAGGAAAGGATCTTGTGCCGGAAACACGCGCACGGATAGTAGTAAACGTATTAAATATATTGGACGATGATATTAGATGAATGTATTGTTCACAAACGAGAATAAGAATGAAATATCAGTGTCAAATCGTTAAAATTTTTTTTCTCTCTCTTTCTCACTCAATATTTATAAGAAATATACTATAATTCATAATTATCACATATAAATTATTATAATTAAAATAATATGTATAATTTATATTATATATTATAATTATAATATAATATAATTTATAATATATTACAATTATAATATATAATTTATAATATATTACACAATTTATTATAATATATTATAATTATAATATAATGTAATTTATAATATTATAATCCTTTTCTAAAAAAGATATGTTAAGTCCATTCTCGCAAGTATTGTTGCATCTTTTCCGCGATGCTTACTAATTGACTGTCTCGATTCGCATTGTGAGTTATATTCGTATCGAGAGGCTGTCATCTCGAGAGATGGTAGTTTGACAGTTTGTTTAAAATTAAATTAAATAAAATATGTTTTAAATAATATGTTATAATATACTTTAAACTCGATTAATATTTTTGATAGCTATCAGCTGATTTCTGTCAAAAAATATTAATTGAATTTAAAGTATTATAACATATTATTTATAACATATTATTTTATTTTATTTTATTTTGAACAAACTATCAAACTATCAACCCTTGCCTTGCGATAACAGCTTCTCGATGCTATACGAATTTAACGCACAATGCTAATCGAGATAGTCAATCAGCATCGCGGAAAAGATGCAACAATACTTGCGAGAATCGACTTAACATGCCTTTTTTAGAAAGAAAAAAAGAAGAAAGATGTTATAATACTTTCAATTCAATTAATATTTTTAACAATTATCAGCTGATTTCTGTCAAAAAATATTAATCGCGGATAAGGTATTATAACATATTATTTAAAACATATTACTATTTTAATATTTTCAACATATTATTATTCTAAAATTTAATTAGCAAATTAACTTTATTATCAGCTAATTTCTATAAAAAAATATTAAGAAAGCATTTAATTTGCTAATTAAATTTTAAAATAATATGTATGTGAAGCTGGCGTGTAATTTTGTGGAAACTCATAAATAATTAAGAGTTCTGGCTTTATCTTCAATAGTAGAACTATTTTCAATCCAGAACTCTTAATTATTTATGAGTTTCCACAAAATTACACGCCAGCTTCACATACATATTATTTTAAAATTTAATTAGCAAATTAATGCTTTCTTAATATTTTTTTATAGAAATTAGCTGATAATAAAGTTAATTTAACTTAATTTAAATAAAGTCAATAGTAGAACTATTGAAAATAAAGCCAGAACTTTTAATTATTTATAAGTTTTCACGAAATGAGACAACAGCTTCATACACCCCTATTATATCACTATAGAAATGTTATAAACAATTTCTCACTCACCGATAGGTGCAATATCGAAGTTGTAGTACACAGCACATTGATCTGAAAACAAAATAATCAAATTAGGTATATTCAATTATGTATATACATGTGTGTGTGTGTGTGTGTGTGTGTGTGTGTTTAGAAAAAAATGTTTTTATTTTGCATACCTCACAGTTGTCCTGGTATCGCCCGATGCCTCCCCGGGCCTCCTCCTCCTCTCATGGTAGCACTCAGGACACTCGCGAAAACACGAATAATTACGATCGCCCGACACTTTATACGGCACTCCCGACACGCGAAACTTTACACGGCACTCCCGACCCGACGTGTGAATCGCACACGTATTTCGCGTACATTGCACAATGAGAAAAAACGATGCGAAAAATTATAATCGCACGAAGCAACGTTCGACACTCCTGCAGAATCTCGCAGTCAAACTCGTGCGCAGCTTAACAGTAATGCTTACCTGTAATAACAAATAAAATACATTTATATAGAGATACTTAAATATAACAAAAATTATGTGTTCCTTAAAAGAAATGTTATTCTGTTTCTTAAAAGAAACGTTAATTTGCTAATTAAATTTTAAAATAATAATATGTTAAAAATATTAAAATATTAATATGTTGCAAATAATATGTTATAATGCCTTATCTGCAATTAATATTTTTTGACAGAAATCAGCTGATAACTATCAAAAATTTTTATCGAGTTTAAAGAATTATAACACATTATTTAAAATATATTATTATTTAAATTTTTATAACATATTATTATTTTAAAACTTAATTAGCAAATTAACGCTTTAATCATCTGATTTCTGTCAAAAAATATTAATAAAGCGTTAATTTGCTAATTAAATTTTAAAATAATAATATAGGTTATAAAATTTTAAAAAGTAATATGTTGTAAATAATATGTTACAATTCCTTATCTGCGATTAATATTTTTTGATAGAAATCAGTTGATAACTGTCAAAAATTTTAATCGAATTTAAGGAATTATAACATATTATTTCCAACATATTACTCTATTTTAATTTTAATTTTTATAACCTATTTTTATTATAAAATTTAATTAGCAAATTAACGCTTTATTAATATTTCTCGACAAAAATCAGCTGATCTGAGATGAAAGCATTAATTTGCTAATTAATTTTTAAAATAAGAATATTATAAAAATTAAAATAATAATATGTTTAAAATAAAATATGTTATAATTTCTTAAATTAATATTTTTGACAGTTATAAGCTGATTTCTGTCAAAAATATTAATCACAGATAAAGCATTATAACATATTTTATTTACAACATATTACTATTTTAATTTTTATAACATATTATTTTAAAAAATAATTAGCAAATTAACGCTTTATTAATATTTTTTAATAAGCTATTGTATTATTATAATTATTATATTTTACATTCTATAATTTATTATAAGTACACTTATATATAATTATATATAATAAGTTATATATAATTATATATAATTGTACTTATATAATATTTTATAATATTTTATAAATATTTTATTTTTTATAATATAATTATAAAAAATCTATTCCTTGCTTAAAAAATGAGACACAATTTTGAATTCTCCGAATATCCAGCTTGAAATTATCTCAAACGCATTTCGATAATTATATTATATATAATTATATATAATTGTACTTATAATATTTTATAATATTATATTAATATTTTATTTTTTATAATATAATTATGAAATATCTATTCGTTGCTTAAAAGATGAGATACAATTTTGAATCCTCCAAATAGTAGCTTGAAATTATCTCGAACGCATTTCGTTACATTTTTATTCGAATTAATAAAATAATTATAGAGTAATTTACTCGCCAATTGTTGGCACTGCACGGCATATTTGCTGTTCCATCGATGCCAATTTCCATTCATTGCAAAGTTCCTGGAAGAAGATTTATTCACATACAATCGGATAAATCGTGGGTAAACACTCGCGATTACGACCGCGCGCAAATATTTATATACGATATGCGATTTAAATATTACACTTTGGTAACGTATTTACAGACATTTACGTATTCACTCTCGACGCGGAAAACACATCGATAATTTCCGGGATCGTCGCGAAAAAAACGACATTTTTTTACTTTCGATATATTTAATATTTCGTTAACGCGACTAATTACGTTTCGTCGATCAATGAATAATTATTAATTAATATCATATTACGAGAAAGAGAAGAGAAGAAGAGAGAGAGAGAGAGAGAGAGAGAGAGAGAGAGAGAGAGAGAGAGAGAGAGAGAGAGAGAGAGAGAGAGAGAGAGAGAGAGAAGAGAAAGAGAGGGAGAGAGAGAGAGAGAGAGGTCATGCAAATATGCATTTTCGGGGGCTGAGAGCAGGAAACGTTCCTGAAATTAACTCGACGCGAGACTACGCAATGTCAAAATACTTTCCTTATTAAAAGGGACACGCATATCGTGAAATATTATCGGAAAAAACAGACTCAACGGATGATTCTCGAAACGAATTGGCGTCGCACAAACACAACCGCCGTGTTGGACGAAATCTATCGAACACGCGAGATATTTCACTTATCCATATAGAAATCTGATTGTGCGTACGTGCAAGCAAATGGAAACACGCGATATTAATTAGAAATTACCTTTTGGCTCGACGAAGAATTGTGATATCGAAGTCACGATCGCTGCACATATCGTCGTGTCGTGTCACTCGCAGGAAGTTTGGCGCGTTTGTGAGCAACAATTAGCGCCCTCGAAATAGACGTGTGAACCCCGTAGACTACCCGTCTTTCTCGCCGCTACTTTTGCCCGCCTTTTTCAATCGCGCAATGTTAATTGTCACGAATAATCAAGAGACGTTAATTGCCACGTAAATCGAGTTGACAGTTAGTTACTAAATAAAGTTTCGCGTATTTAAACTATGTTGTAATAGTGAGAATATAGATTTTTTAATAAAATCAATAGCTGATGCGCGGACGGTCGAAGTCGCGCATCGATATATATCGACGCGTCGCCGGCATCGAGATTTTGCGATACAGCCGTGTCGATCGACATGTAACCCCCTTGCGTCGTTGCAACGTCACAGTGTACTTGGAAAATGTCGGGCGGAACGTCCAAGAATCGTCGCGGTCACGATTCAGCCTCCCGCGAGTCATATAGCAATCCATATTTAATCGATGCGCGTGTCGCGGTTGACAGCCGCGTCGAGATTCCGCGACGAACGCTTTAACAAGTGGCCTGCGTGCGCTCCCTTAATACAGTCGCTCCTTTAATACAGTCCTCGCTCGAGTAGCCGGGTAGTCGTCGGATAACCGCGATGATGCTTCGATTGATTTCGTTAGTGCCGGGGCAAATATTGGACAATCATCGCGATCGATGTCGAAAGTAAGTATTTCGCGAATGATAATGATGAGGGTTTAATTCGCGCATGATATATGTATGTATATCAACGCGTCGCCGTAGTCGAGATTTCGCGAGCCGTGCCGATTGACGTGAGAACCCCTACAGTTACGTCACTGCAACGTCACAGTGTTGCTTGGAAAATGTCGGGCGGAACGTCCAAGGATCGTCGCGGTCACGATTCAGCCTCCCGCGAGTCATATAGCAATCCATATTTAATCGATGTGCGTGTCGCGGTTGACAGCCGCGTCGAGATTCCGCGACGAACGCTTCATTAGCTTGTGTGCGCTCCTTTAATACAGTCGTGCTCGTCTTCTCTCTCGTAGTTGTCGGATAACGGTTATGGCGCTTCGATAGATTTCGGGAATGCCGGGGAATATTGGACAATCATCGCGATCGATGTCGAAAGTAAGTATTTCGCGAATGATGATGATGAGGGTTTAATTCGCGCATGATATATGTATGTATATCAACGCGTCGCCGTAGGGCTGCGTTCGGAAACATCACCCGAGTGCACTCCCTCTCTTTCTATATCATTTCTCTCTCAGTGATATAGAAAGAGAGGGAATACACTCGGGTGACGTTTCCGAACGCAGCCTAGTCGAGATTTCGCGAGCCGTGCCGATTGACGTGAGAACCCCTACAGTTACGTCACTGCAACGTCACAGTGTTGCTTGGAAAATGTCGGGCGGAACGTCCAAGGATCGTCGCGATCACGATTCAGCCTCCCGCGAGTGATAAAGTAATCCATATTTAATCGATACGTGTTTCGCGGTTGACAGCCGCGTCGAGATTCCGCGACGAACGCTTCATTAGCTTGTGTGCGCTCCTTTAATACAGTCGTGCTCGTCTTCTCTCTCGTAGTTGTCGGATAACGGTTATGGCGCTTCGATAGATTTCGGGAATGCCGGGAAATGTTGGACAATCATCGCGATCGATGTCGAAAGTAAGTATTTCGCGAATGATAGTGACGAATGTTTAATCTGTACGCGAATCGCGGTTGATCGAGGTTCAGCCAGTGACGTTTTTATTCTCCTGAATATTGCAATTAATTATGCATCGATCGATAAGTAATTATTAATTATTATTGTACGTTAGAAGGAAGAAAATAAATGCGCAATATTCAATTTATCGTTCACGATATATCCGCGTGTTTGAAAAGGTATATATAAAACGCAGAAAAAGTAAGAAATTTTTGACTCGAATATTCGTGAAAGTAGCTCGACGCGAGGATATGTAATATGATCCATCTCTTATCTCTAGCGTACGTGTGCCTTACTGCAAAAACGAAAAACATCGACTCGTCGCGGTGGAGGGGATAAACGCGAGCTCGCATGTTCACGATCGCACAAAGTAGTTGAATTTCGGACGTCTTTAGTGAAATATATGGTCGTGATTTTTAGGTTAAGTATCTCGCGAACGTAGCAAATCGCGATTAATCTCGTCGAGTTTCTTATTTCTTTGACAATCTTTTGACATCTTGATTATTGACGTGTGAATTTCACACGTTCGCTAATTTTCACGTAGCAGTTGTCACACATGATTATGTATCGCAATTATATATGCATATATATATCACAGAATATGAACTATTATTTACGCATTCGTTGATCGTCGAATAGTGATATAAGAATCGCATATACGTGAATTTCGGGAGTGTCGGATAAAAGTATCGACATACACGATACTTTTTTTCCGGCACTCCTGAAATTCACGTATATAGGATTCGTATATCATATCTATTCGACGATCGACGAATGCGTAAATAATAGTTTCGTGATACATTTACATATTTTTTTTTATTTATGTAACGGGGACGAGCCCCTTTAGTTTAACAAATACAATAATTCATATAAGATCGGTATACATAGAAAAATGATTCAGAGACAGAGTAAGAATTAGTTAGTTTATCGGAGACAAAGATATAAAGATTGTTTGAATAAACTGAGAGATAATTGCGACATATATAATTGCGATACATAATCATATGCGACAATTGCTATGCGATAATTAGCGAACGTGTGAAAGATTCACACGTATATTATCAAGATGTTAAAAGATTTTCAAAGAGATAAGAGACTCGACAAGGCGATAATTAATAAACCGCGATAAGTAAAAATAAATCAAAAGTTGACATTTGAATAAATAAAAGTGCATCGGGAGTGTCGAAAAAAATATCGCGCGATTATTAAAATTTAAATATACGAGTGATAACAATTGACAATTGACTGATCCAGTTACATGTGTGAGGGATTAATCATCAATCATCGATAATCGAAGCTTCGGACGGAGAGAGATAAATGAACCAGACAACGACTGAGTGAGTCTAATTATCATCATAATTAGATCATGTTTGTACCCGACGACCGAATATGGAAATTTTTTTATATATTTATAATATGCACATGTTTATCGTCGTTGCGAGACATTTTCGCATCCTCCATACAACAATTTTTAATCTTAAGTTAATAGAATACACTAAAAAAAAATGTAACGTCTTACATAAAAATATGTAAAATTCGAAAATTGCATAAATAATAAGTGTAAAATGTATACATTTTCATTATTTATCGTGTAATTTTACACTTATTATTTATGTAATTTTACAAATTTTTATTATATTTTTTTACAGTGTACACAGTTGAAAAATTTGTGTTAAATTTAACAAATATCACATGTCCCAAACGGTCCACAGAAATTTTTGTGTTAATTTAATATAATACGGATATGTTAAATGATGACACGAATATTGTGTTAATATTTTAACATAAAATAAATGCAAACTTCAAGTAAACTTAAAATAAATTTTGTGTTAAATTAACATAGTTTCAATGTAAAAATTAACTAAAAAATTGTTAATTTTACATTTTATCATTCCCACTTATATTATAAAGTAAAATTAACATTTTTTTTCTGTAAATTTTAACAGATAAATCTTGTCACTAATAATATCGAACATATTTATTGTGTAAAATTAAAAGTAAATACACATTGTGTTATTTTTACATTTTTTTTCAGTTATTTTAATAATTTAACATTTGAGTTCAATTAACACAACAGCAATATGTTAATTTAACACATGAATGTGTTAAATATTTAACACAAAAATTGTAACGGGGACCGTTTTTAACAAGAAAACACAAATTTTTCAACTGTGTAGAATCTAATCGAAGAACATTTACTAGTCTAAAGTTGAAGAAATTAATCTGATGAAATTTGTACATGAATTTTTTGCCATTTTGTTTAGTAAAATTATTTTTAAAGAAATAACTGTTACCGCGGATAAATCACACGTCTTCCAAGAAAGATATGAAATGCGTATTTCGAATGATATTTGGGAGGGATCTTATGCTATAAGTATGTTCGATTTTACATCTATCGAATAATCGCGTGATAGAAAAATTTGCGCGAGAAATATTTTTCGAGGCGACATAGATACTTTTCTCTCTTGTCTTATATATTATATAATCTATATGATTTCTGATCACGCTCGAATTCGCGTATGATGAAAATGGATTCGTTATAGCCTCCGGTGCAGTCAGCTTTCATCAGGAAGTTTTCCACGCTGGTAATTGGCTTTCCATTTTCATCACGGATATTATATAGATATTCCTCACGATATTAATTAATTCTCGTATACTTATGGAGACGCGGAGGCAGACACAGTAACAGTAAAACATTTACCTTCGGGATTATCTTTCGTGCGAAATTTCTTCTTTGCTCGGGGATAAAAGAACTTTTTTTTCATATTTAGAGACACTCGTGGAAAACTGCGTAATCAAAGCTCCTCGCATATACGCGTATCGCAGATTCGGTCATATACATGATATTTTTACCCACACACGTAGTGCGCTGGTAACTTAATATCCCGGCGCATAGACAACTATCGATACCTGTTGCTCGTCGCGGCGCGAAATCTACATTCATTAGCTCGATACCGCTCCTGCACGTTGCATCTCATCTCGCGGTGCTTGCTCTTGCGATGTTTCTTCTCTCATCTCTTCTCTAAAATAAATCGCCTTTCAGAAAATGATCGGTTGCGCGCGAATTTGTGCATTAGCGGTTTCGCGTGCTCATAAATTCCCTAATTAATCGGCGAGTCGTAAAGTCGTGTCACGCGTGTAAAAAAAAAATTCGATAAACCGGTTGAGATCTCCGCAGCCTCGTGAAATGAATACTTCGCTTCGGGTGTTAATTCCCCTCGTGGCCGTGGAAAAAACGCGACCGGACTGTCCGAGCTGTCGTCGAGACACGAGCCGGGCGCGTGGGTGCGTCCCGTATTTGCGCGGCACTAATTTCGCGTATAATGAAGATCATACAAGCAACGAGCAGCAACCAGGTCGGAGTGTCTCGCGGCGTGAGACCTGGTCGCGAGGAAAAAAGATTTCCCACCTGGATGGACGTGCGTCGACGTCCATCGAGGCGTTAATTCGCAGCGAAAAGAGAAGGAAACCATTTAGTTGTGAGCACGATGGAGAGAAAAGAAAATTATTACGTTTCGCGACAAATTTGCCAAATCACATATTCATATTGCATAAGATATAAAAATGTATATGTATGCAACGAGAATATAAAAAGATATCAGAATACAAGACAGAAAAAATTATATATAGACATAGGGAAATTTATTTTCGTATGCCATGTGTCGACTAAAGATATAGAAAAAAAATTGCGCACATTACATTATTTCGATTAAATTATTATAATGTACTTTCAAATCGTATATTTATCGTTTCTCTATATTGTAAAATAATGCATGTGAACATACAAATTGGGCATTTATTTATACACAGAGAGAATTTTCTGTTAGAATTTATCCTGAAAATCATGGTAATCGTGAGATATGATATGGAAAGAATTTTATAAAAATTTATTTGATTAATTATTTAGCACAATAACAAATAATAGTGACCAGAACTCGTGATTTTTTAAATGTTTCGTAAAAGTAGATTAATTAAAAAAAAATCGATATCTCGGAAACTATAATAGATAGAGCCATTTGGTTTTCACGTTTTTTAAAGTTCTATCAATATCTATTAATGCTCAAAGCCTGATTATCAGATCTGTAAAAAAATTTTTATTCAGCGGGACATAGAAATTTTTAGCCTTGACGCACGTCGAAAAATTTCTGTCTCGCTGAATAAAAATTTTTTAACAGTTCTGATAATCAGACTTGGAACATTAATATAGTTATTGATAGAATTAGAAAAAACGTGATAACCAAATGGCTCTATCTATTATAGTTTCCGAGATATCGATTTTTTTAAATTAATCTACTTTTACGAAACATTTAAAAAATCACGAGTTCTGGTCACTATTATTTGTTATTGTGCTAAATAATTAATCAGAGAAATTCTCATAAGGTTTTTTCCATACCATATTGTCCCGTGATTTTCAGGGTAAATTCTAAGAGAAAATTCTTTCTGCGTACATAAACAACTTGGATGCATGTTTATTATATATACATATATATATACATATCTTAACCAAAGACCAAACTTTGAAAGAATTTAACTTTGACAAATGTATACATATAGTGCAATGTAAATCAAAACTTATTATTAGACCCGATATCGTATTCGCGCGAGAGAGATTAGCTCCGCGATGTTTTCCTCTCTTAAGAGAGCTTTGGCACGTACGACCGTGGGAAATAAAGTTTTCCAGACGTTCGCGTAGTCGTGTCAGCGGTAAAAGTTCCCGAAGCAAAAAGTCGCCGTCCCGCTGTCATCGACGCGGCGGCTGCGGGAAAGTTTACGCGGAAAACGTGCAGGAAATTTTCTATATAACGGTCTGCGGAAAGGAAACTCGTTGAAATGGGTCAGAGCGGATTCAGCATGAACCCACCTGTTGCCCGTTCATCTGTCGGTGTATATCTATATAGCCGCGACCTCGCTGGAAGCGATAGAGGAGGTAAATGGTCGGAACGTGTGCGGGCGCGTTTAGACCCGGGCTTCGAATTGCCATCGATCGAACTCTCGCTATAGGTATACACAAGCGGGTTTTGACTCATCATTATATGAAAACTGCTTTATTATAAATATGAGAACTGCTTTAGAGAAAGGAGAACTCTCCAAAATGGACTAACGTTTCACCTCGATATCTATAATTATACATGGAAAAAAATTAACCACCGTAGCTAAATTTTAGCTGTCCCTACACAGAGAGAATTTTCTTTTAAAATTTACCCTGAAAATCATGGTAATCGTGAGACTGGTATGGAAAGAATTTTATGAGAATTTCTGTGATTAATATTTATCACAATAAAAAATAATATCTATCACAATAATATATAAAATATGTTTGATTAATTTTACTATACAGTTTAGTAAAATTTACTAAAAGTATGATAAAATTAATCAAACATATTTTTAAAATACTTTCCATACCATATTGTTCCACGATTACCATGATTTTCAGTTCTCTCTATGTATATTACATCTAAAATTTAGTTATCATGCCTAAATTTTAGCTTTGATAGCTAAAAATATTAGCTCTGCCGTAAGATTCATAAGCATTCGGATTTCTTATACACTGAGAGAATTTTCTCTTATAGAATTTACCCTGAAAATCGTGATAATCGTGGGACAATATGGTATGGTAAGAATTTTATAAGAATTCCTCTGATTAATATTTATCATTATCACAATAAAAAATAATAATATTTATCACAATAAAATATAAAATATGTTTGATTAATTTTACTAAACTACATAGTAAAATTAATCAAACATATTTTATATTTTATTGTGATAGATATTATTATTTTTTATTGTGCTAAATAATTAATCAGAGAAATTCTCATAAAATTTTTTCCATACCATATTGTCCCACGATTACCATGGTTTTCAGAGTAAATTCTAAGAGAAAATTCTCTCTGTGTAGTATCGAATTTTTAACTTTTCTCGTCTATAATACCTAGCCCTAACCGATAATTTAATTTCGATAAGAATCTCTCCAATCGAACGGGAAAAATCGTTATCCAGGTTGTATATCTCAATTCTTTAGTCAATAAGTGACAATGATACTCGACATACTTAAGGCTTCTCCTACTCTGAGGGAAGCGCATTGGTTTCTCTCACCCTAAGTGCACGGGTATTGCCTGACAATGAAGAGAGAGAGAGAGAGAGAGAGAGAGAGAGAGAGAGAGAGAGAGAGAGAGCCTCGAACCTATAACACGCGCGCACTCTGCATACATAAACGAATTAATTATTCTTTGTCGTGATCGCCGCCAATTACGCCCGAGGCGCCACAATCTTAATGAAAGCGCGCGCTCGCGCGTCGGCCGCAACATAGATCGCAATTACGCGAAAAGCGGGACAACAACTTCGCCTTCCGCCTTCGGCTCGGGTGAGTGAATGCAGTCCCCGGATCGATATACGGTGCACGGTCGACGACGAAGGGAGAAAGGGTTTCGTGCGTTCTATATCGTGCGCTTAACTTTTACATGGGCGCGTGAATACATTAAGCGCGCGGGCTCGACGAGATACGCGGTTTCTTTAATCTTAATCAGAAGACGTATGGACATGGCGGGGCAACTACATTCGAACACGAGTACGCCATTAGCAAACAAGATCACCTGCCTGACCCTTCCGCTCTTTCCACGGCCCTCTTTTACCCAGCCTTATTCCCTCCCTCCTCCTCTTCCGCCCTACGTTCTTAAAATACCTCTGTAAATCGATGATAAACCAACGGCACGAGTGTGCCCTAGGGCCGAAAACTCACGGATCGAGAGTCGAATTGTCGATGTTAACTCGTGATTTAATTCATTTCAACGTCGGCCAATATCTTAATAGATTTTATTCACGTCGAGCGAATCTTTATATTATAAATGAAGCACGTTCGCTAATATTTGCGTAGCAAATTTCTGGTGAAGGAAAATCTAAGATGAGAAATAGGTTTCTCTAGAGAATAATGAAAGGGTCATTATCTTAATACGAGATCAGATAGCGAGGTGAGGTAACTGACGTTGAAAAGGATATTAATGAAATATAATATGACGAAAAGCTATTAACGTTATTAATCACGCTATTAATACCTTTGAATGAAAATGTAAGCCGTACTGTGAAAACATCGCATCGGCGTATTATTACAAATGTTGCATTTCTAGTAAGCACGTCAAATCTGGTGTAGAATTTAATTCATTCTGCGCGATTACTTTCCGATCGGTCGATAATTAATACACCTCTATACATATATATATATGCATATAAGATTACGATTGCATTAATATCAGGCGCTAATAACAGCGTGTGATAAAATGATTTACAAGTCATGATGAGTAGCGAAACAGGTCGATAATTGCTCCCCGCTAATCATAGAGTTTACTTCGACTTTCAATATCTGCGCGCATTATCTATACCATCAGGAACCGGATCGCGTCAACCTCTCTGACTTATAACGTCAAGGATTTCCTTCGGAGAGTCCTGTCGCTCTCTCTAAACCATTAAATGCGATCGCGATCGCGCGACGCACAATGTAATCGCGGATCTAACGGCATGCTAATACGGCTTAATAGCGCATATCGCGGATGCACATACGAACAGTTTGCAGCGTCGAATACGTCGAAGAAGAAGCGCCGCGATGCGCATCAAAGATGCGGGACCAATCAGCTGTTACATGTTAACGAACAATTTTACTCGCGCGGCCGAAAAGGAGAAGCGTATTTTAATAACGAAAATTCCATTCCGCGCAGCACATACATATACATGTATATATATATATATATATATTCCCCGCCTATAAGTTACAAACTCACACACACGTGCATTTTTTTGCAGCGCGCGATAGATACGAGCCGAAGGCCGGCGTCTGTTCTCTTATCTGCTTAATGTCTCGTTACTGTAATGATTTCGCCTCGGATCTGCGCCTCTTCATTTATTCGCCGGCAGTATTGGCCGATCGCAGCCTGATAACCGGGGGCCTCCTCTCGTTATACTAACGGTATTAAACTCACGAGCTCCTCTCTTCTTTCTCTCAACCTCTCTTCCTCCTCCCATTTCATCTTCCGTCGCGGCGAGTTGTCGCGCGAATTTCGTGAACGAATTAGCTACGAGGATGTGATTTATCATCAGCGCGTAGCCGCCGGTGATAGAAAGAACGTCGACGTCTGGTAATCCGCGAGAATTTCTCGTTCCGTAAAAAGAATCATTCCTTCGACAAATGACGTCCTGCGTGACTCTCTCTCTCTCTCTCTCTCTCTCTCTCTCTCTCTCTCTCTCTCTCTCTCTCTCTCTCTCTCTCTCTCGTCGTACATCGCCACAATGAAAAGTGCGTTCCCTTATCACATTCATGTCACGAACATGGCTTATCGTATTGCATACATTATCTTTCTGACTACGATATCGTAGACTACACGTTTATTTTTTCTTCATTTTCTTAATTTTATAAATAGTTCTTTATTTAAATCGCTTTTTCTTAGAAAAGAAAAAATAGAAATAGAATATTCAGTCTCCTTCTCTTTCTATAGTTAGCATTATTATTTCCAATCATATTTTTAATATAACTATTATTGTATCTATAGAAATTTAAAAAATTAAAGATTCTGTATGTTTTTCTAGGATGTCTTACTCAAATCTCGTAAGAAAATTAAAAATATCAAGAATGCAGTTTTTCTAACATTTAATATTAATTTATTAATCGTGAAATTAATAATATTTGGACAATAGGAGTATTAATTTATTTAAATATTATTAAAAAATGAATATTTTCTATGAAACTTACATAAAACCATGACACTGAAAAGAAATCATCAATAAAGAATCACATGAGATTTTAATAAAAATTGCAACGATACGTTAGACATATACACAAAGAGAATTTTCTCTTAGAATTTACCCTGAAAATCCTGATAATCGTGAGACAATATGGTATGGGAAGAATTTTGAGAATTTTTCTGATTAATATTTATCACAATAAAAATAATATCTATTACAATAAAATATAAACATGTTCGATTAATTTTACTATGCAGTTTAATAAAATTAATCAAACATATTTTATATTTTATTCCTTTTATTGTAATAGATATTATTTTTATTGTGATAAATATATTAATCATTGCAGAGAAATTCTCACAAAATTCTTCCCATACCATATTGTCCCACGATTACCATGATTTTCAGGGTAAATTCTAAGAGAAAATTCTTTCAGTGTACGTATTTCTCAAGTACTAAATAAAAGTGAAATTATCAAAGATACAATTTTAAAAAATAATTTGAGTCAATAAAATTCTATGAGAATTCCCGGATTTTTTAAGATAAAAAATGCCTGACAATCCTCAGTTTTCCGGTTTCTCCAGAGAGTAGATATCCTGTTTTCTTTCATAATAACTTTATATGACAGTTTTACACAAAACATCAATACAACGTATAACAAAAATTTTCGTGGAGTGATACATGTTGATCCAACAACCGAGTCTATAGATCGAACGATCACGAATCGAATATAGGATCGTGTGTAGGCTGTCGGACAGACGTGAACTAATGATCGGTCATCCGCGCGTCACATCGTGCCCCGTTCAGCGTGGGCGTCAGAAATCCCGTTGCCGCGTACACATATCGGCGAGTGAGTCGCGAAAGCGAGTCGACGAAAGAAAAAGAGTCGAACGAAAGCACACCGAAGTCATCCACGCAAATTATCTCGGCCGCCATTAATGAGAGGCTTCGGTCGCCACACGTTGAAAGTCATTGCGTACTTGAGAGATCAAGTCGGTCCCTTAATTTCTCGTTACCATATCGACACCGGCGTGTGGGATCAATGGCGGAAAGAAAGGAAATGCGAGCTCTTTGCCAAGTAATTAAAACGGTCGTATCTGCCACCGAATAGCCATTAATTATCTCTAATTACTCATAGGGTACTCTCCTTCGCTTCTGCGTACCTTGTTGCGATTTGGGAACGCAAGAAAAAGCGCCTTTGCGTGGTCACCGAAATCGCGGTTCGCTAAAGGCGAAAAATTATAACAATAATCTAAATTTTTTTCTCAAAGAATCGTAAAATCTTATACATTATTGTTTATGGAGAATATGATAAATCCATAGACCATACAACAATTTCGTGAATTTATGATTATTTTCTTCTTATTTGATTTAACTTAAAACATGATTCTAAATAACACAATATATAAGAATTAAGACAGTTGTGTTTCTTGTACTAAATATATAATATTTTTATATTACGAACTTTCTTCAAAGTTTAGAGAACAAACAAAAACAGATTTACTTTCATCAATCAGTATAATTGTTTTCCTAAATTATTTTATTAACCTATTTAAGTCGCGCATGCGAGCATACTTATATATATATATAAAATTATTAAAAAATTTTTTATATATTCTTTATATTTATAAAGAATATTTTTTACATGAATTTATAATTCGAAAAGATAGCAGTAGACACATCACTGTTAATATATAATATATAAAATATAATTCATTCGCTAGAAATTCACTAGAAGATAAGAATGGAAAATTTTATCTTAATAAAATATTTGAATCTAGCTTTATTTTAGATCGTATCGTCAAGTCCTATCGCGCATCTTCGGAAGGCAGAGAAAATAGATTAATATAAAATAATTTAATAGGTTAATATAAAATAATTTGGAAAAAAAAATAATACTAATTGATAAAAGTAATTCTGTTTTTGTTTGTCTTCTAAACTTTGAAGAAAGTTCGTAATACAAAATATTATATACATATATTTATATAAAAGTATATATACATATGGTAAATATGTCGTGTTGATAATATATGAACAAAATGACACATGGAACCCGCATGACATATATTAAGAATAGATGTTACTGTTTTCGAAGCATCAATTGCAAATGATGACGAGCAACAATTGCGACAATAGTAATCTCAAGGCAGTTGGGCAATTTAATGAACCGACGATGATTCGTCGGTAGATCTGAAAAAGTTTCTCGTGTTCGCCAGATTTGGAACTCGAAATAGCCTGCTGCGCAGTTATTAAGTTCACTCAAAGGATACGATGTGTGTGAAGTAATATATTATTAATATCTCATAAATTAAGGATTGCGTAGAATAGGAAGAAATGATTTCTTTAATACTTTACTTCAGTCAAAAATATAAAAATCTAATGTCTTAAAAATCATTATCAGATCCTGAAAAATCACTATTTTGCCCCTAAAAATTCGAAGCATGAATGCAGGATAAAATCATAGAAAATGGAAAAAAAATTTATACGCGGTCCGATATTTTCATATTCATTCTCTAGTCGTATGTAGGACCGTTTACTGTTATGATGGCGCGTTTTGACGAAGAAAAGTAAGTCTTACGATAACGAGAGACTCTCGACGAGCTCACGCTTGTCGTCGTACTTCGACATACGTGGAGATTTTTTTTCTGTATTATTTTGCCTTCTCGAGAGAATACAAACGTTATATTTTGAATATAATTATTCAATTAATAATGTTATTTGATTCAATTATAAAAAAAAATATTAAAATGCCATTTGAACGAAACGCATTGCGTTACGCCCGAGGTCTTCATTATGTCATAACTCATAAACCCTCTCTATTATGAAAGCAAAGTTTCCGAGTATCCTCGAGATAGAGATGCGTACATATATTCATCGCAGCTATGTAATAAGCAGAAAGTCATAAGGAGCTATCTCTGACAATATCCTTCGAGAATAAACGTCTATTAGTCCTTTTGAAATAGCGACGCGATATTTCCTCACGATTAATTGCGCGCGTAAGAAACACTTTCCTATATTTTTACGATATGTGCATTAAACGCGTCAAAGCCTGTTGTATAAAGCAGAAAAGAAGACGCGATAAGCATATCGCATGATGCTTTCAAAGGCACTATCGTATGCCGAATGAAAACTCAATGGACGAGGGATTTTCTTCCGCGCGGAAAGGATGGGAGAGGAAGCACACCTTCGTGCCTCTTAGCCGGTCGTTAAGTAAGACGGTTACATTGAGAGATGGCCAATGTAAATTGCGACGGCGCGGTACGTATGTGTCGTGAGGCCCCGTGTAACGATACATCAACGTCAGCAAATTGTGATAAATAAAGCGCAATTGAAGGCGCGAGAGGACGGGCGGACAGGCGCGCGCACGATGGTGAATTTACTTTTCAGCGAACGTTTAAAGCCGTTCGCGAATCCTTATCTCATCGGCGTGCGCGGATGCGCGCCGCTAACGACGTAATGAGTTGTTATTAATTAACGACGATTTCTTCAAACTCTCTATCAAGGACTCTAAAATTATTGAAAATAAAGCCAAAACTCTGCGCGCACGCAACTTATTAAAAATCGAGCAAGGCAAATAAGACAGAATAGAATTTATACATAGAGAGAATTTTCTCTTAAAATTTACCCTGAAAATCATGGTAATCGTGGGACAATATGGTATGGAAAGAATTTTATGAGAATTTCTCTGATTAATATTTATCACAATAAAATATAAAATATGTATTAATTTTACTATGCAGTTTAGTTAAATTCATCAAACATGTTTTATATTTTATTGTGATAGATATTAATCAGACAAATTCTCATGAAATTCTTTCCATACCTTATTGTACCCATGATTACCATGATTTTCAAATTCTAAGAGAAACTTCTCTCAAGATCGAGATTTGACATAATTTTAGCGTTCAGCAAGTGCCCCACTAATTGTAAGATAATTTTCAATCTGAAATAACGGAAATAACTCGTTTATCCGCGGCCACTGTTTTCCGGTACCGATCATAAAAATCGAAACGACATTTAAACATCGCCATCCGCCCTCACCTATCTCGAGCGTAGAATGGACTTGAGTTAATAAAAAAAAAAAAATAAATATTAATCGAATTCGACTTTCTCTCTACGTCTCGTGGCGCGTTACCCGAGTGGAAAAATGATTAACGGCGAGAATGGAATGGAGATGCAAAAACGAATTAGCGGCGCCGGGCAAAATCGAACTCGTTAAACGAGTTTCGCGTGTACGAGGGCATGTATACGCGCCTTCGCTCGTTCGCGTATATTAATCACCGGCGCGATGGCGACGACGCAACGCGGCGACGAAGACGAGAAAACACATTCCCACATGGTCTCGCGCGCGCCGCGCAATCATGAATCGGCATAACGTCGTGACTGCGTAAATACCGCGCCGGTAATAAGACAAGCTCTAAATTGTAAGAATAATTAGTCGCTCCCTCGTACACCGGGGGCCAGGAAGAAAGCGAGGAGAGGGCTCTTCTTCTCTCGGTATAAAATACGCACGAACTGCCGTCGTGTCTCGAGAGCCGATATCGATTGCAGACGATGACCGGCAACAATTCCTCTAGATGGATCGATGCATGCGAGTGCCGCCGCTCGTAATGATCTAGCGATGATTCGCCAACGTATGCGAAATCATCGCGCATCCAGACTGCGAACGGACGGACAGACGGACAGTGAGAAAGGAAAGACGAAAGGTGGCAGAAGAAAGGTGTAGGTGAGAGAAAAGAGAGCTCCTCTCTCTCCGTGCGACTTGAAAGTGATGTATATCGGAGCGGCCGGCCCCACGGCGCTAATTACCGCTATTAGTAAGCCCCCACCATCGTGCCAGTACCGGTGAACATTAACATAAGAGACAATGACAAATGACAATGACGCGACGGGGGTAACACGCCGTCGATGCCTTCCTAAATTGCGCGTTGCCGTAATCCCTCTCTCTTTGTGTCTCAAATGGATATAGTTAGCTCTCTCTTTTTATTTTGAGAATTCTCTTATTTCGCAAAATATTACTACATAATGATTGTGTGTGATCATACACGGAAAAAAAATATTAGCTACATTTTAGGGGGGTATATTACACCTGAAACTTAGTTACCATGTCTAAAAATTTTAGCTATGATAAATGTTTATAACTATAATTTAACGGAAAGTTCTCTATTAAACTATAGCTTAAAAATATTAGTTACCATACCTAAAATTTAATCATGGTAACTAAATTAATTTTTTCGTATGTGAATCTTAAAATATCATTATTTGATGACATAATAAAGAGATTATTTTTTATTCGCAAATATGGTAGAAGAAAAGAGTAAGATATCTTTCATAAGAATCACTTGTAATCAAATTGCTTGTAATCAAGTCAACGATATAATACCGAACGCTTTCTGAAAAAAATCCGGACAAGAAAGGAAGATACCCCGAGCGAAGGGGATCGAGGAGGATGGACCTCTGATGAAGCGAAGACTCAGGCGAGATTCAAGAGGTATAAGAGAAGAAGGAGGAAGAGTCGATCTCGCGGCACAGCAAGAACAGCAAGAAGTAAAAGTTGGACCGTACGGAGAGGATAAGACGAAAATAAAAAAAAAGAGGAAGAAAAAATGGTTACCAAGCGAAGGAGAAATCGCGAGGAAAGAAGAGAGCTCCCATCGCGGGTTTCGTGGTTGACTTCCCGGTAATTTGTAGCTTCGATATCATCGCTTCAAAGTTATTCGGAGGCACATGAATATACGTATGAGCGAGCTGACTACCTATATCCACCGAAATTATAATAATAATATAAAAGCCGAAATAACGTTTGAAAATAAATAATACATACTTTGACCAAAAACCACAACGCAAAATAACCAGGTCTAATACACGTGGACAAAGGAATGAGCATTGTAACCAGAATGGATGACATAAGAATCGCAAAAGTAACGAGAGATGAGAGGTTAAAAGATACGCTAAAAGATCCCCAGGCAGACCACCAAAGCGATGGATGGAAAGTGGGCTAGACGTTAACATCACAAGAGGAAGCGTAAAGTTGGAAAAACAGATTCCAAGCCTAATTCAAGAGAAAGAAGAAGAAAAGAAGAGCAGAAACAACGACGTGCTGCGTCTGCGAGAATAAAGATAAAGGACCGCGGTAGAAGGAAATGGTAAGAAGGAGAGGAACAGCAACAGAAGATCCTCCACCTGCCGCCCGGGAGCCATCGTCTTTTTCTTCATCTTCCATCTCTGGCACGTCCTTACCCCATGCCACTCTTCCCTGAATCGCCATCAGTATCTTCCGCGATTGATTGGAAAAGAGCACCCACTTTAAAAGGAACGCACGAAAAAAAGCCAATTAATAATTCATAGTAAACCTCTAATTATTCCGAATACTAATTCCTTGATGTATTATATAGTTAAAAAACATAATCATATAGAAATATTTCATTTCTAAGAAATTATTTCTGATGAAGAGAATTTAAAATGATCCTTAAAAAAAATAAATTCTTTTATCAACAGAAAGATAAATGATTAAAAATAACAAATGCATAAAAAGAGATTCTCAATAGATTTCTCAAAGTATCTATTTTAAAATAAATTTTTCAATATATATTATAATTATATATTTGTCTTTTAAAGCTCTGAAAGAGCGATCTTACCCTATAGTTAGATTTTTCTGACGCCAATACGCGGTCAAGACATAAGAGGATCATCAGTGTCTAATAAGCGACGCAAAGTTGAGGAAGAATAAGCAACTACGGGCTTGCTCACCTAATAATTAATGCAGAGGCGTTTGAAATATGCCACACCCATCGGAACTCAATCAACGAGAAGATAAAGATAAACAAGGGCTTATGTAGAGGCGAGCGGACACAAGTTATTCTGGCAACGATTGTTTCTGTGCATCACGAATAGAAAGGGAGGCAGAGAAATGTACACGGTGGAGAAAGACAAGCACGGAAAGATCACATTCTCGTCGGAGAGCCGATTTATTTCGCGATCTCGTTAAGTCTCCAAAGGATATCGAAGAGAAGCCCGTCCGACAAAACAACACAAAGGGAGTTCCTTTCCCCGAATTTCGTCCACTCCTGTCCGCTCCTCGCGACAAACAAATTGTTTGTCGAAACACGCGGAAATCGCTCCGACATGCCACGTTTCCCTCCCGTAGATGCTTGCGATCCAACGGCGAGATTCGAGGATCGAAAGATCGTGCGAGTGACGAAACAAGAAGGATAAGGTGAAGGGGATACATAGCTCGACAAAAAACGGCAAAACCGATCGTGATTTAATGGGCAATTTTGCTCAAGTCCCATAAAAGCGATAGTTTATAAAACATCGATAACATTGTGAATTATGTACGTCACGCAAACGAGCGTTGTAGGATACAATTATTGCCTAATAAGTATTTCGTAATTATTTACGCGTTAATTACATGTATATATATATCTTTCATTTGCTTGGATTTATTAAGTAGACCATTAAAAAATATTACGGAATTATATTCAAATAAATTTAAAAAAGATATATCTTGTATATCAAATAATTTAGTTTCAAAAAATACACAATGTGGTTTGAATCGCGTATTATTTATAAGCGTTTATTTATTTATGGAAGCTATCTTTTATTTTCAATTCTTCTCAATCGAGAATTACTTGCACTTTGACATTTTTAAAACAGTTCGATTTCATATTAACAAAAAAATCTCATTAAAATTAATTGTAAGTCAACGACCGTCAAATTTTACTTATACCACAAAGATTTCATACGCTCGGCATCCTGCAACGTATTCGTTTAATCAATTGCAACGAATAGAAATGCAGACAGCTGTTTTCACGAAACCTGTCACTCGCGATTTATCCGTTTGCCTTAGAGGCAGATCCATCCAGGAATTTTCATAATAACGCGAAGAAGCGGATGAAGAAATTCGACTAAACTACAAAGTACACGTAAACTTTGATTCTGTAGAACATCTCTAATATTTTTCGACAACGTTTCGTCCCGTTTCAACACAGACGCTCTTTGAAAAGCTCAGCGTATCTCTTTGTAGTCTGTACGCAAAATGACAAAAAAAATCGACCGTCGTCTTTAATTTCTTTTACATACATATATACATATATGCTTTTACCGCATAGTTCGGTCGTTGGTCGATTACGCGGCGCACTCGATGCATTGAATAAGTGAATGCACGCTCCAGAATGCACTTCCAATCGGACCGCGGCACTTGGAGACGCGAACAACGAATGCAACGAATCCCACGCACACACATACTCAGATGCACGCGCGATTGCGTAAGATGATTGCGAGCGGTTGCGGGATCACACCTCGGAGGCTGCTTTGGCTGCGAAACAAGTGTCGCGGCCGCGTAATTGTGAAGGACAGGCAGAATTTCTCGCCTCGCTAACAAAGACGCGAAAAAGGAACCTGTGTACTCGAGCGAATATGCGTTTGACAAAGCGGGCCTCGTGAAATATAAAAGGGACCAGATCCGCTGTCTCTCTCTCCACCTTTTCTTCTCTGTCTCTCTATACTCTGTGCGGGCCTATCGAGAGGGCACAAAAAAAGGAGAGAGACGCGGGGAAGAAAAATACAGGGAGAGGGGCTCGATGGCCTCATAGGTGTGCTTATGCGTCGAAAACGCCGCGGGACAGGGTTATGAAAAGAAGCCCCGTTTCCGACTCTGCTTCAACAGCGTTGTACATGACATCAATGGACCGATGCCCGCGCGAGAGGAAATGTCCCACTAACCGATGTTGACAAGCATTGCGACAGATTGCAAGGAAAGCGGCCGATTCACGATCCACGACTCGAGCGAAAAACGGAACGAGGAAGCGAGAGAGGCCTCGCAAAGTGTGACATTACCGCCGGTATTGGAAGAGAGTATTGTTTTTTCTTTTTCTAAACGGACGTAAAGTGAGTTCCTCTTCAGCATCGCGACGAAGATTCGCGACGATGGGTCTCGTAGTCTTGTTGTCGTCGTGTTACAGACATCTCCGGACATTTCAAGAGAATTGAACGAGACGGATTTACAAAGCGATTGTGTTCTATCCTGACGATTTGCGTACAGCCAGGATTATATCGGAACAAAACGCGAAAAAAGAAAAAATTTTTAAGCCATTGAATTAATCGTTACAAGCATTATTATTCACCAGTTACATCGTTAGACTGTGATTGTTAGAATTCGATTAGTTAGAGTTAGACGTTTATTCAGAATAAAATTGATATTGAAACTTTAGATATTATTTTACAGCCATTACAAAGGCGTAAAGTAACACAAGTATATAGTATAAATGTAAGTTATATAAATTATATTTAAATATAAATTTTAATAATATTTAATTAAAAATATTCAATTAATATTTATTATATTTAATTATATTTAATTATATAATTAAATATTATTATATTAATTGATATTATATTTAATTAATATCTTATATATTTAAATAATTTATATTTATAAATAATTATTCATTCATAAAGCCAGAACATGATACAGCGATTCGTCTCGCTCAAAGTATTATCCGTTATTGTAATGGCGCGGTCCAAATAATAAGAACAAAAGAACAAAGCCGCCGTCGAGTATAGGGTTCGGTAGGATTTTGTCTAATCCTTTTTTCCTTTTCACTCGTCGCGATTCTCTCGCTTATAGCGTTCGTGTAAAAGTGATCCCACCGTCATCAAATAAAATTGCATCTATCGGGAAGCTTATAATGCTATTTGTGTGTTAATCCAGATTTCGTTGTTCGAATCATTTAGCAGAAAAATTCACGTTCAAGGTATAGGGGAAAAGAGTTATCTTGTTAAAGATTCAAGCAGCAAATGAATACATATATAAAATATTTGGCGACAATGGGGCAGCTTTTAACGGGGATAAAGAAAACAGGAAAAATTGAAAAGAGAGAACTTGACGAGAGATTCGGTTACGAAATTCATTATTATTAAATGCTGCCGTGTATATTATAACGAGTGCGCAGTTTCGGCGACCACCGACACGAATTCTTTACTCGTGTCGTCGTCGGCGCGGAATTTCTACGTTCGCGAAGCAACGTGTGTAAGAAGAGAAGAACACTGGCTTGCCGCTGCCTGCATTTATTTCACGGCGATCGCTCGGCCCTTTACAACGTTGATTTATCACCCAACAAGGGCGCCCGATGATAGCTTTGCGATGTGGTGAGAAGCGATTTTTTGCGCTAAATAGTAGGGTCAACCGGTAAATCTAATTTTTTTGGAATTAAACTGAAAGTCGTACGCATTCGAGCCATGATATATCGGTCTTTCCCTAATTTTCTTCTATCTGAAGATATCGAAACTCTATTTCGCATTTAAATGTGAGTCAGAATTGATCAAAAAATTTGTAGATGGAGAGAAATGTTAGATAATTTTGCATAATACTTGATTAACTGAATAGATGGCATATGTGTATAATAGAAATATGATAATGGAAATTTAAATATACTATTCACATATGTGTTGCAGAAAATATGAAAAATATTATCACTCTTTGCGAATCACACGTTGCGTGTAATTAATCCGGAACTTGTCGGCCCTCAAAAGAATGAAAGAATGAACTTTATTACTTTTTTCCGAATTTTCATATCGCGCAATTAGTCGGATTTAGTCGCGCTTAAGTTGCAGCGCGAGAACAACTTCAACGAAATAGAAAACTGGCTCCGTCATCCTAAAAAAGTCATTTCGCGAAATACACAAAATTCGAGCATGGCGTCCAGATAGATAGATAGTTTCTAATTAGCGAACTTCCAACCCAAGCACGAAATTAACATTTAACTGTGCGGACACCTGGACGCGGATGGACAGCTAACTAATGCGCGAACCCGAGGAAGCCTCATCGAGCCGTATCCGTTGCACGCATATTGTGTGTATGCATTTTACACACACACACACATATGTTCAGAATATTAATGCATATATAGGTAGGAGAGAGCTCGTTGCAACGTGCATTGCACCTAACCGTCGAACGTTTTTCATCGTGTGCGTGATACTAGACACACACACGTAGAATCAAGAGGCAAACGAATACATTCGCACACGTATACATTCGTAGACATACATTCGCGAGACAACGAGAGAATAAAGAAGGAGAGAAGATGCTCGCAGGAACAGGAGGCGGCGCGGCCCGGGACTTTGATTTACATTCTCCCTAATTACAAATGAAACGCGCGCGCTTATTGGCGCGTCAGTAGCCTCAAGAAGAATGAGACTCGGATGAATGCGTGCGTGCATGTATGTGTACGTGGTATCTCCTCTCGATATGTCAGCGACGCGTATACAGGGGAGGTAACGAGCGATCCGCAGCTTCGGAAGGAGCTTGAAGAAGGGAAAAAAGAGAGAAGACGACCGATGTCGGCGTGCGAATCCTCTTTTTTCCGGCATTTGTCACCAGGCAGCCGCACCAGTTTACGCGCTTTTAAATGTATAAGTCGTGCTGTCGAAAGTCGAATGAAGAAGAGAAGGAGAGAGATGACGAAGGATAAAATGTCGGTTATCGATAGTCGAAATTCGTTCCATCTGGATATATCCATTTGAGAATACCAAGAAATCCCGGGGGAAACGATTTAAATTACACACTGGGCGCCAAATTTATCTTAATTAAATTTATCTTAATTACAAAAATATATATCAATAATAATATATAAATAATAATCAAGACGATACATTTTTATTAATTGATAGACGAATTTTGCGCGAACATTGACCCCTGAAACCTTTTGTCGCGTCGGTATGAAATTGTGATTTTATCCCATCTCGCGACGCGTAAAATAATAATCTTCCACCACCGGCAGCAAATGAATCGACGAGTCCCCGCAATAATGTATAATGAATAATACATATAACGAACGAAGCGAAGGCACTTTTTAAACGACATCGAAGAGAAGCACAAGCAAGATCTTCCTCTCGCCGAAGGGAAGAGAAGAGCGCGAATCGACTCTCGAAGACGAGATGAGACTCGCGAATTCTTTTTCTCTTCAGTATTTATCACTCAGCGCCACTTTACGCGCTTTTAGGCCGCGCCTGCCTATGTGTGAGAAGACGAATGAAAGAGGAGGATCTAATTACATTCGACCGCTTTACGCAGAACAAAAATGATTTTTTAAAAAGATTTTTAAGAATAAATCTATTGATTTTAAATTAGTTTTTATATATCTTTCTTGGTTTATGGTTTATATAGTCTCTTGTTTCTCGTCTCTGATCTTTTGTGTTTCGTTTCTGGTCTACGATCTATGGTATCTGCACTGAAAAACTAATTTTCTCTTACCCTGAAAATCAAGGTAATCGTGGGACAATATAGTATGGAAAGAATTTTATGAGAATTTTTCTGATTAATATTTATCACAATAAAATATATATAAAACATGTTTGATTAATTTTACTAAACTGCATAGTAAAATTAAACATATTTTATATTTTATTGTAATGGATATTATTATTTTTATTGTGATAAATATTAATCAGAGAAATTCTCATAAAATTCTTTCCATACCATATTGTCTCACGTTTACCATAATTTTCAGGTAAATTCTAAGAGAAAATTCTCTCTGTGTGTGGTTTCTGGTCTATAGTTTCTGGTCTCTGCTCTATATGGTCTCTGGTCTCATATTAAGCTATTTAGCATTTATTATCTTCGGCTAATATATTTTGTTGGTGGGCTTTGATAGATAACGGAATTTATTATTTCCGCAAATAAATTAACTTATATTGGCGGGATAGATAATTGAATCTCCTCAAATCGACGATTATATAAATATAAATGAATCCGACGCGAAGTGTCGGCATTACTTACGGTACTTAATAGCATTAACAGTACGAGAATCCAGTAATCGAAACCGGAATTCGACCGGCCGTATTGGACATACATTGGATGAACGTACATACGGTCCCACGCAAGGCGCGAGCGATCCCGAAAGTAAACCGTCCGCTTGCTCTAGTATCATTACGCGATATTTAACGGAGCGCTAAGCAACTCGAACTAACTGGACTCGAATAGCCAGAACGAAGTCCTGCTCGACCAGCTGCAAAGTTGCCGCCAGGCTCGTGGGAAGTTATGCAAAAGGAGAGATTACGCCGCGATACGCTAACGCGATACGCAACACATTGCTTTGGAAGCGAAGACGGAAGTTAGATATAACAAGCATGACATCTGTATTCGCGCCGGTCGGTCAAATCAGGAAGAATTCATTTTTTTGTATAAAATATTTTTAACGAGTAATATATCTTCGTTCTATCTCGTTTCCTTCCCATACATTTTCGGCAATGCATACTGGCCTGTTTTTATCGTGGACTTTGCAAGCGAACAACAGGGGCAAAAGAATATTTAAATCACAAAAATGACGAGAAATTTTTTTATATTTCAAGTTAGAGTCGTATATATTCGAGATTCTCACGCATTAAAAATATTTTTTAAAAAACCCGTCTTACTAATTTTAAAATTCATTTAATTATGTTTACAAGTCTAATAAAAATCTCTTCGCGCACGCAGAATATAATTATACGAGTATATCTTTACACATGCATAATTATACACGTAGAAAGATATAGAGCTAATGATTAAAATTACTGAATAACGCTAATGCCTTTGGCTATTCATCGGCATTTCATTTTAACTCGAGTGGAAATAACATGCGAAATTACTTCCGACGCTTATGTGCGTGGATTACAGCATACGAGTGTGCACATTCGACGCTATCGTTTCTGAATACGAGAAATAATTGTCGCAACAAAGTCCAGTCTTAATGAATCGCTCGTTGAAACAGGTCCTGAAATGAGTATGCTCAGGAAATTTCTACCGAAATGACAGGTCAGAGTTCGCGGTTGGCGGAACGGTTGGAATTTTAAGCTGGTTTCACGATCCGTGGGATTTGCTGTGAACGGTTTGTTAAAGTGGTAGCGCGTATTCCCGTTAATATGTAAATAATTTTACAACTTGACGTTTCATTGCATATATCTGTGATGATATGTAATTACTGGAAACTAATTACGTTGCTACAACTAATTGTCCGTGGGAGGGAGGGGGGGCAAAATTAAAACGTGTCGTTCGACATAAATGCTTTAATATAAATATTGTAAATTATTAAAGTGAGAGTTTAAGAAAATATTTTCATAAATCGATATATACGTTGCATTCAAACTGATTGATTTATTCATATATTGTTTGCTTTTTCTCTATTTAACATAGAAGTTTCTGTTTTTAATATATATATGCGAGAAAATTCTCACTTTACTAACACGATTATCTTCTAGCATACTTCGCAAGGTTTCTCTCACCTAATAAATATTATCATAAAAATGCATTGTTTAAAAGCGTCAATTAATTACTTGGTTCCCATTATGTGCGATCGTAGGAGCTCTCGAAGAGCGTCGGTAACGGCTAATTAACTTCCCTCCTTTACTGTGTCTTCGCGCGGCATTCTATCACGATTCCCCATAACTGTTATTCCCTTGAACGGGAAAGAGAGAGTAAGAGACTTGAGAGAGAGAGAGAGAGAAAGAGAGCGAAGCGTCCTGACGCGAAACCATAGCTCGCACTAAATTCATCCCGCCGGCGCTTTTCAACCGTTCGTTCGACCATGGCGATCCAAACGAGACGTCGACGCGGTTGCAAGAAACCCCGCGAACAAACAGAACCGCAAGTAAGTGGAAGAAACTACCTCCATTACTCGCGACGCGGCGATCCTTTTTATCGCGGATTCGCCTCGCGCGCAACAGACCATTCGCTCTCGCATACAGTCCCGTAAATAGGTAAGGCTAATAAATCCGCCGGTAAGAAACGGATAATCACCTTATGCCGTCTCAGCGTATACACTCGAGTCGCTTAGCTTCCCCTGAAATAAGTCGCCGGCAAGAACCCAAACACGCTGGGTGCAAATATAAAAGAATATCAGATTAATTAAGATGAGTGCACGCGATTATTGTTACGCATTGTAAGCACGTGGAATGAGTACGTATCACTTGTTTTGAACGAACGAGCTACTTTCGCTCGAGCGATTGATAAACATCGATCAGCTGATAGCACATTCTAAGTTGCAATGCTTTATTATTTGAGTAGGTTTTTTTATACATGAAAAATAAGTCGAATTACTTATTTTATTAATGCATTATATACATATATATATATATATTGCCGCATATCCGGAAATTAAAAAGTGCGTGAACAAGAAGCAGGAAATATATATACTTCTTAAAAGAAAATTCTAATTATTATATCGAGACATTTCTAGCAAAATATCATAGAGAATTTTTCTTTTCCATAGTAACGCGAGAAAAAACTGAATTTAAACTATAATTGCTAACTTTTTTTATAATTTATATATTATATAATTAAACTTATTTGTGTGTCAGTTTTAAACGATTTAAATATAATTAATTTATTACTCTATTTAGAAAATATGATTGCGATTTTGTACGTAACGAGCAATATGTAATCTAACATCCAAGTCACCGACGTTGTCTGCGGTCAGATTGATCGCCATAGCCAGCGGGTGGCATCAGCGTGGTAAGGATAAGACCTTATCAGATTTTCCGACCCTTTTTTTCGTAAGCGCACAACAGTAAGACAAAGAAAGAGAGTCCGGCTCGGAGCTCGTCGTCAACAGCGGGAGCTTGAATATTTTAGGAATCGCGCGGGCCAATCACGCTTCAAACAAGCATTTATAATGTCTCAAGCCACCCTCCGAGTAACCCGACGTCGTTCAAGATATTAACAAGGCATCATTATGACCGGTACACGTCACACTGACTATATGGCATCTCGACTTATCCACACCGCTGCCTGCCGGGCCATTGAAAAAGTTTCGAACAACATTCAAGATGGCTGGAAAGAGTCCTTTCCCTTTTTCTTTTCTTTTTACTTTTTTTTTTTTTCGCTCGGGGAAAACATCGAGCCCTACGGGCGGCATTCGGAACGTCCGCGGGTGGATTTCGTAGGATTATCCCTTCGATCCTTAGGTACGCCCTAGCGAGCGATGTCGTTGTTGGTCGACTTCCGCTCCGCCCCGCTCTCACCCTCTTTCCTTCCGTATGGACGACTGCCGGCGAAATCTCTTCCTTTGTCCTTGATCTTACGGCCTCGAGGAACATCCAGGCGAGCCTCTATTTTTCAAGACCGCTCTTCTTTTTCTTGTTCGAGTAGGGTGCACAGGGTTCCCCCTATGATTTGGGTTATTATGCTCTCGTCATCGGCCCCTGGACGGAAAAACGGGGGAACACGAATAGACTTCCGTGACTAGGCGGATTACGTACTTCGATGTGGAAAGGCGAAATTAATCAGGCAAACCGCCCTTTCTCTCCAGATCATCGAACGGAGCCGATTGAAGCCCCCCAGCGGCTCGATCTTATTCTCGATTGTAGCGTGATCTTTCGTCGTGACCTCGTTGAAAAATAGTGGAATTTCAAATTTATGTTTACAGTTACAAATTCTAATAATATATTTAATTATAACAGCAAAATAAAACTTTTTTTTAGCATATCGCATATATCGTTACATATCGTAGATAACATGTGTAAATTATGCTATAGTTTTTTTATCTCGTTTTATTTTAATTTTTAAGATTGTATTGATTATCAGAAAATTGCAAGATAATTATTATTACACTATTCATTAATTTTTTATTAGTTTATTATCAATTTTATTTCTACATACGTAATTCTTATAAAATGCCACTTTAATATTTTATTAGCATATTTAATTATTGTCATCAGTTTTGAAAGAGATAGTGCAGGTTCTTGTTCACGCACTTTAATTTCCGGAAATGTGGTAATGGAAAACATACGATTTACATGAATACGGAATAACTTATCACGAAACCCGGTACACGAATCCGTATATATCGAGACTAATCTCTCGTTGTCTCAGCAGCATCAGTTCGGAAGTGACAAATGCGTTCTCCATAGGCCAAACCTAAGGTTATACATACATGGTTATCTCGATACCTGAGCACGTATACACGCATATATATCAGGTGACCAAGAGTCTAAATCCCTGATACACCTTATCCTTGACTGGAGCCTAGATTAGACTCTAAAACCCTTCCTCCGATAACGGCATCCTTAAGCTGTCCATTCGTCCATTGGTCCATTCGTGAATCGTAAAACGGCACTCCAAAGATCTCGCTGGCGTGGCAAGATCGAGTGTTAGTTACAAAAAAATGCTTAGTCTGGAAATTATAGATTGCATAATATCTATATGATACAACTTTTTCTCTCTAAATTGAATATAGTTAAGAATATTTAAATGCGTGTTTTATTAATTAAAAAAAATAGAAACAATTTCGGTAATAATACTATCTTGTATAGTATATTATAGTATATTAATACTAAAAAGAATATAAAATTATAATATATTATAATAAATTATAATATATTTATTTAATATATTAAATAATATATTAAATATATTATTAATATATTATTGAATATTTTATAATATAATATATTAATATATTATTGAATATTTTATAATATATTATTAATATATTATTTGGTTATTATTCATAATAATATATTATAATATATTATTTAATATTTTTACGATCTTAAAAATAGATCACGAAAAGTGTATCATACTTGATAAATAATATGTACTCTATTATGTATGCGATTTGTCTCGCATACATAATATAGTCGTTCACAGTATATCGTTACGCAATATTTATATTATTCATTTAGTTATTTGATCGAGCAGTTCATTTTGTTATCGCGTATCCTTCCTGCTGTCTCGTCTGCATACCGTCTGTTGACTAGATACAAAAGTTGTCCTTCACTCTTCCGCGCGCAGCGTATGGCCGGACGAAGTTACGACAGAAATCTTTCGTGTAATGTTTTTTTCCCCATTGAGTTACGAGGGCAGATAGTGACGAGTGAAACGTACATAGATACTCGTAGCTGTGACAGTTTGACGACTCGAGAGATATTTGAGTTATCGCCAGAATGACACACCCGTCTTCGGTCTACCATAAAATAGCGCTCCAACGCGCTTTTACGACGAGAATATCGACTAGTTGCTCGACAGTCAAAAAATATTCGACGTGTCACAGATTATTTCGCATCGCGCGCATTTCTCTAAAAAGAGTTGTCAAAGTTATTTTTTTGGCTATTCAATTCAAAGTAGAGAGGATTAATTTTTCCCTGCAAAACACAAGCATAATACCTCAAAATCTACACAAAGAGAATTTTTTCTTAGAATTTACCCTTAAAATCATGGTAATCGTGGGACAATATGGTATGGAAAGAATTTCTCTGATTAATATCTATCACAATAAAATATAAAATATGTTTGATTAATTTTACTAAAAGTATGGTAAAATTAATCAAACATATTTTTAAAATTCTTTTCATACCATATTGTTCCACGATTACCATGATTTTCAGGGTAAATTTTAAGAGAAAACTCTCTGTGCCATGTAGTTTCGGAAACTTTCGTTCTCGATCATACTCCAACGCTTTTCCGGTTCTCATGTCCCGCGTAATCGCCGAGTGGACTTTTTGTCGAGGGAAATCCAGACTGCGTGCAAACCCGTGTCGTAGGTCAGAGAAGACACACGCATCCACGAAACAACACAATGGCGAGGTCTCGTGGGGTGCATCCCATTAGCGCTGTTGCGCTGCTGCTGTTGCCGAGCGCCTCGAACGATCCGGGGCTAAGAGGCCCCCGCGATACGGTGCGGCAAGAACATGTCATACATTATTAACGTACGCAACGGACAGGACGCCCACTATCTAATAGCCAATATATATTCATCGACATAATTGATTTCTCGCACGCACGTATATACGGTGTATTATCTTGCCCAAGGTCGCTGCGCACACCTCAGTCGTAATTTTTGCCCAAGTTATTGCGCAAATTTACGAGCGCTCCGTTACCGTAATATGCGTCCAGTTGCACGGCTAACTGGAAACTTAATTGGGTTTTATACGGATGCGCGGAAAGAGAGAGAGAGAGAGAGAAAGGGAAGGGAGAGAGGAAGAAGGAGGGAGCTTGGAAAACGTGGAGATAATATTAATTTACGGTATGCGCGCATGTCTGCGCCATAACGTGAACTTACTGTTTGAACATTAAGTGCGATGTAAATCGTACGAGTGCAATAATAATTTCCACAATCGTAAACATATACGTGATACTTTATGCTGTAATGAATAAATGCTTTGCGCATGGATTATACAACGCGGTTTAAAAAATTTTAATATATCTACTTCGTTGTGGAAACAACGATGTGCCGCGAGAAAGAAGCATTTTTAAAATGCATTTCGCGTTTACCGCGTTACGTGCGTAATAACAAGATTTACTTACATGTCGATAACAGAAAACGTCAAGGATGCTGGTATTTTAGAAAAGAAATTGTCGTGACGTGGCAAAGGTTAAGGCACGTCGCACAAATCTAAGCCTCTGTTTGATTTCCATATTCGAGTAATGCATTTTCCAGAAACGTCATAGGAGCCTTTTATGTAAATCATACGGATTACCTCAGCGAATACTCTCTTGACTATAAGACACGCGTGTTGACGATATAATGAACGTACTTTAACAACGGAGATTACATTAAGAGAGAAGTAACTTTCTCCTCTCCGGGTTCTCGCTGCGCGAGCTCGAAACTCGGCTAACGCGCTCGAGTTCATGATCTCTTATGTAGATCCACTTTTTCCACCTCCCTTTTCCTCTTTTACCTTCTCCCCGATGTTACGTTCCTTTACGGTCGCCTTTGCCCCGGTATTGCTCTCTTACCTCATCACCTCGTTGCGATATACATCCGCGATCTTTGGAGACACGCTTTCTCGCAAAATTCGTTGTACGTATGTCTCTCGAATGTTTCCGGTGCATTGTAAATCCAACAAGCAGACTAGATAGCATTGTTGTATTTTATATTAGAAGCAGTCATTTTGTAATAATAATAATAATTCACTTATACACTGAGAGAATTTTCTCTTATAGAATTTACCCTGAAAATCGTGGCAATCGCGGGACAATATGGTACGGAAAGAATTTTATGAGAATTTCTCTGATTAATATTTATCATATAAAAATAATATCTACAATAAAATATAAAACATGTTTGATTAATTTTACTAAATACTGCATAGTAAAATTAAAACATATTTTATATTTTATTGTGATAGATATTATTTTTATTGTGATAAATATTAATCAGAGAAATTCTCATAAAATTCTTTCTATACCATATTGACAATCTTAAAATATGGAGAAGATTAAAATTAATAAATATAATTATATTAAAAAATCATATAATTAAAATTTTTCTATATACCTACTATATTACTCGAGCCAAGAGTAGCATAAAACATGCTTCAAAGACTAACAGAATTATTTTCTACAAACAGACGAATGTGATTTAGATAGTACGGCTTCAAGTCGTAGCAGGCATTTGTATGTATTATTTTTTTTTAGCAAATTTTACGACGAGATACGATATGACTTTCGGGTTCGGTAAGACATAAATGCTTTAAGTGCGTCCGTTCTATGAAGAAAACCGGTATGCAACCGGGTCGCGCGATGCACAGTTTCTCGCAAACGATCTATCCCCGACACGACATCCATCATCATTGCCATTATTAGTGCTCCAGCAGTAGAAGATAGCGAATCGGTAACCGGGCGTAGGAGACCGACGCCCGGCGGGCTCGCGCGCGAAATCGCGCTTGCTATTAACTCGCTATTACCGCGCGATATCCGCCCACCGGTATGTATATATTCGCCGGGACCCCCTCGTTAAGAATCGCGGAATATAATTTAAGACGACGAGCTGCAGCCTTTGTGCCCCCGCAGCAATAACTCCGGCGCCTCGGAAACAAAAGGGAAAAGCTTTATTTATGTGTTATTTAATAAGCCACGTTTACTTTGACGCGCGCGAGGAAATTATTCCCTTTTTTTGCGCGGTGACAAAGGAAAAGAACGAAAACACGCGCAATTACGAGCGAAATTACGAATGGATAAATCAGCATCCACGGTATGCTGAAGAAAATCCTGTCGTCGGGCTAATGAAGCTTTTCCTCGTTAATAGAGAATGACGTATGCGCCAATAAAACTATCGGCGACGCTCGACCATGTATCGCCGCGACTAGTTTCTCGTTGCTCAACGAGAGTCGGCGACCTAAATAATTATAGATACTGGGTGCACAATCGACATTCCGACGCCTATATAAGAACCGCCTACGTCGGCAGCGAGACGTCTATGAAAGCCACGATTTTGCACTCATCGACTTGTACACGCTCCTAATCGTCTCGATCTCTATGTTTGCTTCGCCGCAGCGGCTCGGGGACAATCTCTCTTGTCATTGATACCGCATACATTAAAATAAAGGACAAAGATTACTGATCGACTACGCTAAAGAGCCCTCTTACTCGATATCGATAGTATCAGTAGTATTGGCATTAACAATCGGATTTTGTTTCATAATTTATATTCACGTAATCCGATCGATATTTACGGATCGTTATTATTACATTTTGACATATATTATAAGAGTGAAGTTTTCAGTCACACCTGCATTTCAAATCAAATTGTTTCTGCTATGTCACTCTTTGAAATATTATATTATACTTTATTTAATTTAAAGACATTTTGCCTAGAAAATAAATACAAGACTTATTAAATTAAATCTGAAATTTACATACATTTTTACAATGAATTTAACCATAATGCTGTTCTTGAGATATTTATCATCTCTGTTGAAATATATTATAATAATATATATCTCAAAATCCATATAAATCAACACGCATAACAATTACTAAATTATTTATATTATCCTTGATTTTCAAACAATTATTTTCTAGTTAGAAATCGTAAACTGTGCTTATACAGATGAATCTTAAATAACGATACAGATTGATAAAACTTCGTGTTTGTAAGTTCTAATTCCCTTTTACAATTTGTCAAACGCAATAGCGCAGTTACAAAAGAAGAGGCATTTGCTTATTTCTCTCTTGTAAATTTGTAGCTGACTGAACGCGAAATTTTCGAAGAAAGCTAGCATCTTAGAGCAGTAAGTACTTGCAAATGGCGCACAGTCGTGCAATTACGATTCCGCGGGCTTAGATAACATTGTAAATGAGCGAAACGTGAAACGCTTCGCGCAAATAACGTCGGCGGCGAATCGGTACAGAGATTTAGCCCACGCTCGACTATCTACCTACCTATACATACATATATACTTACCTCGTCTATATGATCGGATCATGATCTTGCATTCGCTCTCAGTCGCAGGGCGAGTGATATCATTGCGGCGTTAAGGAGTGAGTCACTTCCTATTGGCATTAAGAGAGCGACAATCATGCGCCATATTTAAGCGCTACTGCGGATAATTTGTATAGCCTTCCTCTCTTCTTCAGACGCTAACTGGATGGACACGTTGTGCCTCGACCCGAGGAGATTGACCCGATTACGCAATCTCCTTGTTGTTACACAAGGAGTATATACGTAATAACGAATCTGATTTAACCATCCGCGACGGATCCTCTGTGCTTTGTTTCTCCCGAGGCAGGGAGACCGCGATGCTCCTCTCGCGCCGTGACAGGGAAAGTGCTCATTAACTCTTAATGAAATGTTAATTGGACACAGTGTCTCTGTTTAATTCGTGGAAACTATTATAATCATGATGTTCATTCAGCGAATTTCGAGAATTAATTTTAATATCATTTATTTGAGATCGGTGACAACGACGTTTTAATTTGTTTTAATTAGTTGTTTTAGTAAGCTTTGTTTTTAGTTTTGACTTCCTCCTAGGGAATAAATTCTAGGAATATTTTATCCTCTTATAATATATTTTAATATATAAAATATTTTAAATTTATATAAAATTTTATATGACATATTTTAATCTTATGTGAAATATTTTATACAGAATTTTTTATTTGTTACGCGACTTCTCTTAATGTAATCTCCGTTAATAAATTCTGTTTATATCATATGTTTCGTATTGTCAGAGTATTCGCTGAGGTAATTATGATTTATTTGAAAAGCTATGAAATTTTTGGAGATGCATTATTTGCAAATTTTTTATTATAGTACAAATCTTTTTTCGTAAATTACTGCACAAATATTTTAATATACATTATCACTAATTCTTTATAAATAGTTATTTATTTGATTTTACAAGGTCACTGTAATCAAATTTCAATATATTACAGATTAATTTTTTTTATTCAACAAACTGCAATAGAGTTTTGAGTACCGAAATGTGCCATGTAAAACAGATTTATCCTAGTTTAATGATACATATTTGCGCAATATTGAGCTATTAATTCGTAATTCTTCATCTCGGTGCGCTTGCGTTGCTTTGATCTTTGATCTTAATCTTATGCCATTAGTCGCAATTAGACCTCGCGATGAATCTTCTATGAGCGAATAATCAGGCATGTTTATAACTTGGGAATATCGTCGAGTGATTACGCTTTCATGATCGCGAATCGACGATCGAGCTCGATGAGTAGTTGAAACGACCGGAAGATTAGATTACTATTGAGATTTTTAGCAATTTGTTTTTATGCTGATTGTTGCTACCGATTTCGTAGCGCCAAATCGGTGAATAATACTGACATTTTACCGAATGAATTGCGATTACAGTCATGCAAATTTTCTTAATTAACAGCGATTCTAACTGTAAGTAACTCAGTTCTGAATCGAATAGTCAATTGTGTCTAACTCATTGAATTAGATACCATTGTTAAAGGAATTACATATTTTAATTTTCTCAGAGATGTTCTCCACTTATTTCTCAATTTAATTATTTCTATGACAATTAATCTGACATTGTTTCTTATTAATAAAGATTAACTTTATAGAAAATTATAAATAAAGACCAAGACGTAAGTAAAAATCGTATAAACACTTTACGATAGATTTATTGTTTGATTCAGAGTGTTTGCATATAACGTTTTAATTATATAAATTCTGAAGCGCATCTGAAATCCATCGACATTAATTTTTGTAAATTATTAAAAACATCGGCCCAGTCTCTTTTTTTCTCTTTGATGACGCATATAAATTATATAATATCAAAAATTAGAATCAAAATTAATATACGCGTTCTTTTTACACGTAAAATATTGTTTTTGCTTTTAATTTGGAATTCGATTTTATGACCGATTATTTAGAGGAAAATTGACACGCCCTGCTTTTTCAGCTCGATTTTCAGGACACGATTTCGTTCTCCGCGTTCGGTGCATCCGCGACTTCGTGTAACGATATCGATAATTAATCGATAATGCCGTCTCGTTACTTGTAAGTAACGCCTACTACGTGGTAAACTGGCCCGCAACGTCGATCAGACAGTTATTAATAATTACACTTTCGAGACCGGTCAGATCGGCAAAGATACGTCTAGACGTTTGGCTGATTTGTCAATATACACCGAGTAAATGCGTTTCGCCGCCGCGTGGCCGAGTGGCTGATTACGATATTTGTTCGCCCGCATGATAATGCTCCTCGCGATAACAAGATGCTGATTGTATTGCCATATACGCCCGGTCTGATTGACGTTGTTATCATTGTATATATCAGAATGCAGGAAATTTAATTTTAACACGGATACTATATATATATATATATATATAACATAATATCATGAAGGTGTACAGAATGTTTCTATCTCTCAATCTCCATTTTTAATACAAACTCGTAATTAAAATATTGAGGCATAAATAGTTTTTCGAAATATTGAAGAAGTTGAAAATAAAAGAGTACTTGCTGAAATAAATTTTACATATTTTTTAAAAATATAAGATTTATATTCATCTTATTTTTTTATAATATAGTTTTTTACGGAACAGCTAGTAACACATATGACTGAAAATCTTATCACAATGTAACAGTATAAAATGATGGAACAACTTATTAAAGAATACGCCTACGTCGTAGAAAACAGTTGTATTAATATAATTCCACTTTCGGCGTCATAAATCAAGATATACCGAAATATTAATACAGTTAATTTATGCGTGTTGGTTAGAGTCATAATTTACATACATAATATTTATATTGTAATAACATGCCCTACAATATAATCTCTGTGACCAGATATCTACTCGAAGCTAGTAAAGACGTGGACAGTTTAATATATCCTCTGCTTTTGTTATGTGTGTGGATTATTTCTTTTGTACGATGTCGTAAATTCTTTAGACTTTTTAATGGTAAAGTAGAAAGCAGAGCTGTCGCATTTTTACTCGGTTATAAATTCTACAGGACGAATTAAAAAGAATCCCTCTTCTTCATAGTATTAAAATATAAAAAATTTCTGAACTTTTTAAGATTAAATGATAAATAAGGAGATAAAAACAAGTTGAAAGAAAATTCTTTAAAATTAAATTAGACTTTTTTGTAAGTCTTAGATGTTCATTTATACATACATATATTTGATGTTTAAAACTCAATATAAACTCACAATGCCTATAATTGCTGTCTATTAATGATTGTACACATGACAGTTATTAATTAATTATTAAATTATATTATAGTGTGCACACGCATCGTTTGTCAACGCATGATAATTAATCAGTTTGCCATGCTACATGCATATTTGACACGCAAATTCTGCTAATGTAAACTCGTAATACTTTTAAATGATCGTCAGATGCTGCGGGCTGTACATATTGATGATTCAACAGAAATCGATGTGATGTCTACGCAATGCATGACTCACATTTATCACATGCGACAATACCAAATTGAACTCTCAGAAATGGAATTTGGTAGAACTATATTAATCTGTCATATACATAAAATATGCATGATAGAACGTATGAAATATAATCGTAAATATATCGATTAAACTGTAGAGGAATAAAAATTAATATAGAATAATATAAAGTAAATTTTTTTAAATATATATTTTTTATATACATCGATTTACATTTATTAAATTTAATAGATCGTAAGTTTTATATTAGGATTATATCAGGTATAATATTATACAAGCCTTAAGATATCTATGTCATCGCATTCACCGATCACATTTTCGCCTTTTCGACCATTGTTACGTGGCAAGGTAACCGACGATGTGCGTGTACAAGATTAGTCATTGATTTCAGACAACTAAACCTATGGTTATACGGGCGCTCTCGCACGATATACAGAGATTCCACGGCGTTGAGTTTAACTATGATTCGCGTAATGACATCCGAGCGCGCGCGTTCAGTTAAATCGTATCTTCCGTTCCAGCAGATAAACCCGGCATTTACTTTCATTTTTTTCCACCTGAAATGATATAATAATACGGCTGTCTGTCAATACGCTATTTTTTTTTCTCGACGTAATTCGCGCCGAGCGGGTGCGCACCTATTTGACGTAATGACTCGCCTTTTCACATAGACAATTCAACCGATAATTACACACGTCTTTAACAATGCAGATCGATCCGACCTTGAACGGCTTCCTCCTTTCTTGGTATTCCTATTCGTCTCTTATTAGCCCTTATAGAATTATATTTCTCTCTTCTCTCTCGTATCTTCGATTCTTTTTTTTTATAATTATTTTGCAAATTTCCGCCGAGATCTTGTCATTACTTTTTTTTTTGCATTCATAAATCAAAAAGATTTAAAGATAAATATGTGTCCGTCTGTCGTGTCTGCGTCTTATTGATCTTCTCGTACTGTGATTATAGTCGGGAAAAATATATTTAATTGGAAAAAAATAATTAAATACGCTATTATAAGATAAACGCGACTCTTAATGCACCATAAGAACTTTAATAAGGAGCATTAGTAATTTTCAGTCAAGTTGTGTGCGATCTTTTTATTCGATAATTTATCTCGTGACACACGCGATGTGCAGGCACGACGTTGGTGGCGTTTCTCGTGCGGGACGATCGCCGGATACAAGAAGCAGAAGTAGAAAAGGATGAAATTTCCGATCGATGTACATAGGAGATAGAGGCAGCTTTGTTTCTGATCGCTGTCTCCGCGCTCCGGGGTAATCTACGGCGGTGTTTCTTCCCACGTGGCCCACAATCGCGGATAATTGTCGATTTAACTATCGTTTGCCCGCTCGACTGTATATACAGACCGTTTCCGACGTCGGAATATCTTTTCACGCTCGTGCAATACGCATGCAATTAGAAATTTCCCTTCACCGGCTCGCACTGACACTAATCGCGCGGGTGTCTCCGTCCTTTTCTTCATTATCCTTCTCTCTCTCTCTTTCTCTTCTTTGTTGTCGCATCCGCATCTCGATGAATATAACCTCAGTTCATATACATATACATATGCGACAGAAGCTGATTAGCTTAATGATCGCCGTTAAATTGCAGTTACGCAACGTTCAATTATGCTTTCCTGTCGCATGTGCAATATATGTTGACAAATTTTTGTGCTCACATTAGACGCGACTAATTGGCGCGAATATAGGAATTTGGATAGAATTCCTTAATTCTTTCGAATTTCTCAAATTTCTCTTGAAAATTTTTTGTATAAAAAATTATAAGATATTTAAAAAATTAAATACGTGGAAACAGAACTTTTTTGTATGCAAGAAAAAAATATAATAATGACGATTTGTAATATTATATATAAACATAGAATATTTTATTAAAATTAAAGCGCCAAATATTAATCAAATTTTGGAAAATCATCATTGTGCGTATTTTTGCCGTAGTTTTATATTGATTGAAGAATTCGAATTCGCGATTGTTAGCAATAATTTGTGCGAGTCAAATATGCTCGTATCAAATAGAAAATAGAATATTAAAATATTGTATATTAAACTGTTTCACAAATGCAAACATGATCATTTTATCTTTTTTGAAATATCTTATAATGTTTTTAATAATGCGCATGTTCTTTTCTCCGACATATATTGCTGACATATAATTACATTAGAAATGAGATGAAAACTGTCGAAAAAAAGAAGAAAAATATATATAAAGCAAAGCGGTTTTTCACGCAACATATAATTTATATGTGAAACACTGCACGAAAATAATTATATATTTCTTTCGTCGACATACTTATCTCTGCCTCTTTTTCTATCAACGGCAGCGCTTTTGCGAATCATTTATATAGCTATTTAGTCTCGAGTCCTCTCTTCTCTCCGAGAAAATCCGGTGGCACCACTTTCGCGAGTTAAATAATAGCTCCGTGTTATTAGAAATTCAGAAAGAACTGCCCCACGTCTAATGACCCCCCGGAGAATACTTTTACGAAAGGGAGAGGCCAGACCTCGCTCGATCCTAGCTATAGCACACCGAGTCGATTCTCACGGATCGCTCGAGAGTGACTCGTCTCGGGGGCTCTCCTTCTATAATAGACATTCGAAATTCGTGAGTCCCCCGTTTTACTCTCTGTTCCCCGTTTTGCTACAGCGGAACAAACGAAACGGACGAAATAAACGCGGGCAGAAAGGAAGAAACGAACTATGGCGTGGCACGCTCTAATCTCGGGCCAGTGTCTAATCGCGTTTGGCCCGCGGGGCACGCAATAGTAGCAAGAGCGGAGAAAGGACGGAAGATAGAGAGGAAAAGAGGACGGGCGGAGGAGGGTTGGTTGCTTCTACTGCTGCTGCTGCATCGGCAGCAACAGGTATCGGCCCGCGCAACAACTGTGGTATCGATGCTGGAATAGGATGCCACGATGACGGTCTCGGTCGGATGAAAATGGCATAGACGTATATTTTGACGACTGAAAATCGTCGGCTATCTCGCTATGAAGTAGTTTGCCTCCGGGTGTCCCGAGGAGGGCCGCCCGAGTCTCGCGCGCAACTTCGACTCTTTTTTTTTTGTTTCTTTTCGATCCGGTTCGGATTGTATTCCTTATACGCGATCCTCGATCGAAATCGTTCCTTCTCTACTTTAAAGATCGAGATTAACGGCGCTCATCGCCGAGAGAGGAGAATGGCTCTCTATTATTTCCCCGAGATGTATCGACCGCGAAATTATAAATGCACGTTCGAAACGCAAAACTCGCTCTTCTTCTCGGTTTCGTTTCCGAATGCTCTCGCAGGTGCATTGAAAAAAAATGCGGCGCGGCCGTTTTGCTCCATTTCGAATGTCCGGAATATCTACGCGTCGGATTCAAATTATAATAGCTACGCACCGCGTAGAACGGAACCGCGAATTTTCTGTCGATTCCGCCAGAATGATAATGAGGCGGAATTAACGAGTCTCCGTTTTCGGGCTGCGTTTTTTCTTTTCGAGTGGCTCCTTTTCAGGAATTACGTGTCACTACCCCTCCTTCCGCCCTCTCTCTATCCGTCTACTAATTTTACGGCGTGACTCTAAAGCGCGCATCTGCAGCACGCATATCTAATGATCCGCTCGCGGTCGGTTGTTTCTTCTGTCTGGAATATCGCGCGCGGTGCACCGTAATAACAGAAATGGCAGGTTTATTCTTATTTCAAGCGGCGCGTAGTCTCTCTCTCTTTCGCTCTTTCAAGTCAGGAGGGTGCACGGACGGCCACATTCCAGATGGAAATCGCCGTTCCGGTGTTTTTCGTTTGTCATGCTTCCTGTCTCGCGGCGTGGGTGCGTTAGTTAAGTACAACTCGGCGTTCCTTCTCTCCGCTATGGGAGAATTGCTTCGAATTTTATGGGCAATTTAAGTAATATTAAATTCTTCTCTCTTCCGACAGAGAAACAGTGGAAACAATTACGAGTGATGTAATCAAATTTTCAATTTCTTTTGCCTCGACTCTTTAAAAATTTTAATTATGTCGAGAATTTTTATTTTTAGATGAATACATGATCATTCATGAAATTCAAGTTTGTGACACTTGATATAATTTTATTAAGAAATTAAAATTTTTTCATTAAAGTTCCCCTTGGAAAATTTATCAAATAAATAAATATATATATATATATATATAATATAATTTGTATTAATGTTTCTTTTATTTTTAATTGAATATGATGAGTTTTAAATGGAGTTATATTTTTTTGAAGCAAAGGGAGATAAGTACCTTCGCAGTTGATTTGTTCGATAATTGTCTTCAGCATGATCTTTCGTATCGCGTATATTATTCCTTGGCAGCGTCGATCATTTAATTTATCGGCGATACATTTAATTTGATGCTAGATTTCATTGCAATAAAACTTAACGGTAAATTCTGTGCGAAGCGGAATAGCGACGAACAGAAGGCACGAGAAGAGTGAGAGTCGCCACATGACGCAAGCACAGATTTACACCATATTGGAGACTGGAATCGATTTGCCGCGATCCGCATCGGTGAACACTTACAATGCAGAAATTTGCGCTACTTTCTTTCCTCATTGCAGAGATGTTAAGCGATGATTATACAGATGATCTCGAAATCGATCTCCCGTCATCTCGTTTCTGGATCAGCGATTTTAGGAATCTGATGACATACTTTTTTCTTTACAAAGAAATTGCTCTACTTTCTTTGCGATCGCTCAAAAAATGTAGCGTCAATTTAAAATGAGTATTGCTATACCTATGCCGTTAATCCATCTCAATCAATACAATTATAAGAAATTAATTTAATACATTTTTATCGTTTAAAATCAGATAAAAAAGACAATTAGATAATAGATAAAAATCAAGATTACCATATTATTCTACATTTTCCTATATAATTAATGTTTCAATACAAAATAAAATTGAAGACAGTGAAATTTGTCCTGGGTACTGGATATATAAGTTCGTCACACTCTCTTGTGATATTAAACCGGATAATATTAGATATTACATATAACATCTAACGTTATCCGTTTCATTTCAGTTAGGAGAGATGTCTACGATGATAAACGAGAGTTATAAGTACGATCGTATATCAGTGTTCGAAAATTCTATATGATATCGCTGACATGCCTATTTTCTTATTATTCTCTCTTTCACGATAGGATTTAGAGCAATAGAGATATCTATCCTTTTCGAGAGCTTATTAACAATAAGATCGATCTCACGAGTATATCCGATGTTTAAAGAGATATAGTAATTAAAAAAATAAAAAACAATATAAATGAGTGATTAAATCACGAATCACGCGCGTATATCACATACTCAAAAATTCAAATTTTATTTTGCTTTTCCCTTCCTTTGTGTTCTGACTAGCGCCGGCGAGTGGCAAAATTTATACGGAAAATTGTACGCGATTGTACAGAGTTCATGCAATTTTTGTACAAGTAATCTACTTTTTCATTCATTTGTTTGAACAAATAATCATAATCTTTTTCTTGTTTGTTTCAGGTAAGTACTACATTATATCTTTGCGGATGCAGATATGTTGTGGTGCGGAACCTAATTTTGTAAGTACATATCATTGATATTAGATTTGTCCGATTGTATTTTAGAAGACATTTATCTAGTTTTTATAGATACACATGACAGATTGCCTCATATTAATTGAACAAGTTTAATTATCGAATTACAAAAAGACATTCTGTTCGTATATTTTACGAATTATCGAAAATATTTAATTTGTGTCGTAAAAAGCAAGTTCTCTCCAGAATTCTGCTCTTTTCGGCCGCGTCGCTGTACTTTGCAAGCAGACGCATTAATTTTACCCTGCTTTTCCCTCCCTTCGTATTTTGACCAGCGCCGGCGAATGGCAAAATTTATACGAAAATAACGCGCCCGAATAAATTATACATTTAATTGTAATTCTAAAATCTTGTCCTCTCGGACGCGACCCGCGCGTGATACATTTTTAATACTATACAGGACATCTCGATATATAATCGTATATATTGAAGAGTAGCAGCTTGCAACTCGTTCCCTTTTCTTGCTTCACCGTCGGAACTTTCTCTCCTGGCTGGCTGGAGGGCCGCGTCTATAGGGATTTATTAGTGAGTTTCATAGCTCGCGCGATAAATTATGGATTTATTGGGCAAGCAGGCGGACAGCAGACGGCTTTGTGGCACGAAAGGGTACGAGTTAGGAGGAGAAAAGACAGAACACGAATATCGCTTTGCTCGGGAGTCCCGTCGTCATTTGCTGGTCGATTAGAGAAATCACAAAATAATAAGCTGAATCGGTTCGAATCTATCGATTTTAATTAGATCTCATCCTCTCTTTCTGTTTTTTTTTTCTTTTTTTTTTGCTCATCGTGTGGCGAATAATAATTCCATGGTATCTTTCGTACATGCGATACTTCTGCTACTTTTGGCACGTCGGTCTATTAAAAATTAATACGTATGTATATCTGTAAAAGTTCACATGTTATGAAATAAGTCTATTATGCCATTTCGAAAAAATCTTTTAATTGCAAGCGAGAGATTGGACTCGGCTCAATTCTCATTTCTCAGTGAAATATTTCATAGATATTTCATCGAGTCTCAAATTATTAGGATTTTAACGGATCGGTACGTCGATTAAAAATTAAAAATGGCCATAATTAAATCACCCGTTAATTAATTCGAAATATGAATTTATTACCGGTCGAAATAGAAGGGCATATCGCTCATTATTTCCAACTAATTTGTAATCGCATCTCGTCAGGCCAAATGGTATGATCTCGGTTTGAAAAAAAAAACGAGAAAAAAAGACGTGCAAGACGAATTCCTTCGATTAGAATTAACCTACTTTTTCGCTGGCCTTTTCCTCGGTCTTATCCCGTCATTTATTATAAGAATACGCGTATCATTAGACCTTCCTCTCTCGTTTAGAATTCATAACTAAATAAACGGGATACTCGGAAGAAAACTTCCATTAACACAAGGTGTGATTACATACGAGAATATATTTCATTCTTTCTGTTCGTTATTTCAACAGATCGAAATAGCTTGGTTCTTGAGCGAAATAATTTCCATAATTAACTGTAATAATTATATTAATTTTTTTTCGGTATAAAAACGAAACATAGATTTTATTTCTTAATTTTAGCATTTTTATATGGATGTAAAAAGGTGTAAGAATTCTCGGGCGTCCAAGGTACCACTTGTGCACACACGCCAGCATGCTAAAAAATTGCTTCGCGTTCCGTAGAAACCACTTATTCCTCACGCTCCTTTGCGTGTGTGTAGACATCGTCCTCGGCTGGATGAAGAAATTCCACGAGTAGGAGCCCTTCTTTCTTTCTTTCCCTAATTTCTCGTCGAGCAATAACCAGTATGCGAAAGTATTTTAATAATACACATAATCATAATGTGCGATGCTCTCCGCGTTCCACTTTCTTTAACGCGGACGCCTCGTTTTCGTATGTTCGTAACCAGGGCACATGATCGTGATCCCTCGGATTTAAAAGATCTTAGTTGAATAACGTAGCCGAATCGCGTCAGATTCGTCGTGTATATCGAGAAGAAAGAGCAAAGAATCGCAGAAAGACGAAGAAATCTTCTCTCCCCTCTCTCTTTCTTACGCGACCCTTTCGTAACCGGCTATTCTCACGAGGCGTGTATTCTATCACGAAGCCTTCCATGTGTGCCACGGGAGCTCCTGCTTTTCGGCTCACTCATCCTGGCGCGCACCGCCGCACTTCCGGTTAGGTAGTGTAAAATATATCGCGCTTTGTTCCCAGCCTACGCTTTTTAGGCGACTTGCCAGTGACGCTTTCAGGCCGCGTCGAAAGCGCAGAATGTGAACTTGCGGATAGGACGAAATTGGAAGCGGTATACATATTTCCACGGCGCTTCTATTATTCTCGTCGCAGATTTAGCGCTAAATGCATCTGTCAAATTAATATTCCACACGCTCACAGGAATAATCGCATCACAGGAATAAATAGAGCTCGGAATAAATAAAATAATTGATTCTATAAGTATAATCGCACGTGTATATAGAGTGTATATTTGAAACAAATGCAATAATAACTTGAAAACAAAATTTCGCATATATAGCCATACAGGAATAAATAAATTCAATGATCATTTAGGGTATTGATTTTTACATCGTTATCATATTAATTTTAAGTACAATGACTTTGTTTAAAGACAGGCACGAGTGCCTCTGATGACTATGATAAAACAACGAGATTATAGATAATTTTTTAATCGGCAGAATGCGCGTTTTACAATTCATTTTCAAACATTTATAAGTTTTAAGTATATTCAGCAACCAACGAGGAAATAATGCCCGCATACAATCGGGATGTAAACGCTTACATTCCGCCGCGACGGTTAGCAAAGGGTGCACACGACTCTTGGGAATTGCAAGAAACTGCTCTAGGAGATTTACACATGCGAGGCTTCTCTCCTTTCTGATCGCGGAACGTGCGAGCGAGCGAGTCATTACTCAGCAGAAGGCGGGACAATATGTACCCGGCGAGCAAGAAATTGTTTTCACGCACCGATCACCAACCATGTCGATGTGTGCCCGGGGGTCTTTCAATCGCGAGACACGGGCCGCCCGATGATTTTTGTCCCACACTCGTTAACGACACGCGTGCATTAATTATTCCCGTCCCCTTGGCGCTTTTTTCAACCCCTCCTCTCCCCCTCGCTTTTTTCTCGCCTCGTTCGCGAGTCTCATCAGCAAATCGCGGCTTGTCTCGCGATACAATTTTTCCGCCCTGTTCCTGCTGCTCCCGCATGTGGATAAAATGTATAACGAGCCGACAAGAACGGAAGAGAGAGGGTGACGATGACGATGACGATGCATGCACGTATCCGCGCGAATATATAAGGTGTATCGAAAACTAAAAATATCATCATACAGTAGTAGCATCAAGTTATAATAATGTCGTATGTAAATCAATTTCGCGATAAGATATTTTTTTTCTTAACGTTTTATATCCACAGAATTTATAATTCCATGTATGATATTTATTATTGAATATTATTTGTATATGAAGACAGCAAAAGTGCAAAGATACAGATATTAATAAAATATGGGACGTCGCATTTATGGTGCTAAATTAGAAGCTTCTGCTAATATAAATAAAATAAAATTAATAATGAAGATTTTAATATCGAGTGTAACTAAGCAAGATATTAGGTATTGAACCACTTACATATAACGAACACGAATACACAAGAGAAAAAAATTATAAATAAAATTTTTATTCGGGAAACATCCGGTCTTGAAATTCCTCAGGTAGCATATTCGTGCTATCAATTTCAATTTTTTACGACACACCCTGTAGAGATCCCATATGCACCCGTATGCGAATATATACACGCAATATGTATACGTGCACGTGTACATACGAGGGGAAAGGTAAGAACACCATGGTGTTCTCTCGAGCTTCAAGTAAGAAAGCGCGGGCCAATGATTGGTCGACGGCACCCCTCGCACGCCCACATGCGTATGCATTACGCGATGTTAAGGGGTTACTGTACTCACGGCGAACATGCATCCCCACGAGAGAGAGGGGCTGGAAAGTCATTCGGTTCCCCTTTTCGCCTTTCTTTGTTTAGCTCGGGGCCGATCATTAAAATGGCCGCCGTCACGGTAGTCTCTCATTGGTCGAGACATCCCTTCCTTTTGCGTCCTGTAAAGTCTGTCTCTTTCTCTTTTTTTTTTCTTTTCACATCTGACGCACTTATTGTCTATATCCACATTCTTAAGAAGCTCTCACCTCTTTTTCTTTTGCGCAAAGCAAGATTTTGAATTGCACTCACTAACCCTCAAGAAACTCAAAACTCTTCCATACGTCGTACATTACTTTTCGTATCTTATAGATTTTTTAGTTAAAAATGATATTTTTTTCAGCTTTATTTTTAGATTCTTTTATATTTTCGTCCCTCAAAGAAATTTCTTTGTAAGTCTTTTCGGATCCATGTAGCCAAGACCATTTGCCGAAGACAACGGCGCTTCTTCTCAAATTTCTCTTCTCGGTACCTATAATTTCTCGTCCAAACAAACTCCCATCAAAGTCTCCCACATTTTTCGCTTGCTCGAGCCCGCATTCCAAAATCTAGAGCGAACGCGACGAGGCGAGCGGCCGTCGGTGCCGGCTTTTATTTGCTTATTTTCCCGAAGCGGATAGAAGAAGAAGAAGAAGAAGGAGATGAAGGTGAGGCGCGGAGAGAAGTTAGAGGAGAGATGGACTGTCACCGGTGGTAATACATCGTCGCCTTCGTCTTGGCCTCTTATAGACGGACGGGCACGGAGGACGAGTTCACGCAAACACGTGTTACGAACAACAGGTCCGCACGTCCTCTTCACCTCCGCGTTTCTCCTCGTCTTTTCGTTACCGCTTCGTTTCCACTCAGTTTCTCCTCCGGCCGAGACGCATCTGTCTGGCAAGACTGGCAGGTAGCTCGTTCGTTTCGTTCTGCTTCGTTCTGTTCCGTGGTTCGAATCATTCGAAAAAGAAGGAAAGAGAGAGGGACAGAAAGAGAGAGAACGATCAGTAGCCGCAGGGCCTTCGGCGGACTACAAACAGTCGTATTCGCCAAATCCAGCTAACTCGAACCGAACTGAATCGAAGGAATCCGTCTGCCGGCCAAACGTCCTCCTCTATCCCTTCGCTATCCGCTTCTCTTGTAGCCTTTGAGTGACCGTTTCCTCCGCGTTCGTTCATTTCCATCGCCCGCTGAAACGTCTCGATGAGTATTCGTCCAGGATTTCAATCACATTAGGTATCTGTCTGTATGGAATTAGTTCAGTACAGTACGGTATGAAAGGAATGATTTAAACAGAGCTATTTAAATAATTGGTAATTTTGAAAACTGCTAAACTTACTCGTATTGTGAATTTAACAATTAATATTGTTTTAATATTTGTAAGAATTATTAACATAAAAGATAAACTTGTATAATTTGTACAAAAAATGCTACAATTGCTTATACATTTAGTGATTAATAGCTTAATCATAATAATTATACGTATATGAAAAATAAATTTTGATGAGGATTTTACGAAACGGACTCTTATATCTGATGAAAGAAAAAAAAGAACATTAATTAATCTGTTTCGAGCACGATTAAGTTTACGAGAATTTTTAGGAAGGGAAGCTGACTACTTTATCATTAAGTTTGACATTGTCGGATGCTTCTACTTGCGGCATGAATTTCGGAAGAGTTACGACGCGAGATTACTTTCTTAATCTACGAGAAGCGTAAATTAATGAAAAGTTATCGCGAACCATTTCCTAAGGTCTCCATGGAAGCGGGGCTCCTCTGTAAGATTTTATTAATCCTATTCACGAAGCACAGTTCGAGTTACCGGCGCGAAGAAGTACATCTTGTATAATCTTCCTCGTAGTTCGAGTTTCACGGAAACGCGTCTTCATTAAGTCCTTTCGTATGATACCAGTACTCGGTTCGTTCCTAGAAAAAAAGATTGAAGCCTGATCCTGATCACACGAAATTCTTCGTACTAATATAGACATACCCATGTCTCTCTTTTCTAATGGCGTTGTTAAAACTTACTTAGAGCTTACACGACATATATAAACATAACTGCAATTTATATATATGTGTATTTTTTATTTATTTATAATGTGTTGTATATATTTTTTTATTTCTAATTATTTCTAATTTCTAATTATAAATTATTCTATAAATATTTCTGTAAATACTAGAGATGACTTTCTTATTATTAACAAATGTTAACTGTAGGATCACCAGACAATAATTAAAAATGACGAAGATTAAATCGACCAATTCTGGCAAAATTGAACTTTATTAATTCACGACGTTTCGACCGTAGATTTCGGTCCTTATCCTATTTAGCGTGACTTTTTAATTTTTGGTTTCATAATTGTATATATTTTTGTATCATAGCACTTGATAAGGACCGAAATCTACGGTCGAAACGTCGTGAATTAATAAAGTTCAATTTTGCCAGAATTGGTCGATTTAATCTTCGTCATTTTTTCTTATTATTCTTGATTTATATTCGATTCGCGAAAACACACATTCACAGAATCAAATAATTTGAGTATATACATTTTCATCTCAAAAGGATGATTTTCGGAATAAATCTCAGAACGTAAAATTTAATAAAAACCCAAGCACACGTGTCATATTATTTGTATATAATTGCAATATCGTCGAGTAAAATTTGCGCGATTGAAGTGGTCTTTTAATGGTTCCCAGATTCGATTTAAGATCGTGCACCGTATATATACGACAAAACGAATAACTGGCGCAGAAGCGAATCAATCCGTGAGGTTGACCGAGAAAGAACGCGACCGTTCGATTCTCCGTTCATGCGCTTAATGAAATCGTAAAACCGTTTAATAAGTCCGCTTGCTACTCGATCGTTAGATCTCGCGCCACCGTCGGGCCCCATTAAAAGCGCACAGAGAATCGTACAGAGAGAGTTACGAGAGAAGGCTTTTCGGCATTTCGGTCCGCGGGATTAATAAACCCGTTTACAATCTCTCTCGCGTCGTAATACGGCCTCGCCGCGAAATTACGCTTCGTGATTACACTTCGCTATTCTTGATTTACGTCTGAAAACCGGTAGTACACAGCCGCCCATTTTACGGCGTTGCTATTCTTGGTTTCGATTGCGAAATCAATCTCGCTCTCGCTCGTAACACGGCACTCGCTCTCCTAGTATCGGGGCCCCCCTAATATCGATATATTAGACAGAGCATATCCGCCGTACGTCTCGTAATTCATTAAAGCGGTATTCTTTAGATTCCGTCGTCGTGACGTTAATGCTTAATACTCTGCGTTCGATTTTTCTGCGCCGAGGATCGCGATTGAATGAGCAGGCTGCGATCTCATCTCGCGAATCAATTATTAGAGGCGACGGTAATTGATGGTATCTGTAACGGTAAATGCGAGCATCCGCTTCCATCCTTTTTTTTATTTCTTACAAGATGCGCCTAATCTTGATTTATCCTTAATGAATTTTCGAGAACAAAAATGATATCTTTGTTAGCCGAATATGTTCTGAAATGTCTAAAGGATCTGGTTGTGTCAGTATTTTTCCTCGAGATTTATACTTGCCCATATGCTGCACTTATGCGATGCACAAGTGTATCCGTATTCGATTACGGTTCCAAACGACGCGGGGTGAAGTTAGTACGACTTACACGAACTAGTTGGAACTATGCCCGAGTTGCACGGCCCGATTCTTCTCTTCCTTTCGTTCCTTTTTTACCTGCACATGGCAGGTTTCCCACCCGCGGGACTCTTCTTTCCGAGCGAATGAGAGAACACTTGAACGACAAAGTGGACAATTAACCTCCGGAGAGAAGGTCGAGGAGAGGCATCATCGACAGATCGCAACCGCCTTCGTGGCCTGGCAGGACAGGCGAACGTCACGAAGATCCTCCTCCTTACCCGAGCTTTCCCTCCACCCCTCCGGCCATTTTTATTGCACCACCGAAGGTGAGAGCGTTGTCCCCATGGGTAACACGATAGAGGGTGGGTGGGCTTATGAAGATCAAAACCCCGTATCGGATTCCTCGTGTCTCGCAAATGGCCGCCTTGGTGTTGGTTACAAGCCATCAGCCATCTTCGCAGCTCTTCACGTGCTTCCTTTTCGGAATCTCTCCTTGGTCCATTGGTAGAAAACCACGCCATGGTGACTGTCTGTTAAAAATTAATGTCTATCGATAACCTTTTATTGGCGCGATGAAGACGCTTTTGGATTATCGCTGACGCATACATTAAACTTACGTAACAGAAGAACATATATAGACATTCGAAGACACAGCCTCTTAAGTCATGATGGCTGACTTTATCGGCATGTGTAATTTTAATTGCAAACGAGAATGGAAAGAGAAGATCGATCTTTAACAGTAAGGAATGCGGAGGATATATTCTCCTTGAGAATATACGTCCGGAAAAGATTGTGCAAACATCACTCGCACTTCCTAGATTTCTAGAGAAGCCTAAAGGAACGAGAGGCATGCGAGTTGCGTCGAGGCGATGATACTAATAATTAATACACGCGCATTGGATACACACGCGAGAAATTCTCTTCTCCGTCTTTCTTCTCGCCGGTTTCGTTTCTCTCGTTTCCCCTTCCGCGCACATCTTCCTCGCCGCGGGTCCGGACGATAGCCGACGAGACAGCAACTCCGTTGATGGCCGGAGTCCAAAGGCAAGAATACCGCTTTAATGAATTATGGGATGTACAGTAGTTATATCGTACCGTCGTGTCCGTACACATACCGGGTTCGACGCGGCCAATCCCCTCTAAGAAAAGAATGACCCTTTGGTTTTTTTTGCGCATGAGCGAAAATACTATTCATTACGATAGCGAGTTGAATAATAAAATAAATTTCTCTTTAAACCAGCTGTTGAGTTTGTTTATCGAATTTTAATGTACAGTGCTTTTTTCTGTACGCAACGGTACGGCACCTTTTTCTCTTTCAGCTGTTGAAAAAAATAATACAAAACTGTTGGGAGAAAATAAATAAATATATGCATTGTATGAATATATATAAATCAGAATAGATCCTATTTATTTTTTAATAAAAAAATATGGTGCATATATTATGATTTTGTCGATGTAATTGCATTTAATTATGAACTTATAATGAGACTGGAATCTTTTTTAATTATACATACATACAGATATATATATACATTTTAACCTTAACTATTATAATTACATTTACTTTGAAGTCATATTGACATATATATGTTCGAAAAAGCATATAGTGCACAAATATATAGGAAATAAGAGGATTATATTAATGTTGTTTAGTATTATTTCATTGTTACACACATACAAATTCATCATTTTATCTACAGATTATGATACAGCATTCGTCATTTTTATTACTGCAAATTATCCGGCGAATTAATAGCGTCTAATTACCCTTACCTTATTTCGCGATCGCGTGTAATCCGATCGAAAATTATTAACAACCAGTCGGCTATCGATTTTGTTTTACTACGAACAAACTATGGAATAAGAACGATCCTATGAAAAATACCTTGTCTTAATCTCGCGGTCATCGTTTTCACACGGTGTCTCATTAACGATACAGATATTCTCGCAATTTGTCGCGTCGATTTCACGCCCGTGTGTCGTCAGCCGGGACATTTCCGTGTAAAAAAGACTACTTAGACTTAAGACTCTCAGTTTTGTCATGGTCGAGCCATCGGTTTAGATCACACGAGAAAAATCGTTCGCCGATCTGTTCGATTTTCGCGTCGCACATCTTCCGATAGAGTTCTCTCGTCCGGTACAGTCCGCTATCTTCAAGGTCATCGTCGTCGCACGGACACTCTTTAAGGGATGAATACGTTAGTTAGTCACGGAGGTTGCCATCTCGCCGGCTTGTATCGAGATATACACACGGGGGCTCTCCTCCTCATCGTGTTGCCGGACAATTTAATTTCGAGCGTCGCGAGTTTAATAGCATCGCGAAGACACTCCGCTATCGGTTTTGCAATTAATATATAGGATAATGGAATTAAAGGCACTCCGAGATCTGATTACGAGCGTTTCCTATCGGAGGAACTTTCACTTCGGCGGACCTTGCGGATGGACCTTCATCGGCTTAACTTCATTAGGGCAGAGTTGAATTTGTGTTAATTAACTTTCTTATATTTCTATGCCACATGAAAGAAAAAGAAAAACGCCGAATACAATATATCTCGATTACTCCCCGCCAGATAAAAAAAATATTATTTTCTCTGTTATCAGAATCGCGATGGTATTCAGAAAAAATAATTAAATCCAAATTTAATTTACGAAATCTTACGCGTTAAAAAAAAATAAAAATTCTAATTTAAAAGAACTATATATATTAAATACGTTTTAACGAAGCGGTGTTTTAGGACTGTGTAATGCGCAAAGCGAATTGATACGTCGGCATTAATATCGCTCTGTCGATCGAGAGATTTTTGGTCCGATTGGTTTCGGACGTTGCCCGAGATTTCGATCGACAAGCATATCTCTCCTCCGCGACTGAACTCTCTCAAGAGCACCGCGTCTGTTTCGCGTGTGAAACGAAAGAAAAGCCGTGGAAGCGATAAAGTCCGGTCGGTCTCGCCTTTCGCGCGCGATCGGCTCGCAAAAGTCTTTTTCACGCTTCGCCGACTCTAGTCGTATAGCACTCGCATTGAGATAAAGGATTAAGCTTGGTTTTATATACAATAACTTCGCGTTACGCGCACATCTATTCATGGGCTCGCGGCGTCTTTGTAAAATACTGGATTAATATTTCTTTCTTACAATGATATAGAACAATAATATAATTATTTGAAGAATGATATTAATTTTTATTGTTTTATATTACACTACGTTATCTGTATTACTTTTTTAGAATCGTTTTTGATGAATTCTGACATGGTTATTTTTTTCATACAATTTATGGTTTTCAAATATATGTCAAACGTCAATTATTTTATTCCTAGATATGTTCTAGTTCTGAACAGGAATAAATAATAAAGCAGAAAGCTATAAGAATTATTCATTTGCGTCTGACATCTGATTTTTGTTTACTTAAGTGATATATGGTATCTGGAGTATAAATACAAAAACAATTAAAAACACAGTCGTTACAATTTTCACAATTCTATTCTAATTTGACGCGATTAAATAGCAAGTATTTACGAATCTGCATAACAATTTATTTCTCTTTTCCTCTCTTTCTTTCTATCGCGTATCGTTATAATTATTTGATAATATCAATTTTCTGACATACAATGAGTTTCATTTTTTTCGTTCTATTCATGTTTCCACTTGTACACCGTGTATCTAATTTCCCAGAACGATTCAACCTCGCTTCGAGCAGCAAACACAATCTCTTTATCTCGATCGGTCTTTCTTTTGATCGCTTGTAATCATGTAAGCTTGCTTAAGTCTCGAATGCAAATTTTTTGCATAATTATTCAATTATCTCTAGCTTCTTTTGCTCTCATTATTTATATTCTCTAAGAATTCAATAAATCTAAAAAATTTAATCGTGAGTCTTAGAATTATTTTAGAACAGAAAGTAATTAAAAGATTGTATGATAGTTTTGCGAAACTGAGCCTGCATTTGTCGCAAAATTTCACTTTACGTATTTAGCTCCAGAGCTAAATGATCTAGCAAAGGTCTTCGCGTGCTTTTATTCGACCTCCACAAAAGCCACGATGCGCCTATTCTCTCACCTTTCACAAAACACACAATTTCCAGTCTTTTGCCGGTGGTTCAAGCGAACTTGCCGCGACGTGTAAAAGGCGCGATAAACTAGAAGCTTTACCGGATATTACGCGCGGAAGGGCGTGTTGAAGCTTTATTCGAGCGCCACTATGCCGTGGAATTGCGTCATAAAATTGCGTGGAATACATCGCAAGCGTTGATCGTGTCACACGGTGTTTCCCTCGAGAAAGTCGATAGTTGTTTGTTATTTAATTATACCCCTCTCGAGATTATCGCTCCTTTTCGCAGCCAGCCGGCAAAGTGGATTGCCCTGAGATCTTGTCAACCGAAGTGATATTTTAATCATGTTGCAAGTTGGGATTAGTTATACCGGCTGTCTTGGTTTATCAACTCTAGTTAGCAATTCTCTGTCCCTCTGTAGATGTTGGTTCCATAAATTCCATAAATTTAGATTAACATAAATGTAGGAAGTGAATTTAATTATTTAAGGTGAGCGCGTAAATCAATGTTCACAGAGAGAGAGTGAGAAAGAGAGAGAGAGAGAGAAAGCTGATTTTTTCTTTATTAAATTATTATAAAAAAAGAAAATTATTGTCTCTACCTATATATAAATATATTACATCTCCACAAGAAATACCGACGTTGCCAAGGTCTTCATTAAAAGCGGATAAAGAGACTCGGCACTTCCTTCTGAGGGCATAAATAGTCCGTGCAGGGGCATAAACGTCCCTCCGCTATAAGGAGAGGATACTTGCAACGACCGACTCGTTATTACGGGCTCTTCGCGTTAATCATTCGCGATAGGTTTTCCACGTGCAAAGTACGAAGCTCGAAAAATCGTTCGTCTTCGATGAATCATCTTGAAATACAACAGGGGGCGAATGCGCGCGTGTGCACATGCATGAATCTTGAATTAAAAATTACTCCGATGAAACGCAATGTTGCTTAAAATTAATCGACGATATATACATATATATATATCCTACATAGAGATACTTCGGTAAAATTACAAGAAGATGTTGATCCGAGGTATAAGACATCAGCAGAGGGTTGCGAACGCATGGAATGCGCGTGAAAGTTAAGAGAAATAGGAGGAGGGAAGGGAGAGAGATGAAGCTGGTAGTTGTACACACCGCGGTTAATACATTATTGCATTGCACAACTAGGTAGGCAGTTAATTTAGCAGTGGCATGCCTCCATCGTCGGCCGATTGCTTCTTGTATTGCCTTCCACCGGTCATATGCATAATGTAATTGACTTCATCCCGGCATTTCGCCCGGTCTTCTCTCGCCGGCCTTTATTTCCGTTCCGTCATCCCCGACTACTTCCTCGCCGGACCTGCTCTTTCATCCCTATATCGACATAACGCGTATTTACCAGGTATACAGTCGATAGTTTTGTTGAAGTAATATCGCCATCGAGATGATAAAAAAGCGAGCAATATTTTCCACATTGACCAAGTCTCGTTTCAACTTTACGGACGGAATTGAATAGATTTGCGGGGCAAACAAAAATAATTTTCACGTATTTTGTTCCATTTCCAATATGAAATTTAAAAGCGCTCGATGCAAACATTGGAAATTGTCGGAGATGAAACTGTTTTTTGTTGTTTTTTTCAATCTTTTAAACACTGGGAATCTTTTTAATCTCTGATAAACCTCTGAATGCGGCATTGCGCGATTGTATAGTATTTTTGAAAATAGTGATCGATATAGCATTTCGAAACGAAATAATACACATTGCTTTTATTTCGACTTAAATGAGAATATAAAGTGACTCGCGATCGAATTTATTGTATGCAGAGATTTAACAATATAAAAAATTATATAATTTGGAAAAATTATATTTACAATTAAATTATATATTTTATAAATTAATTTTGTAAATAATTTGAAAAAAACAATTAGAGAAAATTATATTATAATTTGGAAAAAAGTTACATCGAAAAAAATCTTCCGCGTGTCTCGAGAAAAAAAAAAGAATCATTCGCATTAGCATTGCAAGGAGATGCTTCGATTTATGTTTAAGAGGCTTTTAAAATTCTCGTGCTGCGCACGGACGCGCAGACGAAGAAAGGACGAGAAGAAACGGATTGTGTTTCGCCTGATCGCGGTTATGCTCACAACGCGTGACGGAGAATTCTGATGGATCGTGGTCGCGGATCGTTACGGCGTAATTGTCCCGCGGGTGGACCTGATCGACAGATATGTCCGGCCGACTAGAAAGGTCAATTTCATGTTTCAGCGATCGTTATGTCGGGGAGATGCATGTCAAAGGTGCCGGGTGTCGCAATCGAATCCCATCGATGCTTTCAACGCGCGGCGACGACCCTCTTCAAAGCCTCTTAATCGCGCATGATACTCGATCGAGTATCGCTGTGAAAAGTAACAATACGCCCGGAACAACATCTCGCGTGTCTCTGCGATTGAATCTCGCGTGATTTGTAAAGAGAGGACGCTCTTCGATATTTCTCGAGAGAGCATTCGACTTTCGAATTAATATCTCTTTCCACCGGGGAGAGATAATAAGAATACACATGGATCAAATATTTTTTTTCTCCTCTTAAGATAACTTTTTTTTATTATAGTAAAGCTTTTCGGGAGTTATTCAAGATGGCCTACATATGTGCTGAATTATTTATTACTTATGTTATAATTGACTATTAGTAGTATATTTTAGCAATGCAATAATATTAAATTAATAGGACAAGATGTAGGATTCATAAAATAAGAGAGATTCTTACGATATAGATAAACGATATTCGAAGTATCGCAATACATATATACACATATTATGATTAATGGTACCCTTTTAAAAATCACCAGAGTGAGAGAAAACTCCTCTATGAAATGCAATAGTAGTAGTTTGAAACCTAGATACTGAACGCGATCGCATTTTCGGTCCTACGACGATTAATAGCGATTTTTCGTGGTACCCTTCTTCCGTCGAATGAACGAATGAACGAAGGGAGAGGCCTGCGTCTCTTTTCACGAAAGGACCGCGAACGGAAGTTGCTAGAGGCGGCGCGCCCACGGTGGGTGGGCCGCGAGCTGAATTAAAATTGATGGATAAGGGCAGACAGCTTCGCAATTTTCGTCGAATTAACCTCACCGTATTACTTTGCGTTATAGAGTCCTGCCCTCGGTCCTCTCTTCGATTGCTCTCTCTCTCTTTCTCTCCTTCGAGTTCCCGAATCCTTGTTGAGAATCTCGGGGGCACGCGGCACTTTTTATTAGCGCGGGATCTGAGATTCGTATTGTGATTGAACGAGTGGAATTTTCGGCCGTTCTGCGCGAACGATTTATTTGGCGGAAAAATTAATAAGTCGTCGTCTGAATTTGAATTCGACTATATATATGCACTTAAACATATTTTTTTCTGTCAAAATATTCTATAAAAAAAAGGAGGACATAATTTTATATTATAAAATATTTATAAATTGCGTGTCTGTAATATCTAGTCAATTCTTCAATTAATTTTCTTGTTAGCTTGCTTTTTCTGCCATGACTTATTTATTTATTTTTTGACATGATTGATGCACTCTTTTTTCTGAATATTCACTTTCGTCGTATGGTGTAAAATTAATGACTTGTTTATATATCTTGATCAATTCTTGGAACTTTTTAATGCATTTTTTTAAGATAATATTCTTAAAAGATGTATTTTTCATAAAATGTAAAAATAATCGAATTTATGAAAGTGCTAGAGAAAGAGAGATCTTCCCTCTTAAACGAAAAGGTCGTCATCTGCTTCTTCGCAGAACATTTAAATATTTCAAGACTGGTACACGATTCTGACGTGACATTTCATCAACGTCAGCGAGCGAATATTTGAACCATTAATCGTTTCGCTCTTGCGGTCTCATTCGCGAGGCTAATTTATAACATCCTTTTTTCAAACGCGATTGCCGTTTTAAAGCGAATCAACGTCTGTTTTCTCCCAAACTGTATCTTCCAAATGATTGAAGTAATTCTCGACTGGCTGGTGATATCGACTTACACCATTTATTATAGGCTCCAGCAAACTTTTATCGAACTTTTTTCGAATGAATACGAGAATCGAGAAGCCTCACTTGTTAATTACATGAACGGAAACGTCTAAAAAGACCGAGATCTCTCGCCTCTTTTTTTCCTCTCTCTCCCATCGATGGCCGATCCGCGATAAATGTCTTCATGCGATCCGCCGCAAACGTAGTGCGGGCCGTGCCCTCGTATCTCGCCAGCGGCCATTTCTCAAAACGTTCCTGAAGTAAACTGTTGCAAATTAAGGTTGCACAAGGAGCCAACGGTCATTTCTCAAGCTGTCTTCCCGCATAAATTATTGCAAACGAAACCCCGCGACGAAAGAAACGCATAAAGTGCCTCCTCTACGGCTCTCTCTCTCCTTGCGCTCTCGACGTTTCGCTCTCCTGTGTGTTCCCCTTTCTCTTTCCCGTACGGCTCTTTTTCTCTTTCGAACATTCTGCCATTTCTCCGTTTCCCCACCCGGGACTCTCTTGATATAACCGAGGTATGCGACTAATCCATCGGATAAAAGAAATAATTCGACGCGACCGCGAGACGCCATTTCGACAACTCGTTCGAAAACTCTCGATTATCTGGCAGTGTCGAGCAGCGTCATAAATTAAGGGAAGTTTTCGGCTCTCATTGTTTACCCGGCGTAATTGAGAGCCGGCGGAAATAGGGTACCGAGAATTAATGGAGTATTTTAATTTATACAATCTGGTATTCTAATATTCCGATGGTTCGCTTTACCTATCTGAAATGGAAAAGAAAAACTGCTAAAGGAATTAAAGCAAAATATATAAGTTTATTGCTAAGTTTTTTCGTTTAACTTTTTTTTAAACTCTATATTTTCTGCCGTATACTGGAAAGTAAGAAAAGTGAGATCTTGGAATTCACTACGCTCTTAAAATGTATATACCTGATGGCACTCAACTCCTTCCTTTTTGTAGTCAAAATTTACATTGTTCGAAAGAATCTTTCCAATCCTTCCTAATCCTTTCCAACATTTCCTGTCCTCGTGGTGAAAAAGTAGAAATTTAGTTTACGTGCCGCTCGTCAAGTGGATTAGTTTTTCCTGTCTTCGAGATTATACACCTACCTGTCAAACTGACACCTTTTACCTAGTTCCCTTAACCGCTTTTCCTTCGATTCCGGAGACAATAGCACCGTAACCATTCGATCAGCATAAATTAGAATAAATAACGACGTTTACAATTCTTTATATTTAACATAAATTATAAAATGAAATCCCTGGTCCTCTGATTAAATCGGTTAAATCATTTGGTTATGAAATTATCTTTGAACTAGCTACGAATAATTTATAATAATATTTAAATTTTCTACATAAAGAAACAAATTCCATATATAAATATATTATTTAACAAATTATGTGTCTAATAAAATTAAATTGTACAAAGAAATATAGATATAAATATATTTTCTTGACAGATATTTTTAATACTGAAAGGACTTTAAAGCATTGAAAATATAATACTTACAAAGAATTAAATCAATTAAATCAGAACAATTAAATTAATTTTTTACAAATCAAATGTAAATTTAGGTAAAAGATATATCATCAATGCAACTGTTTGCTTATTGTTTTCCTTTTTCTTTTTCTTGAAGAAATTTATCCCGTTTAGAATATCACATTTTCTCTTTTCAAAAAAAGACTTTTTTTTGCAAAATTTATTGATTTGCAGCAGTAATTCTTACGTGACCTAAAGAGACAAAGTAACATCCGGAGGAAAACTAACGGTAGAAGAGACTTTCTCAATTTTTTGCTCCAGTTTTTGCTCTAATTTTAGTCAGCAGGATCAATTCTGATTCAATAGTCAGAAGTGCATTTGGGGAAAGTTCTCCTATTAACGGATATAACGTCATGCTTTTTCGAAATTATCTTTTACGATCGGTAATAATTTTTCCGAAACCTACTGGAAATAGTTTTCTTTCCAACATTTAACCGTTTGCCGTTTTCGGCGAACAATAGGGTGATTAAGAAAGTGTGTCATCTAGAAAAGCTCAGTCTTTTCTACAAAACCCTTGATCCCTATCTTTGTAATTTTATCGGTTGTTAAACACACAAAGAACTCAGTTTCAACCATGATGTTCATTTTCAGGTTGCACTAATTTATAACACAGTTTTTTAAGATTTGTCAAATTATATAAATGCATGTATGTAAGCTTATAACTTATAAAATTCACTTTAAGTTTTAAATTATAAAATTATTTAAAATAGGGATTTTACAAAATTGATAAAAATCTTGTCTATATATTTATATTATGCGCCAGATGAAATCTATATACAATTTCTATATTTTAAATAAATTTATCTCTAATATATGTGGACTACCGCATAATTCAACAAGAATTTAATTTCGTATAAGATATAATATTCTTGGCTGAGTGGGCACACGTGAGTACATTAGTGTTCTATAAATCTGGTTATTATCATTCGAAATCATTCGAAATTTCCAGACCGCGATGTATAATCGAGTCGACTAACACGGCTACACCGGAGAAGGCACAGTTCTCGTTGATCTTTTGCGGGCTATGAATTAACGCGACATGGCATACCGTTCTCTTTCCCCGCTTGCGGGCTTTTAAGAGCGAGAGTGCTTCCTTGACTTACGATCGGCACTAGCTCGCATCCTGTTATAATCTCGCACGCGTCGTGCTTTTCTTTCTAATTCTGGCGTGCTCTTGTGTTCTACTTTAGAATGGCATCCTTAGCAAGTTTTCCCGCGATTATATGTGCTCGCCTAAATTATGAATAATTTTTTTCTAACAAATTTGGAGTCGACTTTTACCCAACCAACATTTAAATCCCACCCATCTAATTGTTTGTGTGAAATATTTCAACTAATTAAAAAAGAAATTTTAGATTTTGTAAAATTTCTATTGGGCAAATTTTATTGTATTATTATTAATTCTTCTGTTATTTTCTTTAATAAATAATCTCTTTTCTTTAATTTGTACATATGAAATAATGTATTAAATTTTTTTTATATTAATTTAATTCTCTGTTTTTTTTATTTATTAATTCTTTTAAAATAATTTGATTTTCTTTTAAGTTAATTTTGTTACATTAATTTATTACTTATTTATTTACTTTTAAAAAGTATTAAGTGAAATTTGCATTACTCTTTTCTCAAAACTCAAGTAATTTCCATATAAGATTAACTTCAGCGCGCTTTGGTACCTACTTTGCCTTACGACATTCACGCGTGCTTGAGTTTCTACGATATACACTCGAATACATGGGCCTCATCGAGAAACGATCATTATCCTTCGCTCTCTCATGATGATCCGAAACACGCTTTCTCTTTCCTTCTTTTGAAAACCCCAAAGAACCGGTATCTACTCATGGACAGACAGTCATGTTGATCATTAGTCGGACTAATGCTTCAAATTTTATCGAATGTTGCGTGCTTCCACCCACTGAAGCGTCGAATCGTTAATATTACTGTAGAAACGTATCTGTTTTGCATTTTGTACGTGTTACGGTTTCTCTCTTCTTCTCTTCTTCTCCTCTTCTCTCCTCGTTTCTCGTCTGATTTTCTAATTAACGCGGGCTCCGCCAAAACTCGAGATAAGGGTCGGACCTCGTTAGGCGGAAATCGGCAGCGTTTCTCAGATTAATGTTCACCAGTGCGAATGATAGCGATTTAACAAACGAAAGCACACAAGTAATATCGTGACATGTTATTTTATCGCACAAACATTTAATAACGATTAAACGCTACACGATAGTCTTGCAATAATATCCTTGCAAATTACAGTTACGTTTGCACGTACCATTTATTAACACACTCGGATTTATTAATCGAATAAATAATAAATGATTGTCATTAGGTCATTAATGATAAATGCTTTCGTCTGCAAGCCTAAATAATAGGTACCGATGATGATGATCGATGCGTCTTGCATTTTTGCTTATTCCCTCGTTTATTTATTATTTAGAGAATTTTAGATTACTTTCTCCAGATACAGATTCTCGCTTTAGGGCCTGGTTTTAATAAAGCTGAGTCATACGGAGAGATGTTTAAATCCTTCTCAAACAAACCCGGGCCGGTCCTTGATCGTTGACCCGCGATCCGTTTGTTACACATCTCGCCCGCGCATTCTCTCCTCTCCGCTTGTCCTTCACCCTCAGCCTCTTCGCTTTCCTCGTCTTCTTTCTCCGTCTCCAGTGTGTAAAGCAGTCTCGCACGAGAGCGCGGCACAATGGAGGTATTAAATGGATGTAAGGTAGTGGGTAAAGCGGCGCTCTGGCCAGAAATACGTGAGCGTATCTCGAGCAACGCATCACGAAAATGAAAGTGCTTCGCAAATATTGGTCGCCATCGACCTTAGCAGTCGAGGAGATGAGAAAGGAAGCCGGAGAAAAAGTCAAATCTTATGTACATATTCTCGAAACACACATACGCACGCTGGTTTGAGCGCTTTTTAAAAGAGCTTTACTTCCTTTTGAGCGGGTCCATTTGAGCGAGTAACCGCAGATGCATCCCGGAAGACAGGTGCCGCGATTCTCTGGGAAAATATATCGTACCGCTCTGCGGAAAAATCGGTTACCTGAGGTTTGGTTCGGGAAAACATCAACAAACCTATCTCGACGTTTATTAGACTGTCGTAATAAATTCCTAACGATACTTAACGACGTGTCTTTTTCATATCCTAATGGAACATAATTTTGTAATCATCATTTTTGAATTATAGGCTATCGCAGGTAAAATTCTTGACATCTTATAATGAATAGCACCGATATTCTTTTGTCGGAGGGCATTTTTTTTCCTCGAGGATTTTATTAATCGTTAGACCGTCTGGAAACAGGTGCAAAGATTTTAGAGTAGCATTTTCTAAATTTGCCGAAAACTTGCGGATAGTGTGGCGTATCCTCGATTTATATTTACTACACGCGAGGACATGGAATCACAAGTGAAAGAGAGGATGAGTCACGCTCGAGGGACCTCGCAACTCGATAATAATTATATGAAATTTATTAGCACAATCACGTATGAAGCACGTATGAAAGTGATGATCGAAAAACGTTTTCGATACGATAGACTATTTCTCGAGGTATATTTCTCGACATATAACGAGAATCTCTTTCGTAACGTGTACGAACGGTTGTTACGAGTTGACCGATAGCTCGTAGATTGCTATCCTATCCTCGCCGATAGGTCACTGATCCTACGAAATGATCCCGCTCGGAGAAAACGGATTATCATATGTTAATAAGTCCCGAAGAACCGAAAGACCCGGCTACGCCTAATTTGCGAGGTAATCGCGATCTTTGCTCGCACAATACGAAATTCTCAACGGCCATCGATCATCATTATTTATCGCCGTTCGCCAAATTCGTATCGCGCGCACACACTCACTTACGTCGCGAAAGAGGAGAGAAGAGGAAGAGACGCGCGTGTGAAAGTATATACACGCATTCACTCGCCGGCAGGGTCCAATCCATTTTGCTTCATTACGGCGTTCCTCTCGCGAGAGGCTCTTCTTCCTGACCCTGCCTTGAACTATGATTGGACACGTTACATCGATCCTCGTCGATCCTGATTCGAGGCGTCTCGGGCGCGCGCGCGTGCATAAACGCTTCTCGTCTCTTCTCACCTTCGTCAATCGCGCTGACGATATCGCCTCGTATCGGCCCCGCGGCCTTTCCGCGAGCAAAATGGAGAAGGATACGAAGAGTAGACGGCGGGATCGATCGATCGATCGACCGACCCGCCGTTATTCTCGATCGAGCTGCTCAACGAGCTCCTCTTCTCCCTCTCTGCACCTGTGGATCTCCGCCGCGCGAGAAACGCGAGCCGCGCGATGCCCCGAGGATCCATTAGCCATTAACCGACGCTCATGCGCCCGTCAACTTGTCAACGGCGGAACAATGCGTCCGCGAGGATGGAAATCGATTTTTACGCTTCCCTTTTACGACGGACGCCCCATCGTTTCTCGGCCTACTCGCGAGTAGACTATTCTTTCCGCGACGCGCGTCAGCGCGAACTCTCGCCCCACGCACCTTATCACCGAGAGAATTTTCTCTTAGAATTTACTTTGAAAATCATGGTAATCGTGGGACAATATGGTGTGGGAAGAATTTTATGAGAATTTCTCTGATTAATATTTATCACAATAAAAATAATAATATAATTATATAATATTGTGATAGATATTACGATTACCATGATTTTCAGGGTAAATTCTAAAAGAAAATTCTCTCTGTATACTTATGTAAGCAATTCATCATTTCTCTCGCGGTCCCGATGACGTTTGTTAACAATAGTATCGATTTTCAAAAGAATTTGCATTTTTCTTCCCGCACTAAATATATTTTTAAAAAAGAATCTGGAAAAAATACCTATTCTAAGATTCTAATAAATAAACTTGAAAATAAGTAAGGATATTTTCCGCGATAGTTTTGTTTATTGGTTTCTTTTATTAATTTCTCTTTCATCATTATGTAAAAAATACATTGAGGCAATATATAGGTCAGATTCAAGCTTTATCGTAGATATATACATGGCCGGGAGTGGCGAAACGTGTCTGTTTAATCGCCCGTGATCGTAGAGAAAAATCCACAAAGCTACGAAGACGTTTTCCAATATTTTTCCATGTGCTATGCTACTGATTTCGTTTCGGCATTTGGGAACCAGCGATGTGCAGACGTTGAGACAATGGTTCCTCCCGTCATTCTTCATTGTTTCGGCGGCGCGTCTGGAATCTTAAGAGACTACCCCATTATTATACATCCATCCGGAGAGAGGGACCCTCTTCGTGTAATCCCCAAAATAAATTGACGAGCACAGAAGACACCTGCGTGAAATCAGGCGGCTTCTAAAAACGCTTGCGCGAGATCTCACTAATCAAATTTTATGAGCTTTCTTAATTTTGAACCGCATTTCATAGATGTGCATAAAATATTGCATAATATTTATGTCACTCCGTGCTTTCTTCTTGTTAAGAGTCTATATGGTATTCCGATATGTAACTAGTAATCATTTCTATCATTTAAGCATATAATTTTATACGTGCTAAAAAAAGTTTCGCATTATAATTTAAAATATTTTTGCACCATCTAAATATTTTTAAACGCGATTCAATAAAGCGGGAAGAAATCTTTTACGAAAAAATCGAACGAGTCTCGCCAACATGAAAAACCGGCTACTTCATTTTATTTACTCACTAATGGATCCTAATCATTCTTACAAAACACGCGCGCACTCGACACGTGTAGCTAAAATCGTTCCTCTCGCGCTGACGTCACGGATCGAAAGCACCGGTCGCTTCCTCTATCTTGAACGGACCTCCGTCGTACGTGCTTATGTTACATCATTACGCATTTGAATGCTCGACAAATTATGCTCAAGTGCCGCATACATCGACGCGGCGATGTGTCACGGCGCGTGAGCGAACAACAACCTCGGAATCTCTTTCACAACTCTTTGACGCCGCGTTCGGACGACGCTTTTCACGAGAATCGAACAAGTATTGTAGCATAAATACGCGCGGGACGAGTACCTGTACGTGTGCCAGGTATCGCATAATCACGGGTAAATTTCTGTCGATGGGCAGAAAGCATAATGACTCGGCTACCATAGATCGGATACTGCATTACGAAAGAACGAAGGTGTACATGTATTTTAATTTTTCTCTTTCTATTTTTCTTTTTGCTCTATCCACGCATGCAGACGTGAGTAACCGATACCCACCATATCGAACCAAGAGAGAGAGGGACAGAAAGAAACACAATGGCAAATGGTATTCTATTATTCCAGATAGGCCCCGCGCGCATCTCTCCTTCGTTGCTGCACGGGGTCCGAGGAATGCAGGCATGAAATCATTCTCCAATATCTCACCGTAGGACTCTTCTCCCTTCTCGGCCTCCCCTCGCCGCAACCACCGCGTCCTGTAACCCGAAAGTAAATCCTAACCACTGGCATCCCCCACGTCGCGCGATACGCCCCTGTCTGCGCCGGTCATTCATCACTCTCGTCTAATAATCCTCTTTGCTCGTCGAGGTAACATTAATTGTGGCATGAGATGCATCGCGCTGAATGCGGCGGACACGTGTCGAGATGCGCCCCGAACGATGATGATCGATACTCCGCTTTTTTTCGCGGTTTTCACTTTAGCCTGGATTATGGTGCTTCGGTTCCTTTTATTTCTTGTCATCTATAAGAGCCCGCGTTTAAGATTGAATGGCGCTCGTCCGAGTCCTTTGAACGGTCCCTTTTACGCTCGACAGTTTTAACATTGTAGCCTTGACCGAAATTATGGGGAATGTTTTGATAAATTATGGCGAGTCAAACTAATCACTGAAGATATCAAATTGTAGTAAATATTTTAAAATATATAATAGATATTATATAGAGTATGATATGTAATAGATGAATATAGAGTTGCTCTCTAAAGAGGTTTCTTTTTTAAATGTATTAAAGTTTTAAATTTATACGCAGAGAGAATTTTCTCTTAGAATTTATTCTGAAAATCATGGTAATCGTGAGACAATATGGTATATGGAAAGAATTTTATGAGAATTTCTCTGATTAATATTTATCACAATAAAAATAATATCTTAAAACCTCTATAAAACATGTTTAATTAATTTTACTATGCAGTTTAGTAAAATTAATCAAACGTGTGTATGTGTGTGTTTTATATTTTATTGTGAGAGATTTTTATTGTGATGAATATTAATCAGAGAAATTCTCATATAATTCTTTCCATACCATATTCTCCTACAATTACCATGATTTTCAGGGTAAATTCTACAAGAGAAAATTCTCTCAGTGTATAAATGCATTAATTAATTTAGCTTTCACTTGTAATTTATTAAAAATACGACATTATTTCTTACATAACAATTTATTTCATCGCAAACTACAGAATTATGGTGGAATTTTCTTTTTTTACACATGGGTTGAGTTAGAGAGAAAGATGATTATATTCAAAATTTTTTTCCCTTTCTTTTTTCACTCTTTCCCTTCGTGTTACAGTTCGAAGAGAATAAGAAATTGCGGGCAATGGTTCGGAAACAGGTTCTATCCGATCCCGCGTTTTTTCGTGGCTCATCGTTTGTTCGCTCCGTTATTTCCGATTCTGGAAATGTTTGCTTTCTGTAACGAACGCCCGTTGCGAGATATTCACCGTTATTTTCATGTTCTTCTGAAGTTTTTTTGAAAGAAAAAAAAAGAAAAACGTAAATGAAAATATCGGTGATATTAATTCGCGAATTTTAACTATCTCTTCATATAGTCGTCCGTATTTATTTTACGATAGACAGGAAATACGAGAACATATGCATACATGCGGTGCGAAGAAAATTTCTATCTCGCGCTATCTTTACGATTATAAAATAAATTATTATTGCGAGAGTTCTCGCATAGGTCATTCTCTCGCGACATAAATTCATATAAAGGAAACAATATTCCTTGCAGTGTTGCAGACGAAAATTGACAATGTATTGTTGTATATGATGCTAAAACTTGTTTGTTTCGACCGATTATAATTTGTGCTCGAAAATATTTACGCCGATATATCGCATGATATAATAGAATATCCAACCGCGATACTCGTGCAAATTTAACGCTCCATTTATTCGTGGCCGAGCATTCGATTCTACTCTACCTGTTCGTAGACGTGGAATATTATTCCGTGCATGTGACAGGTGCACATCACCCATACGTTACGGAAGAGGCTCTCTCTTCGCTCTTTCGCATGAGAACGGAGCAGGTTCTATGCGATAATTCCACCTGCTGTAAACAATGACGATGACGGCGATGAGTCACGTCTCGAGAAGTGTAAATTTGCAGATTGCAGATATATTCGAGACACATTTACCCTAACTCTTCTGCGTGATTCGACTCACTTACCCGTAATTCTTGATATACGAGAGAGTTCAGAACTTCGACTCCATTTAGCCATGACCCATAAACCCGGTAAGTCTCGGAGCGACGAGGCGGTCAGTCGGAGCTCGACAAAAAAAAGTACTGTAACGGTGTCTCATTAACGCCGCGCGCGTATCCCACTTTGTGAAGAGGTTGCCTAGGTAGTGTAGCCAAGTTGCCGCGACTCAAAGGGTGCGAAATAATTGAGACTCACTCGAGGGAAGAGGGGAGAAGTGCGGACGATCACGGGAAAAGAGAGCGGAAAGCCTTTCGAGAAGAGCGTATCGCGCGAGAGTCATCATCTTCTGCCTATCGACCATATCCGCGCGTATATCTCTCGCTTTCACTCCCTCGTCAGCTGTTCTCCCTTGGAACCCTTCCGTATTTCCATGGACGATACCCCGCGGTGAGTTTGAATGCTCCGCGATGCTCCACCTCCGTAAACACGCGTGATTCGTCCCTTCATGAAGAGATAGAGTGAGCCAGACACGCGGGAATCGCGGGGGATGATGGCACTCTCCGGCTGGATTATAAAAGGAGAAAGATTTACAGCCCTCGTACGAGATTCATATACACTTCGCACCTACACCATACCGCCTACGGGTGGCATCAAAGAGTACGTCGTCCCCCTTTTTCCTCTTCCAACATTCCTTCTTCTTCAGAATTGAATCTCTGTTTTTCGCCTTTCCGCGCCCGGAAAGTGCCGAGGGAGAGCCGTTGATGGCGCGAACAAGAGATGTCCCTGCGTTTCATCGTAATCGAACCTCTCCTTGCATCCGCCTCTAAAATCGAAGATGAAGGAGAATACTAAAGCGACGAGAATCCGTACTGTATTAATGATTCTCTAAAAAGACGCGCTGCTGTATGTAACGTTAAATGAATGCATATATGTGCTACACACTTTTTTTCTATCCGAGACAAATTTATCATGGTGGTCGCTTTTCTTAATGACTGTCAAACTATCCCCCTTTTTCCCCTTGGGAATTGGAGAAACGTTTGAGCTCGGCAATACTGTAGCCGAAATTACGTCTGGCATGACAGTCGAGATTGTTTGATCTGTTTTGTGTCAGTCCTATATCTAGATAAAATATCAGATCCAAAAAAATATTAAAGCAGAACTTTATATGAAAAATTCAAAAATGAAAGATTTTATGGAACTTTTACAACTATTTTATCTATATAAAAGACAACTAATGCCTTTTTTGCAGCTTAGGAGAAAATGTAATATATTCGAGTATAAAACATTTATTCCTTTTAAATTGCGAGAAATAATATATGAAACTTTTTTAATCTTTAACATTTTACATCGTTAATCTTTAATCATTATTATTATTTAGTATCTTTTTCACAAGTTTAAAAAATAGATATCACATGTTTTATTCAATTTGAAATGACGTGAAATCTGTTATAAATGGCTACATTATGCATTCTTTTTTTAAATTGCAAAAAATAATACGAACTATATTTTAATCTTTAATACTTTAAATTATTATTATTACTTAGGATTATTTGCACAAGTTTAAAGAATATTTATCATATGTTTTATACGTCTTAAATACACGAAAATTACTGCCGCACATGACTTAATTCATAATCATTATTCTTTTCGCAATTAGTATGAGTTAATCACGAAATTCTCACCAAACATTTAAAGTTAAAGATCACATTTAGAGTTATAATAAATCGCTACACAAAATATTCTTTTTGTACATTGCCAGAAATAATATAAACTATTTTTTAATACTATACATCATTAAACTTTAAATCATTATTATTATTTAGCACCATTTTCACAAGTTTTTAAAGAATATATATCACATATTTTATACGATTTAAATTAAATACACGACGAAACCTCTCATAAATCGCTGGATTTTATATTCCTTTATTCGAGTAGAGCATTTTGGACCAGTTTAGGATAGCTGTAAAAAAAGCGCATTCAGAGAAAATTTTGTCATTGTAACCGCAACGTTCTTTCCACCGAACGAGCGCGCTCTTGTACAGAGAGAGAAGTTGAAGAGAGTCGCTCCAAAACTCACATCTCGCGAGCGAGCGGCGTAATACCGCGTAGCCAGCAAGAGCCAAGGAGTTCGAGAGTAGGATTCGGCCGACATCGTGCGAGTCCGTCGACGCTCGACTTTCGAGCCGCCGCAAACCGAGTCTGCCGACGCGAGACGAACCGTTCGCTCGACAGACGCGTCCGCGACGCCGAACAGCGAAGTTGTGTTTATTTAGTCCGTCGACCAGAGAGATAGCCGTATCTCTCGGACATTCGCGTCTTATACTCTAACTCGATTCGACGGTCGTCGTGGCTGCGAGAAATCGATAATTGTGACGTATCGATGTAACGTTGGTGTTTTCGTCGCGCGCGTTCCTTCTTCGACAGATTTTTTGCCGGTCGGATACCTTCTCGGAATTCCGTGGGAATTTTCGTCGCGAGTGTGACTTTGAAAGTGCTATCCGACGTCTAGAGGATACTGTAGAGTGTCCTGTGCTCGAGAGGGATAATATCGCCCTGATGTTGTGAGATTCCAGTATTATCCATCGCAGTGAGATTTTTACTCCGTGCGACTAAGAATCGGAATATCCGCGAATATCGGCAGTTTCTCGTCACTTCGCGTCTCGACGGATATGTGGTGGCACCAGGAGTCTCTCTCTCGAGACGGTGCGCTTCTTGAAAAGTGTTAGAAAAGTTCTGAATCCGCCGATCTAGAGCGTCGTTTCACGGAATACTGATTTTTACACATTTAACGCATTCCCGAGAATCGGCTTCGACACCCTCAATCCTGAACATGCCGAGTGTTATCGCCTGCATTCGGCGTATCGAGTGATCGACGGCGAGCGACGGGTAGCTAACTTCGCGCTGTGCAACAATCCCAACTGAAGAACGCAACGTTCGCGGCGCGTTTTCGCGTTTACGTAGCAGCGGCCGCGGTCGGCTGTGTATCGTCGCTGTATCATTTTCGCAGAATCTCGGGGGAAAAACTGAACCAATGAACGGCCTGGTAAGCTACGCTCCGGGCGAGAGAAACACGGGCTGGATCCATGGAACCGGCGCTATCATCTCGGATACCATCGACAACGGCGCGCCGAGAGAAACGAATCGCGTCTGATCGCTCCGATACTTAGATACGTGCGAGAACTCAAATTCTCGTCGAGTACGTTCCAAGATCTACGGATCCCTTCTTTTCGACTATATTGAGACCCGCGTCGCGAGGATCGTTGGGCCGGATTTTTTCGGCATGACGGTGTAAAAGCGACGGAGATAATTCCGGGATAAGGTGGATAAGGGAGGATCGACTCGTCGACGAGGAAAAAGAAAAAGCAACGGTCCAAAGTGGAGTGTGCATGTGGCGGAGGAAGTGCGACAGTGGTGGAAGAAGTAGGTGGTCGTTGTGGACGACTGCAACGAGGTCGCGGGCGAAAGTGCAACGGGTGCTGTTGTTGGTGTCGGTGGTGGTTGTTGTCGAGTCCGAGTGCCCGTGGTGACGGTGCTGGTCGTCGTCCACGTTGTTACCATGGTTTCCACGTCCTTCGTAACTCTGGTGTTCCTCGTGTGTCTACAAACGGTGCTACTGTCGACCGTCAGCAACTGCGCCAAGACGATCAGCATGTACTGGAACACCACCAATTCCATGTAAGTGCGAGAAAAAAAAAATGTGTAACTCGTTCTTTCTAATCGCCGATTCCCCAGGAGTCCATCACGAATAATTCTCGAATGCGAGCGAAAGAACGCGAGTTTTCCGCGAATTTGCGATCGCGTTTGTTTCTTTCACACTCACCGAGATAAGAAATTCTCGGACGAGAAAAGTGATAAAAGTTTGGCGAGAATTTCGTGATTAACTCATTAATTGAGGAGGACACGAAAAGAATATAATTCATATGCGACAGTAGGTTTTTTCTTGAATAACCCTCTTATAGAAAAAAAACTGCATATTTTTGATAACGAAATGCATAATATTCGAAAATTCTGCAAAACAAACTTTAAATTCCTATAAAATAATTTTGCTAATTAATCTTTTTTTAAATTGGAATCATGTGTGGACCAAAACTACATATTCGCGTGAAGTATTAAAATTAAAAATTCTCATCGGACATTTAACTCTAAATGTGATCTTCAACTTTAAAAGTTTGACGAGAATTTCGTGATTAACTCGTTAATTGAGGAGGACATGAAAAGAATAATTCATATGCGGCAGTAGGTTTTTTCTTGAATAACCCTCTTATAGAAAAAAAACTGCATATTTTTGATAACGAAATGCATAATATTCGAAAATTCTGCAAAACAAACTTTAAATTCCTATAAAATAATTTTGCTAATTAATCTTTTTTTAAATTGGAATCATATGTGTGGACCAAAATTACATATTCGCGTGAAGTATTAAAATTAAAAATTCTCATCGGACATTTAACTCTAAATGTGATCTTCAACTTTAAAAGTTTGACGAGAATTTCGTGATTAACTCGTTAATTGAGGAGGACATGAAAAGAATATAATTCATATGCGACAGTAGGTTTTTTCTTGAATAACCCTCTTATAGAAAAAAAACTGCATATTTTTGATAACGAAATGCATAATATTCGAAAATTCTGCAAAACAAACTATAAATTCCTATAAAATAATTTTGTTAATTAATCTTTTTTTAAATTGGAATCATATGTGTGGTGGACCAAAACTACATATTCGCGTGAAGTATTAAAACTAAAAATTCTCATCGGACATTTAACTCTAAATGTGATCTTTAACTTTAAAAGTTTGACGAGAATTTCGTGATTAACTCGTTAATTGAGGAGGACATGAAAAGAATAATTCATATGCGGCAGTAGGTTTTTTCTTGAATAACCCTCTTATAGAAAAAAAACTGCATATTTTTGATAACGAAATGCATAATATTCGAAAATTCTGCAAAACAAACTATAAATTCCTATAAAATAATTTTGCTAATTAATCTTTTTTTAAATTGGAATCATATGTGTGGACCGAAACTACATATTCGCGTAAAGTATTAAAATTAAAAATTCTCATCGGACATTTAACTCTAAATGTGATCTTCAACTTTAAAAGTTTGGTGAGAATTTCGTGATTAACTCACTAATTGTGAGGATGCGAAAAGAATAATGATTATGAATTAAATCATATGCGGCAGTAGTTTTTTTCTTGAACAATCTTATTTTATAGAAATCTGCATATTTTTTTATAACGAAATATATCTTATTCGGAAATTTTGCAAAACAAACTATAAATTCCTATAAAATAATTTTACTAATGAATCTTTTTTTAAATTGGAATCATATGTGTGGATCAAAACTACATATTCGCGTGAAGTATTAAAAACTCTTATCAGATTTAACTCTTAAATGTCCGATGACCTTTCAATCTCAATTCTAAATGCGACATAAGAATTCCTATAAAATTTCTATAAAATAAACATTTTGCTAATCTTTTTCTTAATTGAAATTATATGTGCGGATCAGAACCATATTAAAAATATAAAATATTAAAAGTAAAATATTAAAAACTTTTATGGGATATATTTAACTCTTAAATGTCTGATGATCTTTCGATCTCAATTATAAATGCGACATAAGAATTTGATACTCGCTCTTAGTATTAAAAATATGCGCAATGAAAAAATTATTAAATCTCTTCGTGACACGTTTCACAAAACAAAACAAAAAAAAAAATACCTGCATACAGCTGCATGTGAACGGAACAGACTCAACTTTAACCTCTCCTCGTACTGGCATATTGCTTAGAAATTTCCGTAAAACTCGAGGTCTCGCGACAGATCTTTTCCCGACATTTTTCTCTGCCATCGCCCCTATGTCGCAATCTTTCCTCTTGTCGCTAGCTATATAGGAATCGCGAAGAGAACTATACGTGCATTTGGCGCGTGTGCCAAGACGTTTAAGGCCATATCCGTGTGTGTGTATGTTTGCAAGCGAGCATTTTGCCGGCGAATCGATTTCTCACGGCGGGATCCGACCGGCGTCGTCGTCGTCGTCGTCGTCGTCGTCGTCGTCGTTTCGAATAACAGCCACCCTTCCCTCTCCCTCGTTCGGTTGATTCCTCGTTCCATCCACTTCCGGCGTGCTTTTATCGTGCCGGGCGTGGTATCATCGCGTCTGCCAAAATTGCGGCAGCCGCCGCATATATGTGTGTATATGTACGTACGACTTTAATGCGCCGGCGAATTGGCCGATCCCCGGTCGTGGCGAGGATTTCCTTCGTGACGTCCAAATTGCAGGCGATCGCGGAGAAAAAGAGAGGCGGAAGCGACGTGTCAGAAGCGCGCCGGGATTATGGCAGGCGCAATATTGTAGCCGATGCTGCTGCTGCTTTTGCTGCTGCTGCAGTCGCGAACGTAGATAGAAGGTTCGATGCAAATCGGAGGAAAGTTCGTTGTAACGGTAGTGGTAACCAATCCTGTGATTGACGGAAGAGAGAGAGAGAGAGATAATTTCGTAAACTAAAAAGTCCGGAACTTTTCGGTTATCGGTAAAATTCCTGTAAAGTTGAGAATTTCCCCGAACCGCGAGCCGAAAATTTTCGGAACCGTGAGCTCGAAAGTTAGGAGTTAGAAGCTGAAAATTTCTGGGGCAGTTGGAATATTTCGATATTTCGATAGCTTTATATATTATAGGTACGCACGTACAGGAACGATCCTGAATATATGCGAAGTCGCAGATTTCAAACTGCGACAATTTTCTAAATTAAGAATAATCTGACCGATTTTATTAAGCAATCCAGGAATATGCAAAGGATATCGTTTCTGATATATCTTTGCAATTGAAATCACATGTACGATCAAAATTATGTTTGTGTGAAATATTAAAAATTCTCATCACACATTTAGCTTCAAACGTGACCTATCGATCTCGATTCTAAATATAAGATAATTTAATAGTCGCTATTAGTGTTAAATGTGCAATGAAAAAATACAAATCTCTTTTCGTAACATGTTCTACAAAAAAATACTTAAATTGACGTGGAGCGCTTTTTGACAGTAATTAATTGCTCGATAAGATACGGCTAAACACGACTTGTCTAATCGAGAATGGTGACACGAAACTGCAACGAATCGTGCATGCATGCACATATGTATATTCGTGTGGATATGCAACATTGTGACCGACTTTGTAGTTGAACTCCTGTTCGCTTGCTTGCATAATTACGCGGTAAAATTAACTGTCACAGTCTCGTAACGTTCCTTTTTTTCCTCTTTTTTTTTACTGGTAACAGACCTTATATCGTACCTCGTTACCCCCGACGATTTCTTCCGTCTGGTGTGAAGCGGTCTGCGTAATTCGCGACAGACTTTTTTGTCCTCGACGACGAGAGATGTATGTCCTCCCGACTGCATTTGCTCGTATTTCGCATCTCGAATCCGCCGATCTTCGAGCCTTAATGAGCGTAACGTCTCCATTTTTGCGTCGCGGTAAGAAGGCCAATTTCCTTCTCGACTCGGGATAACTTCGATTAACGACCTCAATTAATGACGTCAATTAACGTTTGATCGCTGCTTTTAATGTCGCGTCGAACTCCGATAACGCATCTTTCTTTCCTCCTTATCTTCAATCGCATCAGCTGATCTAGAAATCTCAATCTCTAATTATCTCTAATTATCCAGCGAGACAAACGTCCGTTTCTTCGTTTTCGATCGCGATTGCGACTCGCGTTCGGTAATTGCAACTGTCGCCTGACTTTTGCTCAACACACGGGATGATTTTTATTTCGTCAATGTATTTAACTTTGAGATCGGGTGTCGTTAGCGCAGAGAAATCCGGACGTTCTATTCTCGGCTTACGAAGACCCGGCGAGTCAATCTTACCCTGACCTGACTTTGACGATCACGCATGCATTATAAGCCGGTTACCGTTTCTCGGCGAGCACGCAGGTAATGTGTGAATCAGTGAGCGAGCGTTGCACGTTATTTGCGTACGTGAATCCATTTCGCGTAGAAGAGGGACGCTGTCAGGCCGTCTTCCTCGTGGGGCGTATACGAAGAGGGGGCAGTAAAAAAAAAGCGCACCTCCTTCGCGGGGCCCGAAAAAAAGAGTCCCGAGTGTGCAGCGTGGAGGAGAAGGGACGTGACGAGGCGCAAAAAAGGCGCCCGGGCGAAACGGGAGGTCGTAAATCTCGGCCTCTTATTGGGAAATCGAAATTCGTTTTAAGAAAGCTATATCAGCCGCTAGTGAGAAGAGAGAGAGAAGGACGACGCCGCTTGATTATCATAAATCTGCTTCCGCGATGATCGCAGCAACTATCGAATGAAGCGTCAACTCCGACGTTTACTGCCCGTTCGAGAATGATCGCTCCTCCGTAAGCTTTGTACACACGAGAGAATGTTCTTTTAGAATTTACCCTGAAAATCATGGTAATCGTGGGACAATATATGGAAAGAATTTTATGAGAATTTCTCCGATTAATATTTATTACAATAAAAATAATATCTATCACAATAAAATTAATCAAACATATTTTATATTTTATTTTGTGATAGATATTATTATTTTTATTGTGATAAATATTAATCAGAGAAATTCTCATAATACCATATTGTTCCACGATTACTATGATTTTCAGGGTAAATTCGAAGAGAAAATTCTCTCCGCGTACGGTTTATTAAAAGAAGAAAAGAAAAAAAAAAAAGAGAAGAACTCGTAAAATAATGTTCACGCGTCTTGTGCAAAGGATGACAGCGTCCATTACGAGAGAACCGCATCGTGCTCCATTTTTTAAATCGCTATGCGAGATACGCGAGATCTATCTCTTTCTCTTGTAAAATACGATGATGCAAAGTAATACATTATGCGAGTCTCTCTCTTTTTCTCTCTTTCTTCGTCTGTGTGTCACTTTTCGCGCGAACGAGCGAAAAATGGGCGACGACGAGAAGTCGTGGCATCTCGCAGTTGGAGATTTCAATGCTAACAACGAGAGATCCGCGCTGCTAGATTATTGAACTCTCTGCCTCTTCTCTGTTCTATCTCTCTACCCTGAACCTCTATTGGCATCGCAGATGATTTTATCGTATTCAATAACGGCGAGAACTAACAATCTGTATTTTCTCTTGCATATAATCGCTTTTTTTTTGTTTGTAAAATTTGAAGATGCGAAGAAGATAAAATTTGAAAATTGAAAGATTAAAATTTAAAGATGATTGTTTTTTGCTTATATATATTTCGATATAATAGTCTGCTATAATTATATAAATACGAATAATCCCGATTGAAAAAAAGATAAAACTTTTTTACAAAATATATTTATATTTTGGTGCAAATATAATGCTCTTCTTCGTCGAACGCTGACTTTTTACAACGTCGTTTATGTTGTCGCGATGAAACAATGATATCCTTGACAGCTGTGACAACATTGTTCCGACATTTTTTTTTTCGTACGATAAGTTAATAGATATAATCGATATCTTCGTATAAATATCAGGTTTCGGAGTCTGGTGACACTCCACTCCGATATTAGTTTTTTGTTTGATCATTACGTTCGATATGCCAGATCTCTCGACGTCGTTATACGAACAATCTTAATGAATAGCGAGTGTGTTGGCCCGATACCAAGCGGCCAAGTCGAATACCCAGAATTCGCGACCGCAACCTATTCGTCATATCGTCGGAATTGCTAGCATCGGGATGTGCTTAGTAGGTGGATTTATACATATATGCGTCATTGTATAGAGGCGACACGGCGCATCATTCGAAGAATTCGTGCGGTGAATTCTGCAGGCACACCACACATCTCTCTCTCTTTGCGACTTTGTTTCCGTTTCTCCGAACACGCGTGACATATCACTCGAGTAGATAACGTAAATTATCACGCATAAATGTTCACGCGCATATTAAATGTTTGTTATCATCGTAAGATAATTTTTCTTCTCACGTCAGATTTAAAAGCACGATTTGAAATTACTTAACAACGAGGAGAGATATTAATTAATTTTCCGCGAAAATGCATGGTTACTCTTACACTTTAGTCCACGGATCCCGTTATTAAATTGCCATGGGTAGACACGGGGATGAGAGAAGCTCGTTTTTGAAAGCCGCAGAAGCTTCCTTCTATTATCCGCCTTCGTACCTTCGGGTACCGTGGCGCTTTACAGCACCGAGTATTAAAGCAACATCGATTTACAGCCACCGCAAATCAGCGGTTTCCCGAGGAAACTATTACCCTCCGTTCCTGAGGATTGAGAATTCGCTGGTCGATTCGTGGAAATAACCCATTGCCTGGGCGCGCACTACCGTCATAGCGAATCACGCGGAAACCAACGGATGTTTCAGTCACGACGAGCCATGAACGGCGGCGGCACGTAGGCGTAAAAATACTCGTATCGGAATCTTAATCGCCATTATACGAACGTTTTGCTTGTCGCCGTAAATTTCAACCGCATTAAACGTCGATTGCACGAACAATATTCTAATAATTCAATCGTCTAGGATTATAATTTCAATAAATTTATATAAATACAAATATATACTCTTTAATCGCGTAGATGAAAAAAAAAGAAACTAACCGTTGCTATTTAACGGGAATCGGAATAATCTTTTTTTTTTTCAAATATCTCGCGAACACAAAAATTTCCCGTTATCGCTCCGACGAAATATACATTGTAATAGCTGGATAGATCATCCACAATGGCCGTAAGATTAAAGTTTTCTCGTTTGAACTTTGAACCGCGGAACTCGGTGCCACCAATCACCTTCCCTCGGCGCTTATTAGCGAAAGCAGGTCAGCTAGAATACGCCGGCGAGTTCGAAGAACACATCCGATGTAGCACGCGGATGCTGCGCGACGCCAGTAGCCTCTCCAGGCACCGCAGGCTATGATTACGAGCGGTGTGAAATCCCGTATACACGAGAGAGCGCGTCCCTTAAATCGGCGGCTTCTCCACGAGCAAAGTATACGCCTGTCTATACCTTCCGTCTCGAGAATTGAAAATTCCTAGGTGAATTCGCGGCGATAATTTTGCATTTCAAATGATTCGGAATCTGCGTGACTACTAGAGATAAAAAATATAATTCGACATACGCGCGTTAAAGGCGATAACCTATTTTAAGGCGAGTGCGAGAGCAGCGTGAAATCCAAGGAGAGGTGAGAACGGCCGGCGCGAGTGCGGCTTAACGAGCCGCAAATTAATTATTCATCATTAAAGCCTAACAGGCTGTCACGTCGAGCCGAGGAAAACGAGAAGCGAGACGCCGCGGCGACATTTACGAGTGCGCGGACAGCGCGTAAATATCTCTCCGTGAACTTGCGAGACACTTTCTTTCTTGTCTTACGGTATGTGTGTCCTTCGTGTTAATTCTTTTGGATCGAGGCGGCGGCGGCGGCGAAGCAATATATGCCGGCGGACACGACTGGTCATTATAAACTCGTTTAGAGGCTTATTTATCCGTGTAATACTTTTTTTTTCCAAACATATGTCTAACTACTACTATGACGCTACCGTAACTCGATGCAAATCCCTACTTCATTATAAAATTGATGATACAATTATAATTTAATAAATCTTTAGTTCCCAAAAGTAATATGATACAGCTCCGGCAGTATCTTATTGCTAAAAGCAAGACAATTTTTATAACAAATTGTGTATGTGTGTATATATACACAACTATAAATTTTGTTATAAATTTTGTTATATATATTATATATAATAAAAATATTATATAAAATATATATATTATATATATAATAAGTATCGGGACAGTATTTTATTACTAAAAGCAAGACAATTTTTTTAACAAAATTTAATTGCTATATATATATATGCATAACTATAAATTTTGTTATAAAAATTTTTTGTATATATATACAATATAAAACTGATTTTTTGTCAAAGAAGCTATCTTGATTCGAGAAAATAAATATGCAGGATATATCGCAGAGTCTGTTGGAGCGTATATATCGATGATATCGATATTTTGTGGCATCAAAGTACAAAGAAATACAAATATTCTCTATATTTAAAGATTCTATCTTCGTGACCACAGATTGTTCTACTTTCAAGCTATTGATATTACCGTTATTTCCCCGATCACTCGATATTCATTCCCGAAGCGATGCAAAAGCGAATCGAAACGAAGAGCGGATGAGTGCAACGGGGCGCGTTTTCCAGTAATTCAGGAAACTGGTTCCGCGCATTTGCAACCAATGTCTGCGGCCAATTCGCGCGGGCACTTTATGAACCCGTTCGTATATATATACGGTTAAAAAAAAAGTCCTCTGGCGCGACAGCCACACCCGCTAATCGCCATTCCATATTGGAGTAATCCGTTCCGACACCACTTCCTGCTTCGAACACGACGACGAGCTCTTGCCATTCGAGCGCCAAGTATACTCTCGGGTACGAGCCACATATTATACCGTCGAAAAAGTGTACCGTCGCACATTACCGGGACCTCATTACGGTTAATTATGGCGACCGGGAGAGCCGCCTGGAAACTGGAAACTCGACAGGGTGCAGCGGCGATGCGGAGCTCCTCCGCAAAAGCGAAAAGCCACACACCACTGCGACGTAATATCGAAAGAGTGTCGTCGTCGTGGCTGCAGCTGCTTCCTGTCGAGAAGGAGGAGCTTTGTGACCCACCTCGGAAAAGATGAAGGGCTCGCCCTCGCATCCCCCGTGCGTTCCCCCGAAACAGCCCTTAGTTACATGGCTTAGAGGGATACTATAGCGCGCCGACCAGGACGTCAGACTGTAATCCATAAAACGCGGGACCACTCAACCGCCAGAATTTACCGCCGTGCCTAATTTCGTGTCATACCACATTGCATAGCAAGGACGATGCACCGTATCCGTTTCTGTTGTACCGAGGGTGCCGTGAATAATAACATTCCGGATGTCTGACGTGTATAAGGGCTGCGACGCCGGTGTCGTTTGAGATTCGATATAATAGAATGTAATTACGTAAACGTAAACTGCCATCTCTCCTTTGAGAATGTCTGCCAATGTCTCGCCTACCGTGAAATTGATTGAGTTATTAAATATCATAATTGTGTGTGCACTTGCAATAACGATTAGGGATATAATTAATGCCTTTATGTCCTTTACAAAGTTGATGGATATTATTTTGCTCTTTCGCTATTGCAATTCAACATCGTTGCATAAGCGTATTAAATATTATCATCTTTAAATACCAACGTTTCATGTTTATCATAATTGATTATCAATTACAATATTGCATCGCTCTTTTGCAATTGCATTTTATGCGCGTAATTGTAAAAGCAAACTACCTTTTTTAAAATTGAACAGTTATTATATATAAATATAAAAAGCATAACTTTTTAAATATGAAAATTGCTAAGATTACATATACATTTTATATATATGAATGAAATAGCGCCTATACAATTTTTTTGGAACGATATTTCGCGAATTGCAATTTTTCATAATTATGGCCACGTGAAAACGAGCGACAGCGTCGTGCACCGAGTGTGTACTGGTATGTCATCAATAACGAGCGGGACAAACGTCGGTTATAAATTCACCGTAATGCTAAAAGCCACGCACCATCCCCGCGATTCGGGCGCAGTCCAGGATTATTAACGATTACATCGACGGGCGAAATCTCCGGTAACCGAAAACCTTGGCGGCTCAGCGGGGCGACGTCCCGAAGAGAAAAACTATATCGCCGGGACTCGCGCGGTGTACCGTAACCATCATTATTACGCCGATTAATTCACGCCCACGTACATATACGTGCATATGTCGTCGTACATACGGTTCGGCACGCGATTCCGTCCGCGGGAACGTCATTAATAGCTACTTGGATATCGCCGCGCACTTAAAATAATTGCGGGCCCGCCGCGCGCACGCCGATGCATCTCCTCGAGCATCTCCTGCATGCACATGCAATAATACACACGCGCGTGCGTGTGCATTTATGTATACGTGAGCGCGGGATAATTTCATTCCCACGGGAAGTCGCGGACGGGCGCAAGAAGATGCTCACCGACGTTCGTTGGCCCAATTAGCGATCGACGTGTCTGCTTGCGTGCAAAATGCATGCCTGGCCGCGTTGTTCGCGTGAATTTTAACGCGTTGCAATAATTCGGTTATCGAAATGAAATTAGAAATTATGTCGGGAAAATCACAGCAATTTATGGTCCTTACATATCCGAAAAGTAATATTTGAAATGATCGATGCAAATCCGAAAACTTTAGATATTATTTTAGATAAGAATTTCTTAAAGTTATCTTCAAAAATTTGTAATTTTTATTATACACTGAGAGAATTGTCTCTTAGAACTTACCCTGAAAATCATTCTAATCGTGGGGCAATATGGTATGGAAAGAATTTCTCCGATTAATATTTATCACAATAAAATATAAAATATGTTTGATTAATTTGACTAAACTGTATAGTAATAGATACTATTTTTATTGTGATAAATATTAATCAGAGAAGTTCTCATAAAATTCTTTCTATACCATTTTGCCCCCATGATTACCATTAATTTTCAGGGTAAATTCTAAAAGAAAATTCTCTCTGTGTAGTATTTTAAATATTTCTTTCATGTACTTGAGTCGATCATCTTCACGAAAAAAAAATGAAAGAAAGAGCGAGAGAGGGAATTTTTAGATAATTTTATTTAAACGAAATAATTCTATATCTTCAATTTTTATATTAGAAATCCATATCTGCTCTCTGTCCACCATATATATTACACGTGAATAGAACGAGAATCGATTGGCTTTCGCGTGAATTTCTCGCGATCGAAACGTCTAATCAAAATGTCTTGTACGCTTTGTGCCCGACGAGCAAAACGTCGAGCGTGCGAGCGGAATCGCCATCACGACGCGTTGCTGCCCTTCGTCCTCCCCTTATGATTGCCGTTGCATGGCACACGTAGTGAAAAGCGAGTCCTCGCCCTGGCACGGCGATCCATTCCCTTCTTTCTTCCGAGGCGCGAGTCGTGCGCGAAGAGCGAAGAGCCGTGCTAGCGCGACACAATGGCGATTTCCGCTCCGTCACACCCGGAAGACTCAGTGATTTCTCTAAGGCTCGGTGTGTCGAGGCAGAGGGGACTCGCATATGCCCTCATCGTCTACGAAGCGACATACTACGCAAAGAACGAGGGTGGACTGGAGAGAATGCGTGAAGTACGTGTATAAGTGCATGTTTCGCTCGCGAAATCGCGGAGGAGATTGCATCTTTCGTTCAAATGTGAGGTAATAGAGAGGAACGTGCGTGCGTGATATAATTGTCCTTGGTTTCCGACGTATTCTTCTCTTCCGAGTTATTCTAATCTTAGGGTGAAAAGATGAAAAATAAGTTAAGTACCCCAAATTATCCCTCGAAATTTGATTTCTCAATTTTTTAAAAATAGATATATTAAAAAGTAAACGTATAAATATTATAGTAAAAAATATAATAAAATTATAGGAAAAATTATAATTAATTATAACATGAATATATTTTATAATATATTAATTATTAAATATATTAAATATATTAATTATAATAAAAAATGTAGTAAAACATATAAATTATTTAAACACATTCTTATAACGTGACATAAATTAAGATTCAATTGCAGGATATTTTGCTTAATAATATTTAATGCAATTCTATTAAAAGCTATAAAAGATGTCTTTCTCGCGCTTATTGCACATTCAAAACACACTTTTAGATATCATATTTCTTTTAAACGCCCAATTGAAACGCGTGATCCTTTTCGTCCTTCGCCCGCTTTTCCCATCCTCTTTTCATAATCTACGCTTCCTCGTCTCGTCCTTATTTAGAGTTTCGTTCTTTCTTCCATCTCGCTTCCAAATCGAAAGCAGTCGCAAAAAGACCCGAAAAGCGAGAGAGCGGGGCGGGCTCTCTCGAATCGAATTCCTTATTGTCGACTCGGTAATTCGAGAAGGATCGAAATAATCCATTATATCGTAATGAGGGGCGCATTCACAACCGTTCCGCGCTCGTAAACCTATATACATACGCGTATGTTTGCACGTGTGAGTCGTAATACATTTATACACAGCATCGTTCATAGATTCGCGAACAACCGCTGATACGCGTATTAAATTAACAGTCCTTAACATTCGAGAACTAACGAGCATTGCATCACGTTACATTTATTGACACTTGCGAGGAATTATTTCAAGTCTGTTCTTTTTAGCTGAACTGGCTGACGCTAGTTCATTTAGTTTTTCTTTTTCTTCCCAATATGGAATAAAAAAGATAAAGAAAAAAAGGACAGACCTTTCTCAATTCAAAATCCAACACAAACAGAATTTACTCTGAAAATGATATATAATAGTGTGACATAGTAATAGTGGGAAATCATAGTAATAGTGGGACATTTTTTTGATTAATATTTATCACAATAAAAATAATATCCATCACAATAAAATTTAAAATTTTCTCTGATTTCTCTGATAAATAATATCTATTATAATAATAAAATATAAAATATGTTTGATCAATTTTACTATGCAGTTTAATAAAATTAATTTTATATTTTATTGTGATAGATATTATTTTTATTGCGATAAATATTAATAAGAGAAATTCTCATAAAATTCTTTCTATATACCATATTGTCCCACGATTCAGGGTAAATTCGAAGAGAAAATTTTCTCAGTGTAATCACACCCAGTTGTTACATTGCAATGATTCGCGATCATCGATGTTATTATCGGCGTCCTCTTTTTCAAACCTGCACGGTTATCATTGCGTAATATGATTATATTGCTCTCATAAATCTGCTTTAATTTCGCCGCATGCTCCTCGAGGAGGAGAACTTATGAACGTCAGTGTACGTCGAGTTATCCCGCAGAGAAGACGACATTTCGGGTTCGGCCGAGTACGAATGAGGCACTTCTTTCGGCACAAGGTGCGATCTCTTCTCTTCGGCTTCGTGTAATTGAGGTATATGCGCGGCTGTGCGCGCGTTCTCTCTTTTTTTTATTGTCGCCCCGGGGAACTACTTTCTTTATCTGGAAGATTAGTCTTCGCGCGGCTGCAGCCGCAACGTGACTCTCGTCCGGGGCTGGGCGCGCATTGTGAGGGTATGAATGACGTCGCAATTATTGCGGCTGTACTTTGTTGCGCCGCGGAAGACGGAGGGCCTCGAAACGAGGAAGCGTTTAATGAGATAATTTGCGCCCCGAGTGCAGTTTGCGCTGCGCGCCGACTGCGCTGAAATTTCGCCGCGCCCCGAAGTCTTTAATATTTACCCGTCTCACAATGTTCTCATCAGGGAGGGAACAGAAGGAGAAAATTTGTTGTACAAATGTTAAAAAAACTCGTTAAAATGGAGGAAAGTCGCGGAATTTAAAAACGCTCAGAGGAAAAAAAAAACAGAACATTTTTCATTGCAGCGAATCGCGCGCGAATTTTATTATCAGTAAGAGATGCACACAGATGTTAATATTATATTATAGTATTTTATTATTACAAAAAATTTTCGTGATTTGTCAAACATATTTCATGCATCACAAATAATATCATATATCAGCATTGCTCTAATTTAATTAAAACACAGATGATAGTATCTCTTTTGTTATCGCTTGTTAAATTAATTTCATTTTTTATTTGGAGGGAATCCTTTTAACGATCGAAATCTCAGGTAAAGAAAGGGAAAGGTGATTAAACAAGTTAAGACGAAAAATATTTTAGTGCAATGCAAAGTCCAAAGCGTGGTAGCAACTTTCGCGCGTTGTTTCTAAAGAATTTATTCATCGGTGGAGATGAACTATCATCATCAGATGAGAGTCTCGAATCTCAGGTTTTATCTTCTTAAAGCTATACACAGGACGCCATCTCTGAAGGTAGCCGGAAATCATGGCTGGCTATGTTTATAACTCGTTTAAAGATCAATGGCATTTGGTTTCACGAGAAACGAAATTTTCTATTATATTATACATATTAAAATTTATCTTGCGCCCAGATAAATTGGACACACAATCTTATATAGATTACAATGTTAATTTTTTTAAAATAAAAAGTAAAAAAAGATTCTTTTCAAGTAATATAGGACACAGGTTTAGAAAGTAGATCATCAACGAAATTTTATCGTAAATCTGATATATCTTTGAATGACTAACTCGTTATCGTCTCTAATAATCAGTTCTAAAAAAGATAGTGCGTTCTTTAATTGTGAGCCTTTGAAAAGAAGAAAGACCAATGAAAGAGAGGCCCTTTCTTTATCTTGCTTATTAAAATTAATGGAAAGAGTATCTATTATGCATTTTTCCTATTGTTTGCATTTCTTTTTTTCTCCTGCTATGCAGTCTTTCTAATCGTCTAATCTCCTCGAAATAAAAGAACTTGGCAGAATTTTATCTGACAACTTACACACGTGGCGCCTGTTCGTAATCTTTTTCGAGTACCTGCTAATGGTTTTGGAGATATAAATTCCAGCTTCTTCTCGGCAGGTGCAGTAAAATCAGAAAAGTACCCGCTAATGGATCGAAATATTGACACAAGTTTATTTGCGGATACTACATCTCGACAGATGTCCCGCCACGTTTTTACAGGCGCCATTATTATAGGCGCCAACCATTGGTGCTATAAATCTTAGAGAGCTAAATGCAACATAATCTTTAGATAATGGAAGAACAAGATAAATACATAGAAACAAAGAATATCGGAATTCGTTACCTGGTTTCTTTTCACAGTTGTTAGATTTCGCATGGTCTGTGTTCCAACTTTAAAATACCGTTCTCCAAAATGACATATTTACAAATGATAAAAATAAGAGCGATGCTACAAATATAAAAATAAAGACGCGATACGATATTTAATTTCCGCTTGATATTGCGTGATAAAATAGTCAATCATAATATAATAGTCGATATTATTTTACACACAGACAGAATTATTTTATCTCGCTTTTCTTTAAAATTTATATTATTTTCAGCACTTTATTTAATAATGAAAAATAAAAAAATGTATTATTAAATATAAAGTGCTGAAGATAATATAAATTTTAAAGATAAGTAAGATAAAACTAATTCTGTATATGTGTGCAACTTGAGTGAATAACATTCATTATCTTGCTCTATTGTTATATCTGTGTCGCATTTTCGTCGTCGCGAATGATCACATGCTTGTTGTCGAACTTGGAACGAATTGTAAAAGACACGTATGGAAAGAATAAGAGCACCTGGACGGATGAAACGCTACCTGTTCCGAACGACCGTTTCTGTCTAGATGTGAGAGAAAGAGAGAGAAAGAGAAATTCTTCCCCTATATACATATCTACATATATTCCTTTTTTAATTTTGAGTTTTTCTCGAGACGGGTAGAGGATTAATGGACATTCGAGGGTCGCGATTACAGAAAGCGAGAAGTGCGGCTGTTCGGTCCTCTCTCACAATCTATTCCATCCACCACGGGTTGCCTCGAAGCAGGAATGCCATAATCTAGATAACCTGGCATAATAGAATACCCGGACCCAGACTGGTCGCTTTCTACATCGTTGCACCTTCACCTTTTCTCCCCCTTCCCCATGGTCAATCCTCCCATCTGGTCCGGCTTGTTCTGCTTTTCCACGATAGTCGTCAACGTTGAAGATCCTTCCTCCCTTCTTTGCCTCTCTGTTCTCATCATATCTTAGTGACGGGGACGAGCTGTTCCCTCGTGCTTGACAAGAGATGAGGAATGCACCGATCAACCGTGGATCGATCCTGGGTATGTCTTGCAGTCCGGGACATGTGTTTTCCACCGATCCATCGGCCACCGAAACAAGGAAAAGTCCTGTCATTATGGAAGACCGTAGGAGGGAACGATCGTATCGGATTTCTTTATAGGCCGGGGGATCCCGCTTGTTTACGCGGGTAGAAAAATTTGGTGAACGCTGCCGAGGGAAAGAAAAAGAGAGAGGGATGGAAAACTTGGCAGGCAGTTAATTTTCTCGTTATTTTCTCGTTCACGATTTCACGAATCTCATTGTCCGTAAGTCGAATAGGCTAAGGATATTAGCCACGCTTCGTTCTGTATACAAACAGCATAGCGTTATCATAATTGTATATATGTATAGACAGGAAACTAACTTCGAAGAAACTTACTGACTCTTATTTCATAATAGATCTCAGTTACCATCGATGTGATTCACTATATTTGAACTGTTCCACGTGTTAAAGTTCAGACAAAGACGAGCTCGTCGTTGTAATCTTATCTACTCCTGCTGGGCTAGAAAAATACCAATTTAAACCGTGCAAGGAATTTTCATAAATCAAGGAAAATACAAGGCTATCCAATAAGTTTGATTTCTTAAAAGAATCTAAATTTTTTAAAATCTAAATATGTCTCCTGCAAAATAATAAACTTTAATTCGCCCGATATTTGTTTACCATCGTTTTTCTTCATCGATGCAAAACTGAATCACCGCGTTGTTTTCGCGATACAAATGAAAGAATCCGCTTGTTTACATTCGCTCAAGTTCGCAGAAGATTGTAATCGCCGCGAATTCGCTTTTGCGAAGAGAATTAAAATTTTCGTTCAACGGAAGAGAACATTACCTTTTTCCCCTCCGCGCCATTTTCGCGTGCGGGGAGATAGAGCGAGGAACGGAATTCCGCGATCGTTTACTTTTACGTTTATCGTCGCCGTTACGAAATCTCGTTTCCAATTGTCTTTCACGTCCGTCGGATTGACGATACGGATCGCTGTTTAGACTACGACTCTATCTAGATGGACCCGGCCACCTCCGACCATTCCCTTCTTTCTCTGTCTCGCGGCACGGAAGGGGTCGAAGTTCCCCGGGCGCGTTATCGGTAAAGAGCCGATGGTAATTAAGCGCTTCCGCGGAGGAAGGAAGGCTTCTCACGGTGATTAGTCGATGTACTGAGTCGCTTCGTGGTCTTTGCGCGGCTCTTAGATCCGGGGCTCGAGTTACTTGGACCTTGCCTCGCGTAACATTACCAGACGGTATCATCTGCGCGCGTTGTTCGACTTCCGCTAACGCTGATAGAGCATACCGCTAGCTTGCATTCGACGGATTCACTCCGGGATGAACTACTATATATTGCGTTGCGTCATCCTCGAGAACGATGGACACAGTCTTGCACCTGGTCGAGATACACGTGAGAGAATTGTTTGAACCTCCTCTCCGAGTGTTATAGAATCGCGTCATTGTGCTATAGATAAATTGTCTCATATTTCTTTACGCATGTGGCTTTGAATTTAAATAAAGGAATCAAACTTTTATTTTTTAATATTTTAAATTATATATTTAATAATATTAAATATTTTAAATATATATAATTATAATAGTTCATATATATGTATGTATGTACACAGAGAGATTTTTCTCTTAGAATTTACCCTGAAAATCGTAATCGTGGGACAATATGGTATAGAAAGAATTTTATGAGAATTTCTCTGATTAATATTTCATATATCACAATAAAAATAATAATATCTGCTACACAATAAAATATAAAATATGTTTGATCAATTTTACTATGCAGTTTAGCGAAATTAATCAAATATGTTTTATATTTTATTGTGATAGATATTGTTTTTATTATTATTTATTTTATTGTGATAAATATTTATCATGATTTTCAGGGTAAATTCTAAGAGAAAATTCTCTCAGTGTATATAAAATTATAAAACAATTTTTCTAAAATATCTTCCTTACACAATTATATAAGCTAGTATAAGAGAGAGAGAGAGAGCGAGAAGAGAGGATATTAATTATATCAAATTGTACATATTAATAAGATCGTCTAAAATTGAGCAACTCATGACAGGCATTTTAGAATAACTTCGTTATTGCTCACGTCCGGTACGACGGCGCTATTTAACGTGTCTTACACACATGTCCTGAGTGAAACGTTAAAGGTCAGACCGACTCGCGATCTGACATTAATTTCCCCTCGATTTTCTTCATTTAAGCGCGTAGCGCACACGTTAAAGGGCCCGCTCGGAGCGTGACGGGAACGAGTTACGTTCCTGTACGGGAACGAGCGGACTCTTCCCTTCGGGGCGATCGTGAATGGTCTACCGTGTTGGAAGCGCTTCCCTCTCGCCGTCGCCATCACGAGAAACCCTCAAGATGCAGCCAGCGATCATTTGTAATATTTAATTACGGGCGGGTCTCTTTCTCTCTCTGGGAGAAGAGAACCCGCCCGGCTAGTTTAGATTAAGTCTCTGAGTTTCTGACTTCAACTTTCGTCTCGTTTCTTAATCCAAATTCGCGATTTCTTTAAATCGTCGAGAAGAAACTTCTTCTTGGAATTGGTATAACATCAATATGCGTATATCTTTCGATTTCGACATTCGGAGTAAATTACGAAGAGTAAATACATATTTACGCTTTCGGTGCAAATTTATGCAACGTTCAAGTATTAATCAGAGAATGACGCGATTAATAACGACGTAGTTGACGTTTTAGAGCGCCGCACGGCTTATTACAGAGAGACGGTCGTCTGTAATTTGCTCCTATGCTTTTCCATAACCGGGGTATGAATAGTTTTAAAGCCGCGTAGCACTATAATTTAATCCTACTCTATCGTTGTCGTTTACGGTACCCATCTATCTCACCATTTATCTGTCTAATGTAACACTGCGCCGCGCCGTGTAATAACTTCCTCGCACACGCGCGTTTGAAAACTGACGAAATTTGGAAGGCGACGACGGAGATAGAGTCCCCGACGAGAAGTGCCGTTAATTCCCAATTTTTTAATTTTTTTTTTCTTTATCGCGAGACCGGAAGAGCTCGCGGACTCTCTCGATCTGTAACGGCTCTCGACGTTGCCTTTAATATACCGGGCAAATTGTCGGTTTTGCTCGATACGTGCGCGCGACGTGGCGTCACTTCCCGCCGGCATTCTTCTAAAATTGTCGATAACTTATCGGGGATTGACGGTAATTTTCCGTCCTGTGTGTACGCCGTCGAGCGAGGAACGATTTTCCCTCGTCCGCCTCTTTCTTCTCTTGCTCCCTCGTCGCGACGCAACTCACGCATTTTAACTCGGTCTCTAAACCGATGTGTATAAGAGAGAAAGATGGCTGTTTCTTTACCAAGATAAGTTCTTATCCCGATAGCGACTTCGCCCCATCCTGTTCTTCTTTCCTGTATCCTGGCAACAGGACAAGTATCCTCCCACGTATCGTTCGAGAGAGTCTGTGCACGGATTTATATTGATAGTAAATATTGCGGGAATATTACAGATTAATACGATAGGTGTACATCATATTTTCTTAATATTGAGAGTGAAATACTATGTAATTTCGCATTAATCTAAATTGATATGTTAATATCGGATTATGTGTTATAATAAGCTTCAATGCGTCGTATTTTAATAGAAATTATATGACAAAATATTATGAAGATGATGTAGATTTAGTATTTTTTGTGTGTTGTAATTTAAAAAATATTTAGACTTTTTTGATTTAACAATATTATGTGAAAATTAATCTTAAAAACACGCTGATAATTAATGTCAAACGTTCTTATTTTATAACGTGAATCAAAATGTAAACAAAAATATAATGTCATGAATGAAAATGGTTCTGCGAAAATAGTATATACATATGTGACAATTTTCATATACCTATGCAAAAAACTACATGTATATAGGTTAATGCGAAATTAAATTTTATATGCAAAAATTACATTCACACACAAATAGCTAAATATTTAATAATATTTGTATTTAATTCAAGGGTTACATTTTTAAAAAAAGTATTTTAAATAACATTAAATCTAGAATACTTTTAAAGTATTTTAACATTATAGAAAATATATCTGAACTTTCGCTATAATTGTCTACATCTCACTTTTATTCTTTTGTAATCTCCATTCTTTTATATAGTAAAGATTAATTAAAGAGATTAAAAAAAATCAATTTTAATTTATTTATGAATGATACACAATTAAAATACTAATTATACAGAATTAAAATCCAAAATGATTTTTATGTTAGCATGTCGAAATAATCTTAATACAATATTATCTTATAAATTCTTACCCCAAATATTTTGGAAAATTAAATTACCGTCGAGGAATAAACTCGTTGAGACGCCGTTCGCGACAAACACGTGGCTAGGCCGAACTTCTCATACATACAATAGTCGCAAAGCCGATGATCTCTCCGTCGCATGTATCAAGATATACGTTTGTCCGAGAGATCTCGTTCTGGAGTGGTGCGTTTGTCATATATACGCGTCGGGGTATATTCATTCCTTTATATATAAAATCCCGAGCACGCGGGGGGAGAGATGCGAGAATGAAGTACCTCAAAGACTCTAGTATGTTTACATCTGCACCGGCCCTGGGATTTTCGTGCAGCTGAAGGTATTCGTAGCTGCTACGACTTATATTCGCGTATCTTGAATGAAGAGACCGAGAGACCGAGGAGGATTTACGTTCCGTTGAATGAAGCTTAAGATTCGATACAATACCGGCGAATGGGTATATACCGGAGTCTCTTTGGTCCGCGCGCGAGAGAGACGCGTCGGTTTCCACCAAATACACCCTGTGTGTACACTATAACGCGTACTTAAGCGCAAAGTAAACAGGCAGCAGCTCTCTTCTCCTCTCTCATCGTCTCTCTAGCACAAATACCTTACTCTCGATGAACTATCCTTGAGACGGTGAACAAATGTCTGCGGAGCGACTTCGCGGCACATGATGGCGGATTAATGTAAGAAACTTGTCGGGAAAAGGAGAGAAACCATATTTTCATGCACGGGGATATAAAGTATGATTCATGACTGTTGCTTATCATTCATCTCGCATAAAATGTAAATCAACTACAACGTATTTCTTTACACTGTGTGTAATACATAATTCAAGGGACAAGCGAAAAGATTCATTTTTAGAAGTAACATTGAATGGGGAAATAATTCTGAACATGATCTAATCGAAAAACACGTATTCGATTAAATTCAACATGTGCGAAATACATAGATCTCTACATGACTCTTGCATCATCTAGTATAAATAGTCTAGATAGTCGACTATCGTTCGATTACGATTCCTGTCGTAACATATTACTCTGATTTCTTGTTTGGAAGACAATGATAAAAGTAAATTGCATTATCAGCAGATAATGCATACCGATACTATCATTTTGACACATTATTAAATTACGCGCATTTATTTTCATTTCATTCTGAACGCTTGTGTCAGTCGGTAGCTTTTGCTCTATGCGATAACAGTAATTAATTAATAGTACACAGAGAGAATTTTCTCCTAGAATTTACCCTGAAAATCATGATAATCGTGGGACAATATGGTATGGAAAGAATTTTATGAGAATTTCTCTGATTAATATTTATCACAATAAAAATAATAATATCTATTACAATAAAATATAAAATATGTTCGATTAATTTTACTATGCAGTAAAATTAATCTAACATATTTTATATTTTATCGTGATAAATATTAATCAGAGAAATTCTCATAAAATTCTTTCCATACCATATTGTCCCACGTCTAATCCCACGATTATATTTATCAATTGATACGTAATATTGTGCCGATTTTATTCTCTCGGATTTCGCTTTCTTCGCAAAATATCCAAGTGCTCTCGTATACCATATGATCACCCGCTATATTCACGAATATATTTCGCATATTACGCGCGGATCAAAATACGTGCGAGAGATGTTATTACCGGGACCCATGCGTTCTTCGAACACGGACTCGGGAAAGGAGATCGACCGGTCGGTCTTTTCGGTGCCGAGACGCATCCTGCAAGTGGATGCATCTCGGAGGAGAAAATGTGCCGCGTAATGCGCCGCGGGCCCAAAATGAGGATGACCGAAATGCCGGGGATGAGAGACCGACGAGAGAAGGACGACGCATGCACACACGGGGTGAGAAGGAAGACCGGCAGATGCGGTTTCCAAGCTGCAGAAGAAGAAGCAGCAGCTGCACCCAGACGTGCGTCGTCGTCCTCCTCGCGTTATGAGCAGCCGTGATTCTATGGCCTGTTGATATTCGATTGCGCCTCTCTCGCGCGAACGAGAAATCGTGATACTCGTCTCGATACCGTCGTACTTGATCGTCTCTCCCTATTGCCTTTCGATTTCTCCGATTCCAGCCTGTCGTAAACATCACTCGATAAAAAAAGCATCATCTGTGATGGGTATTTCGTTACGCGATCCTCAAAGAGATGTCTATTTCTTTTTTTTTTTGCACCGACAGCCCGCAGCAACAAGGTTGTAGATTTTATATCGTGTCGTAATGTCTAAAGCGAAATTTATTTTTCGTATGTGTACACATATGTACGCACACACACTCAACTTCCCGTCACTCAAATTTACTTTTATTTACATCGTTCGATTCTTTATTTTTACTCGTTATACTTGACACATTTTCATGCATATAGTATGCGCAATCAGTTTTTACTGGGTTTGTAAATTATTGATTATATTTTCAATTCTTATATATCATATATTCTCAAAATATTTATTAATATTAAAATAGAACGTCTATGAAGTTTATTATATTATCCTTACAGTCTATCTTGTATCACTTATCTGAGACATTAGCACTCTCAAAAAATTCTCTGTATATATCTTATTATAAATTATTATTATTATCGATATATTGCTGTTGCGCAAGTATTTCGATACGATAAGAATATCAATTAGTACCTTTAAGAATTTTATCACTATTCCGAAAGATGGGAGCAACATTCGCTTTCCGAGAATTATCTGTTGAGATGCACATGATGATACTCTCTCTTCTGATCATATTCAAGCGTGAGTGTAAATATCATGTAATAACATCTCATACTAAATAAACAAAACTATATTATAAAACTTAATAAATAAATCATATAATAGTGTATGAAGCACTTTTATAACATTAAATACGAGTGTCTAATTTTTTCCATGTATACACATGGAATATATTCGAGAGGGAGAGAGATAAATCATTTTATCATTCTTATCGTAAGCTATGTAACTTCTCTCTTGTATCATATCGCATAGGTGATAATCGAACTCGAGTAATTAAATCGAGCCATTTTTGTTGATATATATATCTACGCCATAAGTTAAATTATTCGCTGAAATATCTAGCCGTCGGAAATCACAGATATATATATACACTGATTGTAGACAGAGTAAAAGAAAATATATCGATCTAATATATCATATTTTCTATTATTTTCGAGTCCTGGAGAAGAGAAAGAGGTGGATAAAATCTAATTACCATGCGTGTATTAAACCGGCGCCAAAGCATGATTTGCTTGCTTACCTTTATTTGTGTGCGACCGCGAACAATATATGGATACGTGGAAACGAATGGTGTAACAGTAGTCGAGCACAAAGGCAAAATGCAGAATCCAGAGTAGCGTGGCTATCCGTGGCATCGCCCTCTCAATTAGCTGTTTTGCGTACGGAATTATAATTAGAACCGGGAATATCGAGTTACGCGGTTTGTTTGCACGCAACGTGCGTATATACGTGACCGAAGATGCGCTCGATTCAATTATATCTTGCTCGTGATACGCACTTTACAAGCACTACGCGCGTATTTCGTAGTACGTAGTATTTCGATGCAACGTGCAATTAACGACGCGGATCGCGTTTTAATGGCGCCTCGAAAGACCCGTCTTGAATTTCCATAAAGCGTCTCGCGATCCAGTAGTAAGGGTTGCTTGTAACCGATTAGTGTAAATTCACGCTACATAGTATAAATTCACATATATTAACGAGGATACGATCCGGCACTGGTCATAGCTTAGCTCCAAGTCGCCTTCGTAATTTTTTATTCTTTATTCCAGCTTATTATGATACATTCCTTTTGATCTGTTTCTTCGCTCTGTATACGCCGTATACGCGATAATATCCCTAGCAGATCGTAGTAGCTGCAAAAGTGGGCTTCTACCGCAGGTGTCGGAGCAACGCTTAATTAGCGCAGCATTTCCGAGATCCGGGATTACGTGTCCTTGGTCGCGCGGCGCAAGAAAATAGACGAGATAGAAAGGCACCGAAGAATCTCTCTCGAGAGCGCGCAAGTCGAGCGAGAAAGGGTGAAAGAGAAGCGGAAAGGAGAGGAGAAAGAGAGAGAGAAAGGAGCACCAGTTATCGAAGGTTCAATCTTCGGGCCATGGGGCCGGTCACTATATGGGATTCTCGGGATACGGGGGAGGTAATCGATTACCATGGGACCGATCTTTCTCCTCCTCTTCTCCCCCTGCCGCCTTTCCTCCTCGTCTCCTCACCCACCCCATCGAGCGCGCGTAGCCGACGCCAGAATTTATACCTGGCGGCTGCTACGGAGATGCACCCTCGTCTGAATGGAGGCAGGGCATTCAACGGCGCCGCGAACTGTGAAACGAAAAATATATGGTTTCCGAAAGAACAGCCGTAGGTCGATTCTCTTTCTCGAGGGGCGAACCGAGGGGGATGACGCGGGGGAGGAGGAGACGCGGGAGAAAGAGAGCGATCTCGAAGCGAAGAGAGGAAGATGCACGCACACGAGAGGCGAGGAAGAGTGAAATGGATTCTTTGTATTAACCGGAGACCGCCACCCGTTTCTGGATATCCATAATTGCACCTTGCGCGATCGACGGAGAGAGATCCACGCGTGATTGATGATGCACTTCGTGGATTTCGTCGAGAGAGGCTCGAGACGCGCAATCTGTCTCTCTTTCTCTCTCTCTCTCTTTCGGAATTCTACATCTATAAATATTGCGCGATAAAATATCGAACGATAAAGTATCACTGACAGATGCTTATTTAGTTATAAAAATCCTCGTATATATTTCTACGAAAATTATACTTTATTAATGGTTCATGGTAAACTTTTTGCAATTGACTGACTCTCTAAAGGCTCGTGGAGCCTTTGCCGAAAACTAGACTATAACATAAGCGGTCTAATGTTATAAAAACAATAATCCTGAGTATACGATTCCACCATCGTTTATTATACGCGATGTACGTCATGCAGGATAATTCGTTCCGCCCATTAGCAGAACATCTGTTGTTAAGCCGCGCGATTCCGAAAAATTCCGGCAACAAACCACTTCGCTATTAACCTTCGGACGACAATGCCGAGCAAACAAAACGCGCCACTTCTAGCCGCAATATTTCTTTTCTCCGCGATGTGATGCCTTGAATCCGGACAATAGGATCTCGCGTTTCCCCACGAATATATACGGATGAAGCGTATATATACAGCATGACGAGAATGTCCCTCGCATCCTTGCTTAAGATACCCACAATCAAGTGGGCCATTATTTGCTGAAAACTCGACGATACGCCGAGGGGTTAGATAGGTGGAAAATGCGGAGAAGACGCGGGGAGAGGAGAGGTAGGGAAAAACTCCCAAAGGGAGACGCGAGCACGATTTGACATACCTGGGGAAGACGGCTTGGAAATCCTCCTGGGGAAGAAGAAACCCAGGTACGCGCGTGTCTTTCTATAAGACTAAGCCTTGAAAATCGAAAATCGAAAATGACTGCTGCTTTATACGTTTGTCGTGGCCGGACAAAGGCGGCCGAGAGCGCAGGGTCTTGTGCGTGGATGCGTGTGTATTAGAGAGAACTCGCGTATATACGCACCGTTAAAACCTATTCATCTAAATCTAGGACATTGGGATTTATGTTCGACTGGCTCCTCCCCGGGTCCGAGCGAAGAGGTTTCGTGGTTGGCCGGAGAATCTCGCGGGAGAAAAAAATTCATCGGTATAGATCTAAGCAAAATTAGAAAAAAAAAAACACGAAATAAAAACTTGTACAATCTCTCTTATGATTCAATTAAATAACTCGCGTCATATTTTAACGTGAGTTATTTAATTAAAAATTAATTCCAAAAGCTGCAGTTCTTCTCACTTCAAGTTCTCTCGATTTAAAATTGCACACAGAGAGAATTTTCTCTTAGAATTTACCCTGAAAATCGTGGGACAATATGGTATGGAAAGAATTTTATATGAGAATTTCTTTGATTAATATTTATCACAATAAAAATAATATCTATTACAATAAAATATAAAATATGTTTGATTAATTTTACCATGCAGTTTAGTTTACCACGATTATCATGATTTTGAGGGTAAATTCTATGAGAAAATTCTCTCACTGCACAAACAACAGTTATCAATCGTGTTGTCATCATTATTTAAATCGTTTAGAAGAAATCAGATTTTATTTCGCGATTATCCTCGCACCTTCTCGCTGCGAACCCATTTTTCGGCTCGGATCTAACGCGAGCATTTCTCTACGATGATACGACCTTGATGAAATCACCTCATGAAAACTGCATCGACGCATGAGTATATATCCGAGGATATAGGCGAAGCAAACAAGTCGAACGTTGTGTCGGACGCGTCGTCGTCCTTCGACGAACAAAGAGAGGCCTCGTGGCATGCTCGCGCAGGACTCGACGCAAGCACGCACCGTTAGGAGGGCCCCATTTGTCTAGGGCACCCGAGATTTATACCGTAGAGCTACCCCGCCCCTGGATCCACGCGCAGACCCAGGACTCGCTTATTTCGAATCGACAAGGACGACGCTCGCGCGAGGAGGAAAAAAAAGGGTAGGAGGGGAAAAGGGAAGAAGGGACGGTTCCTCCAAGGTTAATTTCCACATCACTTGCCGGCCCCGTATTGGCACAACTACTTGCCTCCGTCGCATAAATAGAAAGAACCCCGTCCCCCACCGCGCGGATTATGAGACCCCGGATTTTTCGGGACTCCGGAGTCCCTTTGTCCCGAGGGATACCGCATGTGGTGCGACCGAGGTCGCGATGGGCGGCGCACTTCCCTTCCTCTTCGTCTTTCTCTTCTAGAGGAAGACTCTCCGCGTTGCCAGTTGAAAGTCACGTGCGGAAACCGGGACCGAGGTAAAAAGTCGAGGGAGGTAAGACCTCGGGTCGACTTAACGTCAACGAGGACGAACGGTCCCGGTGTTTACCTTGCTTCTTAGCACATTGTAAAGGGATGACGAGTCTATTTCCTTAGAACAAGTGCCGGCGACGCCGGAGATTATAGGAAGGCACACGGACGAAGGCATAAATCATTATGCGCGGAAAGAGGAGGACACTTCGAAGGAATCGTCGAAATGTTGACAGACGGACGGAATGTGACAAAGAGTCCTGGTTCTTTGCACATTAGGAAGAATCCAATTGAAAATAAAGGATAATAAGTACACTTCGCGTTCACGTGTGCAAACAATAGTAAGGACAGCTTACCGCGTGAAAAGAAATAAAGCATGAAATAGGAATTTTAGATTTTATAGTGGAAATTCACATAGAAAAATTCATGTCATAATATTTAACGACACAATGATTAACGGGAAGGATGATTATTATAATAAATCATAATTACCGCAATTATACGAAAGAACCTGGGATAATTATATACACTTGGTAATTATAGCTTCTATTCTTCAATTTAACGTGCTTAATTTGTTACGTTTAATTACTTAATTTTTACGCGATTGTTTTTTTTTTTAATTGTTCTGATAATTAATGATGCATATAGTTATGCATTATTATTATCATCGCGATTTTTATGATATTATTCTTAAGACAATGCACGCGATAGTTAATCTATTGAAAATAAGATCAAGATATGAAGAGAAAAGGAAATATATACCTAAATATTCTTTCCAAGAAGATATATAATAGATATATAAATATATATTAAATATTATACTTCTGAACTTGTGTAAATCAAAATGTCGACATAATGTTTGCCAAATAAGTTTGTTTGTTACAAATAGAAATGGGATTAAACAGATAAGCAAAGTATCAAATATAGACATTTATCAAAGGATAGATATGCAAAAGGAATTCTAATAAATAGCTGTGATAATTGATGGAAACGTTATCTCACCAAGATGGCAGGGTGAATCAAATTATTTAAAAAAGCGATAGCGATAACTAGTGCTCTCTCTTATGCATCGCGGCATATTTTTTGGCTACATGCCATGTTTTATGATTGTTATATATTAGATACTATTATAAATAAAATATTTTTTTGATTCTTTAGATTTAAATTAGAAAATATACAGAAACTATCACACAAAAATTAAAATATAATGAAATTATTAAAATAAAAACAAAATTATTTAAATATATACATTTATAAAGCTCTCCCCCCAAGCTTACAAAGACCAGAAATTGCATTATTTCATATATCGTCGAGAATTAGAATTAAACTTATTTTGATATACCTTGGTCGGATTACGAGTATCCACACATCCCATGTCCAGGCGTACAAATAATATCGAAGCCGAGATTTCTCACCCGATGGCGATCAGAACGGAGATGTAGCTCGTCTCGTGTCGGGACACGGCGCGGCAGGATCGCGAGTCCATCGTCGATGATTTCCGCAGTGCGGTCACGCGAATTCGTGACTATAGAACCGCTGAATCCGCGCCGCGCCGATGTGTCACGCGCTGGTGTGAAACATCCCGGCACTAGGAAGTGACCTCGAACTGTCGCGACGTACCCCTGCCTGCCCGCGTTAGCCTATACGCCAGCATCCAACGAATAATGGAGCTATCGCGGGGATATCAACACGACGGCGTAGTCCCCGCCCGGGAATCTCTGAACTCTCGAGTCCGGAATGAACGGATCGCGGGACCCGGGTTATCCCGTCCGTATCAGAAATGTCTCAATGCGGATCTCCCTCAAGTCCGAAAGTAAATCCGGCAGCGATCGTGGTTAGTCCTATCGTCCCGGAAGACATCGAACTCGGGAGGGGAATGGGGGGGAGGGCAGTTCTTCGTCGGATAGCTTGACATCGCAATTGATGCACGTGGTCCAAGAGAGCCTGTGCACTCTCGAGACATTAATCCTATGAGCGGGATAAAAGACGGAACGGGAAGTTACGATTCGATATCGTGGATTTTATCGGCCTAGCTCTTCTAGCAACATCGATATTTTCTATCTTCTTTACGATCGTGCAGAATATGTCCTCCAGTACTTTATATTCTCGTCTGGTTGTTTAAACATTTTATACAACCTACGTTTCTTTAAAAACTGATCGAGCGCTATATTTTTTCACATGATTTTTTAATATATGGAATTTAAAATATTAATGCAATTAAGAAACGTAGATTAAAACTTTATTATATATCCTTGAATCTCTCTGGAGCTTAATTTTAATTATATAGATTCGTGCACCAGCTGATCATAATAATTATGATTATAAAAATAAAGAAATGCAATACGATCGATAATTTTAAGATACCAGAAAATAATGCGCCGTAATAATAACGCGTTTGTAAAATTTACATTTATACCTTATCTAACTAGATAATTAAATGAATAATTTCTAACGAGGTCAGATCTAAAAAACACAAGTACATGTCTACTGATTCATATAAATATAGTCAATTTCCACCGATATATATTGTACTTAAGCATTATTAATATAATGAAAAAGCTACTTTATAATCATTGAAAAATGAAATGTAAAAGGATGTACAAGTTGCATGCTAATGAAAGAATGGGTAATCGATATATCATGTATTTACAATTAGTTTCTCGATTTTATTCGACCGAAAATTTACTGGGAAATATAACCATTTTTTTTTCATCTTTAATGCATCGTAAGAATTCTCACAATCGTAAAGCTTTCATCGAGTTTCCTCGTACACGGGACTCGATATCAGCCATAAACCTGAAGAGGAGGTCGTAACATAGCAAGGTCGTCGCAAGTTCCGCGCTTTCTTCCTAAATCCGAAGACTAAGACTACGACGACTCCGCCCAAGAGTGGTTTCTCCTAATCGACTTTCGAGAGTCCCCATAAAACCAACGATCGTAAAATTAAATCGTCGTCAAATGTCATCGTGGATCGCTCGGTTTCTCGCTGCTCTTACAGCGGCAATCGCGGACACAAAGTAAATCGCCTGAAATTAGGAAACGTGCAATTAAATCATTTTTTAATGTAGCCGAAGCATCTCGTAATTGGGCTACTTAAAAAAAAGATACAAATTTATGTGGAAAAATACAGCTTAACTGTTAATCGATATAACTCTTTGCTACTTTGTATAGGCAATAATTATTCCACGATCGTTGATGAATAATTTATAACGATATAAAATGTTGCTATGACTTCCGATTCTATATCGAATTCTTCGAATCTCATGAATTGATCTAACATATTAAATTTTCAAAAGCATAGGTCTCTCCCTCGCGTGTCTACAATATGATGATTGATGATCCAACGCATACAAAAGCAACCAACACAAAAATAATAGCAGTCATAAACTCGAACAAATGTTTAACGCAACATGTCGTTCCCAACTGCAATAAATCGACGACACACCAAGTTTTCGGCTATTAATTCTCCTAGACCAAACTACAAAAAATATATTTTACCGTTAAATATTGAGAAACTCGTATCGCGTTTGCATAGAAAAAAAAATATCAAGTGTATAATCTTTAATAAATGTTTTTAATCAATTGTTTTACTCAATTTTTACGCTCTTACAAAAATATCTTATTTAATTGTAAGAGCACACTTAACAATTGAGTAAAACAATTTATTAAAAATACACACTATACATTTCCTAATATGCACTTTCTTTGTAATTGCAATTATTCTCTGTCAATTTCCGAACGGCTTAATTAAGTATCTTGCATCTCGCAACTGCGACACCATGTCTCGCTCATGTTATCACCTGTTGAGCCGCGAAGGGCGAAGGCGGTAAGGTTGTCGCGGCTTTCGACGACGCGTTTGATAAATCGACGGATTGCGACGTTGAGGACAGCTTTGCGTTGCAAGCTCCGAAAACACGTGCGCGCTCGCTTCCCTTTCTCTTACGCGTGTCTCTCCCCGGCGCGAAACTATTTCTTTCCCGACGTCGGTCCTCTCTGATCTCTCGCCGGTACCGACACACCGAGACACTCCGTCGTCCGCGTCCGGCCACTTTAGTGTCTCCACCACGCCTCGCGCGTGACGGAGGCGGCTTTTAATAGGACGCCCGGCGTCGAGGCGCGCGTGGATCGATGAACTTTTGGCTATAGACGCGGCTAGAGGCCCCTCTAATAAAAGTCACGAGGAAACGTCAAAGTCAGCTCGCGCGCTGCAGCTTTCTTTCTCCAGCGTTTTTGTGATTCGGGATGGATATATATATAACAATAAAATAATCAGGGAATATATATATTATTTAAATATTTTTTATTTAAGAAATAAAAATATAGCGGATAATGAAAATAATTTTGCGCAAATAATCAAAGCCTGATTAGGTGCGCTCGAATATTTTTATCTTAAGTTTATTTATTTATTTTTTTTAGGTTTTATGTAAATGTCAATAGCATAACTTATTTTGTAGAATGATTATGTACTATGTGGCGGCATCGATCAGAAAACGGGAATGTTATTTCGCGACTCTTATTATCGTCGAATTCGCTCGAGTCTCGAGATTGATCGAGAGAGAGATTTTTCTCGAGATGGAGGAGAGAGTTTATGGACCCATTCCCTTCGGAGACGTCGCACTCTGCGAGTTGACGACAGGAAGATACGGATAATGTTGCGATAGATAAGAAAGAAATGCAATGACGAGAGAGGCGGCGATATTTCCCGAGCGATGCTCATAAAACGGATTATATTCGTTACGAGTAAAAGACGAGAAGAAGGTAAAGAAAATAAGAAAGGCAGGTTTGGGAAACTTTAACGCATCATCGGAAATTAATTTATGGTCGGGGTTCAACAATCTCAATGAAGTAGCTGCTCGATTTTTTTTATAACATTTCGAATATTACCCATCCACTTTTCACAGAATCGATTTCACCGTTTATTGTCAGATTTACAATATTTTCGCTGAACGTGTTGACGTTTTCAAACAATTGACCATCAGATCATTCACTCCAATGCGAATCATCTTTTTACATAAAATCCGCGAGTCGTGCGATTCTCTTCGCGGATCGTGCAAACGTCAACCTAGTAAGAACTATCTCGTTAATCCGATTCGCGAGCGAGATACACCATCGATAATGGATTAGGTTCGAACAAGCGCGATGGAATTCGACGAATTGTCGGAGGATATATTATTTTGCCGCGATATATACAGTTAAACCTTGGTGTGTCGATCGGGACCGAGTTTTACCGCCAAGTAGGCGGGAAAAAGGGCGGATGAAAGGAAGTAAAATCACCCGACGCCTCATTAACTAGCGCGTTTCCCTCCTTTCTCCCCCGCTACATTACACCGGGACTCGAGAGCGGTATTTCTTTCACGGCACTCTTTTTCCAGCAACCAAGCGCTCGCGCGATGATTGCCTTGCTAGCCGCGGCAAAAAGACACGAGAGAGAGATTGGCGTAACGAATGCGCGAAACGCGAATGATGCAACACTATGCCGTAGCAACTCTTTTCTTTTTTTCCCCCCGAATGGAGGAAACGCGTTCAAATTCTCGCACTCGTTTCCGCTCGTCTTCTACTTCTTCTTGGCTGTTTCTTCGAGTGCAAAATATTATTCTAAGTCTCTCGAAATAAATACCTAAGAGAAACGCTTGATTAACACTCTCGAAGAAATTGAATCAATATTTACTGACAATTTAAAAGTGGCTCTTTAATCGCTCGATGTTTAATTATACTTGTCCTTTCCAAATATCACGAGATATCTTCTTCTGCTCTACCTAAAAAAATTTAATTACATTTTATTTCGTCTTACTGACATTTGTGTTTAAAGTATTAAGGGATCACTTGAATTATTGATCTGTAAAAGTATTTTTTTAAATTGCTATTATTATCGCACGAAGCTATTTTTCGGCCATTTTATTAAATCGACGTGACCTAAATCGACCGATCAAATTATTTATATACTCGTATATTTTTAAATTAATTTATTAAATATATTATCCAAGAGATCGAATTGAATATCGAATTATTTCTCGCTCGTCAGATGAATCCGACCATTAAGCTTCTATGCAGCTCCTTATTTAATTGGAATACGAGAATAGCCTTGAACGCGAGACGCGACAGACGACAGAATTGGGCCGGAGGAAGAATACGATAAATATTTGAAGTCAACTAATAATAACGTCCCGCGGGTCGTCTTAAAACGGAGAGAGACATCCAAAGACGCCGACGAAGTCACCCGCACGCGAGACGCATTTACATAACGCCTTAATGCCTTGCATTAAGCGGGCCGCTCGTCCCGAAGAGCCAAGACTTTGACTGTTGTTGTTGTCATCCAGGAAGTTGTGTAAAGCCGTAACATTTCTGAATATCAGCGGCGTGCAAGAGTGTTGCCGCGTATTGCAAATGCAGTTGCAAATGATAGGTGTGTAGGTGCTAACGACCAATTATTGCGTCTCCCTTTCTCGAGGTAGCGAGCGATACATGCGTGCGAAACACGGAGATATTGCCGTGAGAGAGAGAGAGAGAGAGATCTCCGAACCGGGCAACACTCGAACTGCAACTGCGCAAGAATGCAGAAGAATTGAAGGGTACGTTGAATCGGATAAATCCGCTTTTCAAATGTTACAGAAGAGAGTTGCCCAGATGCTGCTTCTCAGGATCCGATCCGCGCGAGTTTTATTTGTCTTATATGCATATCATGTATGCAATGTTATTTCAGGCTGAAAATCAAATAGAGCCACATTCAGTGTTAAGTATGAATGAGATATGAATACGACGTCTATCATACACTGAATAAAATAATATTATACCAAAGCAAATTCTCGAAAAAGCTCGTCTTTTTATTTTAAGACAATGAACCTCGGCTGATTCTCTTGGTGCTCCAAAGTCTTTGAATAAAACTCAAAAATAATATCAGAGTAACCACTCCACTACTAAATACTAGTTTTTTCAAATATTTTAAATAAAATTACATATGCAAAGTGTATATATTCAAAGCAATAATTCAAATATTAACTCGCAAAATGCAAGACCAGACAGGTAACCAAACTAACAATCGGGTACCAGGAGAATTGCAAGGAATTGCAAGTTTGCTGAACGAAACAAATTTAAAAAAGTGAAAAGGAAAATGTGATGAGCCACTAAATATCATATCTTTCCGTGATTAAAGATGATATCCTCTGTCCTCTTCGATGAAGAGGAAAGATGACGGCGAGAGTCTCTCTTCCGGGTATCGCGCCGAGAGAATCGATAGCGCGTGCGTGCGCGACAAATCTACATCTGCGCGTGATCGACATCGACGGAAATTGGAAAGTGCCGCGAATGCAACTGTCGAAGGGGGTAACAAAGGGTCCGCATATTGGGCGGAAATAAAATCACCCCTCCGTCCCTTCGGGGAAACCAATCACGGGCGCTTTCTGCATATAGTAGCACTTGCAACCGTCGAAGCAGGTGCGAAGGATCCGATATATAGGTACATCTTTCGAGAAAGGAGGGTTTTTAACGATTCCGTGTTCGCGATTTTATTATACCGACATATTTCGGATTTTTTTTCTTTTTGTCAGACGAATCTTTCGGGCAACCGACTCGATTTACGTGAGAAACTTTCTCGATTATGATTGTTTTCTGATCATATCTCACGTTATTGATTCTCTTTCGATACCAAAGTCCAAACCTTTACCTTTTATCTAAAGAATAGTTATGATTCTTCTAGGATGGTAGAGCTGATTCATTATGTTTAATCTAGAATGAGATAAGAAAATCGAGTGTAAAAAAATACTTAGACGTTTGACGTAACTGCACAAACCAAAATTTATATCTTCGTTTACAATTTGCGGTTTCGGGAATTACGACTTTGTACGTCTCGTGCAAGCGAAGAAAGAGAGAAAAACGTACATCACGTACAGACACAATACTCGTTTGTAGAATGAACATGATGAATGAAAGAGTCAAGCGGTGGTCCCGAAGCCGTAACGTCCACAGTGTCTTTTTGCGCTTGCTTCTTTCCTCTTTCTTTCTTCCTTCCTGCTTTCTTTCTTCTCTTCTTTCCATGCGTTTGCTCTCTTCACTTTCTTTGACGCGCGGTCTTGGCTTTGATATTCCCTACCAGAATATCCCACATATATATATAAGTATACAAAGTTGGTGCACATAACGAGCGTCCATTCCATCTGTCCTTCCCTTCGTTTTCTCTGTACCGATAGAGACGAATCCATATATATTAAGCAATGAAACTTGAGTCTCAGATTTAAAACTCTGCTGAACGGGTCTCACAGAAATAATCTCGTTTAAAAATAATTATCAATTTTTCCAAAATTTAATGATGGAAGAGAAAAGCATACAAAAATTATTAACTAGTACCGATGAATTATTATTTAACTTTTGTAAATCTCTGCCAATATATACTTGCATATATCTATACATACACAGAGAGAATTTTCTTTTAGAATTTACCCTGAAAATCATGGTAATCGTGGAACAATATGGTACGGAAAGAATTTTATGAGAATTTCTCTGATTAATATTTATCACAATAAAATATAAAACATGTTTGATTAATTTTACTAAACTGCATAGTAAAATTAATCAAACATATTTTATATTTTATATATTATAATAGATGTTATTATTTCTATTGTGATAAATATTAATCAGAGAAATTCTCTTAAAATTCTTTCCATACCATATTGTCCCACGATTACCATGATTTTCAGGGTAAATTCTAAGAGAAAATTCTCTCTGTGTAGCTATATCGTAGATATATGAGGAAATTGTGTATTGTATAAAAATTAATAGATAATATAATATGATAATATAAATTCTGAAACACACATACTGCTATTCATCTCTACACCGACTCGTCGTATTTTTTTTCGAGTCAGCCTTTCCATATTTCTCTTCCTCTCGCCGTCTCTTTCCTTTACGGCGCACGTGGGTACGCTTTCCTCACAGTTTCTCACCGAGTCTTCTTTGTCCCGCCGTCGGGTCCGCACGAAGTTGCACGCTTCGGGAATTGCGCGCGACTCTCATCTCGCACGCCCGAAGCCGCGAATCTTCTCTTTCAATTTGACGACACGCGAGGGTCAAGGATCGGGAACGAGAGGAGAAGTTCTCTTTTGTGGGCAAATGTATCGCCCCGTAGCTCGCTCTTTCAGTCAGGTAGGCTAACTCTCGCCTCCGCTTTTGTTCGCGCTTTTATTTTGATCATTGTGGATTCGAACGAAGCGGGACGATTCGTCCTTTACGATGTACTCCGACGATCGAAATAGCCTGCCGTTACGTATAATTATATTTTTTTATCGCACATATAATAGTACGAGAAATGTAGATTCGTTGAATGTAGATTCGGGGTGTAAGCACGAAGATTCATTTACAATGTAAAAAAATTTAATCAATATTTATATTTCTGATAAAAAAAATGGGAATACGGAAGGCTCTTTAATATCAAGAGAGTATTAGAGACACTACACAGTTTTATGTTATACAGTAAAAGAAGGCATTTAAGAAATATATACCGAGTTATTGATGTTCAAATTAGTGAGATAGAAAATTGCCATCGGCAAATAGCTGACAGGAATTCGCAGGAGCGACCTGAAACGATGCTGTACCCCATCGGAACACGCCCACTTTTTCGCGATTCCAATTAGGAAGACCCTCTCACAAGGTTCGGTGGGTAGTTGATTGGCGTCGACTAGACAGTGGTGGGAATTAATGAAGACAGTTGGAAATGGAGTGTACAGTACTATTACGATGTGCTGGCGAGACCAAATTCATTTTTGCATTCGTACGGAAATCACTTTGAAAATTGCTGCTCAAATGTATTCGACCTATATCTCGATACGTCGATATTATAAAATGTTATTACTAAAAATTATACATTATACACGTCAAGAAATCTGTTTCCTTTTAACTAGTGAATTTTACATTTTATTTTATATATTACTTTTGCAATTTAATTTTTCATTCAATTCATTTAATTTAAATATCGAATACAATAGAAAAAAAAATATTTTATAATATAGAAAGAAATTCTAAATTCCTAAATGATAACGTTTAAAAAAAACAGTGATAATTCCCACTTGCTCATTCTTAACCAGCACATCGTTATTGCAATACTAGGTCAATATAGAGAGAGAATCGCCGAATAATACCACGTATTCAATAAGATATTGTTAGGCTCCACTACGGCGATCGCGTATAAGAGACGCGTGACCACAAAGTCAATGGCTCAATGTCCATTGCGTAGTACTTTGGAGTCGTGGACGCGGGTCACCAGCGAGGTGGCATACATATTCATGTCGAGTGTTTACCTAAGGCCAGAAAAGAACTGTTAAGGACCAAGGTAAGGTATCACATTAATACAAGGGTACTCGAGGGCTTCTACGAATACATAGATATATGCAAATGACATCGTTCCCGGAGGGGAGAGTCTTAAATCACATCGGGATTACCAATAACACGTCCGGTCGACGCGATAGAAGATATAGACGCGTTTGTGGCGATCGGAAAGAGAGAGAGAATAGGAATTCTCGAAAAGCAGAAAGAGCGATCTTTTATAGCTCATCGGTAGTCGCGAGAAAAAAAAGGAAACGTCAGCAATGAGTGGCGAAACGACTAAGTAAAGACCGGTCGAACTTTGGCGATTAAAAGGAAGAGACGCAATCGAGGACCTCTCTCGCTATATAAAGGTCTCTAACCCGGTGGTAGCAATAATCGAATAAAAAAAAAATCTCTGTAGAGGAACGAGAACGATCGGGCAAGGCAAGAAGAAGAAAAAAAACACGTTAAACACGTTTCTGACTATGTGTTTCGGCGGAAACGGCGATAAAGTTGCTCTCGCTCGAATCGCCTCCTCCGCATCTACATCCATGAAGACGACGACGTCTGTCCGAGAGCCTCTCACTCTTTTATCACGAGTAATTCAGGCTGCTACAATACATATACGGTCTCTAATAAATTCGTGGCCTAATAATGGCCGAGTCGCGAACGAAACATTCTATAAACGCCTACGCTCTCTCTCTCTCTACGTATGCACATATACATGCACATGCACGTGCCGATGTTGGTTGTTACTTACTTTACGGATACCAGATCTCGACCGACCGATGGAGGTACCACGAGGAAAAAAAAAAAAAAAGAAAGAGAGAGAGAGAGCGGATATTATCGCCAAACGTTAATTTAGCCGAGGTCCGGCCTACCTTCCAATTTTCGAGCCCTTACACGCCCACTTATGAGATTGTCCGTTAACGCTCCGAAACGTCGGAACCGCGTATATTCGACGCCCGCGTTTTCCTCTGTAACAGCATCCTCTCGCCGTGCTTGTCCCCTCGTGACAAGCGTGACTCGTATACACGCGGGCGGGCTCTCTTGAGGAGCTTTATATCAAAATTGAGGATCGCATCGCGCGTTTGACAAATTTGCGGTCAACCTCTACCTTACCCTATCATAATCCCGTAACTGAGAACGAGAGGGAATTTGCGTTAAAATTATCGGTTTTGACACATCTATGTCTATATAATCAAAAGAGCAAGTGTTTACGATATATGACTATTTAAAGCCCTTACAAAATAATATTATAACACTTGTATATTTATTTACATAAATTTAATATCGAAAATTGATGAGTATATTTATAGATAATTAAATTTATAATAATAAACTTTAAATGTAAATAAATAATATTGATTCGTACACTTTATATAAATTTAATATCGAAAATCGATGAGTATTTATAAGTAATTAAATTTATAATAAAAACTTTAAATGTACATATATTTGGGAAAAAGATAAATGGATACGATTTACGGTTTATATCATCCGTGACCGATTATACTTTCGATCCGACCGCGGAAGCGCACGTGAACGTAGGATGAAAAATAAACAAGAAAAATATCTACGTGTGTAGTAGTAATAGTGCCGACTCGCGGATAAACTCTAAACACGTGTAAGAACATATATGTACCAACACGAAAACAAATGTACGTAAGAAAGAGCCGAGGGATGGAGAATAAATACGGTTATACGCGTGTAAAGCTCTCTCTCCACATCGTGGCCTGGACTCGTAATGCGCATGCAAAAAGTAGATGCATCTCGGACAGTACGTGCGTCTCTACGATGCGTAAACGCAAACGAGAACGAGACTTATGTGTGAGTGAGAAAAACGGCAAAATAAAAGGCGGCACAATGCTCAACACGGATGTGAAATATACTACTATTTAAACGAAACCAGGCCGTCAGCACAAAAGATACATTTTGTTTGTGTGCATACATACATATATATAACATACTCTGTATGTATAATAAAATATTATATCTTATAAAAATGCATTTCATATACTATAAATATTGATAAATAACCGGTATATTTAAATGTGCAATTATTATGTAAACATGTGAATAAACATGTAGGTAATTAAAAATGAATGCGACGGGGAGACTGTAAAATTGTATACATATAGATGTGCTGAATTTTTTTGCGCTCCAATTTTATTGGATGATAACGCGGTTCTTTTGTCGAAATAGGTGGATGACGCGAAATAGGGGGGACATCACACTGTTGCATACACTCCAACTTACGAATGCGTATTAGCGTGTGCGAGAGAGTGTTGTACGATGAGAACCGGTTATATAGAAACCGTCCGCCACCTTTTCTCTCTCTCTGCACCTACTCCTCTTCTTCCTATCATCCGCCGACCTTTCGTTCCTTCATCCTTACCGAGTATATCCTCACCGGCAAACTCACCGCTACATAATGCGGCAATGTGCACGCCCGCGCGTTATGCGTGCGTGCATGTACATATGCATGTATGTATGTATGATTGCTAGCTAACGCATATCCGCACGCATAAATGTATACGGGGTGTCCGAGCCAAGATCACCAGGGGGCTAAACAAAACCACGATCTCGCTTCAACGTGGAAGTATCAATTGAGCTCCTAAACGGATAATGAAAATTTATTTTTTTACCTTATACGAGTTCTACTGAGAAAATTTTCTCTTAGAATTTACCCTGAAAATCATGATAATCGTGAGACAATATATGGTATGGAAAGAATTTTATGAGAATTTCTCTGATTAATTACTTAGCACAATAAAAAATAATATCTATCACAATAAGATATAAAACATGTTTGATTAATTTTATTAAACTGCATAGTAAAATTAAACATATTTTATATTTTATTGTAATAGATATTATTTTTATTATACCATATTGTTCCACGATTATCATAATTTTCAGGGTAAATTCTAAGAGAAAGTTCTCTCTGTGTACAAGATGCATCAACGTAAAATGAAATTTTCTAGACAGATATTAATATTTAAAAAAAGGAGTATACTAAAATATATAGGTAATAATAAATTAAAATTTTTATTTTATTCGCGAAAGAATTTGCAGATGAGGAGATTCATAGATTATTTTCAAGACACTCTGTATAACAGTTGGTACGTGCAATTTGCGCGATGCATCGACACTATAGGCGTCCATCTATCTGACGTTGGGAACGAGAAGAGCGAGTTCGCATCCTTTCTTTTTCTTCCTTTCCTGACCTGGCTACCTACAGACCATAGGGAGCCAGCTTTTCCCTCTCATTCCCATCCAGAGTTCATCTCTCGAGGCATTAGGCATCTCGCGAATATTTTATCGATAGAACTTGGTATGCATGGTATTATCATAGGCTGCGGAAAATATAATCTTTATCGAAAGCGTTTGCTATAGACTTTTAACTGACCTAATAATATATTTTCAACAATAAGCATGCAAAAATTTCGATATATGAATACTTGAAAGCAACACAAAAATATTTTATGCGATATTTATTTCTTTATATGTATCTATTATCTTTTTCCAATATATATCATAAACAGAAAATATTATATTTGAACAATATATGGAATAAATGTTATTGCAAGACTGTTTGTTATTTCTGCTTATAATTAGAATTATTTGGTAACGAATGGAAATTGTATCTTCGATCGAGTTGCTTACGAGTTTGTTTTTTTCTGTTACAGATTCCGAATAGACAACACAGATCACATAATCGACGTAAACAAGAACAATGCAGCGTTCGAGTATGATCAAGTCAATATAATATGTCCGGTATACCCACCCGACTCGTATGTTGATGATGATGCCGAAAAATACATCATTTACAATGTAAGTTAATTTTCATAATGTTTATTTTAATATTAAGAATCAATAGTATACAAAGAAGATAGCATACTACACTCCTCACAATAATGGGTGTGTGAAGTTGGCACCCCTATGTTATGCTATCATAGTTCTGTTAAGAGTTCTGAGTTATTTAGAACCATAGGAAGAGTTCTTGACAATTTTTAAAAATTTTCTAAATGTTTCGTAAAAGTGTATTAATATTAAAAAATCAATCTCTTCGAAACTATACTAGATAGAGCCATGCGATTTTCACGTTTTTTCTTGTCTTATCGAGTACGATTCAGAACTCTAACGTCTTTCCCCAGAACTTGATATTTCAAAAATATCTTCGATATTGAAAGTATGTTTTTTTATCTCTATAAAAATTGCAAAACTCTTTAAAAAAATAATCAGGAACTATGTAACTATTAAACAACTTAAATTTACTCACCTCACGGTTGTTCCCCTTTGTTGCCCGATGCCTCCCCGGGCCTTCTTCTCGTAGAAGTTTCGAAACACTTGCACTCGCGTTATTTTTTTTCGTTCGCAACGTGCGGCGACGCCCGGGTTTTAGCTATCACAATCTTCGTCGCGTTTCGGTAAAACGCGAGACTCGCGAGAGCTTATTCGCGCGCGAATAAAACCGAAGCTCCATTTTCGCGTGGCCGCTTTTTCCAAGACCCACTTTTCGCAGGGGCTTATCGAACGAAGATGATCAAGAGAGCGACTTGGCCGCGACGCACTCAAGTCGCCCAAGGATGCAGCGAGACGAACATTGAGCGAGATTCACGATCGACGAGATCAATTTCACGTGTGCGATCGCGATTACGATGTCGGTACGCGCGACGCGATCGGATTTATACGACAATTAACCGCCAAAGATGCTAATTAATACACTCATCCTTTCGCGGACCGGCAAGAAGCGCGCGACCATTGATCACGAAGAATCGAAGAAGAGCACTGGAGGTGGAGCTAGACTGGCGCTGCCAGATTCGGAACGCGCAACGATACGTCGCGACAAGTCGTAGTGGTGGGGCATTGTAGGGGTCGCGACGTATCGTTGCGCGTTCCGTACCTGGCAGTGCCAGTCTAGCTTCACGCTCCACCTCCAGTGCTCTTCTTCGGTTGTTTGTGACCAATGGTCGCGCGCTTCTTGCCGGTCCGCGAAAGGATGAGTGTATTAATTAGCGTATTTGGCGGTTAATTATTGTATAAATCCGATCGCATCGCATGTACCAATATCGTAATCGCGATCGCACACGTGAAATTGATCTCGTCGATCGTGAATCTCGCTCAATGTTTGTCTTCATCTTCGTTCGATAAGCCCCTGCGAAAATGGAGTTTCGGTTTTATTCGCGCGCGAATAAGCTCTCGCGAGTCTCGCGTTTTACCGAAACGCGTCGAAGATTGTGATAGCTAAAACCCGGGTCGCCGCATGTTGCGGACGAAAAAAAAATAACGCGAGTGCAAGTGTTTCGAAACTTGTACGAGAAGGAGGCCCGGGGAGGCATCGGGCAACAAAGAAGCAACCGTGAGGTGAGTAAATTTAAATTGTTCAATAGTTACATAGTTCCTGATTATTTTTTGAAAGAGTTTTGCAATTTTTATAGGGATAAAAAAACATACTTTCAATATCGAAGATACGTTTTTTTATCTAAAAATTGCAGAACTCTTTCAAAGAGTCAAAACTATTGGAACTCGATGTGTAAAAAAATGTGAAGTTGGCACCCCTATTTTTTGAAACTGATTTTCGTTATCGTAATGACAGGAACTATTTCTAATTAGATGTAATGCATTATTAGCTCTTATCCTTCTTTAATGTTTCTTGAAAAATTTATTACTTTACGTTTTTTAGTCTGGAAAATTTATTAGCTAATGAATACAAAAATATCATGTGATATATATGTATATGACAGATCAGGCATATTGAACATAAAAAATTGTCAGTCAGATCTACCAATGTTTAGACAGCTGCTGCTACTTGAAACTGGTTCTTTAACCAGCTTCCATTATATTCCCAAAACGAGATCCACTCTTCGACAAGCATGCTATGCTACTGAAATATAGATTTATAAAATGAAAGAATTAGACATGCAGTCTGAAGCACATTGGGAGAAACTTTGACATGAGAGCTCTTTTTTTATTTTTAATCTTTGCTCGAGATGCATGGTTTTATGTTTAGATGAAAAAAAGTTACAGGGTTAATTTTTCTATTGTTTAATTATTTGTTTCAAAATTAAAAATTAAAATTTTTATTTTAATCTTTGTTCGTCACACTAATAATTATTCTTGTTATTCTGCTTAAAAAAAATGATAGATATCAGAGAACGCGCGAAAAATTCCTAACTTCGCAAACTCGATTAGAACATTTTTATAAAATTTCATTCGAGAGAGCTAATCCCGGATATTGTGCGGAATTGAATTTCGCCTTTCACAAATATATCTACGGAACATTCCATCCTCTCGAGCAAAGCAAAATCTCTCAAAGACTATTCGGCGACGACTTAATCGTTTCAGTCCACTCGATTGTCCCTCAGCTATCCCATCCATTGTCTTCGTCGTTCTTCCTACACAACGATTAGCTCGGACAATGAAAAGCCCTCTTCTGCAGAAGAAAGCGAAAATCCGAGCATCTTTCACAGCAGTCAATCAGCGATTAATGTCATCGATCCACGCGTCACCGATCGATTATACCGTCGCATCTGACATCCCTCTTGGACGTTTTACAGGTGTCCAAGGAGGAGTACGAGACATGTCGGATAACGAATCCCAGTCCGCGGGTAATAGCGGTGTGCGACAAGCCGCGCAAAACGATGTACTTCACCATCACCTTCAGGCCGTTCACACCACAACCCGGGGGCCTCGAGTTCCTCCCTGGCCACGATTACTATTTCATCAGCACCTCGTCCAAGGACGATCTCCATAGGCGCATCGGCGGACGGTGCACCAGCCACAACATGAAGGTCGTCTTCAAGGTCTGCTGTGGTAATGAGGCCGAGATCTCATCGGCGACATCGCGCAACAACTGTAAGTATCTAGAATGGACTTGTAGTAGCGAAAGATCGAAGAATATAAGAATTAATTTATAAAACGAACTACTCTTCAGGATATATTTTTTTTTAATCATGATTGATACAGTGCGTAATTAAATGTTTTATAAGAAATTATAGAAATTTATTTGAATGAACTTTAGCATTTTTAATAATGATGAGGTGGTCAATATTATAGAAATATCGAATTCTTTTAACTTATCTTTTAAGTTAGAAATATAGGAATTTTTATACGCAATTTTTCATGTATTAGTTATATTGACATAACTGATTTTGACATCAACGTTTGCACATCTCATTTAATAATTCAATTAAAAATAAATTAATAATTAAAATAATTTTGCATGGGTGTAAATGCGAAATTTTTTTGTTTAATCTAACATTTTCTTGAATTTTAGATAATAATTTTAGCGGCGAATTTCCTTTGTTCTTTATCGGGGAACCGAAAGAGTTGGCGAACAATTCGTGTAACTAAACGTGTGCAGTTAACTCGCGTGCGTTTCTCATTTGCATTGCGCATCATTCACGAAAGGATATCCGAAACGCGAGCTCCTCTTCCCATGGAAGTCATCTCGCACGCGGCAATTATATTCTAATTTCTCAATTATCATAATCTGAAATTACAGGCGCCGCCTTGTAAGAGGGACACCGCCTTTTCATTTCGCGTGTAAATCACGCTTTTAACTCTTCACGCTTTTTCGTTTCACGTTGACCTCCGTTGAAGACACGCGCGTCCCGAAAAAAAAGAGCCTGGAAAGGGAAGGGGCGAAACACAGAAATGGTCCATAAATTCATTATCCTGCAATTAGAGTTACGTGAGAAACGGCTATTATAACAGAAGGGGGACTCGTTTGTTCGTCGGTTTGCTTATCATCCTTTCAAGCTCGTTTTCTCCTTATCGTTCTATCCAGGCTCTCTCGCCTCTCCCAAACCGTCCTTTCCTCTCTTAAATAATCCCTATCGATTATAATCTTCGCCGTGCGTTATTTGTTGCGATCGGGGGACCAGCACTATATGTCCCGGAGCACAATAAATTCTACCATTTCATTTCACCCCGCTATTCTCTCTCTCTCTCTTTTTTTCTCTCCAATTCGTTTCGAAGCATCCTCGAGAGAAGAAGCGTCCTTTCGCTTCTTTCTTCCCTACTTTACTCCCCTCTTCCTCTTTTTCTTCATGCCACCTCCGCCCTGGCAGAGACGATTCATGCGCCATAATGACCAGCTATTTCGCCGGCCGGGAACTCTGAACTCTCCTCCTCCTCGGCATCCCGAGCATTGAAGATTCCACGGCAAAACCTGAGCCTCGCGTCCACGGTAGACACACGTCGAGGGTTCGCGCGCAGCTACTTCCATACAATTATATCGCCGGGGGGTGCGTGCCTTCTTCTCTCGGTCGCGAGTTTTATTTCCGAAGAGTTTGCAGCTACAGCGTCAAGTTATGCGCTCAGAATAATACGAGAACTATCCTTGGACTCGCGATGGGAAAGTGTGAATATGACGAGGGTTCCTCGGTCGTTATATTTGACTCGCTTTTGTTCAACTATTTTCTTCATGTTTATATATTTTTATTTTATTTGTGTCAAAATGTTACGTTAAACACAAAGGATTTTTCGCTGCATTTTTCTGTACGTTAAAAATGTATTGTATATAAAAAATTCGATGAATATGTGTGTGACGAGGAAATATATTTCAATGAAAATATAATGGAATAAATATTACATCTATATCTATTACAATAAAATATAAAATATGTTTGATTAATTTTACTATGCAGTTTAGTAAAATTAATCAAACATGTTTTATATTTCATTGTAATAGATAGATAGATGGATTGATGATATTATTATTTTTATTGTGATAAATATTAATCAGAGAAATTCTCATAAAATTCTTTCCATACCATATTGTCCCACGATTTCAACATAACAAATTTTTCTTCGATTTTTAAATAAGATTGTCGACTCGTTTTTGAAAATGCTCATAACGATGTCACCAATTATTCCTCGGACACCTGCGCGAACGGATGAGAAGAGACGCCTAATGATCAAATGTGTCGTCTTCCAGCTGTAGCCGTGACCAGCAGCACCGTGCCCAGCAGCAGCTCCACGAGCACCGCGGTTTTGGGCGGCGGAGCCGCCGGTCTGCCGCCCCCGCCGCCGCCGCCGATCGTCTACAGGGGCGGAGATCGATTCTACCCGGGGGGCAACATTCATCATCGTCCCGATCATCATCAGTCGGGCACGGCGGCGCCGACCCTGTCTCACGTACCTTCGCCGGCCATCTACCCCGCGCATCCGCATCAGCCGCTGCCGCCGATTCACAATGGACCGCCGTCCTCGATCACGCCGACCAAGACCTCGACCGGCCAGAAGAAGAAGAACAGTACGTATCACGTCGTCACATCACCGTTGCACCCTGTCTGTCTGTCTGTCTATCTACTGTATCTATCTCACCTGTCGATGAAATCTTGTTCTGAAACGCTTTATCGCTTTTATTATGCCTCGTATTTGATTCCGTATACTCGGTACTGACTCGAGTCAGTCGAGATCTGTAAAATCATAGAGGAGATTTGTGAGAATTAAATTAGATCTGGTTGCTGATTTCTTTTTGCATGATTGAAAAACACTTGGCGTAATTAAATCACGCATATATACGCTAGAATGTAGAGTGCACTGCAGTAATCATTGATGAATCTCAATCGACATTAATTAACAGTCGGAGCATCGGCAACGCGCTCGTTATATTAGTCGTCGTGGAAGTTTTTTTTAAATGCACTTAGTTAAACTTCTGTATGACAAGTGAACGGACACATCTTCTATTATCTATGTCATGCACTGTTCTCCTTTTAGAGTATTCATGGCAAATTATAGTAGAAATAATAATGAAGGATGACAACCGTCAATTATTATTAGTTGCAAATTATGATCTTCCGAGTTAGTTGGTGCTTCAGTTCTAGCTCATTATTTCCTTAATTCATGACATGAATTTCCTCTCTTCTCAATCATATAACATTTAGACAAAAATTTTTATATTTATAACGCGCACTACATTTTTACGTTTATTTATAAGTTTTTATATGTAAGATAAAAATCAGATCGTTTTACTTAGACTTAGATACACGCTATAAATCGCACGCTTTGCCAGTTGCTACCAGGATCTGATCGGATGAAAACTGATCGAAAATCATCCATCAATCATGGCCATCGCTTGCTCTTAAATATGCTAACATACGATGTAATTTGCTGCATTTCGCGCATTTGCATTTATTTCTCTGATAAGTTACAGATAATTGCTCGGCTTAATTAACGATGCTATATATTTTTAAGATATACATAACAATACATGTTTTCAAGATGCGATACAGATTGTCAGATTTTGTCTATCTATTTTTCTTTCTCTTTCAAAGATTAATGCAAAGTCTCAAGTCATAATTTAACTTTTCTTAACGCATCGCTATTGCTCATCGAGGTGAATGGGAATGACCAACTTGACTTTATTCTTGTTTTTACAGAGGAATATTCGGACCATCCGAACGAAGTGGTAAAGAACGAGGAGCTGACGTACAATGGCGCAAATTCGTACACTACGCAGTTCCGGTACGCGCCGAATCTACTCCTGGCGATGGGCAGCCTGTTGATGAGCACATTGTTACAACAGCTGCTGCGGTGAAGCGATAGCACCGACAATGTACGAGAACGTCGTATATCCCATGCGTCGAAACCCCTTCTTCTGTGATTATCCTACGTTTAATTGATTTCTTGAGAAATGCGTGAGACATAAACGCGCGTCCCTCGGCCGTCCCTTGATCGTAGTAAGACACGCACGATCCATGGTCGCGCCGACTCGAGAGATGATAGAGAAGAGAGAAGAGGCCGGACGGAGAGAGAGAGAGAGAAAAGACGAAGATGAAGAGAGAAGAGACATGCACGACACACGAGCGGCAACGCCATATTAACTACAATTTAATATGAACTAGCAGAGTTCCAAGATGGAATATCATAGGACGACGAAAACGACAAAGCTGAAGATAGGATGGGAAGTAGGAGAGAAAGCGGAAAGAAAAGGAAAAGCGCTACTATTAGTACACTACTTATAGTACACGCCCACTATTATTACTACTATAAATGGTAGTCGTATTGGTTGTCCTTTTTATCATTACGCTGATAGCTATTTATTCAAATACGACAGAGACCGAAGGAGTCGTGGCAGCGTGCTAAGTATCCTCAGGAGAAGTGTGCGAGAAAAAAAAAGCGGTCTATTAGTATATTAGTAGCAGGGCTACGCGAGAAAATCCGTCAGAGATTGCGTCTCTTTAATTCCGCGTCGCGAATTCCGTAATCCCGGACAAAATATCGCGTAGGCTCGACCAACGACGACGAACGATCCTTCGTTAAGGGGTCCTTGCACGGAAACGACAAGCTCGTAAGCTTTTTCCAAGCGGGGATCGTTTGAGCGCGCTGTGCCTCGAGAAAAGAGTACCTGAAAATCCTTGAATATTTCCGGTTCGCGGCCAAGACGATCCGGAACGAACAATTACGATCCTTATCGCGAGAGTCTCTCAAGAATCTCGTAGATACTTTGACTCAGAGTCGTCGATGCGACGTATCGTAGTTCCTCGATGATTGGTTGAAGGATCAAAGAATTTAAAGAATCGTGTGGGAGTGGGAGTAATCATGTAATCTCTCGCGCGGCGTTTAAAGCTCAGATCGATCGCTACTAATGTCCAGCCAGTAGCAGGACGCCGAGGACGAAGGATCATTCGAGTTCGCGTGCGAGATCGTGAGTAGGATAGTTAGCACGCGTGTAAATAAATTCCTAATGAATATGTACAAGTGGCTCTTGGTCGCCTTGTATGCCGATGGGCAGCAGGGGGCCAGTGAAGTTTAAGAAAGAGTGCCGTATTTCTAGATAAATCTTATGAGAGAGACAGAGAGAAAGATGAAGAGAGAGTATGTATCAGAAAGAGAAAGTGTGAACGATTACGATGCAAACACTGTAAAGGCTACTCGTCGAACAAAGCGATGCGAGACATGAATTGTGCGAATTTTTGTCATTATGTCAGACTAAGTACGTCATTGTTGCGAGTCAACAACAAGAATAACGTGTATCATTGACTCGAGCCGTTAGATAAGGAAAATGACGGGAAAAAGAGCGAACGAGTAAATAGAGAATTGTGTGCGAGAGAGACTGACTGAATTGTGTAATCGAGTAAGAGACAGAGATTTGTATAATAGCTGTATCATACCGAGACTTCTATCTATAGAGATCTGTATTATATTTATTATGCATTATCATTACGCTACGAATATTCAACACTCGATATTCTATATTCGCTAGTGAAATATCAAATTTAATAACAAATAAATTAACGTACTGCCGAAGCCAGGGATGAAGCGGCGAATCGTGGCGCGAACAAACTCTCCCCCAATTCCTGACATTTGTTATTATTTTCCTCGTTTTTGATTTCGTTCCACATATTATATATGTATTATATATTGTACACGGATAAAAAAACATTTCTATTCAAATTATCCACGGTATCTGATTAGTCAGTTGTTCGATCATGTTTCCGATTTATTGACTTTTTCGTTCTATATATATATATATATATAAATAGGCTTTCTTTTTTATTATTGTATTTATTTACTAAAAAAAAAAAGACTCGCGCACGCGTACCATGTCACACGCGCATATACATACATTTCATATGCCACATACTCGCGGATTTCACATGCATGCGCAGACATGCGAGGAAGAAAGATGAAGCAGTGAGTAAGTTTTTCTTTCGTGTCTGCTACAGAAGAAAATTTCAAGCGCAACTACACTAACGAATTATTGTAAATACGAACTTATGCGGAAAATATGAGTACCGTGACGAAGAGAATGTATATGAGTGCCTGTGCGGATGCGTGCGTGTGAGATAGGTGAGAGAAGAAGGAAGGTCCTTACTCGGGATCTTTAGATAGCGAAAACAATAGTCCTTACACGAGTTGAAGATATTGTTCGACGTGACCCGGCTCGCTTTCGAAAGTTCGTTCATGATTCATCGTTCCTACTTTTGCGTCTACGACAACAGAGCGAATGTTTACGATCAATCGAGAATTGCGAACATACAGCGAAAATTCTGCAGCAGTATTATAAGCCTTAAGTGTCTGTATTTTTTTGTATTGTACCCTCGCAATATAAAATGGCGAACCGGGCAACGCGATTTTTCACGATTCCAACTGATCATTGTTCCGAAACTTACGTCTTTTTTTTAGGTAAATAATGTTAAAAATGCATCTGTAGACAATCATCATATTTGCAAAAGTGTTGCGAATTCAAAACAAAGCTTCATTTATGTTGCAAATATTTATTCCTGATTTCCTTGGTTGAAATGTGTTCTGATGCATATATGATTAATCAACAACTTATTAACATGTTTCTAAATATACATTAATTACTGCATTAATGATTCAAAAATTGCTAATTGTTGCAATATTATTTTTATCTATTGTCATCCCTGGAATAAATCAACAATGTAAAGATATTCAATAACTATGGATATTAAGAGCATTTATAGATTTATATTTTTCAACCAAAATATCGTATCTTGAATATTATGCACATACATCGTCAGCAATCTTATTTTGCGATATCTTAGATTACGCTTAGCGAATGGACGCGCTCGCTTATTACGCTATATTTATGCATTGTTAGGAATCGTGAAAATATCGCCGATCGCGAGTTGAATTTAATACTTTAAGTGACGAAAAGACAGAAAAAAGAAGTCGCTCGATCAATTGTGCGCAGAGATAAATACGTGAAATGGTACTCATCCGCGCGGACGATAAGCGAAACACGCTATAACAATAATATAGACTCGAATTATTCGATATAGAAAATAGACAAGGTCACTCACTGCAAATTTATTTTTCTTTTAATTTTATTTCTCCCCCTCTTTTGTTTCTATCATTCCGCAATCCATTATATCCACACACACACACACAAACCACGATGTCGCAGCCGCGAGAGACGTGAGGCGTCCTGCTGCCGACGAGAAAAAAAAAAGTATTTTTTTAAACGACAGATAGAACGCATCTTTGGTGAGTTTATTTGTTCAGAGACATATGTAAATAGGTGTAACGTGTGTATACACAATGAGAGATCGGATCTATATATATATTTCGGTCCATCCGATCCGGTGGATCCGTCACGATACGACTTAAACACGTGTAAATAAACGTCCGAAATAGGATTAAAAAAGAAAAAGAAAAAAGTGAAAACAGGCTACGCTTCACGTCCAAAATCCCGAAGAGACCCGAATTTCCCGTCTGCTAATTACGTTTCGGCACCTCACTTACGTAATTATCTACTCGTGTGCGTGTACAAGCAAGTAAGGATGGAAGTCTCTCACACGAACGAGAGAAATACACCGCGCTTATATCCATGCACATTATACAGAAAACAAAAATATTTGTTCCTCTCTTCTCGAGATCGAGGGTAAAAATATCTACCGCGCTGACGACACGGCCGTGCGGTTTGTAATGTGAATGAATTAATTAATTAACGTAAAGGAAGGAAAGAGCGAGGAGAGATAAAGTGAATTTCGTAAATATTCTCGCGTCTCTGTAAATAAATTAACGATAAATTAATAAACGATAAACGCGATGAAATTTATATTAAAGTGCATATAGTGAGTATGAGATAGGTTTCTAATAACGATTTATTATAAAAATAAAAAAATGAATGTATGTTGATGTCTAAGATTTTTAACAAGATGGAAGATACAGAGTGGTTAATTATAAAACTATGATTAAACTATTCATAATCGGAGGAACACTAAATACAGGATGCAGGTTCGAGTGTGGAGCCAAAAGCACTTAGCCAGATCGTGATTTCTCACGTTGCGTATATTATTTTGTAACCGGAGCATACAGGACCCATACATATACACTCTCTCGATGTCACGGTTATCATATGCGGCGTTTTTTATATCGTAATTTAATCATTTAAATTTATAAAAGATTGAAGTAATTAAGATAAAAATATGGCAATTATAAAATAATGAGATAAAAGTTATTTAGCCTTTTCTTTTCGAAAGCAATTGTAATACTTCAATAGAATTTGCAGATTACATACGTATATTAATTTCATAGTCCGATGCAATTATGTTGTTATTTTATAACAATTACCCGATGCAATTATGCTGTTATTTTATAACAATTACGTATACTATGTATATAATATTTTTATTTTCCGGCGATTTTTTTTCCGAATTCAGCGCATCCCGTAAACAATAAACCGATGATGGCATTCCTATGATATTGGAATATTAATTAAAAATTTCATTCCACGCTCGATTCGCCGCGTATGGTATCCTTGGAACGGAACCTTATAGATTTGCGTGTGTTCACCAGTATGCACATTCAAGTACAGTACCAGTCGTTCATTACGAAACGTTACAGGATACAATACAAAGTAGCGTAGCATTCATAAACGGTAGTCCACTATAGCGAAATAGTATTTAAACGAGCGACCACAGAGGTTGCAAAAAAAAACAGGAAAAAAAACGCCATAATCAACCAAAAAAATTGCAGATAACAGTGTATAAAGAGAGAAATAACCGTAAACACAAAGTTTTCACAAAAAAAGGAGACACACAAGGCACACATCACATACGTCACAAACATGCAGCTGTCGCGAAACTATGCAACTATGCAGATTATATACGCGTGATAGAGAGGGAGAGAATGTGTGAGAATAAAGAGCACGAAGGAAATAAAGTGAAGCACACGATATATTAAAAAAAAAAAATAAAATAAAACTACGTTCATGTAAAACGCAATCTGTGGATGATGCGTGAGAATGAAAGGGCGGAAGGCGAGCAAGAGATGAGGGAGCGTAGGCTCGTCGGTGTTACACAATTTATGTAGGTATATTCTATATGTATGTCGATATATAGCGAAGTATATCGATGGCAAACGAAAGTAATTTAAAAAAAAGAAAGAAAAGGAAAGGGGAAAAAATATCGCGTGTGCGTCGAGGGTCGGGGGACTAGCTGCATCGTATTTTGTTTCGAAATACCTTGCGGAAATCATTCCTGTTCTGTGTCGGAAAAGTCTGGAGAAAAAGAGAAAGGACGGTCCGGAAGAATTTAAAAAGTACAATATTCTTGTAAAAAAAAATAGCACATTAATCGCATAAGTTTCTTACGATACGTATATATTTAAAGATCACGGCTTATCTAGCTTGTAATATTCCTTGAGAAAGAATTTTGTTATCGTGCAACAAATATATTGCAAATTAGATACTAGTAATTAAGAAACAAAAATATAGCGATATTTATTTTCTGTGTATAAAATATTTATTTATTAACGCGGGGTAAATATATGTTGTAATTTTTGCTCTCTGCGCACGCTAAAAAAATTATTTTTGCAATTTATAAGTATATAGAGAATGATCGCTACAGAATATTTTATGGACCGTCCTGTCTTACAATTAATCGCGCGATCTTGCTGTTAGTACAAAAGAGATAGTCGATGCACATCAAATATGCACGATCTACTCGACTTGTGTCGTATAAATCGCAGACAAATAACAACATTTGGCACTAATTCATCACTTGTGGGTATTGGCAACTTCTAGTCTATTCTTCTATTTTAATCGCTCGTTCATATTAATATGTTGAGCAGAGATTATTCTAAATTTGCAAGAAGGTCCGTTTCATAATATATGCAAACTTTATCATGCATATATACATAATAATAAGCAGTTTACGAAAAAAAGACATTATCTGTTATAATTATGTGTAGAAATGATTTCTCGGATATCTATCATGATTTATACTCGAGTTAATAACTAATACATATCGATCTCTCGAATATGTTAAAAAAAGCTTTATTAATCTAAAAATATTGTTCCTAAATGTCTTAATTTTGATTCAAATCTTATCTTTTTATACATTTTTATGCCATAAGAAGAAAAGGCCTAAGAATTTTTATCTAAAAGAAATGTTTTGAATTACAATTAAATATTCCTGCTATTGTCACTAAATCTGTCACTAAAGAACGCTATTAATAAAAGTTCAAATAATTTTTTTGATAGAGTATAAATGTAATAAATACACATATGCGTTGTGCGAAATATAATGGAGCAACAACTGTTTCACTATTTATTCGATATAGGAGCGCAATAACCCCGAAATAAACTGCCATATTCAATTGTTATCGTCAATTCTTAATTCAACATTTAATATGTTAATAAAAAAAAAAAGAAAGACAGACAAAATAAGAAATTACATACATATAAAAAGAGCCAATAAACTTCAATACATTCCAACAAAATAAAAAATACGTTCCAACGTTTTGCTAATACTGCTAATTTTAAGTTCACTTTAATAGAATTAAAAAAAAATAAATAATGAATATTGTTTCGCACATGCAAACTCTATTTTTCTCTTTCTAATTGTGTTTTCACAAAGGCCATAAAAATGACTAATTATATCAGTCGAATGCAAATCACATTATCGTATTATTTAATGCTTTTATATGTACGTATAAAGTCTGTCAGCTACTTAAGAAATTGTACGATAAATAATACTCGTTTCACGAGAGTAGTAGCATTTCTACATTCTGTTTTGCATTGCACATTTGCATTTGCAAAAATTTAATTATATTATGCTTAAAAAGTTATGTTACATCTTGATAACTTCTCTTCGACAGATTAACGCGCTGTAATAAATGTATATCTTTTGTGTAATTTCGATCCATATCTAACATGCAACGAGCGCATCGATTGCATACCAAAGACGCATCCCTTCCCGCGAATATCGTAATCTTTTTCGACGACGAAAAATAAAATTCAAATCATGTAAATTCGAGCAGAATTGGGCGAAGATAATATTTCCTATAGCAATAAAGTAATCGTTTTTTCGTGATTCTATATACAATCATTGTACAATAAGATCAACAATACATCACGCAGTCAAATATCTATAAAATAGATATCCCGTTCATTATAATAAGAGTAAGCAGAATAAGTGATTTTTATCAATTTTAAGACTTTTTAAAATGAAATAACATGCGTCCAATTCTGTTTCGAAAAAGGAAAAGACATTGTTAGATTCTGTCAAACACGTGTCATTTACTATTAGATCCTAGATTAAAGCGACTCTTTGATACTTTGATAAAGTTGGTTGATTTTTAAAACGAGAGAATTATGACCAAAAGATTGATGATCAACAGGATACGAAGATCGGCAAGAAGCGTAAAAAGCATTATGTCTATCGCGGTTATACATGTTTCAACCCCGTCAAAGATCGAACAATTAAACAAGATAACGTCGAAGAAAAAGAAAAAATGTAAGAATCAACTGCGGAGAGGAAGAGAAGAGGGATAAACAAGATGAGTTTCAGAATCCACCTAGCAAAAATTAGTACCGGCCTACAGAGAAACAGGGAGATTTAATCGCGTATTTTTATGCAATAGACGATGTTGCTTGAGAACCTTTAAAAAAAAAAAAAAAGACACCGAACAGCACCCTTACGGCCTGGAGAGATAAAGCGAAGCGGTCAGTAAATAAAAAATAAAAAAAAACCAGACACGATAGAAGGGTGATATGCCCCCCTCATTAAGGATGGCCTATATATCGCACTCGTTTGAAAACTTATCGCAAGAATGCACAAGAAGTAGCGTACACTCGCTGTACTACTGTTTGTTGACTTGAATAAATATGCGGATTAAAAAATCGGTTTGGTTTATATGTACATGTGGTGAGTCCAAAATTCGCGCGAGCAGAACGTTGATGATCGCCCGGAAGCGAAGCCGGGATTGCGTGCGTATTATTTGCGCAGTATAACTTGCGAAATATCGGAATATGTGAATATAAAAAAAAAAAAAAAAAAAAAAAAAAAAAAAAAAAACAACGCTTTCGGACGAGTATGAGCCTTCTCCATGCGGCGATATTGTTATTATACGAACGTACTCACAAGACGGCATGGTATACAAGACTAAGAACAAGACCTAAAATAGGGACATAATATTTTATAACTCAACTTTTGTACAGAATAAATAAATACTTGTACTGTGGACCAATATTTCTTTCATTTCATTCACACCTGTTTTAAATATGTACACCTGTCATCGATGATAAGATTATTGTTGGCAACAGTTAATTTTTGTCTTATATGAATTGTTAAAACATGATTCTTATAAATTCGTTGATCAATTTAAGTCAAAATTTTTATCTTTTGTTTTCAATGTAATAGCTAAAAATGAGGATGGTAAGTATAAAGCGTTTTATACATGATAAAGGATATAATGTCGATATCTAAAGGTGTAATAATATAAAACTTATAACAATTAGAGAAATTATGTACACATATTATGTACATATAGGTATTATGTAAATTATTTTAATAATAGCGAAGCCTATTTGTCTTTCTTATTTATCAATGGTATAATAACAATAGAATTTTTCGCTTCTGGTATTCGCCACCAATTACCATTTCTATGTTCACTACCTACACCGGCAATAAGCTGATTCCCATCGGGTGTGAAAGTGAGTGCATTTATGAAACCTGTCACTTTAATTTCAAACAATAAATTTAAAGACTTAAAGTCCTGACCACATTGCCACAATTTTATAACGCCATTTCGCGAGCCTAGAAATTACAGTAAAGAGAAAGAAAATGTAGATAATGATATCTTTCAAATAGATATGAAGATATACTAATAACATACCTGATGCTACTAAATCTGTATTTAGCAAAGTTGCGACACTTGAAATCCACATTGGTTCGCCATTGAATTCGTCCTTTCCATGCGCTTCCATCACTGAACATAGTGGCTTTTTTTTCAAACACCCCCAAACACAGAGTTGCCCATCATCTCCACCGCTGAAGAAATTCTCTTCATTTATAAGCTTAACTACGTCGATGCTATTACCGACATGCCCATTAAATATTAATTGTGATTCTTCGACTATTTTCCATATTCTAATGGTCCCATCGTAACCACCGCTCGTAATAGCACGTTCTCGTGAAAGTGCATCGATAGATGTAATACCAGTCTGATGTCCAAATCTATAAGAGAGAACGATATTACTCAGAAATAGCTAGAAAATAAAATAAAGTAGCTGATCATTAATGCAAATAAAATTACTTACAAAGATTCAACATAAGCCATATCATCCAGATTCCAAACTTTTACACTTTTATCTTCGGACGCAGAATATAACGTGTGAGTATCTTTTCGGAATATCAATCCAGATATAAAGTTTCTATGACCTTGTAAATTCTTTATATGATCCAGGGTATCACCAGAAAATACTTTTACATCATTACATCCAATATCTCCTATTACCTACAATAAAATAAAATTTTATCTCGATGGTTACATATTTTATATATATACATATCAAAATCAAAAAATTATTTTATTTAATCTCACCAGAAATTTTCCATCTGTGCTAAGTGCCATACATCGTATAGATTTCATTCCGTCTTTTGTCTTTCCTCTGTTTCCTCTAATAACTTTTAATTTAATTTTTTCCTTTACTGACCCTAATAAATAAGATTATCATACAATAAGACTTATCACTACTATTATTATATCATATTATTTAAAAAGCATAAATATATATAATTTCTAAAAAAAACTCTTAAAATAACAATATCATTATCTTTTCTATTCGCTCTTTTCTCTAATTAACCATTTAAATTTATGTACTTACATTTAACTAAACTGCCATCCTTGGATCCTGAATATAATATACTACCATCATTGGAAAGACAAATGCAAGTAATAGGTCCTTTATGCTCTTTACATCTCAATGATATAAGTTCATTGTGGCCAATATAATTTGATGCTACAGTTTTTCTTAATCGTCCTTTTTGCTCTAAATATTCTTCACGTAATCTCTGCGCAACTGTACCCTCTTCAAATTCTGCTCTATCCTTTTCTACAATTTTATAAAAGTAATTTTATGTCACAAGCAAATAAAATATATATATAAGAGTTTTCCTTTACCTTCTGCTTCAATTTGTTGAAGATATTTCTTTGCAAGCCTCACACTCTTTTCTTGCGCAGTTTCCTCCTCTTCTTCCGTTTCATTTTCATATTTTTGTGTTTTATTTCTATAAGACAAAATCTTTTATAATCTCACTGAATATATTATATATTTTGAATATATTTGATTATTACCTTAAATTTTCTTCTGCAAATTCTTCATCTGTACTAGCAATACTTTCATTGTCACCATGTGCATTTTTTGCTTTTTTTAATCGTTTTGACGTAAACTGAGACTTGGATATCTTGCCTTGGTGACCATTGAACTAATATAAAAAAATCGCATATTTAAAAATTTTCAATTATAAAAGTTATTAACATATTAAATAATTAATATTATTTTCTTTCTCTTTCTCTCTAAACAAATAATTAACAATATGCAGACATAAATGTGTTTGCAACAGAATAAGAAAAAAAAAAAAAAATAATTATACTAATTCTATACAAATTTAATTCTAACCTCCAAATAGTGGAGAAAGAATCATGCATAATATTTTTTCGTAATAAAATAAAATTTAATAAATTAAAGCGTACTTTGCGTTTCTGTGTTCCAGCTCCTCTGCCATTCCTTATAAAAAACGACATCACGATAATGAACAATAATCTTTTTGTTTAAATAATTTCTTTTAACCAAGACCACACGTTTAGCATACTTTCTTCCTTCTCGTGATGAATCCTCTCCGCGTGGCCAACGATCAAAAAATCACACGTGCTTCATAAAATAAAAAATCAACGAATAAAATACATCCATAAACTTAAAAACACTAAATAGATGTAATAACACACAACATATTGCGATGTCGATGTACGAAATTCGATATCCAATAGGAGAGCTCGTTTCCTAGGGAAGAAAATGGCGTCAGTTGTAAATCCGTACTTTCTATTGGCCATCGGACTCTCGTACACAGCGATTGGTCGATCGTGATTTTGTCGCAGTTTATCTCTCATGTGAATCGCACCTAAGTTCGCTCCAAGTGAAAGTGGCGGTTCGCGGTTACTTAAGATATTTGAATTACGCTGGTTTCGGAAATGTGCGAGTCTTCGCAGGTAATATAACGTTATTATTTATTTATAATAAGTTACAGAGAACTTTTAACATGTAAAAACAATAAGAAATGACATTTTCTCTATCGTATGCATAAATATCGGTACGCATTTGCATATTTTTGCATCAAATTCATCGTTCAAACGCAGTTCGCTCTCCCCCCTCCCCCCTCGCCTATAGTATATTCGGAAAAAATTACTTGCATTATAATTTGTGGTGTGTGTATAACGTTAATTCGTTGTATAGTATTCATTCACTTGTTCCCATTGTGTCCCAAAGATGAACGAATATTGAATATGTATCAATTGAATATATATATCACGCAGTATTGATATATAGTGCATAATATATGAAGTAAGAACTTGCATATGTAAAAACTTTTTGTGTATAATCTTTACATTTTGTAAATTTGATTTTTTATGTCATCATAATTAAGAGATAATTAGAAATAAGAGAGTAATTAGGAAAATACAGTTTAAATTTTTCAATTATCTTAATTTTTATGTTAGCATCTTTCGCTTATTATTAATTTTTAGAAAATATCTTCATATTATTTTCACGCTTACGATTAAATAATCAATTATAAAAAGCAGAATAATTAGAACAGAAAGACAATATTTTTAATTCGTAAGTTTGCCTTCCCATCCTAGAGTTGTTAAATCTGCTATCATAGTTGTTAGAGCATCGGAAGGAATAGATTTAAGCGGTGCACGAGGTGGTCCTACATTGATTTCAGTAAAAAGAGACATTGCAGCTTTCATAGTCTGTACCCAATTGCCTAAAAATTATCAATTTATAGTAACGATGCATTTTGTTAAATACAAAACAACAATATTTACCATGTTTTGTTATAACGAGTACAGCACTTGAAAGTTTTTCCTGTATATTTTTAGCTCTTAACATATCTCCATTTCTTCCAGCAGCAAGAAGATCCAGTGCAAGTTCCGGAAGTATATTTATGCTGGTCAATATGAAAGAGTCCATTCCTAATGCACATGCAGCATTCACTAACTAAAATAAAAGACCCAGGTGAATATATCTATATTACACTAGAATTAAAATTAATTCAAACAAATACATTAGCTTCTTCAAGACTTTAAAGATTTAATTTTAAGATTTAATTTTTACCTGATCGTTACCAAGAAAAATAACATATTTCTTATTATTGGCACGTAACGCTTGTGCACCCTCTTCTAAATTAGCACTGGTGAATTTTATACCCACAAATGATGGTATTTTATCACCAATTGATTCAAGGAATTGTCCCATGTGTACTATAAAAAATTTATATATGATACACTAATACTTAAAAAAATATCAATATTGTCAATTACATTTATTAAATTTACTATGCATATATTTAAAAAGATTGCTTACTATTAACATTGATTAGCATAGGAATATGGTAGTATAATAATGGTGTACTTGGTGCTGCCTCGCCAATCATCTCCAAGTATTCAATTAATTGCTGAGGAGTAGTAGGTTTGAAATATAATTCTGGTAAACAGAGTATAGAATCTACACGCAGATTCTCTGCATGTTTTGCCTGTGAAATTACGTTACTTATTTTACTTTATTATTTAATCGTTATTCACTTTGTTATAATCATATAATATTTGTTGAACATAATTCTGCATATATCAATTATGTATATTTTATTGATATTGTACTTACAAGCTCGATAACATCGGGAAGAGGAGCACCTCCTACTTGAATCATTAAATGTTGCTTTGTACTTTTTGTCGCTTTTACCCAAGCTTCAGTAACAAGTTTTCGTTCAGTGACAGACATTGATGTCCCCTCACCAGTTGTACCATTGACTGTAAAATAATATATGACAAAATAAAGTATGCAACATTGATATATTAGTTTTAAAATAAGAATGGTCAAATATCTGATCTTAGGATAATTTTTGAACAAATTGTTTCTACAAGAATTTAATAAACATAAATGCTAGTGCGAATAAATACAGATTACAAGTTTTTAATAATAAAAATCACTTACCAAGTACACCATTAATTCCTTTTTTTGCCAGATATGTTGCATATTGTGGTATAATATCCAACTTAAGAGATCTATTAAATAAATATTAAGCATCATTATTTAAGTTTAATAGTAAGATGTCTATGGAAATAAATAAATTACCCATCATTATTAAAAGGCGTGAACACTGGAACAATAAAACCTCTGTAGGTATATGATAATCGCTGTAATTATAAATTTAAATTATCTTTACAATATAAAAAATGTTATATTTTCTGTTTTATTTATTTTTATTTATATTGATATATATATATATATATATATATATATCATGTACGTATATAAATCTAATATATCTGCTCAAGAATATTAATTTATTTTCTACATATTTATTTCTCTTATTTAAAGAATAAGAATTGTATAGATTGTAAAATAAGAAAATGTCGCGGTTTTTTAAATAAATTTTTATTTCCTGTTTGGTGAATATATTTTAAAAAAATATTTGATTTTAAATATGAAATTCAAACTTCTAATAAATTTATTTTAATGTGTGTATTTACATTTATTAAAGAAATAAAAAAGAAAGTATATGCGCACAGCATAGAAAAAAAAAAAATTATTTTAGCATTCTGTCGATTTAAGATACATTATAATATGGATATTTTCTATATAGACATTACAAGATATTTTATCAAAGATTTTTTTTATAATTATATACATTAAATGTTATTTAATAATGATATTTATAGTTGTCTTTAGTATTTTTTTATCATTTCAGAATATATCTTATTTGACCATTCCACACTGAATGATGACTGCAATTTGAGAAATTCTGTGGTGCGGTATATGTGATTTGAGAACTTCTATAGTGCAGCACATACGTCAGACTGGTGAGTTAATTGAAAATTAAAGAGAAAACATGGATTTTATCCCAATATCAATGTTTGTTTTATTTATTTTATTTGTATTATATGTATAGTTTAAAAATGATTAATTACGTTTGCCAACAAAATCATATGTTAATTACTTATTATACTACTTAATTTCTGATGCGTGTAATTATACATGTATGAACAGAAACGAGTGCAAACTTTTGATCATTTAAATAACATTTGTCTAATGTGTTTAACGAATATTGTGAATATTCTATACTTACTGACATCGTTAATGTGAACGCAACGAGTGATCTGATAGAAGCAGCAGCGCGAAAATAAGTGACTAATAACTAAATATACTTCTCTTCTTTCCCCCTTCCCTTGTCGAGCTCTGATAAGATTGATTCTTGTTTGTCGTCTTATTTGTAAATGCATTAAAGATAAGCAGGTTAAAGTTACAACTTCAATGTTCGAGTAAGAATTTGAATTGAAACATTTTTCTCTATAGTTATTGTTAAAACAAATACATACTTAAAATAATTTAAACGTTTTGTTTTATTACTTGCATAAAATGGAATCATTAATAATATTTACGATATATACGATAATATATATATATAATATAATATATTTTATATAATATTAACACTGTTATACTTTTGTTTACCAAACATGAGCAAAAATCAATTGAATATATCAGTATCTGGCAATGCGTATAATGTGTATGAAGTAAGAATTTACTTACACGATATGTAAAAACTTTTTTAGTATAAACTTAAAATTTTGTATACATTTATTTTTTATGTAATCATAATTAAGAGTAGAAAAATACAATTTGCATCTTTTATTTATTTAAATTCTTATATTCTAAATTCTTATATTATAATAAATATATCATTCTCATATATTATTAATTAACATGTTTTGTTCATTATTAAATTTTAGACCATATCTTTATACTATTTTTATGCTTATAATAAGATAATTTATTATATAAAATAGAATAATCAAAATAAAAAGATAAAATATTTTCAATTATGCTTAAGTTTGGCTTCATATCCTAGATTTGTTAAATCTGTTATCATAGTTGTTAGAGCATCGGAAGAAATAGATTTAAGTGGTGCACGAGGTAATCCTACATTGATCTCAGTAAGAAGAGACATTGCTGTTTTCATAGCCTGCACCCTATTACCTGCAAATAATTAATTTTAGTAACAATGCACTTTGCTAAATATAAAAAATGATATTTACCATGTTTGGTTATAACAAGTACAGCGTTTGAAAGTTTCTCCTGTATATTCTTAGCTCTTAATATATTTCCATTTCTTCCAGCAGCAAGAAGATCCAGTGCAAGTTCCGGAAACATATTTACGATGGTCATTATGAAAGAATCCATTCCTAGTGCACATGCAGCATTCACTGTCTAAAATAAGAGATCCAGGTGAATATACCTATATTACATTAGAATTAAAATTTATAATTAAAAAGCATTCATTAACTTTTTTAAGACTATACAAATTTAATTTTAAGGCTTAGTTTTTACCTGATCGTTACCAAGAAAAATAACATATTTCTTATTATTGGCACGTAATGCTTGTGCACCCTCTTCTAAATTAGTACTGGTGAATTTTATACCTACGAATGATGGTATTTTAGCACCAATTGATTCAAGGAATTGCCCCATGTGTACTACAAAAAATTTATATGATATACATACATACTTAAAGAAATATCAATATTATCAATTACATTTATTGATAATTTATTATGCATATATTTAAAAAGAGCTTACTATTAACATTGGTTAACATAGGAATATGATAATATAATAATGGTGTACTTGGTGCTGCCTCGCCAATCATCTCCAAGTATTCAATTAATTGCTGAGGAGTAGTAGGTTTGAAATATAATTCTGGTAAGCAGAGTATAGAATCTACACGCAAATTCTCTGCATGTTTTGCCTGTGAAATTACGTTACTTATTTTACTTTATTAATTAATCGTTATTCACTTTGTTATAATCATATAATATTTGTTGAACATAATTCTGCATATATCAATTATGTATATTTTATTGATATTGTACTTACAAGCTCGATAACATCGGGAAGAGGAGCACCTCCTACTTGAATCATTAAATGTTGCTTTGTACTTTTTGTCGCTTTTACCCAAGCTTCAGTAACGAGTTTTCGTTCAGTGACAGACATTGACATCCCTTCACCACTTGTACCATTGACTGTAAAATGATATATGAAATGATTATATAAAGTATGCAACATTATATTAGTTTTAAAATAAGAATAATCAAATATCTGATCTTTGAATAATTTTTAAACAAATTGTTTCTACGAAAATTTAATGAACATATAAATGCTAGTGCGAATAAATATAGATTAGAAGTTTTTAATAATAAAAATCACTTACCAAGCACACCATTAATTCCCTTTTTTGTCAGATATATTGCATATTGTGGTATAATTTCCAAATTAAGAGATCTATTAAATAAATATTAAATAAATATATTAAATAAACATTGATTATTATTATTTAATTTAACATTAGTGTATAGAAATAAATAAATTACCCATTATTATTAAAAGGCGTTAACACTGGGGCAATAAGACCTCTGTAGATGTATGACAATCGCTGTAATTATAAATTTAATTATCTCTATAATATAAAAAATGTTGTATTTTCTGTTTTATTTATTTTTGTTCATATTAATGAAATATCTTTGTGATGTATATAAGTATAAACTTATGTCATAATCTGCTCGAGAATATTAATTTATTTTCTACATATTTTTCATATTAAAATATTTTTTATAATATTTAATAATGATATGGATAACTGTTTTTACTGTTTTTTTTTTTTTAATAATTTCAGAATACATCTTATTTGATCGTTCTACACTGAATGATGACTGCAATTTGAAAAATTCTGTGGTGCAGCAGATGCGATTCGAGAACTTCTGTATTGCAGTTTATACGCCTGAATGGTGAGCTCAAAATTTATTGAAACATATGATTTTACTGCTTAGAGCATAAATGCCTAAGGACAAATTGATATGCCAACTTAACGCAGCATATTACTTTGTCCTACGGCACTTCCCTTATCGGTAATTATTAGGATTAAAATTTATAGTTCTACATGAGTTCTAAAAAAAGTTCTGCCTTCTAAAAGCAAAAAAAATTAAACTAAAATAAAGACAATCGGATACCTATATCTGCAGTTGTTGAGATGAGACAATCAATTTTTGCGAATTATACTTATTCTAAACCTATATCTTTTCGAACGAATCTCCTTCGAGTTTTAATTAGTTATTAATATATATATATATATATATATATATATATATATATTTATATCATGTATTGTTTATAAATCTACCGTCAAGATCGTTACCGAGAAAAAAAAAAAGGTCAAAAACCATTTAACGCCAAGATTCGAACGACTGGCTTATTTGTTCCTAAATGTTAAATTATAATATATTTGCTTAACCGAACAAAAGGTGTTTGCGTCGCGAGCTCCGGTATTTCGCGTTTTTTGTCACCTTCGACACAAACAGCCAAGCGTTTTTCGAGGTTTTTGGCATCCCTCGTGGCCGTTTCTGATTGGCAAGTATCGATCCCGCGATCGCTGCTACCAATCAAGGGCCTTTTGTCTCGCCCCCAATTTTGCGTGATAGCGGCGAGAGCGAAAGTTTTACCCTCAGTGTGAGACGAGAATTCTTTTGAGAGAGAATAAAGAGAGTACAGAACGAAATCTTATAAGTCGTGTATCGAACGGATATCGATTCTGCTAATCGTGTCCAGTAACTGGTCCGTCGTTTTTTCATTATAATAAATTGACTGTTAAACCAACGACTGTCGTTACTCTCTCTGACCGACACTCCCGCATCCAGCTCAAAAATAAATAATTGCGGTGTCCGCGCGAAATATCGAAGGCACGTGGACATGTATGTTATAATGTAAAAAATAATAAGATTGCTCTAATATATGTATTTTATTTGTTACAGGTAGCATTGCGATACACAGTGTGATTCACGCGTCGTGTCGGGAGTGCCGTGTAAAGTATCGCGCGTCGGGAGTACCATGTAAAGTTTCGCGTGTCGGGAGTGCCGTGTAAAGTGTCGGGCGATCGTAATTATTCGCGTTTTCGCGAGTGTCGTGAGTGCTACAAAGGACCAAGAGAGGAGGAGCAGGCCCGGGGAGGCATCGGGCGACAGCGGGTCAACTGGGAGGTAAGCAAAATAAAAATATGATTATGTATATATATGAATATGTATGTACATTTATGAATATGTATATATATAATTATACATAATTTGAATTATATATACATATATAATTATACATAATTTGAATAAAACATATACATAATTTGAATATTTTGTTTTCAGATCAATGTGTTATGTACTACAACTCCGCTATTGCACGTATCGGTGAGTGAGAAATTTGTTTATTTTATAACATTTTTATAACACTAATAGGTAATAAGGGTGTGTAAAGTGTCTCATTTCGTAAAAACTCATAAATAATTAAGAATTGTCAACTCTGAACTATTTATGATGTTCTACGAAATATGCTAGCTTTACACACACTATATAGAGCTCAAAATAATTTCAATTGATTAATCATATTTGCCAACAAAATCATATGTTACTTATATATTATATCATTTATTTTATGTTGCGTGTAATTATATGATGCACAGAAACGAGTGCAAACCTTCAATCATTTAAATAACATTTGTCTAACGAGTTTGATGAATATTGTTAATATTATACTTACGGACATCGTTAATGAATGCAATGATAAAGTAAATCTAATAGCAGCAGTGAGAAAGAAGCGACTGATAACTAAGTACATATTCTCTTTTCTCTTCTATTGCCAAGATTTGATAAGATAGATTATTATTATCTTATTTTGCAAAATGCATTAAAGATAAGCAGGCTAAAAGTTAGGAGCTTACTTCAAATGTTCGAGAAAGAATTTGAGTAAATTCCAATTGAATATTCCTCTATAATTATTACTAAGACGAATATATAATTTAAAAAATTCAAACGTTTGCGGTTTTATTACTTGCATAAAATGGAATCATTAATAATAAATACGAATGCAGATAATTCAAACAGTGACAATAACATATTATTCGTTTAAAAACGATTAATTAATGAATAAAAACACAACTATTTAATGAATGAATACTCGCCAATCATACAATTTCTTATTCAATAAATTTCTTATTCGCAAATTAGAAATTTTCTTAAAACAACTCGAACTAATTAAAGTAGTTTTTAAACAGAAGTGACATGTGGTTTAAAAGAAAAATTTGCATTAACATTAATTTAAATTAAATGTTTTCGTAATTTATATATTTTGAGAAAGTTAATACAGATTAACTTTAATATAAATTAAGAAACTATATATTTATATTATATTTTTAAAAAATATATATATAAAGGGAGATGGTAGGAAAAATTTGCTGCTTAATGATGACGACTGCAGTTATTTATAAAAATGCTCTTTATGTTTATTTACATGTAGATCCTTTTCCTCAACAATGTCAATAGTATTAATATATTATTGTAATGGTAAATTCGCTATAAGTTTCAAGATAGTCGCATGCTTCATTTTATTTGTTTAACGGATATTACATGCTTTTCTTTGTTATCGAAACGAGAACGGAAGCTACTCGAATGTTTACGTAATAACGCCAAAGAGAATTCTATTTAATGTTAGCTGCTACTCGTATAATGCTCCTTTTTTATTTTGCAATAATTGCCACTTGAATGTGACGAGAGAAATGCTACGGCATATCGTATGCGTACTAGGGAAGAAGTTTCTTGTTTAGCAATAACATTTTTTTTGCCTTATAATCTTTCGCGTCCACCTTTTATGCCTTCGAATATCATACGTGACTCCATCTTAGCGACTGTAATGCCTGTATATGTGGTTGCTCTTAATAATATCTGTCTCTAGTGAAAATAGATTACAAAGAAGAATTTCTTTTCTCTTTTATATCAATCAAACTCATATCTGAAATTTACAAAAAAGTGTGATCTTTCGTGCATATACACACACAATGATAACATTATTCGAAAATTTATATTAACGAGAAATAGAATAAAAGGTATCACACACACAAATGTTTCAACATGATGCCAAAATTATATAGTAATTCGGATTTAAATCTTACTGATAAAAATTAAAAAATATATGTTTCCCGAAAGAATTGCATAAAACAGCAGCGTTCTCTTCCGTATCTTTCACGATATTATTCTTTTTTTTAATACGGTGAAATATAATTTGATACGTACTACTTAATCGATTAATCAAATAGTAGGCTAAATCATTGAACGAGATGAACGCTTCGGAAGTAGGCAAGAAACGACAACAACTGACCTGGTTTTCGAAGACATCCCCTCTCCGAGATAGTTTTATATAATTATATAATTATTATTATTCGGCGATTTAACTAATTACTGCACAGTTCGTTAACTCGCATATATATATATATATATATATTAATTTTTGCCAACGGTTGTAGTAAAGTACATCTTGCTGTTCGATGAGAACCGGAGAAAACCGTCGATGAGAGATGCGGGGGGCAGGGGAAAGGGCGGGGTCGGGGGGCAGCAATCGCTTACAATATAAATGCGTTACGTATGTGATAAAAGTTTTCACACTTATGAAAAAGAGACAATATCTCATATCGTATTTATACCTCGATTAGAGATCGACGCACCGCGCGTAGTCGGGCCAGCCCGATTGCGACAACATGCATCGCTTGTGTGTATTAATTAATCAATTTCTCTTTTCTCTTTTTTTTTCTTTTAATCACTCCGCCTCATTGTCATTTCCTATCTATCGCATTTTTCGTCTCGATTAAAGATAGTCTTTTTTTTTCCCTTTGGCTCCGAAATACGCTACGTACAAAAATGCAGCGCGTGCATAGATGTGTATATTACATATGGATAGAGCTTTGTGCCATCTCTGCCTTACGTGTCAAGATAAATGAAGATTGTCGTCGTTTTTTCTCTCGGCAGATGCTTGAACATAGTATTTTTACATAAAATAAAAGATGATTTTCTAGACTGTTAACAAAAATGCGCGATTGCACGTGCGCGAGGGAGGAAAATATCTTAATTATCTTGGCACACAGTAAGATAGATAAAGCTCTATCTATATAATATATCTATGAGCGCGTGGCTCGATGGCCTTTCGAGAATAATAATACGTATGTATGTATATATGTATACGATCATATATATATATATATATATATATATATATGTATATGCATATACGCGCGTTTTTTTATATCAACGTAACAGCTATCGAAGAATCACGGATATGTACAATTAGGGATATGCCCGGCCGACACGTCATTAGCGTCATTAGCGTCATTTGGTTTTTCGCTCGAATCTTCTCAAGGATGATCTTTTCGTTTCGATTTTCCATTCTTATCCATCGAATCCTCGCGCTTTGTCTCTCTCCTCCTTTCTTCGTACGAGCCGTATATTTATCGACCGACGAACAAACACGTACAAGGAGACTTAATACTGAATCGTTTACGTTAGGATCAGCTTCTGGGAGCTCGTTCGATAGTGTCCTTAATCAGAATGGTCCCAAAAATATTAAGAAGTAATCGTTTCGTGCGCACGCCGCTTTTTAAACGCGTCTTTTGAAGTCGGCCTCGAAGAAGAGGGAAAGGATAGCGGACGAAGGGTTGAAATCGTTGAAATCGAGCATGGGTGCCGTCGAATATCGTTATAAGATGAAAGAATATTCCGTTCTACACACATTATATATATATCGGCAATCTTTTATTTTTTATCTTATATTACACGAGAGAAAGAATAAATTTTATTTAAAAATAGATAATAAATAATAATATACCTATATAGAAAGAGAGAAATGTGATATATAAGTCTTACTTAAAAATTGATTATTTCGGTCGTATTAAAATTTCGTTATTTTTCTCATACTATACTTTAGATGAATTAAAATAGAGCAATCTTTTACACATACTAATAAAATAACAAATAATACATCGATTCTGCACACTAAATCATTAAAATAGCAATCACGAATTGGATGTTTCTTCTCTTTGGCATTTAAATTTTGTATTATATAGCAAGGTATGTAAGTGAAAATAAAATAATATCAAATACATTTTGCAAAGCTATTTATTAGCTCTATCGTGATTAAAACTAATTTTTTTCCAAATAAATTTTTGAATTCACAAGTTTTATATTTTTATTATTTATTCATGCTTTTATCACGAATAAGTAGTATGTTAATTTTCTTTGATTATATAATAAAGTAGAGATAATTTACATAATTTTATAATCTCTATTATCTTCGTAATCTATAATAGTATATGAAAGATCAAAAAGTGGCAGTTGAAATATTAAATTGAAGTCAAAGTTAAAATTGCTGAAAAACTCGATTGTTGATTTTACGAATATTTTATTTAATATTTTACCGGCGGCGCCCATGCTTTCGGAGGCGAGTTTGGCAATCACATGCAACTCGTTGCAACGGCGGCACAACGAATGTTTATAACGTTTGCAACCGAGACGTGTTCGATAGATACTGTCCGTTTATAATCGATGATTCTCTCGATGCGGGGGTTTAGCCGGAGGTCCAAGGAGCGTCGAACATTAATTACAGTAATTGATTATTAACGTTATTAGTAGCCATTGTTCATTACTGCTATGTACATAACTTTTTTTTTTTTGGAAAATGCTGATATATGTATATTAGATAAATACTGTTTCGGTATGTATATAAGTATATCGGGATGCACTCTGTGTTGTGATTTTTACTTATTTTATTGTTACTGAAAGTTATTAGGTAAAGTGATATTTGTTGCACATTTGCAATTTCTAAGTAATGTTAGTTTTTCGCCGTCTACATATTTGGGAAATTTTCTTCGCAATGTGTGTGTATGTACGTGTGTGTGTGATAAAATTTATATAAATTTATTAAAACTGCGCGAGAAAAATATATTTTAGGTAGTGCGAAATATTTTTTTTGAAAAACAAGAAAGACAGATTTTATATATGTATATAAAATATGTTGGCAAGAAAGAATTAAATTATTCGAATAATATTTAGATATAAAAATATCGTCTTTTAAGAATTAAACGGATAGCGAAAAATATTGGCAAGAAGTCGCGGGGGATTTATTTTATCGCTCGCAATATTGTCAAGTGCGCTGATAGATGTATACAGTAAAAATATAAATCAGATGTTGACTATAGTTTGATCTATGTATCTGCAAAAGTGATTTTGTGATATGACAACAATTGCAATTTAACGACACCTACGCGTATAAATATAATTGGCCCGTGTCTTGCTTCTTTTTAATAGTTTGATTTACAGGCTGTATATTGGGCCAATTGTTTTTTCTCGTTACTAGCAACGGTCGCGTGTTAATCAAACTGTATCGATCTACAACCTCTAAAGAGATTACTTTATCGAACGACGTTTCTCTGTGTTATTTTTTATCTATTCGAAGATATATATACAAATATAATTGGCCTGCTTGCTTGCGTTTCTCGTTTATTTTCTATTCCATTTGTCTGCTATTGTTTTTTCTGTAGTTGGTCTCTCGTGGATATGTGATTATACGTATTTTCGAAGAAATGAGGTAAGAAGAAGGAAGTAGTATCCAAAAATATAGAGTCTCCAGTGAAGTCGCAAATCATCTCGGGAAAAGAATGCAGAGTTATCTGAAGAGTATCGAATGTATCTTTCTTAAAAAGAGGCGTTATAAAGAGACCCGAATTTTTTTTTACATTGAAAGAAATCTCAATCTCTGTAGGAGCGTCTCGAAAATATAAAATATCTGAAAGGATTCGGAGGACTCGTGTGGAAGACACAGGGCAAAGACTGTTTCGCGACTTCACTGGTCCGTGACGTCAGGTTCCGTATTGTGTTTCTCGTTAGCTAATTAACGTTAGCAAAATTACATTTTGAGAAAATTAGGCTGCCGGTCTCGAGTGTACGACGATACGCATCCGAATGCATATTTCGCGTGAGAAAAATAATTTAATAGAATGATATAGCACACTCGAACGCGAATTTTCATCGACACTCCTTGGTCTCGTATATATTTACAATCTACGTATATATATATGTATATATATATACGCTCGCTAAAACAGTTAGGAGAGAGGGACGGTAATCGAGAATGCAACACCGATCTACCCTCTAGCATTAACAATATATAATAAATACGATCTCTCTCTCTCTCTCTCTCTCACTCTCTTTCTTTTTCTTTTTTTTTTAAGTAGCAACTTTCAAAATACATTACATTACGACGCTCTTATCGGATTCTACTCAAATTCCTTATCACATGGTTGACTAGATGCAAAAAGAAATGGTTATCAACATTAATAGAGCGATCAAACAAAGTGCGATAACAGCGATATATTAAACTTTATTACGAAGCTTCCTCGCGTGAAAGCGCAACTCGTAAACACTTCAGGTACGACGTAAATGATAATAAAGATGCGCTTACAAATAATGAAAGAAGTCGCGTAAAGGAGTGCAGACTCCTTTTCGTGGATTACGATTGTGGTATCGATCAAGACAGACGGATATCTGTCCGATATGTTTCAAACAGAAACACGTTTCAAACAGGGAAGCACTTCCGATACGTCTTAACATATGTACGAATGTCGCGAATGTTGCTGATCTACGTTCACTTAGAATCGTACGTCGTTTTTTGGCAAAAATGTTTGGGGGGGGATCGCGCGGCGCTCTCTTTATTTCGTTGTACAAAAATAATAAAACTCAGGCGCAACGTGGTACTAATTTATTTTTTATCTCGACGCGCCAGCGCGTCGATCAGACGCCGACTTTTGCGTCCGACGAATTTTTTTATTGCCACACGCAACAAAATCAATATATCCGCATAATGCTTCGACATCCAATAGTCAGAGAAATTAAAGGGACCCAAGAGTCGCTTTGCCACTTAATGATTGTGCGATCGTTACGCTAGCGTCGAATTATGCGCGGTATCGTTTATAATTCGTGAATAAAATTTGAATATGGAAGAATTCGTCAAGTTCAGCCAATTTTTTTTTTTAATACTATTCGCGAATCGCGAATCACGCATCACAGATCGCGAATAATCGCGTATAATCTGACACTAGCATCACTGGTTGCTGCAGAGAGATCAGATATGCTATATTAAGAATCTTAAAAAATGTTTAAAAATGGCGACATAATTAGTCTTCTCGATATCGCCCATTTTTTTTTTTTTTTTTAAATCTGATTTATCAATGTTGACCTTACAATGACTTTATTAATCTGACATTTTGCTCAAGTATCGTGCGCGAAGATAATTGCACACGTAATATCGATTAATTGAGAATATCGTTTCATTGATGTTTTCATTAATGAAGAATTATTCTACTTTTTAAAGAGATCAACTTTTTTCTTTCGTTTCTTTTTTTGCTACATCTCAGAAAATTAATTTTTTTCTTGTATAATAACTCCGCATGATAAAAACGCGCTGTCTGATATTTCTTTAGTAACGCGATGATATTAAATATTCTGATCGTACCCTATCATCATCCGACTTAATGACTTACTGATTGTAATTTCTTCGTTCGTGACACTTGTATTGCGAAGATTCTAGACAACGTAAGATCCTTCGATTTCCTTCAAGTTCTTACTTCCGTTTGAGATTATCTCTACGGCAGAATCGGCGGCATGAAACGTTTCGTCAGGATCAGAGGACTAGCTTCCAATAAATTAAATTACAAGTTTAGAGTTGATTTCTCCGAGCGGCGAAGATCGATGATATCGACGTCGCCCTAGACTGCCACTATGATTTCCAAACTCTAAATTTCCTTAACGAGACCTTTTTCAAGTGAAGAACAGCGTTCGGTATATCGAATTCGCGCGCGTCCTCCCCGTCGGAATGAACTTCTCGTCTACGTCCTGATATCAGCAATCGATGTCTCAAGCCTCTGGAAGTCGGGTCTGATAATGCTTCCGAAACTGGTACCTTCTCCTTGCTCGATCCTGGCAGAGATACGGATCTGCCGACGGAAAATCCTTTGCTGATTCTGTCGAGAGTCGCGGGCAACAAATGCCGCCTCGGAATAGCCTGCTCTCTTTCCCTGAGGATGAATCTGCCTAGGGTCTTCCAGAACGCTTGCGTGCTGTAAACGTTCTCGTCGTCGTTCAACACTCTCAGCTGACGATTTCCGCTTCCGACAGCGCCGGCGCCGCCCCATTCCAGTTCCTCGACCAGGGCGAACTTGGACGGGTTCTCCATTCTTCTAGCCTTTATCAGAGCCTGCGCCAGTACGTCCTGCGCCGAGGCGCTCACCGGTACACGTAGAATCGCGTAAGGGATCTCTGGCGAGACGTTGTAGATGCAGACTAAAAAGGTGTCCGCCTCGTCCCATATATGGGTGGATTGGTCCCTCGAGTTGGAATCGTTGAGCTTTGAGTGGCCGGCCGTGCTTCTGATAGAGGCTAGCCAGGCTCTGCTGCTCGGATCGTCGCCCACTCGCTTCAGAAGGAAGCGACCTTGACCCTTCCACAGGGCCTGTGCCTGAAGGGGATGTTCGGTAGGATCCAGCACGCGTTGGGTCGGCAATTCTTCTCGGTCTCTCTTCTCCCATCCGCGAGATACTTCCTCCACTAAGATGTATTCGTCTACGTGATCGGGCGATATCCCGGCTTTCTGTAACGCTTGCAGCATCACTTCTTGCGTGGTACTCTCCTGAGTCACCTTCAGAATGGTGTACGGCTCATCCTGTATCACATGGTAAACCATCAAGAAGAACATCCGTCTCTTCAGGGTGACACCACCCAGGCCGGGATCGACTGTGCTTAATTTCTCGGGTTCTTTGCCCGATGAGAGACGCTTAGACGACTCCTTATGATCGCGGCAACATGTGTTATAGTCCAGGCTCTCCTCCTCCAACCGAGAATAGATGAAAAGCGTGGACAGGGCCAGCGGTTTGTTCTTGCAAGATCGTAATCGTACGTGTCGATAGCCTGGTCGTAGACACTTTAGCGGTATCACACGTTGCGCGATCAGGTGGTGGGAACTCGCCTCGACGACTCCGAAACGTAGAAACGCGAGGTCCTTGAACATTACTTGGAAGCAGAATTTCTCATTCCAGATGGGATTCAGCGCATTGTTCTGGATGACCTTTGTCTTGTGTTTCGCGCAATCGATCGGTATGCCGACCAACTCGATCTCGACGTACGTGCTGGTGACGAGGTTCGTAGGTGAGACGTATTGTCCCGAGACTATCGACAGACTCAAGTGCTCAGAGTGCAGCCCGTCAAACTCCTTGTCCCAAGGATTGAATCGTCTGTCAAGACACATTTGCAATCGTTAGAGAAAATTTATCGAGATAATGGCCAGATATAGTCGATTAAAATAATTCTATTCAACTAATTAAATTTTTTTATATAAAGGCATTTTTTCTTATAATAAAGATCAATTTTTATAATATACATTAAAATAAAATACATTAGAATAAATTACTTTATAGAAACTGCTATTTATATAATTCACAAATTAATCGATCTTTTACAATACAGTAAAAACACGCACGCGTGTTTTTCATTCGTACACATTAAAACAATTCTCGATTAACATACAAAATAGAATAGTAAATTTTAAAATTATTAAATGTTTTATTTCAACAAATTTAAAGATATAAAATTATTAGATTATAATTTATAGATTATCGATTATATTTAGAAATATAGAATATACATATATTATAGATCTTTTGATCTATATCTAGGTTGGTCGTAAATTGTCAATCAATTACAGAAAAATTAATTAGCAAGAATAATTTGTTTTTTTTTTTCATTATTTCTAATTTAGAAAATAATTATTCGATATAATTTATTTATAAGTAATTTATTTATAAAATTATAACACACTAATCGTTAATATTTCAATCGTTAATTTCCACATAAATTATTCCATATAATTATTAAAATTGATCTTTATTATAGTAATACAGGATAGATTGTGATATGAATTTACCTGTACATCATGTGTCCCTTGTCCCACATCACCGAGGGCTTTCTAACATATCCACATTGACCATTTTGCTCAAACATGGCTGTATTCAGATTCAATCCCGCGTCATCGGTTTGATAGTTCAACGCGACCATCTGAATTCCGAAAGCCCAAAATATGACAGGGTTGAAATTCGTGGAATCGATACGCATTCCTGCTGGATACGTTCGGATCAATTGAGTTTCTGCATGGGCGACTACGCCTAACGGTTGCTTCCTGCAGATCTTTTTCGCCGTGCTCTCGTTTAAAGATGAACATTGGAAGCAGGCTGGCACTCCGCGAGTGGATCTAATAACACGAAAATACAAAACATTTTATAATATATTTTTCTATCAAAATTAATATTCTTATCGAACAATGATTGCCAAAATATTACAATATTGCCGATTTGTAAAATAATAAAAATTCTAATATAATATATACAAGGAGAATAATTTTGATTAAATTAAAAAAACTACACGATAAGAAATTCTCGATGCGTAAAAATGAAAAGAGAAAGCATTTTAAGCATTTAAATGCTAAAAATAAGTAGAATAAAATTTATCTAATATTAGCAAAGAAAGTTCTGAAGAGAATATGAAAAATATAAAAATATATAAGAGATATTCTTGATGTCAGATATATATATATATATATATATTATATCGGATCAAGTTTTTATTTATTGCATCAAGAAACTAACCTGAAGATGTTCTCGATGTTGCTACCGCCGCTCGCGATCGAGGCGGACGTCGAGAGAGATTGCGGCGATCCTGAAGAGGATGCTATACTGCTGGTTCCTATACCGGCGATACTGTGCCTCTGAACCGGCCCCGTATGCGACGGATGTCGTGTCTTTCCTGGCACCGCCGTCCCGGGTGCGGTGTTCAATCCGCGAAATTTAATCGCCTGCAGATAAATCACTAGATCCGACAGCTCCTTGGCTATCTGACTGCTCTGTTTTTGCGACTTGTCATCCATCGCCGGATCCGATTTTAAACGAGCGTGCGGCGGTACTTGGCTGCCGCCTAGATACCTCTCGTAGCTCGAGATCGAGTTGTCTGTAAATTTCATACCAAACGGTTCGCGATAAATTTTTTTTAGAATTGTTCTAGGGAAATATAGGTCTCTACTCGATATTAATTTTATTAAATTTTTCCAAGCACACACACACTTCAACATTGATAATATATCGTTTATTAATTTTACCATCGATATTATCGTCCTCATCATCGTCCTCTTCGTCATCCTCGTCCTCACTAAAGTACTCGACAACCGACGTGCTGCTCACGTCAGTCCGCATCTGCTTCATCGAGGATGCGCGATCTGACATGAGCATCTTTCCGCGATGACTGAGAGGCGTATGAGACAACGGTCCGGTAGGATCGACCACTAGTTTCTTATTTTTTATTAAAATTCGGTAACGAAGCTGCGAGGGCGAAGGCAATTGCGGATCATCGCCGAAGTCGGATTCGAAGAGAAATTTTGTCACCAATTTCTCACCAAAAACGGACTGAAACGACGATATTCCTCGATTATAATTTGATCGCACTTACGACGATAATCAGTGGAAAATAATTTATCGCGCAATTAATAAGTGTACCTGAAATATCTGAGCCATTCGAGCTTGCTGACTCGGCGAACAATGGTTCTCGATGGAGAGAATCACGGGATAAGGGGAACTGACGAAGGCGCCCCGATCGATCGCTTCCACGACCGATCGGAATGGTATTTTGGTAGTAAATGTGTGACCGTGATAAATCAATGGGGACCCGTCGTCACCGTCCCAACAATCGAGCTCCACGCAGCGACATCCGGTTAAGAGCACCTATATAGATGTTATTAATTATTAAATTTCGTCCCTGCTAATTATGATTTGTTCTGATAAAAATTACTTATTTTACCGGACAGAAAAAATTCATTCTTTCTAAACTTTAATATTTAATATAACTTTTCGCAATTTTTAAATTTTTTTCCTATATTCGCAGAATTTTCGAGATGTTGAAGATGCTATTTGTTATCGATTCTTGAATTTCGAATGTTTTGCTATATATAGGATTCTTATATAAAATTAAAATATCTTAATTTAATTTATATTAAAATATCTTCATGATTAAAATATCTTTCTATTCGTCAGACGAAGTAATTTTGAAAATAGCAATTCACCTGTGAATATAGACGTTATTAATCATTCAATTTCGTCCCTGCTAATTATGATTTGTTCTGATAAAAATTACTTATTTTATCGGACAGAAAACATTCATTCTCTCTAAACTTTAATATTTAATATAACTTTTCGCAATTTAAATTTTTTTCCTATATTCGCAGAATTTTCGAGGTGTTGAAGATGCTATTTGTTATCGATTCTTGAATTTCGAATGTTTTGCTGTATATAGGATTTTTATATAAAATTAAAATATCTTAATTTAATTTATATTAAAATATCTTTCTATTCGTCAGACAAAGTAATTTTGAAAATAGCAATTCACCTGTGAATATAATTGCACGGAGGACTCTCCTTTGAGTTGATGCCCGGTCAAATAAGTGTTGTGGGAGCTAGCGATGTAATACTGCGACAGAGGCTGCTGCATCTCGGTTTCGAACGGTGTCGCGTACTCGTTTGGAAAGGCATAATTGTCCTTGTCCATCATATATCGCGCAAAACCCTCGAAAGACAAACACCATTGTGTGCGAAGTGCCGGGTCCGGTTCGTGCCTCTGAAATGAGAATAAATAGACTCGATTGTATAAGGTCGCATGAGCATGCGTACTGCAATACATTGACGTGGTCGTGTGAGCGAAATTGACATTTTCTATTTATCGGACAAGGCAAATTGAGATCAAGAGAGTGTCTCGAAATCGGGGAATCTGTTATAATTGTTCGGAAATTAAAGGAAAGATTGCGTTTATCGCGTCTTTAACGAAAACAGTTTTTTTTTTTTTTTCGCGAAATTCTAAACAGATACATGTACATCTAATAATATCAGGATATTAATTTCTGCGAAAAAAAAAGATATCAGAGAAGTGAGATTGTTGATTGAATATTTTTTTTAATGCAAAAACTTCTGAATCTAGTAAACATATTCACCTTAACGAGCGCCTTGATTTCCTCGTCGCTCAATTTCTCCTGCTGCCGAGACTCCAGGAATTTTGTAAATGTCGCCAAAGTGATTACTTGAGATTTCGATGTGTCCACGCCAGAACAATTATTGACTATGCTTGCCGCCGCGACTGCATCAAAAATCTGCTTCTTTTGCAAATTGCTGCTTGTTTTATATTCATGACAGTCGATAGAATTGTTCCTTGTCAGTAAACCTGGCACGTTTAAATATTGATTTCTCATTTTTAGATGTAACATTTAAATATTTAATAAAGATTAATAAATATTAAATATTTGAAAGTCATTTTTATATTGAAGCTAAAATCGATACAGCGAGTTCTATTTTCGATGTTATAAATAGGAAAAAATGAAAAAAAAATTATATATAAATTAATATACATTATAAATAATACTATAGTCAACTTAAAAATTAAAAAAAAATGTTTCCATCTATTTGAAACTAATGTTTAATGAATTAACTCATGTATTTACAAGATTGATAATCGCATTTCTGTAATATTAAGCGTAGGGATCATCTTTATATATGTATGTCTGTGTTGTGTATGTGTTTAGAATTTAAAATTTAACTTCACTGAAATTTTATATCAGTTAATCCTTATCCGAGGCTTACCGATTCTTTGTGGAGTGGCGTCGCTGGTCTGCCTGAGCACCGCTGGTCGCATGCTAAATTCCCTTAATGATCCGTCACTTTGACTACGGCACGTAATCGCTAATTGGTTGAATAAATCTCGCAAATCTTTCCTGGCTCGTAAGCTGAACGATCGGAAAAGCGCGACAAACTCCACAAAGTTCAGTTGTGTTTCATACATGATCGAAGTGGTACGTGCTTTCACTTGCCAAGTGGTCTCTGAGCTACCAGGTATACCACCGGATCCGTTCTTATCTTTTTCTCTGGAAGCAACACATAATAAACTACACGCGCGTTATTATATATATATTTTTTTTAATCAAAAGTTTATAAGTTTATATTGAAATAATATTTAATTCACAATTTTTTTATATTTCCGGCCTGAATAAGTTTTATTCTGTATATTCCGGACAAAATTTTTTATTTGAAATCGATAAATAAAAAAAATTTAATTTAGATATGAATATATATTAAAATGACGAGACGTACCTCTGGAAAGTGGCATGGTAAGGCAAGGAAGCGACGATACGATCAGCGGAACCGGGCGGGCTACGCGGTGGAATTCGGTCTCGACTAGCTCTTGGCGATGCTGGTAGGATTCTTGTTAAGGATTCTCTACTCCCCGTGATATGACGAAGAGGTGTAGTCGATATACCTCCATCCGAGGTCGAGGAGTCATACTGTTTTATACTCAAATCCTGTATTAAGTCAAAATTATTTAATTCGGTGAATATACGATTATATATACAGAGAAAATTTTCTCTTAGAATTTACCCTGAAAATTATGGTAATCGTGGGACAATATGGTATAGAAAGAATTTTATGAGAATTTCTCCCATTAATATTTATCATAATAAAAATAATATCTATTACAATATAAAATATAAAACATGTTTGATTAATTTTACTAAACTGCATGGTAAAATTAATCAAACATATTTTATATTTTATTGTAATAGATATTATTTTTATTGTGATAAAAATATTAATCAGAAATTCTCATAAAATTCTTTCCATATTGTCCTACGATTACCATAATTTTCAGGGTAAATTCTAAGAGAAAATTATCTCTATGTATACACGAGAATAAATAACACGTATGTATGCACGATTTTTTTTGTATCAGAATTATCGATTTACATTTCGTACAAGAAATGCAAAACAAATCTATACATACCTTGGTTAAAGCATGAATATTGCCAATCGATTTTGTCTTTTTGCCTTTAACGTTTCGTCTACGTAGAGTGTTGCTGCTCGTTGGAGATAGTGTACCAACACTTTCTGTCATGGACCAATCGCGACCGCCGAAAACGCGGATAGCATCGGCTGTCGTTGGCTGTTCCAAGCCTTCCATCGGCTGTTCGAAGTAGGAAAAATACAATTGGAGATATTTCTCTTTCAACCAGCGTGATCTACGATCTGTTAGTTGTTGTTGTCGTTTGAGGCCTCGCAGTATCCAGCATAAACCCATATACCATATTCTGAAAGCCAAACAATATATATACGTATTATACATAATTTGTATAACACAGCTATATACATATAGACACATACATATTATATATATAATTTCACAATAGTTTGTAAATTATTAGAGAGAATTGTAAAAGTTGCACGAAATATGTATGATGTAAGCTTGTTATTATCAATACTATTAACTATACTATTAACTATTAACGAATCATTAATATATCAATAGTATATCCAATCTTTTGGAGACACAATAATATATTAATTAATTTTTTATGCGTAATGAATTTTCACGCAGGAAAATTTAAAATTTATAAAACTTTATTTATTAAAAATATATTTCTAATTTTAAATTAGATTATTTGTGAAATAAAATATAATAACTTTTAAATTATCTTTTCTTTCTCAAAATTAAATTAGAAACATTTAAAAATTAATCGTAAAATCTGCTATATAATAGAACGCTAAAATTATTTAAACGAATACTTTTTGTATTCTATTTTAGAAGTTTATACATACTTGCTAAGGGCGGGGGGGCAGAGTAGGAAGATCAGTCGATTGTCCGGAAGATTCGATCCATACATGAGGCCGATACAGGAGTCGGAGCCCGGTAGGCCGTATCTCTTGCAGATGCTCCTGAGATCAGCCTCTCGGTCGCGATCGCAGCAGCCGATCATTATCTCCTTCACCGATCCCAGGTCGAGATATCCCTCTTCTAAAGTGACAGAAGCGCAATCGGCTTGTGGCTGCGCGTACCTGCCGACTAGGCCCGCCGATACCGTGTCCTCCGGGTTCGAGGTCAGTGAAAATTCTGTGAGAGCGGTACCGCCGACTTGCGCCGTTTTCAGGGGACTCCAGGGTGGTTTCTCCCAGACGAAGGTGCCGCAGGCGCGATCGACGCGTGCGAACACCAACGCCGTTCTCGAAGTACCACCCTCGCAGTCCCAGTGCACCAAAGTCGTGCCGTGGTGTAGCACCTGAAGTAGAAAAATATGGGAAATATAATTTATAGAAAATATAAATTTAATATGGAAGAAATATAAATATCGCAGTTTTGATATTTGATCGCTGCAATATATTTTATACGTCACACCAGTTCGGCTTATACAGATTTTTAAATAGCATAGTTTATATGAAAGATAACTTTCTTTTATAAACTTTAAAAAAATTATTTATCTTAAATTTTTACGCCAAATACAATTTTGGTCTCCAAAAGTTTTCCTATGTCACAATTTTTTTTTACACAGAGAATTTTCTCTATAGAATTTACTCTGAAAATCATGGTAATCGTAGAACAATATGGTATAGAAAGAATTTTATGAGAATTTCTCCCATTAATATTTTTATCACAATAAAAATAATAATATCTATTACAATAAAATATAAAATATGTTTAATTAATTTTATTAAACTGCATGGTAAAATTAAAAACATTTTATATTTTATTGTAACAGATATTATTATTTTTATTGTGATAAATATTATGAAAGAAATTCTCATAAAATTCTTTTCATACCATATTGTCCTACGATTACTATGATTTTCAGGGTAAATTTTGAGAGAAAATTCTGTGTCATCATAAAAACTTTAAATAATTAAAATTGTAATGTAAGTGTATAAAGAGAAAGGAAAAATCGTATACATCAATAGAAATATATTTTTCATGTGAAATATATATGTATAATTTGTGTCTATATTTGTGATTTCGCTCAAAGCTGTTGTTTCGCTGGTCTTCATACAATTGGATTTCACTATCGTAATGATATTATTTTCAAAAACAGGGCATAGGCGTCTGTGTGGAAAATATAAATATATTAATTTCAGCGTGCAAGGTATTTTGCTACTACGAGGTCGTTTTTGCAACTGCGTCACACCAAGCTCCTGTCCCGACAAAGTATATGTGCGAGACATTGCGAGTGCATTTATAACACTAATGGGACTTGTAATGCATTTATAACAGCGTTTATGCGGTCGTTTCTCTCCTCTTTTCTTTCTCTTTCTTCTGAGTGCAATGCAGATACTTTTTACACGTTCACAGTGTATGCATAAAATCGCTTATTTGTTGATGGATAATTGCTTGAATTCACAATACATCGCGACATATAATACGCAATGAATACTGCGCTTCAGATATCACATTAAAAAAAAATATTAATTTAATAGATTGGTATCAGAGATATTGAAATTTTGACGAGTTTAATGTTACATGGTAAAATGTATTTTACGTACAATTATCTCATTTCCATCGTCACACAAAAACAGAGATAATTTATACGTGTCGAAACTCAATAATCATACCACTTTTAATGAATTTTAATTTTTCGTTGGTATCGATGTGAATAAAAGAGAAAGGTGCGTATTCAATTAATTAATTAATTGATTTAATTTATATCGTAATGCCAGTGCAATCTTCATTTACATTTTTATTTTCGCAATCACATCGAATCATTCTTTAGATTTTTTCGCACGTTTGGCTGAGGCATTTTTTCATTAAAAAAATATTTTTATTTAAATGTCAAAAGATTGTAATTTTTGTATGATGATTTATTAGAAATATGATTCGAACATAAGCATTCACCGTGTTTGACATTTGTCTGACATTTCAACTTTTATAACAATGCTTTTAAAACGACATAACTAAATATTCGATTATGTATAAAATATTTCAAGAATATATAATTTATTAATTTACTTTGAAGTAGAATTGCCAAATATACATATAATGTTAAAAGTAAAATATTTATTTTTTAAATCAGAAAGATTTACATCAATTTAAAGTCAAAAAGTTTCATAGATAAAAGTAATCGCGATTGTTCGTGACTGAAGCGCGATATTTAACATTATCTCCATTATTGTGTATATATCGCACAAAACGATGAGCTGTACGTTCACGTCTGACTATATGTTCACATTTCCCAGACACTTAATGGTGCTAAATCAATTATTTTTACGAGATACCATCATTTGTAGAGGGATCGGATCGAACGAAATTGCGTAACTTCTTCCCGAAATAGCTACATACATATATCTTACTCGACGTAGTCAATGGATCACACGTTATTTATTTAACGAAAAAAAAAAAAAAAAAAACGCCGTTTAACAGTTGAGAGAAACGACTCACGATTATCGTTTGTACTGGAATTTCATGACAGGAGGATAACGAATTTATTCGTTATGAACCATTTTCTCCGCAAATACGTCGTGTTCCATTTTTTCCTCTTGCCACTCAATTAACGCTGACAATTGGTGGCACGATTCAAAAGGATGACCCGGTTTTTCGTGCTGCGTTACATTTTTTTTTATTGTTATTTTTTTCATCGGTCTCGCCAGGTTTTTCTCCCTCGTTTCCTCGTTTCTCCCGCATATTTCTCTGTTTCCTCTCTAATTTCCGCGAGGCATACCAGGAGTATGGGCGTAAGGCTGGTCCCTTTGAAATCCTTTTGACGTGCGGCAATCTACGTACTGACGGTATCTCTTATCACAGCAGCGCAGCGTTATAGAAGCTACATAGCTGTGACATTAATACATATTTCGAAATCGTCCACGAGAGTGTAGTAAAGATATTTTTATGCTGACGTGTATGTATCGATTTCTTACGCGTTCACCAATGTTCTTTAATAATAATTAATTTGGGCGTTATAACTTTAATATACTCTTACACAAACATAAATCATTTATTCTTTATTTCGATAATATATATTATATCAAGAAGAAATAGCAAACGTGGCACGGAAAGTCAATATCTTGCCTTTACTTTCGTTTGTGATTCGCATAGCTTAAACGGAAAACTATATACGATCTGAGGATCTCGTATCGTTTCATCGCTATCTCTCCTCGGCTATTGATATCAAAGAAAAAAAAAGACGTGTTTATTTAAATTTCAAAGGCGGCCTTGGAATTTCGTGGCAAAATAGCGACAGAAATTTCTCCCTAGCGTCGTGTGTAAATGAAAAGAGAATGCGAAACTTGGATCCGTTTCCAGTTATATAATTCTATATCGGTCGGAATTTATAATTTATACATAGTTTGTAAATCTGTACTCTTTATATTCTATTCGCATAATATCAGGCTGAAAATTCACAAGAATATCTTTTAAATTTCCAGACATTTTAAAATTCAATGTTACAGCTTATATTTATATGTAAAAATATTAAGTTCATTTCTGGATTTGTATCGATTATGATTATAATAGCAGACACGAATGTTATAAGCTGCTATGTCCTATTTAAGCAAATGGAGTTGCTTGAGATATAAAAGATCCTTCTTCTATAAAAGATCTGAATATGATATCGTTTTTCGTTTTATAGTATTTCAATTTTTGCTTTTCGGGTATGTAGGTTTCGCGATGTTATATTAAATTCATATTTACTTCGGAGCTATCACACACATACACACACCGTAGTTGAAATAGAATAATATTATTTATTTTAGCTAGAAAACTCTGACGTCAACGTTTTTCACAAACGTTAGGTATTATAATTATTTTGCATTAGCTATTTCTCGGAAGAACAGTTTAAAGAGTCATTTCCACAAAGGATTATACGATTGTACGAGAGATAGATCATCTACTTTATTTCGCGGAATGCTAATCCGTGATGATGCGACAGTATTATTCTTTGCTGGACTATATCGGTCACTGGATCTATCGTTCAATGATTTCTTTCCGTGACGTGTAATCCGCTAATTACACGGCGAGTGATGCATTGTTAAACATTACGGCTCGATATATAGATGGCACGGGAAACCACGTCAATGTTACTGCACGCCATTATCCGATTCTACCGCAACCGTAACAGAGCGACGGGATCAAAAGCGTCGCTGGCATCGCGTCGCATTGTGCAACAAATCCTGCACATTCAATATTTGCGATGCACTCCACGTGCAGTATCGCGATGTCACGTATACGAATTGGCAGTTTCGTTGTATAACGTAATGTCTCGCAGTTCCAAAACGACGATCTCAGATAGTATGTGTCTGTCTGTATGTGTGTTCTCAATGAGTAGTCTGGATGCGACATAGAGAACGAATGTCTCGCGTCATCTTAAAGCGGAAACTACATACGCATTGCATTCAATCTTCGCTAGCAGTTATATCTAATTTCATTAAGTTGTGTAACACAGTAATTTTCTGTTCCTTTTTTTTAAGTAGAATACACGAGAAGTGGCTCCTCGTTTCAGTAAATACTATATACTTTCGATTTCACAGTCTCGAATAAATTAAATAGAAAAATTATTTTTCTTGGACAAATAATCGAAACACTTATTATTTAGCCATATTTTTAATCTCCATATTTTTATCTTTCTTCGGATACTGTATTAATTAATAATATGGTCCGAGTTTATCCTATGGACAAAGTTCAAAGGAAGTAATTACTTGATTATAAAAGATTTATCTTTTGCTATTTCTATACAAAGTAAAATTCCGTCTGTATAAAGAATAAAGATCAAAAGTAGAAATAACTTGCGCAAGTATCACTTATGCAGTTGTAGTTCGTGAAGCTGACCGCATACGAGAGACTCCTTTATGATACGATATCTACATTTCGCATATGAAATGTGCAGAATTGCTCGCAGAATGCAGCAATAACATACCTGCAGAAGATGAAGATCCATGCCGGCGTGCGGCGCGGCAACAGGAAACAAAGCGACTCCATGATCGATCTTGATCGGCTGTACGGGCTTGTAGGAGTCCAAATCAAGATGATAGTCGTTCTCATCGCATTCCTCCGCCATGTACGTTTGCTCGATCGCAGTCGTGTGAACGCTCAGGGTGCGATGAAGGGAGCCTGTAGTCGCGTCTCTGCCACGAGCATGCCGATGCTTAAAAAAAAAAAAAAAATTCCTTGTTAGATTAAACCATTTATCGAAAAAATTGCTTTATCAGATGTTTTTTATGTTTTTATTTAAATATCATATTAATTGAGTAAATGAATGAAACAAATTTTTGCATTAGTGAAATCTAGCGTTACATTAACGGTAACGTAATGATATTTACTTGAAGCAAACAAGTTTCTCGTGTGTGTGAAGCTATAGCATATCATTTAATGGAAGATCATAAATAATTGAGAGTTCTGGCTGTATTTTCAATAGCCCTAGAGTTCTTGATAGTTTAAACAAATGGTTCTGCCGATTAAATCAAAGAAAATGTCTAATTGATATGCCAACTTCATGCAGCATATCACTTTGTCCTACGGCATTTTCCTTATCAATATTTATCAGGATTAAAAAAATTTATAGTTCTACACGAGGTGTAAAAAGAGTTCTGCCTTCTAAAAAAAAAAAAAAAAAAAAAATAATTATATATGTATATTGTGTATTTATATTATGTATTTATAAAATATTTTTTTCTAAACTGCACTTTTCTAAACTTTTTTCTAAACTTGTTTATGATATTCAATCGTTTTCAAATTTTCAAAACACCCTGTGTATATATATATACTACACACACACACATGTATGTACATAATTACATAATTTGAATATTTTGTTTTCAGATCAACTTGCTGTGTACTACACCCTGCTATTGCACGTATCGGTGAGTGAGAAATTGTTTATTTTTTAACATTTCTTGGTAATAGGTAATAGGGGTGTGTGAAGCGTCTCATTTCGTGGAAACTCATAAATAATTAAGAATTGTCAACTCTCAACTATTTATGATCTTCCACGAAATGATATGTTAGCTTCACACACACACACACAAGTTTCTCGATTATTAATTTTTTAAACTCATATGAGATGGAATATGGAGAAAGCCGTGATTAATGTAGCACATTTATTAGCATAGTCTAGTAGAAATCTTTGTGAAGTGACAGTTTATCGCGGGAACACTTCGTCTTACCTTGTGAAAGAGGGCGACTTTGTCGAGAATGGAATTTGTGTCGTGTACTATGGGGTTCTCCGGTTTGTTCGAGGAGCCGGTAGTCCTCGAACTCCATCCCGACGGCGTCTCTGTGTTACTCTCGACGGCGATCCTGGCGGCCGGCGCAGACAAAGGCACGTGTTCTTGAGGTTCGCTCTTCTTAACGCTAGCACGTGGTGACTCGCGATTTTCTCTAAACTCGAACTGAGGCTGAAACATCGTGAGCCAAGACGATAAGTCGTCGGAAGTTTCGATTAAAATATTTGCAAAATTTATTCATATTATAAAAAAGGCATCGAGTTTTGTGTGACAATTATAATTGAGAAAAAAGTAGATATGACATTGTTAAAGTAAAACAAACATTTTTTTTAAATAAAAGAGCATAAATCTTGGAAAGAAAGTATTGAATTAGAATATATACATAATTTATTTCGATGTTTTCACTTCAAATAATGATAAAAATGCTATGATTTGAGAATATATAGTTTTATTTTTTTTTACAGTATTTTTCATATATTTTAAATTTAATCTATTTTTGTGTTTATTCTATACATTTTGATTATAATGAAAAATAAGAGGAAACTAGATCAAAACGTATCTTGATTAGTATATCTGTATATGTCATTTATATATTGATGCATCACGATAATATGTTAAATGAATATCTAATGAATATGTATCTCGCGTTTATGTGATAGAAAAGAAATTGAGAGTACCAAGTTTATGAAAATTATCATCAACAATATATTTAAAGTAGCTACAATGTACATGAAATTAGTTTTACATGACGTAATGTAACGCAATCTAATGTAATGTGCAAGCAAATGCAGACAGAAATCTAGCGATAAGAGGGGTATAATGATCGCAGGTATATTAGGTTGTTCGTTATCGCGATATGCGTGTGAGATGAACATATTATATGAAATTACGTCAGGATTAAAATGCATGATATATATCACAAACTACGGGAAACATCTAATATGTATAAATTCATCCGTACCGGTTTCAGGGTGACATAACGTTTCATAATTTGGAGTACAGAATTTCGCGAGAATTTAAAATATTCGTATATATGTTATTATACCATTTTACGTGATAACAACGCTTTGAAGGAACTAGCGATAAGATATTGTTCATTTCAAGGATGCCCGATTCGATAATCCGAGTAACGAAGCTCTCTTTGTATGTCCAAAGGAAGCTTGACTTTCGAGAATCGATAGTTTAGGACTTTGTCTCGAGATGCACCCTCGAAATCTCACGTGTTCATCAACAGGAGCACTGGGCGGCTCTTTAGATCTCGATGAGTGGTAACATGTGAAGGGCTCTTTCGCAAACGTAAATTCTTCTCGACGATCTTGTAATTATAAGTGGCACTGAGAAACTTGAGAGAGATAATGATTCGTCCTATTTCTAATATTCTGATTTTAATATATATTCTATTATTCCTAGAATTTCCCTATTAATTTACATGCGTTTCGTAAACGTGCAATAAAATTAATTAATTCTAATTAATAAATAATTTTTAATTTTAATTAAACAATTTTTTATTAACAAACTCTAATAATATATTACATTAATAAAATCGTTCTCTTTTTTTTTGGCATTTTTCTTCTCTCGTATATCACGTATTAACTGTACACACATGAATTGAAAAAAATTATTGCTTAATTTATTTTCCTTTTAATAGTGAGATGTTTAAATCGAATTAATACAAATAATGCGTACAAGAGGATAATTGTTTACAAACTGATTTGGCTTCTATAACGCGCGCTCGAAGCGATAGCGAGAACTTTAATGCGGCTTATTATCCAATAATATATTGGATATTGTTCCACGATACCGCGTCAGAAGGTGAATGCTGTTTCGCTTTATCGCGCCTTGCTACTAGCTGATCGATTCGCCGTCGAACAGCATCGTCGCTAAGTCGCGCGATCCAAATTGCAAACATGCCGAAGCCCTCGGGGAATACGCTTGAGAGTAGGATAATCCGAATACATCTTGTTCGACTTGCTCCCAGCAAGGAAAATATATTCGATGTTAATTTGGTTCTTGTGGAGAAGATAGAGAAATCTGCTCGTCGCGTAGAACGACAGCCTGTACTTTTTTTTTTATTGAAAATCGACCTGGCCACCGTGGCAAATAAGGGAGGCGAGAAAATGCGGGAGGATTAACGTTTAAATTTAAAGGGTCGGAGAATATTTCGTATCGTGAAAATTTTACTTTAGGAAGGATCCGCTTTAAGGAATATAAGATATTAATTTAGTATCCCCCTTGAGGTTATATCTCAAAATGAGACTTTCTTTTTAGAAATGTCTTATCTCTCTCTTTAGAGATACAAAATATTCTTTCTTAGTTTATATTTAAAACGGAGAAAGATCGTTTCTCTTAATCGTTTCTTTAAAAAAAAGTTTAATTTGTATGTATTTTAAGAGTATTTTATATTGTTGCAATGTGTGTTGATTACTTCTCAAAGACTTACAGTTAGTATCTAATCAAAATTTTAAGATTTCAAGTGACTAATTTTTAAGATTTATAATTAACTAAAATGTTTTAAAAAAATGTCGGTTGACATAACTTTTTTTTCTTAAATATTCATAAAACGAAATAATATTTGTAAAACAGTAGTTCTATCGCGTGTTAATGGAGTAGTACGCGCTCTTTTATAACAAACAAAATTAATGGCATAACACAATTTAAATTAATGGAATTTTTCATATGAAGGTCTCTTGTACGTTCAATTTATCATTGTTTCCCCGGTATATGTATTCGTTTATAATATTTTTCTTGCCCTTATTCGTAAATAATAACGCGAATACGTAGCGGTGTGAGAGAGAAAGACACATGTATATACAATACTGGTCTTTTAAAATTTAAAGTTCGAGAATATCTGTGGGGCGGACGTGATGCTGGATGAGCAAACTGACTTTCGCAGTGTCTGTTGCTTAACCTTCTCTCACTGTCCTCCTTTCCCATTCTCTACCCCCTGAGGTATACATTTACGTGCCGATGAGCAACGGGGCGACCAGAAACACGGAGGGATAACAGAGCGATGCACATCGGCTTGGCATACATCTTAGTACCGCGCCGATGTCGATTTGAAATTCTATCTGCGAGCTGCGGCATCCCATGCCGTGAATATGTCCGGTTGGCTTCTAGAGATAATCTTCTAGAGAGATAGAAAAGGAGAAGGGGGGAAGAGAACGCGACAATAAGATAAGATTAATTTAAACTGCATCTTGGATAGTCACGAGACAAAGCGTGTCGTTTACTTTGCTCCTACAATATCGATCGATGTTGTCGTACTTAATCGAATGTAATTAATGATTAGCCTAGCAAGATGCAAATGATTGCTTTGCAAATTGCTTACCTTTGCAGAAGTACATTTTGTGTACATTTTGTACTATCAAAGCTTAAATTTTTTTATTAGGATATAATAATTAATATATAATTGCATCTCATTTGTTACATTCGCGTATATTGAAAATTACATTCATTTATCTCGAAAAAGATATAAATAATAATTTTTCTAAACACTGATCTACGAACAGATTTTCACAATATATTATAACTTTGTCTTATCTAATTTTACTATTATTTGTAATGTGAAATTTTAATTTGAAAATCTTCATGAAAATTTCTATTATTTACCGTCATTTAAAGATTACACAATTTTGAGAAAAACGCTGAAAGGTCGACGTTTAACAGCTGATAGATGTTGACAGTTCCTGTCATCGAAAATATTGCGAATTTTGGGGGAAAAAAAAACGTTACAAATTAATCTTACAAGAATTTTCGCAATAGAACGATTCATATCTTTTTCGAAAGAAACGCTTTACACTGTAACTTCGCACATTGGAATCCACACGAGTAGAAAGTCTAATTACAATTACGCGGTGCCAAATGCGTGCTTTTAACTTTCAACGGCCAGGGGGATTCCGTGGACTCGTTGCGCAAGTTAACTTTCATGAGCTACTCTTAGAAGCAGTGATTTTCGTTGCGGGAGCACAACGTGTGTTTGCTCTCACCGTCAAATAGCGTGACGCTATAAAAGGCGAGGAAGACGCGGCTATTCTGTTCCCCGATGATGATCGTTAGCGACAAGAGCAAGTAGTTTCCGCCGGCCTACAACCATCGTAGCTGCTGGAGGCCGATAGAAACCCCTTTCCTTGTCGTTTTTATGGCTCAACCTCCGCCACCGCTCTTCCGTTACGGTGCTATTCTTCGTAAAAAGCTCGTCGAAGAATTTCTTTGCGCGATTCTCGGCGATTGCGCTCAAAATCATCTTGCTTGAAGCACAAACTATTTCTCTTCCATGATTCAAGAGCTTTCTTGCGTCAGTTTTCTAATAAATTGTTGGTGAGATTGTGTTTTTTTTATAAATTGTTAATTATTAAGAAATATAACAATTTATTTAAGCTTCATGAAACAAAATTGAATGCCTTTTATAATCTGATTTTATCTTAAGAAACTATCTTTTCAAGTGAAACTTTCGCAAACTTAGATATGCAGGCCTCTTTAAGTTCTGACATAAATTTTCTTATTTGTTCTAATTTCTTATCAGTGCCTTTTCTTCAGATGAATTCACTACAACAAAGTTGCTATCTTTTGACATAACGTATAGTAGTGACGGGACAGAGAGTAAATTTGCCGTATCATTGTCCTTCGTCTACTTTCTCGGTTTTGCAGTCTTGGTTGTGATGCACTCGAAGAGATACGTCGAATTTTATCGGTGAACTATTTTGGCCGATTGCCAAAATATACGTGGATTCTTTCAAAAGTGTTCCATTATTTACCATCTCCTCGATTCTTTTTTTCGGCACATATATCGGCGTATCTCGCTTGATATGAATCGATAAAAAAACAAAACTCTTTGATTAATTGTCAGATGGCATATTCTATCAAAATAATTAATCTTCTGCTCGATGAGTGCACCAATCTTGTATTGTCGAATCGTCATCTTGCGTTGACGTGATCTTCTCAGCGGAAAGGTAGCATCCAAAATTACACTCGATAAATTATTCGGCGTTTAAAAAGGGCGAAAGCTAATACGAGCCGCTAATGTGTAGCATTTAACAGAGTGTGTTTATTTAAATGATGTAGCTCTATTTAACGGCAACGTAGAACATTTATTCGTGCAAATGTGTTTTTTTTTTATTTTTACACTCAAAGTTGCACACAAAATGCGTTCTATAAATAACGAGTAAAACATATTCCTTGTTAAAATTTACCTTTGCTCCGCAATAAATAACATCTCGTAGCTCGCGCAGGAAGGCTCCGAAAAATGGCACCACAGGACATTCCGGCATCGCGAGAGCGCGAGCGAGCGCACGCTCATATTCGGAAGACAAAAGGGCGGAGGAGAGATATTCCATAACCGGTATAGGCTCGTTCACGCTATGCCAAAATGGCTTTAGCTTGTTGGACCTAAAACAAAGATAACACATATGTTCCCGATTAGACGAGAGATATTTCGTCTTTAGACATACAATTAAAGAGTAAACAGCTGACGATACAAATTTGTTTTGTTATTTCTCAAGTAATTATAACACACTATATACATATTAAGTATATGATCATTTAAATTGTAAAACACGTAAACGATTTAATGGATAAATCGTTGGTTAAGAGATTAGCGGATATAACTTATAAATGAGATTTAATACTTTGACTTTGTAATACTCAATTGAAGTAACAACGTTAATTCCTACTTAATATCTCAATCTTACACCAACATTGTATTGTGGTTTACCCTTTGCAGAATTACTAAGCTTAAGTTTAGTTAAGGTTAACTTCAGCAGTTAATGCTGCACTAAAAGTATTTATTAGTCGAATACGAAATTAATTTGGAAGGAAGGGATTGGAACTAAAATAAGTATTTTTTTCTGCTAGAAAAGAAAACAAAATTTTTTCTTCGAAATAATAGATAATTTATTATTATAAATTTGCTCTAAATAATTTATGTTTGTTATTGTACATATATTCACAAATCTTTTGTTTTATTTTTTATTAAAGTGAGAATTAAAGCTACAAATGTTCATTCTTTCTGTAGAAAAAAAAATTGTCAAGTCTTATTTCTTAAATTTTCACGTGTTAAACGCTTATATTAAATTGAAAGATCAATATTTCAGAAACGACGGAATTATTGAGAAAACGTTGAATCGCGTCAACTATAGCTTAGCACATCGTAAACGTGCATCGATATAATTACGACAGTTTACATTTACGTATACGATTCAAAATTAAGCCGGCTCGATGCTTCAACCAGTATCCGGATGCAACAACATGTCGCGCGTTCTATGCAAACAGTTTCCTCCGTTTCGCATATTAGCGGTCGTTGAAAATCGAGAAACGTTTATTACTACGGCGTTAATTATCTTCCCTCTTTAAGCGTACTCTCGTAGTGGCGCAGAGCTCTGGGTATATAGCTTCGAATGGTTGCCCGGTTGAAAATGTTTCCGAGTAACGTAGGACAGTTAGCTGGCTCTGCTACGGTCGTACTAAAACGATACTCGCGCGCACGAAACTTTTATCTTCTCATTCGCAGGACGACGAGCACAGGATGTGTAGCTTTACAGTGGTCTCGGGCAATAAAAAGTATTTTATTTCCGCGCCGCTTTTTCCGATGGTGTAACAAACGTAAAGGTTTTCCGCCATGCCACTTAAGGCAAAATTCGTTCGTTCCTTTCGCGGACCGAGTATAAAAGGCACACGGCGACATTTAATGACGACGAGCGTCGTTATCCGCGAAAAGGATACGAGGAGTGATGACCGAACGGGGGGGACGTAAAACGTCGAGGCTGCGGATAAAATCCCTTTTCTCCCCTTTGGAAATTTCTATTATCAGTGATGTTACGCTCATCGGCAATTTCCTCCGCAGTTTCCGAGTCGTCGATTGGAACGGTCGATAGTTATTATAGGTATTTCGGTTAGGGTCAGCAACTACCGATATATCGAGATATATATATGTATGTACACATATAGTAGTAGTACATTTTATTACAATTGTATATTACCGGCGACAAAGATCGGTTAAAAATTTATCAACGGGGCGCGAGGAAGTCAATCTCTCTGAATTCTTCAAGTGGAAATAAAGTTCCGATCCTCCTTTCTTTCCCCCTCTTTCCCCGTACTTTCTTCTCTATGAGAATAAATTTCTGAGAGATATTTACAACGCAGAGAGGACGTTTCCTCCATTTATATTTGCGCGTGGAACATCGGGATCAGAATTTCCAAGCATATTTTTCATTATATAGTTTTGGAATTGACAAGAAACCTAATAAAGCATTCTGCTTCAGAGATGTCTGATAGATACAAAGAGCTTGTCCCTCGTACGAAAATCTCTTCAAATATTTTTCCCTCTTCAAATAACAATATTTCACACATTGGCCATGAATAATTAAACTGTTATTAAGGAAAAATTAAAATTCTAAATTAAAATTAAAAAAAGTATGCGAAAAAAGAAAAAAAAACTTAGGATATACCTATGCTATAGCATAAAAAGCATAAAAAGATATAAATGCATTAATGATCATTTTACACGCTCGATTTAAAGACGAATTTAATTACATAATTAAGGTAATGTATCGTGTAAAAATATTGATTGATATCACAAATTAATTCAATCAAAATATCGATTATTTTCTAGGTAGATAGACACAGATGTTTTTGATACGGCATATATCTTTATACACCTTCATATATATATATATATATATTTTTTTTAGCCACGTATAATGATGTAATTAAAAAAAAAACAATGCAAAATGCAATCTCAGAAAGTTTCATTCGCAAACGGATTCGCGAACAAAAACTTCAATAAAAGGCGCCCTTTGACGCTTAGGTACGATAACATAAAATACGATGATTAATCAAATTTCCTCAGTCAGGAGCTCCTTTCAAAGGGGCGATACGTTTTCAAATACTTTTTACGCGAGATGTTCTTTGAAACTTTAAAAGTTCAACATGCGAATATATCGCTTTGTACTTTTTTTCGCGGCGCTTCTCTCACGCCGGGCGAGAATTAATTGTTAAATAGGATAGGAGAACGATTTTACGGAAGAATGCGCAAGTTGCTTGTACTCTCTCGTTGATCTCTGAGAAATTAATGACACACATTCATTACGCGAATTTACTTTTCAACGCGAGATTATCCCGTTCTCCTCACGAGGCATCGGATTGAAAGAGGTCGCAGTTCCGAAAGAACTCCCTCGCGAAATAATGCGATTACGTCGTTCAATCGTTTCGGGACATGGGCAGAGCATCGGGTTGAGAAACATTCGTAGAATGAACTGTGTAGTGCTCGATAAAATTTTTATAGAATGCTCTCAATAAAGCGAATTGTCACGAAAAGTCACTTTGGCTCGCGACAAAGCACTAATCCTATACCAAAAGATATATATATATATATATATATATATATATATATATATAATAATATAATTTTTAAATTTAGTGAATTCAACAGAGGAAATATTTTTACACGATACATTACCTTAATTATGTAATTAAATTCGTCTTTAAATCGAGCGTGTAAAATGATCATTAATGCATTTATATCTTTTTATGCTTTTTATGCTAAAGCATATATCCTAAGTTTTTTTTTCTTTTTTCGCATACTTTTTTAAATTTAAATTTAGAATTTTAATTTTTCCTTAATAACAGTTTAATTATTCATGGCCAATTTTTGTTTATGAATATTAAATATCTAGATGCTCTCATCTCAATTTAGATTGTTATCGCTCTAAAGTTTACTGACCGAAATATTATTTAAATTAATATAAACAAATAGGAAGCAATCTCTAGTAAATATCTATAGATACAAGTTTTTATCTCTTTTAGTTATGGACTAGAAACTAAAAAACAGAACGGTATATCGATTTTTTAACATCTTTTCTCTAATAAAATATTATGTACATAAATAAATAATTGTTAATGATAATTAATAATTGGGGAAGCATTTTTGAACATCTATCCGATGATTTTTGTTATTATTATCAGATGATATATTTGTCATTTCTTTATCGTTTAATAATGATGTATTTACTATCACTTATTCTGATAAGATAAGTAAAACGTGCAAGATAGTATAGCAAAGTATGGGAACATAGCCTGGAGCAAATCGCATAACATTTATGCGCTAGCGAGTAAAGGGAGTCTGGTATAAGTATTTCAATCAAGCTGCGAACATTCTCCGGTTTCCCGTTTGAAATCCAAGCTCTATTGAAATATATGTATAGCAGAAATAGGTATACGAATCAAGTCAAGAGAGTTCAATACAATTTATATAATACGTTATGTATAATGACGTTAATTTTTCGAGAAAAAATGTGAATCGAGAAAGAGTACATAAAAAATATTTAAATAATAACGCGATGCAATCTGGATAATAGCGAGAAATAATGTATTTGTAATATCGACGGGAAAAGAGATGCGAGATCCTCAAAATATCAGAATTTTATGAAGATGACGTTTAGAGAAAGCAGTTAGAACAAGTATATTTCAATGTTCATAAGGCAAGTCTGCGTAGAGAGATCGAACTATTCGAGAAACACTTGACCCTAATGATCATCATTTTATGAGATGGATATGCATCTCCATAGGAAATCCGTAGTCGAATAGTGACTGTTACGATCGACTGGAAGTTTGAGTGGCCAAGCATCTTTGATCGCTCGTTCGTCACAAATTTTAGATACATGGCTGCAAAAGTATCAAAGATTCCGAAGTAATCAAAGAATATCGTTATTTTCCAGAGATTTAAAGCTCTCTATCAGGATTGGATCTTGTCCAATGAGGTATAATACGTTTGAAGAGTATAATACTTGTTGAATAGTTTTTGATTTACTACCGGAAAGATCTGAATATTTTTTGTGCATCGCTGCTCGCGTTTGATACGAACTTTATTCAGCAAAGAAATTCTCTTGTCATCGTATCAAGCATAGTTTGATCCGATTTCTGAAGATGCGATAAGTTTTTATCGATGAAAATTCGAAACTTTACTCGGTTATATAACAACTAAGAAACTTACTGCCGTCTTACTGTTTTACTTATTATTTACTTACTAACACATGTCTTAATAAAAACACATATATCGTATCTTTTTATATTTTAAAACGAATGAATTTTGCTTTATTAAAGCATGAATGTTTCTCAAGATTGCTTTGCGATGAGAATATTCCGCTTAAACTTTTTAAAATTTTTTTACATTTTTTTTCATAAATAAGAAGATGAGAATTTTAAATTTTCTATTGCTCGTGCATTAAATTTGCAATAAAATTGTTAGAATTGCTGTATGTTTGCGAATATAAACTTCTATTATGATACTCGTGAAAATCTTTCGAAAATGTATACATTTTTACTAATTAGAAGTTAATTTTTCAAAAATTTTAATGAGATTTTTGCAGAACGCAATTATACAATAAGAGATTAAAACTTAATAAAGAAACACTTCTTATCTCTCTTTCCTCTTTATTAAATTATGCGAATATTACCTATAGAGTCTAATTGTCTGTTTTTTTCTGAATTTATTTGCATATTATTTTATTTTATCTTCCAAGTAAGAAAATAATTTTTCTCAGAATGAATAGTTTCATTAGAAAAATTATATTTCATAAATCTTGTTTATCAAAAATGTTAACTAATTTAAATGCATTTTTAATAGATGAATATACATATACAAACGCTTTTAAAATTAAATATTTATTATTTTTCACAAATTAGGACGACAGTTTTCTTTCATAGTTTAATTTTTTATTTACATTATCAATGTTAATTTTATAGTATAATTATTATTTTTGAAATATAATAAGCCCGAATAGAAAAGCAGTTTATTGTTTCAAAAAAATTTAAATTGTAGAAAAATATAAATTCAGAATTACTTTATAGATTGGAAGGAAATAAATTGAACAAGAACGATTTTAGAAGTCGCAATATTATGAATAATATATCTTGAAAAGTTTCAGGAAAGTCTTGAGTTTGGATTAGTGTCGCAAATCTTGTTAGGGATTATATGTTTTACAGATCCTTCCCAAGGACGCGCGCAATTTGTTGAAAATTTTTATTTTCTTTGCTTCAAATTTGTAAAAATTGCACAAATTTAGATAATATAAATAGCGGCATAAATATATAATATTGGTTTTTTTTTACATATGCGTAAAAAGTATAACTTTACAAAAAATAAAAATTCATAAGTAATCCACTATTAAAAATAACAATTCCATTTCAAACTGTTAGCTAAATTGTCTAAGACGATTAACTGGTTAAATATTACGTTACAATTTCATATGCGGTGCATTTATCAAGATATTGCTGAGAGAGAAAGAGAGAGAGCGTGAATTTAATATATTTATAATATTTGAGAGAATTTAAATTATTTTAAAATATAAATTTCTTTAAAAAATCCCTCTAGTAATTTCCACGCGTGTTAATTCAATAAATTAGCTAATTGTAATTGTGACATCGCCTAATTATAGTTACGCGTACACACACGCGTGGCCGAGGCTTAAGTCTTTAATCCGATCGAAATTCGAGGACGCGGTCGTCTCTCGTAATGATCTATCGGTGTCGGCAGCAACTTTGTCCTTGCGGTTAGATGCTTACGCTAGGATGAAGATGGATGGACCGTAATGCGGTCCGAGAACAAGAAATTATATTACGACTTTCGTTGAAGTGCACACAAGGCTGACTTATGGCTCGTAATAAAGTGAATATTGCAGGAAGCGGGAGAGATAGAGCAGTTCAAAGATTGATCTTTTAAGTTAGCAGGATTTAACGTCGACATTCGCCATCGTTAATGGCAGAACGTTACGTATATACTTACTTCAGACCGGCGATTATCTCCATGGCTGAATTAAAGTTTCCGGTATTCCAACAGGTTAGCGCGACGCGTAGAAGACAAGACAGCACCGCTTGTCGTTCTTCTATCGTAGCACCGTTGGTGATCGCTTGGCTGACCCATGTGCTTACCTGATTAACAAATGTGTAATGATGATTATCTCATTTGCCGCAGATCATATATTATCATCACTTTGCATATAATAATTAGAACATATCGACATCTCGATGTCGCCGAACTGAATAATGCACGTCTACGATGCAAGCCGCAATTTTGACAATTCGCATTTATATAATCGTCTAATTTAATAAATGAATAATTCACGATTTTTTCTATTTCTACGGAACGTAATATTTAAACGATATATGCAAATCGTTTTATCAAAATTAACATTACAGATTTTTATTAAATTACAGATACAATTGAAGAAATTTGCAACTTCGCGAAAACTTGCTTTAACGTTCAATTATTAGTTTAGTGACGACAATAGTAAGGATTGAATTATTAAAAATTTAGTTAGTTTATTAGTTTGACTGTTTTTTATTGACTTTTATTTGAGTATAGTTTTATAAAATAAAATAAAAATTATCGCGAAAAAGTTATGAGAACATTGCAGCTCGAGTCACTATAGATTTCATTGAAAAAAAAAAAAACATAATCTTTGTTTGCAAAATAATTATCGACAAGCGGAAGAATTATTTATTCAATTAGTTAACGTGCAATTATTTTCGGACAATCAATATCGTCGGAGAATGTCACTCAGAATTTTCCAATGGTCCTCTATATCCGAGGCTTTTGTTTAGCCCGACGATAAAGAGAACGAATGTGGAAGGAAGAGAAATGGAAAACTCGACGTTTTCAACCTTGGACGAGAATTTAGAGTGGAAAATGGCAGATGGCACGGTGGGTAAGCGAGGTCAAGTGATACCCGCGTGTGCCGCATATGTATATGTACGAGTGGAGTAAGTAGGTGAAAGTGTCGGATGAAAACGTACGGAAAGCCACTCGAGAAGTGGATACCTCATTAAAAGCGGCTGATGAGAGTTTCCGCGAGACTAAAGACCGGGGGTTCTTGGCGTGGAGCTTTCACGATTGTGATTCGCGTCTATTACTACCCTTTACAGAGTACACTACTATTCTTTTTATCACATATATACGTGTATCATATATACGTTATAATAACATTTCGCTTATTAGGGACGAATTTACGGGACACCTTTCGTGTCATTGTTTCTCACGAGACAATTCAAGATGCAAACAGTTAAGGGTATTAATTAGGGAAGAAAGGAGGGGGAGGGACAGAAAGGGAGAGACTAATGTACCTCATTAAAACGCTTGATGAGGATTTGCATGAGCACTGCGGCATCCTCGGTTTTGGTCGAGTCGGTGCTGGGGTTGCTGCAGCTGCTACTCGGCGACGGGGGTGGCCTGGCAGGTGGTTTCTGCGACGTGGTCGAATCCTGCACCACGTGCTTTAGGTACTCGCTCGGCGGTACCTGGTAGAACAGCTGGTATTCGATTTCCGTCAACCTGAGCGCCACCTCCTCGGGGAAGTGCAGCAGCTTGTGCAGATCCTCCAGCTCCTCAGAGCTCTGAGGCGGCTGCGGCTGCGGCCGCTTCTCCAGCTCTGAAATGTTTATTTTAGCTTTGTACTTTTCTCTCTTTTCTTTTCTTCTCTTTTTCTTTTTATACACGATGTAACGTCGAGAAAGAGATGCGTGAAAAATCAATGAAGCTTTTGGGATGGAATGTTATTTTTTACCATTTTTAATCTTATATTTGTTATATATATTAAAGTTATGTTAAAATTGAAGATATTTTCTTATACCAATTCTATTTTTGTAGTTTACTTATCTCATTTCATTGTTACAGTTATATTTTTATTTATATTTAAAGTTTAAAGTTGTAGCGTTATCTTAATCTCTTTGCATTTATATAAAAAGTTATGTAAGATGGGTACTTCAAAATACAGTATATAACTTTCGAGAAAATATGCCAAACTTTTATGCTTCAAATATGACATTATGTATCGAAAGGATAGGATTAAATAGTTTAGCTTTAACAAGAATCTACATAATCATACAAGAAAAATGAGAATATAAGATATAATGTTAAAATATCAAAATGGCATAAAAATAAAGAAGAGATATTCACAGTAAACTTTTCTCTAAAATGATATCATAAGAAATAATATATCAATCCTTCTTTTATATATGTGAGATCACAAAGGGGGGGTTAACCCCCCCCTTGCAAATTAAAAGAAACAGTTTTGCTGAATTTGTTTAAAAAATATAAATAAAGAAAAACAAACATTAAAGAGCTATCGACGTCAGGATCCGCTAGTATATATATATAAGTATAAGATACACTGTAAATTATACTCATTACGCATTCAAGGAGTTAAGTATAGATTAAGTCAGACATAGGACGAAATAATGAGATAATTTCATTGCATGAAAATAATTAGGTGAAATTCTTTATATCTATATAATATATATTATATAGATACAATAAATTTTGCCTAATTATTTTCGTACAACAAAATTATCTCATTATTTCGTCCTATGTGTGACTTAATCTATACTTAATTCCTTGAATGCGTAATGAGTATAATTTACAGTGTATCTTATACATACATATTGTATATATTATATAGATATAAAGAATTTTGCCTAATTATTTTTGTGCAACGAAATTATCTCATCATTTCGTCGTATGTCTGACTTAATCTAAACCTAACTCCTTGAATGCGTAATGAGTATAATTTACAGTGTATTTTATACATATTGTATATATATTATATATATATATATATATATATATATATATATAAAGAATTTCGCCTAATTATTTTCGTGCATGAAATTATATCATTTCATCCTATGTCTGACTTAATCTAAACTTAACTCCTTGAATGCGTAATGAGTATAATTTACAGTGTATCTTATACTTTTATATATATATATTTTATATATATATTAATATATATATAAAAGTGTATAAGATACACTGTAAATTATACTCATTACGCATTCAAGGAGTTAGGTTTAGATTAAGTCAGACATACGACGAAATAATGAGATAATTTCGTTGCATGAAAATAATTAGGTGAAATTTTTTATATCTATATAATATACATACATACATATATATATATATATATATATACATATATATAAAAGTGTAAGATACACTGAAAATTATACTCATTACGCATTCAAGGAGTGAAGTATAGATTAAGTCAGACATAGGATGAAATGATGAGATAATTTCGTTGCACGAGAATAATTAGGCGATATTCTTTATATCTATATAATATATACAATATGTATGTATAAGATACATTGTAAATTATACTCATTATGCATTCAAGGAGTTAAGTATAGATCAAGTCAGACATAGGACAAAATGATGAGATAATTTCGTTGCATGAAAATAATTAGGCGAGAAATTCTTTATATCTATATAATATATATATATATACACTGGTGGGTTAAACCCCCCCCCCCCCCTCTGCAAATTAAAAGAAACAGTTTTGCTGAATTTGTTTAAAAAATATAAATGAAGAAAAACAAACATTAAATAGCTATCGACGTCGTTGATCCTGGAATAAAAGCTAATCATGAAACCAAAAATATTAAATAAAATAATTTTGCACCCCCCCCCCCCATTATCGACGTCAGGATCCGCTAGTGTGTGAGATATATATATTTATATCATATTTTGTGTCAAAGATGTAATATCGAGTCACTATAGATTTTTCAGTGAATAAACTTGAGATACATAATCTTTGTTTGCAAAATGATTATCGAGCAAAAGAATTTATCATTTATCGATTACTTAACGCAATTATTTTCGGCCAGTCAATATCGTCAAAAAATTAATAGCTTATTCATCTGTTCACATATTAAAGTTTTGAAGCATTTCCGGGTAAATTTACATTCAAATTTTACTTGGTTGGCGTTTATAAAAATTTAGTGGACATTATTTTAATATTGTTAAATATTTTTTTTTTTATTCATATCACTCGGCGTAATTATATTCGATATGTCTGCATCAAAATTTATACATTAAATACGTATTTCAATCTGATTGTCTAATGAATCTGCGATATTATTTTTTCATATCCAATTACAAATTTAAATTCAATATTAGTATGATATTTATTAAATTGTCCGAATTACAATTTAAAATATATGAAAATCTGAGATTATTAATAGTGAATATTTGAATCAAAATATTTCACGTAACCGTGCATCTGGACGCTACATAGTTAGTGATTTGTGAAGTTTCGAGCGTACCAATTTGTGAAAGAAACACGGCACTTTTTTATCTATCGTTTAACATTTGCCGCGCAAAAAGGTCAGCTTGATGATAGTTTTTCCCCGACGTGAGCGATGCACAAAATTCGACGCGACCGACGAATAAAAGCATCCTTTTAGGTCTTTGATGAATAATTCCGCGCTGCGGGTATTGGGCTCTCTATCGCTGATGCCCCAAAATAAAAACACAGTTTACGATATTTTGAATTTCGACACCCGGTACTCGAAACAATCTAACAACCACGAGATATAAAATATAAATCAAAGAAAGAAAAGGAATATATGTTTGCGTAATCAGGTTTAGAAATTGAAATTCCATGTTATACGTGTTGTAGATTGTTTTTTAGAAGAAGGAATATATCTTTTTAAAGCAATAATTTTTTTTCAATAAAAAAAAACTTTTATAATATTAATACAAAGAAAAATTTGAAACATGTGCGTATGAAGTTGCCAACAATTTTAAACCTGACCTAGTTCTCTAAAAAAAAAAAAAATATATAAAAATAAAAACGATTAAGAATGCTGCGTCTCGTTAGAATTGAGTACTGACATAATGCATGCTTATGAGACGGCGCAGAATTATGCGAGTGCATTCATTCGTAGTGACATTCGTAGAGCGCCACAGAATAATTCGAGGAATCTCGAATATTGCGACCCTCGTACGTACTTGCCTCCAGCAATGGAATAATATGCAGAAACGCATATTTTTGTTCCGTCGTGCTGGTAGTTATTTTTTTTCTACGTAGGATAATCATATTGTCTAGATGTGTGCCTTGTTGAATTCAAAATTATTTCCAGACTGTCATATAATTTTTTGTGTTTTCGATCTCGCGTTTCTTTTTGAAATAATGCCATTCGGACAAATAACTGCGTATATATATGTCAAAGAAAAACAAAATTCTTTGAAAAAAAAAAAAAAAAATGAAAAATTTATGTGACGGTTATACTTCAGTACTTCGATGCAAGCCTCGGGCGAGATTGAAACAGAAGCTGAAATACAAGCGGATGGAGAGTATCGATAAAACAAAAGAGACAAAAAAGTTTCTACGCTCGTTAGTTTGAACGCAATCTAATATTCGCGGGCAACTAATGTTAAAAAAGTATAGTGAAAATAAAGAAAGGATTTAAGTTATAATCTCCTCAACACGAAATATTTGCAGAAAATCTTTTCAATTTGTGATGTTATTATTATCATTCGCGTATCGATCATCTTTTTTAGAAAGAGACCAAATTATTAGATATGAGAATTTTTTAAAATAATATCTGCAGTAATATCTCCGTGATTAAAATTGCGTGAAAAATTCATCTAGTTCGAGTTAACGATATAAGTAGAACGGTGTTTCACCGCGAGACATTTCCGTCTCATGAAATGCAGTTTCTCGAACAATGTTTGAGGCGGGCATACATCTTAAACGGAGTAATTGCTGATACCGCGATACCGGGACGGTGTTTCTACGCACATTGCTCTTATGCAAGTCGATTATCGTGTGATGTATAGCGCGAGATGGACCGATCTACGTGTACATGCTCGTCCATCAACGTCTTCGTGCAAACCAGGGTCCGCCAAGGATCTTAAGTCCTCGTGCAAACACAAGCCGAGTGTGGACAGAGTAGTCAGAGCCGTGGCGTGTTCCGACGTACGTATGCAGTCAATTGGCGAACCTTATCAGATAGTAGTATGTACGATATAATCCGACGAAGAGATTAATCAACATATCGGATCGAGAACACAAATGGCTATTGCATTATCATAGTGTACATCTATAAAATGAAACCCTGTTTGTTTGCATTTAATCAAATCAATATCCGTCATGTGTATTATAGTATTGGAAAACTTCGGGAAATGAAAAACAACTTATAATACATATCCTTTCATCAGTTTGTTGCTGATCGATCAAATGTTTTCTTTTTTTTTTTTCTATTCCATCTATGTCAGAAATTGATCTTGACAAATATTCCTGCATCTGATAGAGCGAATATTTGACATATAAAAATGCAATATTTTTATAGAAGAGATATTTATTCTTTTTGCAATCTCGTCTACTTAAGTTGACAGGATTTAGTTAGTGAAGCTGTAATAAGACTATTTTGCATATTGTATGCAATTTAATACAAGATAAAAATTTGACAATTTATACACAGAGAGAATTTTCTCTTAGAATTTACCCTGAAAATCATGGTAATCGTGGGACAATATGGTATGGAAAGAATTTTATAAGAATTTCTTTGATTAATATTTATCACAATAAAAATAATATAATTATATAATATTGTGATAGATAACATTTTCAGGGTAAATTCTAAGAGAAAATTCTCTCTGTGTATAAATTGTCAAATTTTTATCTTGTATTAAATTGCATACAATATGCAAAATAGTCTTATTACAGCTTCATTAGCTTGAATTAGGTAAATTCTAAGAGAAAATTCTCTCTGTGTACAACATATTCAATTTAGAATAATATCGAAGAACGATCTATAAATTAATTATTATCTTGAAACGATCTATCACCTTTAAATCACATACTGTGTACTCACTCGCTAGTAGAAGCGATGGCTTCGACAAAAAGAATAGCTTACCTTATCAGGTAATGGTGCGGCCACGTGGGGTGGAGGAAGTGGAAGTGGCTGGGTCTGTCGCGCCGTCGAGGGAGATGTGAGAGCGGCGTTCCACGCTGCTCCGCGAAATCACCGGGATCTGCCGTGGAATTAGTCCGACGAACGGGCCGGGTAATCCCCGCGTAGTTTCGCGGTCTGCATCAGGACGGCTCCATCGGTGTCGAGCCGATCGAAGCCCCCTCTCAAGCCCCTCTTCGTCGGGGCTTCCTTCTCCGCTATCGTCTCGGCGTTCTTCTCAAATCTGGCGACGCATCGACCGTAATCTGAGGGGTAGAGAGAAGCAAAAAAAAGATGAAACGTGAAGTCTCTCTTGGATTTATTATCGAGAGAAAGAGAGAGGAAATAGCAAGGAGCTAAGGGCATCGAGAGAGCGAACGATTTATGGCCCTTCGGCGAATCCACCGAAATTCATTCGAGCGGTCCGCGTCTCGTCTTTCTGCGTGTTCTCAAGAGCGAAATCTCTTCTTTTTTTTTTTTTTTTATCGGAGTCGCGTCGGCAGATTTATCGCCTAGATTTTTAGGAAACGCGTCCGGTTAATGAGCTCGCTTGTCGTGGTTCTCGAGTTTAATATGCGTCGCAGTTGGAAATACTATTAGAATAGCACACTTGGGAAATGGTTTGCGAAAGAAATGTAGATAGAAAGATTTATACGAAATGTCCAGATTTTCTTATTATCTTATTACACTTGTATAATATAACTGGTGAGAAACTGTTAAAGATAAAAATTTCCAGGATTTTAAAATTACTCTTTTATTTTTTTCACACTCACAATCAGTGATTTATATAGATTAATCTATAGAGTGTTTTTCGCTAAGTGCATTTTCCATTAAGGAAAAATCTACTGAAAATTTGCCGCCGAATTAGTTCGAAGAAAGTACGCTTTTAGTCAGAAATATTCTTTGTGTAATAAAAATATACATATATATGTATATATAAATTATTATTAATAGAAATAGTATTAAACATTTTTCAATTATTCCCCAGAATAGATGGCTACTATAATGATTGTCTCTGACTCAAAACACAGCATTTTTTCTCTTTTCGTCGTTGTTTTATGTTAAAGAATAAAAGATTGGCAGATCGCGTTGAAAGAAAAATGCTTTCTAAAGAGAACAGAGAATATCTACCACCAAAGAAATCTAAAGAACAAAAAGAGAATGAGTAGAAATGGTCCCTATTTTCGTTCAAATGAGCTAGCTGGCTTGAAGCCTAATTTGTATTGTGCAAAGCAGTAGAGATTTACGTATATACGCTGTTATCGAAATAAAAGTGCACTCACGACTGTCTAATTGCAGCCGAGCAATGCACGTTTCGATCGTCTTCTCTCTTTTCCGTCTTTTAATTAAGCGTGAATAAAGAAAAAGTATCTAGCATACATCATATATATATATATGTATGTCTAAAAATTCTCTAATTTATTTAACATATTAAATAAAATACAAAAAAGTGACTAATCAAAAAAAAATCTAAATGAAGATAAATAGTCCAGAGATGCAGAAATCGCACGCAATTATATTCCTCCTTTTGTCTTTAATATGGATAGAAATCAAAACGTTTCATAAAGTTAATTTATTACAATTTTTAATAACTTTGAATTGTTTCATTCTGTTAATTCCACGCATATCCTCTTTATTACCTCATTTATAACTGTGCAGTTTCACATTGATGAATGAATCGAATGAGCGATGGAGATAATTAAGGGACGCGTTGTCCACTTCGGTATATATATATACTAATTTCCCGAATTCCATCCGAGTTTGATACATGGGAGGAACAAACTTTGCGTTCCGAAAATAAGAGATTATATTCGAGCCGGGCTCGATAGGCAAGTTTCAAGTGACGTCGAGCATATAGCTGCACGGCGCATTCATTATTCGTTAGGGTGGCAATTAATTAGAAATTCGTCTTGCGAGTGCCCGCACACTCGCACTAGAAACTTTCGCGTCGCGAATTCGCCGGCACTTTGCGACCGTGTTACGTGAAACTTGGCGAAAGTGCGGACGCTCGTTAATCCATAAAGCGGCGCGGTTTCGCAGGCTGCAGCTGCAAGCTGTCGCTGGCAGAATGCGCCGGCGTGTTTCACCTTTAAACTTCGACGATGGGTGCGATAGAGTTCTCGGGAAGTCACATTCGACAACTTCATTTTGCAATACTCCCACTCGTCTATATCTCCTACTCGTCAGCCGTTCGATTCGATTCACATCGATCGAGCGAAAGATCGATCGATGTAAATTATTCGATGAGCTCGGAGAGATAATATGCTCCGGAAATATATATAAGTATAGGGGGAAAGCTTCCTTTAGAAGAGAAGAGAAAAAGGTGATATATTTATATAGTTAGCGACTTTTCAAGCTCGATTTTCTCCGACTTCCGATAAGATATTTCTTTCACATTTCAAAAGAAGTCTGTATAAAGCTATAATTTACAATACGATTTAATAAAAGGTAATTTTTCTTTTAAACTCGAGGATAAGTGATCATTGTTCGCAATTTTTCATACTAAATATAATCTGAATATCCCGTTTTGTAAAATGTTCTATCGCATCACAGTTTCGATAAATTTCAAGTTAAAATTGTAGAGAGGGCTATTTTGACATATTTTATTACCATATTACCGTGGCATGTGAATGACGTGTTGAAGTTTTATTCCATTCAAAATTAAATATATTGACAGAGCTTTTACTTCTCCAAAAGAATTTGTTGAAAAAATTAAAGAATAAAATTTTCGTGATTAAATATTGGATTTATTATAGAAAGCTTAATCTCTTCACAACTTTTTCATTATTTTTTTGAAAGTTTTAACAAAATATATCAAACTTTTAATGAGCATAATAAAATTTTGTCAGATACACATTGCATAGTATATTAAATTACATTAAAATTATCATTTTTTATAATTTTAACGTCAAATAAAAAATGTGATGTGATAAAGTATTATATAAATCAAATTTATATTGAGGCTCAAAATTATCTACAATAGTTATTTTATTTTTCTCTTGTTATTTTTAATTCACGTAATCGTCATAAAATACTAAAATTATTTTTTTTTAATTGAATTATATTCGATTATAAGATTTTTTTTTAAGTAGAGTTAATTTTACGCAAATTGAATTCTTCGCTTTGTTATACATATAATTTCTTGCGTATTATTCTCTCAAATATCGTGTAACCCTACATATCACTGTAGAAAGTTATACTTCACAGCAGTGAAGAGATCGTCACTGCACAGCTATTATCCGTAAGGAGTTGCAATTGGCTCTTTGGAAACTCAGCACATGGCAAGCAATATTTTATTAGTTGCGTCTAATGATTGACAATGAATACACCCGAGTCGTGAAGCGAAGTTTGACTCCCGATTTCGCTATCGAGAACAGTTTCTTAGATCAATTCGGTCGAATGAATCACAGAAATTATACATTGATTCCACTAGATAGTTATATATGACACGCGTATATCATAGCACAGTGAATAATGTCTACTACTAATTTCGCGAAATTTCTCATTAAGAATGTTTAATCGTGCAAATCTTATACCTGAGGATATTTATCTAAATATACGATCTTATGAAATAGCTGGAGAAATTGATTAAAAAAAAGGAGGAAAAAATATAAAATGCGTCCAAACTTAGTTTATAGTAATTGATAGAAATGAGATAATAAATTATTTGTTTATTAGCAATATATTTTATCTATATATATCTTCACAAACTGAATTTGCTAAAATATGCTTGATATAATTATTTTTTTTACGTGTATATAACAATCTGCTTATTTCCTTATCTTCCACTATTTTTGAAAACGGATATGATAATAGCTAATTTTAGTTAATCTTGAGTCAGAGGGAAAAAAAAGAAAATTAACTGAAAAAAACCAGAAAAAAATGGTTAGATCGTATGTCATGGGAATTTTAATAATCTTGTCTTAAATATTTATGTTAGAAGATTAATAAGTCTATCATATAGATGCAGTTTAATACGTTGTCAATCTTCAACAATTTATACAGAAATTTGTTTTTACTTAGCTGGGCGCGCGTGTATTTTCTTGTTTCCAAATTCCAAAATATTTATTCTATGTTTGTTATATGCAATTACGATAGCAAATGTAAAACATACAATAAAATGTTATTTTAAAATAGGTTCGCAATTTAATCATTTACAGTTTGTGTTATTGTATCTCCGATATATGTATATAGAAAATGGTAAGCTTGCGTGGGAATAATTCGCTTCCGACGCGTATACGGACTATGTGTTTTATTTCCGCACGAACGTAAAAAAAAAAGGAAAGATACTCGGAACATACTCAAAATATATTATTGTAACCTTTAATAGCGTGGGAGCAAAAGTGCACGCGCGATAGAACGTAACTTGTAACACGTGTGCGCTCTATTCTCTTTCTCTTTGAAGTAACCTACTAGGCAAAGTTTACAGTTATTAGACCATTTTCTTGAATTACATATTTGCAGTTAATAATGTAAATGTACAAAATGTTTTGCATCTATTAGTACACTTTTCTTTAGTCAATTTAAAGACGATTATCCCTTAAATTTTAAGAAATGAGAATAATAATCTTTGTGATATTTTAAGTCTTTTAATATGTTTTTGCATTTTATTTCAAGTTTTAAATAAAAATTTTAGATATAAGATTCAAATTAACCGAAGGGTTTCCTATATACCTACATATATCTCCTTGAAGCTTAATTTTTCGAAATCTTCAACTTTTCTCTAATAATATAAAAAATACTGATAACTTGACATCTAAGAAAAATTCGATTTAATTTGAATTCTACTCTAAAAATAAATTAATGATACATAATTTTCGAAATGATTATAACAAGTAATATATAGTATTAAAGATATAATACATACATATATAAAAAGAATCGGTAAATAAAAGAGAAAAATTGCATCAATATTACAAGCAATGAAACATTTTAAGATATAAAATACAACGTGCTAAAATAAAACTTCTGTGTATTTTAATTAAAGAATGGTAATTTTGGGGGGACCTCGATGAGACGTCTGCGTTTGCACAAAAATTCGTTACGTTGTACGTATAAGGGGTGCGAGGATGAAATTTACAGCAGCTTGCTTAAGTTCGTTTCGCGCTAGAAGTTTATCTCGTTTGCGTTGGGCACTGTACATCGTTCTATTTTTCTGCGTCAGATTTTATGAAATCGCCGCTGCCGCGTCACGAACGAAAGTTCAGACGAAGAACATTCAGAAACTTTCGAGGTTTATTAGACTTGGGCGGTGGTAGCACTCGTATTGTTATTAAGGCAAACTTTTCGTGAGTAATTAGAATGTTATTTTTGCGACAGCTCGATACTCTCTCTTTCTCACTTTTTTATTATACAACAGATATACTCACCATTCGCATATGATTTGTAAATTAATTAGATTTGTAGGGTAATTAGTACAGTCATTATCTACACAATGTTATTTAGGAGGTAGGACACATTTCTCATTTTGTGTATTTATGTGCACGTGTGTGTTGAGGCTTTAAAAAATAATGCACAAATTTAATTATTTTATTTTCAAATTTAGCACGAGTGAAATTTAAAATAAATTTAGAGTGAAAATTGTCATATTAAATCTCTCGTTTACCGGAAGTCACTTTTTTAGCGAAGAAATATAATACCTGTGATGGTTAAACGTCGTTTTAAAAACGTCGTTGTGGCTTGTTTCAAGCATTTGTCGCTTTGCATAAAATATATCGCGTTACTAGAGTCGCTCTCTCTCGTCATCACTCTCGCCAGAAATGAAAGCTCTTATAAAATCGCGGCTGAATCTCATCAGAGTGCTTTTTTCCTCCACTTACGAGAAAATGTTCGATGCATTGACGTGGAAGTAAAGGCGAGAAAATATTCACTGAGAAAATAATCGTGTCGTTCGTACTAAGTTGGTTTCACGGGACTATTACAACGCCCATTGTCGTTAAGTTGATTTTCGATGGGTGATTCTTGTAGTCGAAAGGAGAACTTTAACAATTTGAAAGTTTTGTAGATAGAGAAGTTCAGTTCTTAGTCTTAGAAATTTAAGAAGTATATATTGTGCAATTATAAATTTTCAGGATGAGTCAAATGTTTGTCAGCATCTAGTATCTTAATTCGATTTATCTCTCTAGCTTCTTCGAGTATATAACTAGAGTGTGTAAACACATTGTTAGAAACTCTGAAGTCTTGTAACGCACGATTATATATCAAAAATGCCTCTTATAGGAAAACATTCTTCTACGTTTCTTAAATAAATACAAATAAAACGAATCCAGAGTAAAAATAAAAAAAAATTTTTATATGAAATTACACGAATTGCGAAGAGAAAAAAATACATTTTGGAATAGTCGGAATCATTGATGATACAATTAACAAGAAAGTGAATTTTGTTGAGAAAAATGGTTTTAAAAATTAAAAAAAAATTAATAATATATATTGTTTGAAGATTTTATTTGAAATAAAGAAAATAAATATATTTATTTTTTATATGTTTTCAAAGTTGAATAATTTTAATCATATACAATATCTTTCTTTTCTCGCTAGTAGCCATCAAAATATATACATATATAAAAAATATAAGAGAGTTTAGAAAATATATGTTATTAGTTTTCCATTTTTTTTATTTTCAAAAATAGAATTTCGTTTGAAAAAAACTTTTCTATGTTTTTAAACTATTTTTTTATGAGGAATCCGTTTTGTTGCGCTGGTACTATCAATAAACGGAGCATCCTGTATAACTTTATAGCTATATTATAGGTACTATAGTTACTATACAATGAAACCTATAATACAGTACACAAAACAATATAATTTTTCGACAATAAGAACATTTATAAATTGACATTTATAGTTTCGAAGAAGTGTACAATTTTTTTGAGATATTTTACGTGTACACAAAACAGAATTATTTTTTTACAAATAAAATTAATTAATATTTCATAACTTTGTAGCAATATATTCGTGATTTCTTCGACGCAACGACAGTGACAAAAGATTCGAATCAATAAACGCGCGAAGAAAAATCATGGCAATAACGCGACATTCGATAAGCAATATTTCAATCAGAAAGACAATTGATCAAACGGGAACGTTCACATAGGTGCACATAGGTGTATTATTCCTTTTTTACATATCATCCGGCTAGCCCTTCTGTCCGTTAGCCAGATATGGATTTATTATTTCTACAATATAATACAGCAAACTGGCACTTCATCGATTACAGTTAATAAAACATTTCTGACCGGGATGCTAGCACGATAACATATATAGCGCGCAATAATAAATAATGAGCTTAATGAAAGTTAAATGTGACTGTCAATTGGACAATAAAATTTACTATATTTGATCTGTACTATATCTTATCGCAAAGGCCGAACGCGGCAAGCTTTATTGTTTTCTGCGGTATGATATTCGTTAGTTGCAACATGTGTGCCTCATTATTGCCGTTATGAAGATAATAGAAGCCGTTCTAATGTGTAGATAGCTGTTTGCGCATGCATATTTCATTACGTTATTACAAAGCCAGGTGGCTCTCGGGGAAAATCATTATTCATTCGTCTTTTGTGTCGCGGCATTATACAAACAAATAAAGGAAAACGTTCGAGGAATTATAAAAAGGTAATAATAGAGATTATTCCATAGTAGTAGAATAATGTGGCAGATATAATTATAAACAAATATTTCGAATTGCAAATCTAAAATTCAACAAAAATGTTAGAGATTATGAATAGATGATATACGGTTTTGCATATAAGTGTTATAACTTAGCAATATAATTTTAGTTATTATAAAAGCATGTTATTTAAAAAAAATCTTTTTATAAAAATATTAGATGTGAAATAAAACTCATGAATTTTAAATTTATGGCTTTAAACTATTGATCTGTAAATGAAAATGTTTGTATTGTTTGCACACTCAATGTACAAATAATTATGCGTAGGCAGTCGATTGATCGACTCGTGCATGCATATATATACATGTATGTATGCACTGACTTTTACATTATTTACATATATTTTAATTTAAATTCAGTAATGCAAAATTGTGCAATATATCCATATCGTTTTCACATATATATATATATATATATATATATATATATATAATTAAAGATTCAAAAATTATATAAAGCAATTTATATTAAAAAAATATTCTATAAAAAATATTCTATAAAAAAATATTCTATATAAATATTTTTTAAACTAATATTGAAAAAAACAGCATAGAGAGAAGATAGATTCAACGAACGTAAGTGTAGATTAAAACAAAAATAATTTTATAGAACGAGGAAATAGATTTCGGCAGTTTTCAGAAAATTAATTAACAAGCTAACACCTATTCTCTCTCTCTCTCTCAAACAGATTCGAAAATTGCACGGCGTCTGTTTGTTCAGGCATCCCCCGAAGAAAAATCGCGAGAAATGCGCGCGCGTCTTTGACTACGCGAGGGCCCAATTGGCTGCAGTTTGACACAGGGGATGAGGAACGAGGAGAATAGGGTAGGAGGAAGAATGTGGAGGTGTAATATGTGGGGCGGTCGATAGAATAGCGACTATACGTGCCGTTGATACTAGGGGGGTTTCGTGTATATACACGGCTCCGGTATGCTTAAGCGTACACGCAACCTCGAAAAAGGGAAGGGCAAAAAATGCGAAGTACAAAATGCGTTTGCGTTAACGCGCGGGATAGTGTTTGCACTACTTACGCGATCGATACGCCCTAGAAAAACCTGAATCTTACCCGAATCCTCTGGAGCGAACTCGCTCTCTTTCTCTCGTGAATGATATAAAGCGCGAACTCTGCTCCGTCCGATTTTTTTCTCCGCCAGTTTGTTCTCAAGAGTTTGCGCGCGCAAGAAAAATTGTACTTTAGAAAAGTTTAAACTCTTGGAGGTGGGGGGATTTATAGCTTCCCCAAATCTCAAAGATCCATGCCTGAACACACTTTCTTTTCTCCGAAACAGTCAATGTAAAGAACAAATATGTCGTCTCTAAAGTTTCATATCTCTATAGGAAAGAACAAATAACTACTGTCAAATGTACAGTGCTTTATTCTCGTTTCATTTATACTTTTAGCGAAAATGACACACGTTTGCAATAAGTTTATTTTATTACGACCACATAGAGGATCTCCATACGAGAAATTCATGTGTATTAATACATTCTAAATATATATATATATATATATATATATATATGTATTTAGTAATCTGATTGTAAGATAACATTCTCACGTATAACATTTGATTGTTCAATTTTTATACGGTATTGAATTTCAGTGATGACTAGGTAGAAGAGCAAACAGATTCCAAAAATAATTATCGGATGACCGAAAGTCCTGTTCCCTTCGAAAGTCAACGTTTATATCTGTGCACACAAAGTATATGTGAGCACATGATGTATTCGTACTATATATATTCGTATCGACATGCAGTACGTACGGATAAATGTGTGTACCTACCCTAGCCATATGCAAATACATGAACATGCGAACGGAACGAGAGTGTGACAAATAAACACAATATGTACAGTGGTAACAATATGCGCATATATATGTGCGCATAGCTTTTCGGTGACGAACGCGTTATTACTCGAAACTCCCCTATCGTCATTATCTACGGTCAAACTCCATTAAGCCATCCACTCATTCGTCCGATATCTGGTGTATACATGTTGACGGAAATATGTGTGTAACGGGGAATGGGAGAGAGTAATGTGTTGCCTGCATTTCATTCCGTTTTATTGTGGCTATTAAGTGAAATTTTTATAGTTTCGCCTGGCGGGAAAACACAACTTTAATAACGCGTTCGATGAAAGATTTTTTTCAACAAGTTTTTTAGTGCCCGTAATGATTTAGCACAGTTACAATATTTTATTTTTACAGCGTCGCGTAATATAGACGAAATAATACAATAGTTCGATCTCGAATTTAAGATTGATTCAATATTATCACATTAAATAATATAACATGATGTTAATAGTAAAACTGCATTAATTTGCATTGGAAACTTTTAATTGCGTATTAACATTAATAGATTTCATATCAGCATCTGTAGATTTTACGTTTTGAAATATAATGCATCGTTTATTTAAAAAATCGCATAAAATATTATTGAAAAATTGTAATCGACTTTTAGCGAGAAATTTTGATAGATTGTCATTATTCATTGTAATTTTTTTACCTTTTAATTTTGAATATCTATTAACGATTCAATCAAGTAATATTTCAATTATTAAAAATATTTCAATTTTTATTATGAATTCTATTCGAAATTGAAAAACAGAAAAAACATTTATATGGCTCGTTTATTCGAGCTCACTCTTTTTCTGAAAAATTTTTATATTTCAACATTTAAGTATAATTTTACATTAATTCAAAGTTGGATAACCTGAATTTTTAGACAAGGAAACCGACTTCAAATTGAATCTGTCAAAAGCTAACAATCGATATATAGTGGACGCGATAATTTACATTTTCCACGCGTCTCTCGCTGATGGTCGCGCTTAATGAACACGTCTAAACGCTCTGCTTGTGCTCGGCATCGCCATTAGCACAGCATCTTCTGAGAGTGTACACTTTGTACGGAGAGGAAAGAGAAACGCGCTAAGAGTCGAAAGGTCAAGGTTTGATCGTATAAGGGAATTTCTCGAGAAGCTTTAACCAGTTGGAGATAGAATTGTACCAAGAGAGAGACAACACGCAACCTTTACCGTGAAAAACGGCAAACGATTTTTTATTATTTTTAGAACTTGTTCGGTTTAAACCGTCTGTATTAAGGAAGACGAACGATGTGCAACCGATTCGGGATAATAAATATCTCGAGGCTTCTCTTCTAGCACATTGTAAACTTCAACCATGCGCGAACGATGTGATGTCGAGGATTTTTCTATTCTTCTTCGTATTCCATTATTCGTCTTTACTCCGTAAGATCATATAATAGTATACCTTCGATTTAAGTTTTAAAAGCGAATTCTTTGATGAAGTTAAATATTTTTTCCTCGTAAAGACCATTCCGAAGAAGTCATTATTTGTCGCAATTGCGAAGTCGTATTACGTCTTTTTGTAATATAGTTTTATATCGCAGAGATATATTTTTATAATTTATTAGTATTTACAATTATATATAAATATATCGACAAAATAAATAATTACTTTTCGAATTAAAAATGAAAATTGGTTTTTATTCAATTTGTATATTGTTTTATTAATTATAGATTGGAAGAATCTAATTTGTAATTATTAAATCAATATACACATTTTTATTGATTGAATGATATACAAAGATTGAATAATAAAAGCCAATAATTTTTAATTCAAAAGATATATTAATTAAAAATTTTATCAATATATTTAAATAATTATTAAAATAATTATAATTATACAAATAATTATAAAATACTTCTATGAATTTACAACCTTTTCCCGATTTTTCATCCTTGATGAATATTTTATGTAAGGAAAGATCAATCTTAAAAGTAGCCAAACAATCTATCATCAAGATCGATACATGATATTATACGCGTTGATGTATTGGATATAAGATCAATATCCGATCTATCGGGTTGCATAACGGATCGAATTCGACGCTTCTAAGCTACTTATCTACCGATGCTCATTGAAATGAGCCTGTTACACAGCGTCGCTTAGATGCCTTAATTAAGTACGGATCGAGATTTCCGCTTCGGCGATGCTGCATGAAGATTAATTAAACAGCAATGAACTGCTGTCACGGGATCCTTTAATACAAGAGTTGTTTATTGTTTATATTGTCCTATTATATACACCATTGGCTTATTAATTGCACAATAAGATATTAATTTCACCGGGTTACGTAATATTAAAAGAGCATTCGTCTATTATTAAAAGTTCCATACGATTCCATATTTATCGTAATCGAGATGTTCTATGAGCTAAGGTTATACTTCATTGCGGAAAATTGCTTCCATCTAGATAAATTACCTGCAAAAGACTTGTAACAAGAGTGCATGTAAGCGATAATTTATTGGGAACCATTTTTCCTCTCAAAAGCGGCGAAAATCTGTCGCTTATACTTATAGGAAACTACGGATTTACAGACAAATGTCGAGGTACTTATTGTAATCGATAATGCGAGTTTGTACGAGTTTTCGTAGCTATTATAGTTGCCAATAAATTATTGTACAAGGACCGAGAGAGCATACCCATTATATTACGTAGAAGCCAAATTGATATCGACAATAAGTATTCTGCTGGTGGTGGAACCCTAGTTTCCTAGAATTAGAAGTTTCGTTTGAATCCTACACAGGAGCATCTCTCTCTCATACATAAATTATTAACTTAATTTGCCTATTATTTGTGTCAACTTACACGTGTGGCGCGATAAATTCGCTTTTCCTCCGCGGTGCACAGTGAGTATTCGTAAGCGATATTTTGATACAGTTAACTTTGCGCACATTGCCATGTAAAACAGACGGCAAACTTTCGCGGCGAGCATTATGCGGCATAATTAACGTATCGTCGAGGAGGGAAGCAAGAGAGAAAGAGAGGGGGACTAATATCTCTCTGACCATAATCGGGCGTCGAAAATATTCCGCGGCGCAAACCTAGCGGAAAATTGGTTACGGAAGGAAAAGTTTAATTTCCTTCGCGCGAGTCGAGAGCCGTTTGTCAGCAAAATAAGTGAATAACTCTCTCGGTTCTGCGGTAAATATAGTGGGCTTCCGTTTCTTGCGGAAATTTTACCAGGATCGATATCCGTCGACAGATTCCGCCGGAATTGAAAAATCGCACGAGCGCGAAAATCGTAAAACAAAAATAAACGCGTGCGAGAACCTTCGTACTTTCACGTCAGATAAATGAGTCGCTTCACGAGCGAGCATTTATCGCGTCAGCTTTGATACACGTTACATGAAAAATACGGGGATGCGTCCGAAATCGTGGCGCAATCAAGAAAGAGATGATTCTTCGTTAAAAATAATTCGAGAATATTGAATAAACTTTTTTTTTATACGAGGCTCTTCGATCTTCATGGTAAATTATTGCTTTATCAATTTTATCGCAAATTTAAATGCATCCTGTACATATGTACAAATGTACATGTCGAGTTGAAAGCTTATATTTTCATATAAAAATCGAGCGATTGGACAAAAAATGTCATTTTTAATTACGATTTATTGTTCTGCCTATCATGCATACAATTCTATTTTTTGCAAACGACGAGATAGTGAACGAAGGACCTAGATTTTTATAAATTTACTCTGTTATTAATGTATAAAATATGTTAATATAATATATAATCTGCAGTCACACATCTAAGATCATATAAAATTATAATTTTAATTTTAAATATCTTAAAATATTATAAATGCTGAATATGTGTATATTTTGAATATATATGCATGCAATTTGAATTTCTAATATTAATTAAGAAAGAAATTGCATTAATTCGTATATTTATACTAGATACTAATTGTGGCTCTAAGATCGTTATAACTTGCAATAATTTATAAATATTAGACAATATTGAGATAAAATGCTAATCATACTTGCCGTACTTGCGAACACGGGTTATGAAGCTCACTCGTAAAGACTGATTTACCGTAGCGCTTAAAAATGATGGCTCCCGCTTTGTGACGTCCCCGTTAAACGCCGTCAGACAAACGATCCGCAGTCCTTTATTCCCGTTTCGTTTAGGACCACGCCCAGGTCAGGAAGTCTTCAGATCGATGTCACGTGTATGCACCCACGCGAACATCAGCCAGGCTCGCGTTTGACCCCGACCCGTAATGTCGTTAGAAATTTTTAATGCACCTGCCGCGTATCGAATAATAACGAAATGAGAGAGGGTATTCGAGTCTAGAAAAAAAAAAAAAAAAGAAACGCGATCCATCGTCTTTAATGCCCGCAACGCATATAAATATGTGACGGAGTGAAAAATCCCGAGTTTCATTGCGATACAATTTTCCTCACCTTTCCCAGGTGCGTAATCAAAACTCGAATAAACAGGCAGTCGCGACGAGGTACTTCGGCTTCGACGCGTTGTAAACGCATTTGCATCTTTGCGGCAATCGTAAAAAGCTCTCTCTCTGGTGGTACGCTGTCTAAATTCTCTCTTTTTTTTAGCTGCGGGTAAGCTCACCTATTTTTCAGCGGTTTCACAGGGGAAAATGTCTACAAAATACAGTTTAACCGAGAAGAAATCCGAGAAAAAGAATGATTATTTCTCGTTGTTTTTTCGAACATTGAATGTACATGTGAATTGAATATATATATTTTGACATTGAAATAATTTTATTCGGCTGATTTAAGTATATTGCTTTCAATCCTCAAAAGAAATTCGAAAACTAAGATTAATAAGATTTTCGTGATTAAAATAATTTATTACATCATATATTCTAACATCAAATTTATATATTCAATAATTTGAAAGCTTAGTAAAATAAATTATTGTACCATTCTGAGAAAATTTGTTTCAACATTAAGTACTCAAAAAATCTTTAAATCTGAATTAAAGATATTTACGATTTTTTTTACAATATGATGAAATATTTCATCATAAAAATCTTATTTTAATCTTTACAAAAATTGTTTTCGAGGACTTAAACTTTTCTATAATATGTCATTATAATTTCATAAAATATATCAAGATAGTTTTTTTTATAATTTTAATCTTAAGTTTCTTAAAGCTGTGACGTGATATCAATTTAAAAAGAAAAATTATTATTTTATTCGTAAATTTTTTTTTTTTTTTTTAAATGTCGTTTATTATTAAACTGTGTAGTTTCGCAATATAATCGGATGCTCTGATTTAATCAGAATATCTAGATGTTCATCGACAGTTTAATTCCTCAGGGAGGCAACTGCATGGATATGTCGTGTATTACTATATAGTCCTGACATTTCGATCGTTTATTAGATGGGTTTTGTGCGTGTCAATTAGACCGCAGTACGATGTTCGTCGCGTGCTTGTATTTAGGGAACTCGACGTCCGCCTCTATTGTAAACTATTTTCTCTCTTGCCTTCGCGGCATCTGGACAAGCCACACAATAAATAACGATGCGCTGCACCGTGTGTAAAAACGAGAGAAGAATGCGCATGTGTGTATGTGTATTTGTGAGAGACCGGCGTTCTAAATACTACTAATACTACTGTATCGGCGCCTGTCTGCCGAGCTTTTTCCACTTCGGGCTTCCATCGGATCGTAAATATCACCTGAACATTTGTATTAATTACATTTAATTGCAAGGACGTCTCTCTCTAAGAGATACATCCAAACGCACGCTGCTATTAATTCTTGCGCAGGAAAAATAAAGCTCTCGTTACATCCCTGTCCTGCAATATAGTACGGAATGCAGAATTGAGAGAATGCAAGACTGTATAGTGCGCTTTCATTAGCAAAGATCATTCAAATCATCAATTCTGCACGTGGAACGTTTAATATCGCTGCAATTAAGATTGCCTTTACCGGATTTAATAGCATTTAAAGAGCTGGGATTGAAAGCCATGGGCGCGTTTCTCCCTTCACGTTCAAACGGCACATACGGAGAGTGACCTAGATTTACCATGTGTTCTTTCGGTCATAAATTTTTTGATAAATTTCAAATCGATTTCTCTTCAGTGGCGATTTAATGGACGATTATGATTTATATGATCTTGACAGTTAAATCCAAAACTGAATATCTGTTGATATACAAGTTATCTAAAATCGAATAAGACTCATATTTTATTAATATATTTACAAAAAAACCTATAATTGATTCCATAATTATGATTCTCATTAAATTTTTTCTAAAGGAGAATTAGTTCGAAAAAAATTATTTTATCTGAATAATTTATATATATTCTTTCTTCTCTTCTATTTACATATTATTTTATCTGAATAATTTATAATATTAGAAAAATTATATTAAAAAAATATATAATAAATTTTATATATTAGAAAAACACTGTACATGTACATATATACATATGATTTGTATGTGTATACATGTATGTAAAGTGTAGAAATCTTTTCTGGCAGATCATTGGAAAAATAATCAAAATTGATGGCAAGTATATCGCACGAGTGTTTGGAACATCGAGTATGTGAATGGCGTAATAAATTGTGTCCCTCTATTCTCCGGTAACCGAATGATTGGGTACGCTTTACAATTTTGTTTTCGATTGAGAAATGCGTCACATTAGTCAAACCGAGCTATATCATGCATGATTCTTTCTCGACTGATGCCAATCGATTGATAATACGAATTGCAACTGTATGAAGAATAAATCGACGCGCAAACGCGTGAGAGTAAAATATAATATATAACATAATCATCTCTTATCTCTTGTCAGTTATATTTTTATTTGACAAAACCGCTTACAAGATATGGAAAGTTACGCTGGATATTGGAAATAATTTGCATAAAATCGGAGCCAACTTGTATTTCGAGATGAATTATATATAAATGGGGAATAGTATATACAAAAGAACGTAAGTACAATAGACTGTACTTAGTACACGTAGGGAGTAATAATGATCGACTTTTGTTTTGTTCGTCTTTACGTAAACCTATTTCGTATTTTCTTACTGTGACAAACACAATTAAACTTTTCAACCATCTTAACGTGCGCGCATTCCAACTTCAAATTAGTATTCGTAGTTATTTAAGGTAATTCGGATTTGTTTGCCGTGCAATAATTAGAAGAGAAGCTAGTAGAACGTACAAGCAGCAAATTAACTCTGTGTAAATTGGAAAACCATTTGTCGAGATAGAATAAAATGATTTGTTGCATATTCTATCATATTAACACATTATATATATTATATAAGAATATATAGCATGGAGTATATATTACATTATATTATATTTATAGTACTAGAACAACACAAGCGCGCGTTACGTGCGCGCAATTCTTCAGTTTTATGTAGAAAAAAATGATATTTAAAAAAAAATAATGTAAAGTTTGTTTAAACTCAATAAATATTTTTTCACAGGAATTAGCTGATTAAAGCGTTAATTTGCTAATTAAATTTTAAAATAATATGTTAAATTAAAATAGTAAGTAAGATGATGTAAATAATAGGTATGTTATGATATCTTATTCTCGATTCATATTTTTTGACAGAAATCAGCTGATAACTGTCAAAAATATTAATCGAGTTTAAAGTATTATAATTATAACATATTATTTTAACATATTATTATTTTAAAAATTAATTAGCAAATTAACGCTTTAATCAGCTGATTACTGTCAAAAAATATTAACAAAGCAAAAATTTGCTAATTAAATATTTTAGCTTACATATTTACATCGTGTATGTTATAATGCGAAATAATATGTATATACATAATTTGAATATTTTTTGTTTTCAGATCAATGTATACTGTGTACTACAACTCTGCTATTGCACGTATCGGTGAGTGAGAAATTGTTTTTATTTTATTTTATAACATTTCTTAATATGTTGAAAATATTAAAATAATAATATGTTTCAAATAATATGTTATAATATCTTGTTCGCGATTAATATTTTTTGACAAAAATCAGCTGATAATTGTCAAAAATATATTAATCGGATTAAAAATATTATAACATATACCTTTCTAAAAAAGGCATGTTTAGTCGATTCTCGCAAGTATTGTTGCATCTTTTCCGCGATGCTGGACTGTTTCGATTTGCATTGTGCGTTATATTCGTAGCATCGAGAGGCTATCATCGCGAGGATTAGTAGTTTAACAGTTTGTTCAAAATAAAATTAAATAAAATAATATGTTTGAAATAATATGTTATAATATTTTATCCGCGATTAATATTTTTTGACAGAAATCAGCTGATAACTGTCAGAAATATTAATCGAGTTTAAAGTATTATAACCTATTATTTAAAAACTAATATTATTATTTTATTTAATTTTATTTTGAACAAACTGTCAAACTGCTAACCCTCGCGATGACGGCCTCTCGATGCTACGAATATAACGCACAACGCGAATCTTGACAGCCAATGAGCATCGCGGAAAAGCGACAGCAATAAACTTCGATATATGATGCGAGTATCGACTTTACATATCTTTTTTAAAAAAGGATAGAAACAAAAGAGAAGAAGAGAAAGAAAATAATACAAGAAATGAGAATTAAAAATTTATTACAAGATTCATAAATATTGAATAATTAACAATTAATTTTTTATAAAAAAATTCTTTTAAAAATATAATATTCTTGAAGATTACAAAAAATAATATTGAACATTTTTTCTCTTTATTACACATAAATAAAGATTGAAAGAGAATTTAAAGGTGCGCTGCTCTTTGTATAAAACATTTTATTTTTATTTATTGTATTTTATTCATATATTTTATGTTGTTGAATGTTTAATTATTTATATGAAAAAAGTGAGAAAAGAGAAAAATTCTACTTTTCTGTCTAACAGAGGATGATAATAATAATGACTCTTAATCTCATCTGCGGATTATGACATACACGTGGTAGATTAACTTAAATTATGTTAATTAAATGCATATTATTCTAATGAATCACGTAACTTGAGCAAAGTTCAATATCTACATTCTCTTTCTGAGAGGTTAAACTTTGTGCACGTTTGCACTTACACATTGTAATTGATTTTCCCATTTAATAATTCCTGCAATTGTGTTTGTCTCTAATAGAGATATTTATCTTTCTAAATATTTATTTAATTTATCATCTCACTGCAACGGAAGCTTTGTGTCATTCATAGCAATATTTATATCGCGCGTAACTCTTTTTTTTCTTTCTACCAGCGACTAGTAGCGAGCACTAGCCTAAGCGCGTAAACTTGTAGTTTACATCTCGAGCATCTCCGCTCATGTCGCAATATAAATTTTATCTCGCTCCCTCTCTCTCTCTCTCTCTCTCTCTCTCTCTCTCTCTCTCTCTCTCTCTTACCGTGTTTTACCGTATCGTTTGAAAAATTCATAGGAGGACAAAAAGCAGTCTCGCCCATCTTTTCGCGGTGAAAAAGACGGAAAAGAAGGGAACAACAATAATCGAATTTTAGGTCCGCTGCGAGGCATTAACCCGCCCCTCGCATTTACCCTCTCGTAAGATCTATTGTAGTTTCTCGTTGACTCGTCGCGCCGTCCCGTTTCGTCCTCTGTCGCGGTGTTACACAGAAACCGCTAATTAAACTTGTTAAACTTCGCTTCTTCGCGGGAGAGATTTGTAAAAATTAGCACCGACCGCCGCCAGGTCCGAGTACGAGGGCGGCGAAAGTATCTCGCTTAAAACTTTTCTTCCATTCTTTTTTTATTCTTTTTTTTTAGGGGTTGTTACGCGACCCGATAACACGCGACTTGTCACATAACGGTGAAATGTCGGTGAAGGAATAAAAAGAGAGTCGGGATCTGAGATGATGTTTCGTTCTAGCGCATCCTTCGTGCTCCTGTTCGTGCGAAGAGCGATAGCGAGGAACTCTGCAAAGATTTCCTTTTACGAGTACTTCCTTTCTCGAGAAGACGAAAAATACAGAGTGCAGCAGTCGGTTTGCAAAGTAACATAAACATGTATAGGTATAACGTGTATGTACATATATACATAACGTATAAATGTATATGTATTATATATAGATTCAATAGAAGATATATCTTTAAAGATTCTCTCGCGACAGAAAAACACGAGACGCGAAATAATGACGGAAATGTGACGAGGGGGCACGTGTGCGCGTGAGGATATCGAGCAAACATTGTAGATTAGATTAACCGGAACCAGGAGATAGCACATCGACAATCACGATATGTGATTTATCGCCGGTCGTCATCGAGTATCAAAATCACATTTTCGTTTGCTTTACCAAGCGAATTGATAGCGTATGCCGCTGGCACAGATATCGCAAAAAGGAGATGGCAGAGATATCGCAAAAGGCGATGGCAAACAGCGAATGGCAAGTTAAAGTTGCATTTTGATATCTCTCATTGCTTAACACACAGCAATTTTATGCGGATATACGTTAATTTTATATAAACTTACGAAGAGAAATCAAGAGTTTAATTTTAGTGTGAGACAGATTTTCTTCTTTAGACTTAAAGAGTTTTTACAGGAATAATTTTTTTATGAACGTTTTATTCTTTCATTGCATCCCTTTTTGATATATCTAATATTAAACATTTTTTTTTTATTAAATCGTAAATTAGAATTTTAAGAACTTAAATAAAATTTAGCTAGTTTTAGAAAATTAATTCACGCAAATTATATTAATTTTAATCTATAAAGAAGAATATTTTAACTGAAAATGACTTTAATTTGCGAATCTTGTGATATATTTTTCATTCTTAGAATATTTCCTTTTTTCAAATATTATGCTGTAAACTTTTATCAAGCTAACGAACATATCTGAATTACTGGTGTTTCGATAGATTCAAAGATTCGAAAAAAGTCAAAACGTCTATCAACGAATTGAAGGCATTAGATGATAAATGCAGAAGTATGAGAATAAATCTGTTTTATCAGATATAAAAAGGCTAATAAGAGAGCCAGGCGCGCAACAAATTTGTTTTTAAATTCCTCTAATTATTTTGAACGTTTTGGTCTTTCCTTTGGACCATCTTCGACATATCGATTAGTAAAAAAATCTACGTGTCTTGAGGCTGATTCAAAGGAAAGACCGAAACATTCAAAATAATTAAAGAGAAATTTACAACGCAATTTTCTTGCGCCTAATATCCGCGCCTAGCTCTCATTAGTCTTTCTGATTTTGTATTTATGTACATATCAGAGCTTTTTCAATTTATTATTTAAATCTGTTTACTTATAATTAGATACTTAATACAGAAATAAATATCTCGTTGCTCTCTCGAGACCATCGATTTATATTTATAACAAAAGGTACACGATTAATATAAAGCATATTTTTTATTTGATGAAATTCTATTTGCGCCAGAAATTTTAAAAGCCTTTCCCAAATTAGTTTTATGATTTTACTCTGCAGGCATTATTGGCTTAATAATTGGCAATTAATATGCATGAAATAAAAAAGTAAGATATTACTCACGTTCTAAGCTTTACGATTGAGTCCATTGAAAATAATTGCGTTGCTTGATACTAATAGATTTCATCCAGACGGGCATTATACTGTAACAAAAAAATGAAAATGATTAATTTATCTGATAATACATGGTGATTCAATTTAATTATCAATACGGTAAAGCATGTCAAATAAGCTATAATTTCCTAGAAAAACACTTTTAGTTTCAAGATATATTTGGGTCTTCGTTATTTGAACGATATCAAGCCGAAATGGCGTTTCTGACATTTGCCCAAAGGTCAATTTCAATGCGTAAGGACGGCTTAAGTAAAAAATAAGTGGGTCGACGGACTATTCTATCCGTGAAAGGTCTCCTTGATAAATTTGGTAGTGGATTTCTGAATTGGCGACCGTATTTTACGAGTATATCAAAGGCTGACAGTGGCCCTCTATCGGGGCTGTTTTCTTTTTTCGTGCCATACGTGAAACCGCTCGAACGCGCAGATACTAGAAAGAGATACGGATGGTAAATGTGTCGAAAGCGATCTCTATTCACGCACTCGTTGCTTCGAATTGTGAAAAAATAACGCAGCACGCTATTTGACGTGGGAGTTTGTCGGATGATCGGATGATTTTTCAATTTTGTGACGCGGATTAAGTTCTTGACGCTACTCGCGTGTCTGTTTAATGCGATTTATAGCGCTTTGCTCGAAATGTTGTTTTAATATCTCTTCGCGACGCAGTGACAAAAAATTTTAAAAAGAAGAAAAAAGAATTTCCCTCCAACATAGGTACAATTTTCTCCGGTGCGGCGAAAATGTGCGGCGAATTTTCGCGCGATATACGAGAAACTTACTCTAAAGTTTCCCTTGCTTAACGTCTATTTGGCATGCCTCCTGCCTGTATTTTCGGCGATGCGAATAAGAAGAAGAAGGACGGGACGGTGTTGCCGGAACGAGAAAATCGGCCAGGAGTGAAATTATTCTCAACACCTGTTCCCACGGGGAGTATAATGCGACATATATTTTTATCCAGCCCGCGCTCGGGATAAATCAAGTGCTTGCGAAGAAATAAGATTTTCCCGTCCTGCCCTAACTCAAGTTTACTGCCCCGTATACGGGCTACCGTGTCTTAACTCGATACCTCTCTTTCCGAAAAAGAACGATCGTTCATCGTGTAAAAATTACACAAAAGTGGCTAAAGATAGTTTTCAGTGAGAGACCGGATTTACATATAAACTTCTTTATCACAACGCTTATACGTGGCGTTTAAGAAGTTCAAACACCTGGTGCTTTTTTTCTCGATCGTCGAAGAAGGCAACAAGCGAAAGAAGGAGTAGCATAGGATAAGGCGGCGAATGAGAGAAAAATAGGGCAGAAGGAGGACGTAGAGAGAGGGTTGCTCTCGCGATAGAAGGACAGTCGGAGTGCAAGCAAAAGTTACGGTTGGATAAAAAGCAGTTCGAGAGTCGAGTTCGTGCTCGATTTGGCTCCGAAACTTGTGTGCGCGGCACTACTTTATATATCGCTATAAATATTACACGGAAACTGGAACGTTTTAAAGAAAAAAAGAGAAAGAAAGGAAAGCCTCAAACACTATCTCTCGCTCTCTTCCTCTCTTTGCGCCTCTACATGTTCCCATTCCGTTTCCCCTCGAGATCCTGGACAATTTCGTGCTAAGACACGGAATTTATTGCGCTATACTCGCGAGTTTTCTGTTTTATTGCGGAATCTCTTCCTTTCTCAGACAAAACGACGAACTCGGGCTCTCCTTTTATCTAACGCGGAATATCGCGTTACCTTCCAAATCCGAATTTACCACTGAAAAGCGTCCTTCCTTAGTCGACCCGAGCGACCCGAATGTATCCGCGTTATATTTAGTAAATCAATCGCAGCTAGGGATATAGGATGTTCTTTAAGCACATGATAATGTCAAATGGAAACATCGATATTTTTGAACGTATACCAATAATGTTCAATTATAAAGTCCCCGGCGCGCGCGCGTACATAAAATATTTACTTGGAATCAATTATATTTTTACATCGCGATATAAGACGGTAAATGGATTGCTCGATTAAGGAAAATACGTTATCGATAAAATAGCCGATCGTGCTGTTTTCAATTTTCCGTATTTGCAAGTAAATTGACTTTCGGATAGAAGAGAACCCCGCCCAAGGATCAAAGAAAATGATTACGCAATAACCATTTTCGTAAATATTCCTCAGATCCGCCGAAATTACTTTAAACGCGCTACATTGAATTTATTTGATATAATCTATATCAGAAAAAGAAAGATGTTACTAACACGATAATAATATGTGAAAAACATGCTGTTGCACGATTTAATCTCACAGTACTGATATTAATATTACGTGATATTCCTATGCGGTTGCAGTTTTGTCGTTTACAACAAGCAGCAGACAACACATGCTGCAGTGCACGTGACACATTATTATTATTAAATTGGAAAATTATTGCGTTTATCTCAATATTAGAATATTAACAATATTTCCTGCATACATATGGTGACACTGGAAGATATCTCGATTCTAGTAAAATCCGCGATATTTAAGAATATTAAAGTTTGCGTTGCGTTTGCAGAAGTTTTCTAAACTCTCTTATATTTGCATATACTATACCCAGTCAGAGTAACGGTACGAGTCGGTAAAAATAAAATTCAAACATAATACAATTTCCATGCATGTCTATCTTTATATATGACATCGCACTTTGGAGTTTTCTCTCTCATACCATAAAAAGTTGCTGCGGTAAAGCAGCAGAATTTTATAATAAATAAAATTTTGAAAATTTTGTTTTCCAAAACGAATATAACTTGTCATACATACATGTTGCAATAATTCAAATAAATAATTTAGCAGTTTTATGTACATATTTTATATTGGTTCTCTTGGGAAAAAATCTATTTAATTATTGGAAATAAATCGAATGAAAAATTTACGTCGTACATATACACACATATATAGGTTTATTGATATATCAAAATATATACATCAAATATTCGACATAAACAAGATATTGTACTGTGAACATCGTCCAATTGGCAGGAAGCCAAATTGTTATCGATCACGATACTATTTATATTCCTTGTTGTTACTTGTTCGAATATCATCAACACTATATATTGTTAAGCGAAATTAAAAAGTCGAATTATTGAATTAGACTAACACTTTAAGAGCCTAGATGATATATTTTTGCTAATTAGAGATGTTTATAATATTTTTCTAACATTTATTAAACCAAGTTTTATTAAAATTGATCTTTAATGTTTCTGTCATTAATTATGTATTTAATTGATTATTAATGTGACATGTTAATAATTTAAAAAACGTGATGAAAATTACGTATTTATGTATTCTCGTATGTATACAATCGAGTACGAATTATATCGAATCTGAATTGATTAATAGTTTGCGATGCACTATAATAATATTTTTAAAACGAAAATGATAGTAGTTAACAATACAGTCACAGTTTGTGCATGCATAATAAAATAATACATCAGCCCCTTTTCTTGCATTTTTTTTTTATCTTTTCCGGTCGAACTTTATCTTCATCTTTTTTTTTCTCGTTCTCCAGTATAGACTGTTTATATACGTTCTTTTGGCCTCATTTTCTAATAAAGATCGTAGCATGTTTATTGTTGAAACGAGTGCGAATTTAAAAGAATAATACGACGATAATAAATCGGCGAAATTTTGAATGAGAAAAAGTCACAAAAATTTTGCCCTGGATCGATGAGCACTAGAGATTACGCGTCTCATAAATGTAAAAATATATAGCGTATATATAAATACTCGTGACTGAAACACTGTGAGAAGCCCCAGTAAATCCCGGATCATTGCGAAAATTTGTGGAAATTTGTAACGGAAATGTACATGTTTTATATATTTTTTAGCCGTATAGAAGGAAATATACGTATATACAGGTCATAAATCTCGTATCCAGATATACATGGGACGGGTGTAAAATATGTACGTCGCATAATTTACTTGAAAGCTTGTAATATGTCAGTGCTGTGAATAATCGTCCACAATAATTCGAGATACATTAGGGTCGCGCAGAGAGAGTCGCGGCACCCGCGCTTCATTAAAACGCCTCTTATATCAAATGGACACGCACATCGAGGGGGAGGCAACCCGAAAATCATATAAACCGCAAATAACAGAATACAATCCACTTTTTCCGCGATTTAACCCCGCTCGGCGTCACGCGATAGAATCGTTTGCCTCTGTATTCTTCGCAACGTCTTTAGCACGGCAAATTTGCCGGCGATATGCACAAGTTATATCCTAGAGAAACGAGTTGTAATAATAAGTACTTTCCGATGATTTAAAGTCGATCTTGTTACAGATAAGATATGCAGTTTTTCAAGTCTCGAGACGGTGTACAACTTTATAACGTCAAATTTCGAATTAAAAAATCGCGTTTACTACACGCGAATTCTACGCAATTAATCTAGAAATATGTTTTCGTTACGTTCTAGTTGCGCGTATGCGCGACATGATACGTGATTACATTTACGGGAACGATGTGATTACAACAAGGTGCAATAACACACGGGATGCGAGAGAGAGAATCCACATCCACGTCGCGATATCATGTCATATATATAGCACGTGCTTCCCTAAAGTAGAGAAAGCTGCGTTCATGCTTAATCTACCGATACGAAATTTGTCGCTGCAACCATAATCCGACTTTAATTAATAAGCCGCTCTCATACTTAGGCGTCATATAGTTAGCCTAGTAGCCCCCCTATAGCGTTATCGCTCAAACAATATACGACCTTGTACGTCGATATCGAGAATCGCGGAATCTCGGAGGGATTAAATTACTCACGAGACCAAATAACGCACAAGTACGCTTTGCTGCTCCGAAAGAAGCTAGAGACGGAAAATCGATAGCGCGAATCCGCGCCTAAAGTCACTATAGTATATCGAACTGCAAGAAGGAGAAACGGGAGAAAATCTCGGGAGGGACGTAACGTAACGATATTACACGATATTCCAATAATATTATTTACAGTTGCATTATTTACGTGTAATTTTACACATATATACCGGCACAAACACATATATATATATATTTTTTTTTTTTTAAATTTCTTTCTTCTAAAGACAAAGAAAAATTACTATGTTTTTGTCGACACGTGTAGAGGACGTGTATGTACTTTAGTAGAAACACCGTTGGACATTCGATCGTACCGATATTACTTCACGTTGATGTAATTACATTGCACGAAGGAGCATGGTGCATACAGTGGAGCTTGCGAGGCGCTGTTGATGATGGAGTCTCGAAAAAGATGGTAGTTAATATTGGAGAAATCGATAATAGGGACGCGCGCGTGAATGTTGCCTCTGTAACGTACATATTTATGCAGCATCGAAAATGCATCTGTCCCAGATCGGAAGGGAAATCATGGCGGAATATGCAATGTATCAATTTTTACAAAAATTCATATGGCTAATGTATATATTACATATGCATATGTATTATATATATAATATTTTATATATATATATATATATATATGTAATATTATATTATTATATATGAGAGATAAGCTAAAGTTTAATTAAAGTTTCTCGGGTTAATTTATATATTTTTTTTTATTTACTCGTGAGTTCTATTAATGAGACCTAAATTGTATGTATAAATTATGTAGGCAAACAATGGGATGGAGGAGATAAAAACTTTCAGTATGTTGCGTAAATATTTTTTGGTTACCGAAATACCATGGACACATTTTCGAGACGATAAAGCACTCGTTTGTCCATGATATCCATTAAATATTTCACAATTATGGTTGATTGATTTGATTCATTATTATTTTTTTGCGTGTTGCAAAATTGTAGCGTGAGTTTATTGAACAACGCGATACGTCAACACAATATCTGTGTTTAATGACAAAAATTCGACTTTTTCATCGATTTAATAATTTATTCTATTGGACATTGATCGATTAACGAACACGAATACGTTCGCAGAACGAAATTTAAGCCGTGACATTGACGTATTTATTTGTTGATTGTCATTTAGTCAGTCATAAAGTAAATTCTGAGAATGTGGTGTAATTTTAATCTACTCCTCTTTCTTTATTCCTAATTGCTCTTTTGGCGATCCTTTATAATTAGCGATGCTTTTTATTTGGTTCTTTAATGTCAAAGCATGAAAAGAACGTACATATATACACATAGTACAGATATAAATCAAATTAGCGGATTAAAGCGCAATTGGGGTAATAGAGAAAAGTATCGTGAGATTTGTACATAATAATATTCAGCCTACTCCCCAGTTATTACTGACTAAAAAAATGAGATTAAAAATTTTTCTGAAATGTAAATGAAAGATATTCTTTTATATATACCTAGGTTTTGCTTTCACAGAAATTTATTTATTAATTGGATACGTCAGATATTTAATATGCTTCAATCTAATTTTTGTCGAAGGGAAGCTCGATTCTACCCTCATGAAAAAAATGTACGACCGAGAAAGAAAATTACCTATATACGTATACAATTCTTTTTTTCATCACCGAAATGTATGTAATAGAGTAAATTATTCACGTATACAGAATTCCTTCGCGAAGCGAGTGCATCTTCAGTTTCGTTTCCCTTCTCGCGCGCGAAGATAAATGCGAAAAATATAAAGGGTCGGCCTCTTTCTCTCATTTTGCATTTTGTTTCCTTCCTGGCGGTCGCATCGCCGTTTTATCTCCCAACGGGAGGATGCGCCCTTCGCAATCAGTTTGAGAAAGATTGCGAGTAAGTCGTATCGACAATCTCAACCCTTTTCTTAGCCCGTCTCTCTCCTTTTCTTCCTCCTTCTACCCCGTTAGTCTCTCCTATACACCTCCTCTCCTAGAAAAGTAGAGAGTGTACTCTCTGGAGCACACAAAGAGTTTTAAAAATAGCGAAACGAAATTGTTTGACTTCCGTTTTGTAATATGACATCCTGCATCGCGACGATTTACGATTTAACGAGAGTACGAGGAGTCGAGGAAGATCGAATTCCGTCCGTATTTTTCGCGCCTTTGTTTAATATTTCAGTTAACGGGATCAATTTTCACAAACAATCCCAAGAGAGAAACAATACGAGAGAGAGAGTCAACAATTACTATAGAAATTTAATTCAATAGCTGCGTATTCACGATCAGGAAATAATTCCATTTCGCGATTATTCGCGAGAGAAAAAAAATTATTTAGCAGCCATTACGTAGCTATTTTCATATTCTACTTTTGACAATATTAATTAAACGAATGGCGATGCTTCGTGTTACATTACAAGAACAAAATCTCGCTCGATTATTCCCTGAAAATTTATTTCCCACCGTCAGCGACGTTGTATTACTTACTAGGGGGACTCGCTTTGTACTCGTTTCCGGTTGCGGGCGCCTCTTTCACCTTCGCGCTTGCATATCCTGGTCGGACTCTTTTCCTTATTAAAAATGACGTGCGTGCATTTTTAATTATTTATGAAGCCGTAAAGCCCCGGGCGTCTCTCGTTGAGAGCGTTAAATTCTTTAGCCCCTTTAGGTGCTAGTTTACGTTCATTTTCCGTATATCACGACGGGCCCGGGATTCTTTGATAATGGAGAGGGTGACCTAGAAAGTGTGTTATACACCACGTGCCTTGTTGTATCTTGTGTGCTCTGTGTGTCCCGCACACGTGTGAACGCGCGGGTGTCACGTACTATGGCAGATGCTATACTATGCCACGCCAAGCGCGTATACCGTGTATTTACTGCACGTAATACCGTACTTAAGGAACCCCTTTCCCTCCTGCTATCACCCTCTTTTGTAGTATTATTTACGGCGTGCACGCGGTTACTGTATTTAGATAAAGCGCACTCGTTCGTCATTTTATTCTCCGATGTCGGCCGATGCGAAAATTCACCCTTCATCGCCGACGTCATCGCGTTATCATGCCGCAAAGTATTGCAGATGCCTTTCATTTATTAGGTACAAATGATCGAAATGTTAGTGATCATCTTACTTGACAAATTCAGATTAATATATATTCATGAGAAAATGCGAATTTTAAAAAGCGAATCATTGCATTATGTTTTAAAATCAGTGGAAATCAGTTTTTAACGAGAAAAGTTGATGCGTAAAAAAACCGCGCATTTTTTTAACTACTTATCTTTCTAAGTAACTACTCGAATATCGAGAATACTTTGAGGGGGGTTCGCCTTCTTCGTGCGTTTCTTGCTCTGTTTTCATGTACATTTCGATTGAATGAATTCGATCGATAGATTGCGGTTGGGAGAGAGCAGCTCATAAAATTTTATTTTTCACGGCATATTCAATATGCGTGCACATGTACGAGATATGAATATATAGAGTTTTCCGGGAGGGCGAAGGGCGGATAGGAGAAATATATCCCCCGTTAAAATTACGTGACATAATAATTGGAAGTTATACACAAAGAGAGCGTCTATCGCGGAGAGCTCAAGGGGCAAATTTGTCAAAATGAGAATTAGTTTGCGAAGGCGGCGCGAGTTTCGCATAGCATTCTCCGCGATTTATCTTAACGGTTTTCGGACGGATTACCTACCGGAGAGACGTTAACATCTCCCGAGATATCGCGACATCGTCGTCGCGAATAGTTAAGGCTCTGCACGGCGTTGTTAGAATATTTGCTTTCCAAAGTACAATTACGACGAGCTATACGCGCCAGCTAAGAGTCGCAGAAATACGATATTGGGTCGCATATTTAGAATTTTGCGCGTTCCGAATACCGTAAGATTTTGGGAACCCCCGTAGATTTTTTGGGGTATCAGTGAAGTTGGAATATATATATCGCCCCCGGTAAAGCGCTCGATTTTATGGGTTCGCACACGCGAAATACAACGGGGACGAGTTTGCGGAAAATCATTCGCAATATTTGAGGCCGAATGTCAGCCCGCTCTCTCTCGTTTTAAAATGATTTTCCTTTTTCCCCTCTGTATATTGTATGTAAAAGCTATTGAAAACACAGTCGAAGGTCTTCTCTCAAAATACTTCCTCGTATTTCTTTTTTATCTTGAAATGTATACTGGAGATTTTTGGGGTGGAAAATTGCATATTTTAAGAGAGAATATTCAATGTCTTAATACTGTGCTGGAAATATGATGATTGAAAGATGTTAAATTAATTTGTATAAAAGTTTTGCGAAACACATCAAACTTGTAATCTCATCTTTTTTAATATTATTCGTGGATAAATTAAAATAAAAGCAACGTGGTCTTAATGCTGCGGTATTATATATTTATCAACATCGATTCTCGTTTAAATTTCACGTGTGCGCCCGAATTTTCTCCCTTCATTACGATAGCGTTATGAGAGAAAATTGATTCTCGCTATATAATCGATAATTCGCCATAATGGAATCGGAACAATATTAATTAATAAATCGGCGAGAAGAAAGATATGTGCACGTGCAATCTCATGAATGATGCATGCAAATCCATAAAATTTTCATTTTTATTGCGTTTCATAATATTTTAATATTTAATACGTATGGTTCTATCGCGCGAAAGGAATATGATAAAACGCGAAAGTATAGAAGTATGTTGTGAAATATATGTAACGAGTAATAATATGTTTCACACAAACACAACACACACATTATGAATATCGAGGTTCAGCGTAATATAGAGTTAGCAATTAATTGCTTGAATTTTAATATCAAAATATCATTTGGTTTTTAAATAAAGATGTGATTTATACTCCTATATACTCTTTCTCTCTCTTTCTATCTTTCAAATTAATATTATAATTTATTATATATAACGCTATAATTCACATATTATATATTATAAATTCTCATTTTTTTATTATAAATTAATGTTGATACAAATCTCTTATATATCATTTTTCGAACAATTATTTTTTTCTTAAATAACTTGTTTTTAGGAAGAGAATGAGAAAAAGAGAGAGGGAGAGATAAAAGCTAAAAATTAAGAAGAATATAAAATATAATTGCGACTGTGGATAAACAGAGACAAATTACTAGCATTATCCTGATGTTATTCTCCCTTTTTTGGTTTATCATGATTTTGCCATTCTGCTGTTTTTACAGTATCGATAAATGCAATTGTGCTGACAGTTTAACAAGAACAGGAGGCTTTTTGATATAACTAGGAGTGCACGCACATGGAGGATTAATCTGTTTTTATCGCGGATTAAAAGCATCTGCTCTGCTTCAGCTCGTCGCAGACATAACATATCTCTCTTTTGATTATACACCAGAGATCAGATCATATATATATTGTTTTTCATAATTTGGAAAAGCAATTAAAAGAAGGCTTATTTATTATTTAATTTATTAATTTCACGTTTTCACATTATTTAAATATTTATCAAATAACGTTAAATGAATTTTGATCAATTGTGTTTCAAATAGAATAATGCAAAATTACTGTAGAATAATGTGTGACATGTTATCTCTTCAAAATATTATTAAATTCCATTTTATTGCAATCCATTAGGAAATTTTGCAACAAATCGAAGCTGTGAGAAAAAGCACAACGAATTTCGAAACAATCTGCGTGATACATTTTTCTAATTTTACGATATGAAAATAGATAGGGAATATACTGTAGTATTGATACATAACTGGATATATACACAAGTGATCTTTTACTTGAAAGACTTTTCTAAAAATAAACTCGTAAGTGAGATATAAGAGAGATACACTTGGAAGTCGTTCAATAGAGTATTTCTAGATAATTCACTCTCTATCGTATCTCGGGACGCAATAGGTATTACCTTTTGTCTGTCTATGTGCGTCTTCTTGTTAGTAACGCCGCGCTATTCCCGAGATACAATACAGATTTATTTCATCCCCGGTGCACTCGGTCGCTACACCTGCTACAGTCACGATATTCCGTCTGACGTTAAACTTTATACGCTACTTCTTCTTCTTCCTCTTCTTCTTCTTACCCCCGTATTGGAATCCATTCTTCCGGGGTATTCCCTTGGATCCGCTTTCGAACATTTCGAGAACACGCTTTCGCGTTTTGCGAAAATTGATATCCGGGACGTTGAGAGCTTCGTCGGGGACCGATTCCGTTTCTCGGGATCTTAGGAAGGAATTCTGACGCGAGTCGATAAAGAAAGATGGAATTAAACAGATCAAATAGACTTCGACATCGTTATCCAGATAAGTATTATCTTTCATCAGCCGATAATACAATTCATCCTTGCAATTAATTATTTAAATTGCTTTCATAGTTTTAACAAGATTATTATTGTTATTGTTATTATAATGTCCGTGTATATTTTATTTAAATTTTCAATATTGTATTTTCTATAGAGATACAAGAGCGCACTCGGCGCTTTATTTAATATCATTTCTCGCGCGTACGATAAATTCAACGCTCCTGGATTTCGCAAATCCAGTGTTCTAAGATTTCACAAACTCAACGTGACAACATTACAGAAATGAGACACTTTCTGTCTCCACCGCTGCCGGAGACCAAACTTGGCGCGACTTAATCTTTACGCTTTATGCGAGCAGATCAACTTCTTTCGGAAGACAGAAACCTCTAATTAAATCTCTATTACGATTATACAACTATTTTCTTGTCGCGAAGGCTACATTGGAAAAGTCATAAGCGATAAATAGAAAAAATCATTTATGTTGTAAATGAGTAATTAGATCTATATTTATAAAGCTTTAACAAACACGCGATATAATAACTTTTTAATTATATAGCGAGTTTGCTTTTTTTAAAGCTATACACAAGGCGTTAAAAAAATAAAAAAAATAGAATCCTATAATTTTTTATATTTTACATGGTTGGCCTATCTTAAAATATAGAGAATAAAATATTACAGAGAAGCAAATTGACATATATTTTGATATTTATTTGATGTTGTCAGGAAAAAACTTCTATTGCCTTCTACGATTTTCCACGCGATTTTCTCGACTCGCACGTAAGAACTAAATGGAAGAAGCTTGTGATTGACACTCGGTAAATGCGACCCGTGCTTTGGAAGAGGGTTGAAATAGTGTCTTGTTTTTTTGATGAATAAGTGGCCTAGGGAAAGAATCAGGTAATCGTGAAATAATGCAGGACACATGACCAACGCGTGAGATCATTCCTATAGAGAAAATATTTCACCAACGCTCGAATCTACTCAAAACAATATGAGTTTCATGGATGATCGGCTCAGAGAGAGTCTATCAAGTGCGCGCGATTAGGCACTGATTCCATTACAGAATATTTGATTTGCTTGTCAGTGATTTCGACCGCGTGCACCGTCAAGTTTCATTTCCATCGTATTAACGAGCGATACATGTCGTTATGCCGTAATGCTTCTAAATGCTGTACCCTATTATCGATATGTGTGTATATGTGCAATTATTGCCGGTAATAATATTTTATTTCGATTGGATGATAAAACTGCACGCCCGCAGATCAGCAGAATTTAATCAGAGGGAGAATGAACATTCTCAATTCATTGTTTCATTTATCTGCAAATCGGAGAGAAAACGAGAAATATCGAGATTACGGAAGTATCGAGAATATCTTTTTTCTCGAAGGGGTATCTGTTTTTTTTTTTTTTATTCTACGGGTCGGAGAGAAAACTGGGCATACTTTTATAGATATTTGTACATATTTACATTTAGATATTTTTTTATATTCGTTTGTTATATTAGCAGAGACGATGGCGCAATCGATTGTGTGCCGTCGATAATCTTCTGCGGTGGAGAGAAGAACGAGGGGAAAAAGGAAGGGAAAGAGAGGGAGGATGTATATAAAGAGAGGAGAACCCCCCGATCGTTATTTCGATTCAAGTATTTTTGGATAATTCCTGATCACGGGCGATTATTTCGACATTTCTGAAATACGAGTTCGCGTTATCCTATCGATCGATCAATATATCGATATATCTTTTAGAAGAATTAATAAAAAAAACATTACGCTAAATGTGTTTCTTATTTAAGTTCTCTGACAGCAGATATTCTATGCATTAGTAAAAACCTTTTAATATCTTCTAAAGTTGACTTTCGTAAATGACGTGATATTTTATTTCAGTGTGTATTTCAATATTATCAATACTGTTTAATCACCTTCTAACCATTTTAGCCATTGTCGAATCAAAATCGAAGAATAAATCAAATCGTAATTCCTTTATTTCCGTTTTATTCACGTAGACAAATAACTATCAAATTTCTATTATCTTCCATTGTAGGGGAATGAAATAAATATTTCTCGAGCACATAAAGTATAGAAATACCAAAAAAATATTTTTTTTTTAAGAATAAAGATTAAAATTTTACATCAAAAATATAACTGAAAGTTCCAGAGTTTTAAAGTTATTTTGTTGAAAAACATTTTTTATGCTAAAGCTAACAGCATTATGCTAACAGCATTATCCGTGTTATTAATAGAATTATTTACATAATAATGTATATAAAATAAAACTAAACACAGTTTTTTTCATAATATTTTTGTAAGAAATAGACATATAAGTCTTTTCAGTGTTTCACATTTTTTTATATTAACTGTGTAAATTACAATCATAAATTACAATCATTATGTGGAAAGTTCGCGCAAATATGCAAGAAACTGTAAAAACGTCGAGTCGAGCGAACCGAATTACAAAATAATTAATTTTTACAGTTGCTACATATAAGCAGAGAGAAAAACAAATTTTTGTTTGCGCTTTATCCAAAATCGGTTTAAACGCGAATATATCCCTTTAAGCTTGTTATCGTTTCCGTGTTTATAATCATGCCGGAAAATCTCCAATTTGCTGGAAAGCGGCTAATACGAATAAAGAACCATTACATATTGCTGTTATTTCTTTTGTTTGCGCTTCGTTATTTTGTAATTGCGTTATTTTCCTTAAACGCGAAATGTGTATGATGTTACCATTGCAACTTTGTTACGACTTAATTTGTTGCTTCGGTGACCTCCTTCTCGGGACATATCATCGTATAATAGCCTTTTGACCCCAGCACCACTTGTGCCGGTCGATAATTCTATTCGCTGCCATAAAAGCGTATCGCGCGGGGTTATCAATGAATATCGTTTGCCTTTATATAATTTTTCACTCCCGCGCGCGGTGGAAAAGTACGCTATGGAAAATAGAAAATAATTTTTGTACAACGGCGCAATTTCGAAAAAAGAGAAACGCTATGTGTACCATCGAGGATTATTTCTACTTCTCTCTCGAAAAAAAAGAAAGAAAAATTGTTTCTTTATAAAACGGTAAATTTTGAGAGGAAAAATATCGCGTGCGTGGAGAGAAAATTTATATAACCGTGAGCACAAATGTCGAATGTTCTAAACAAGTTCAGATGAAAATTCGTGTCGCACGTCTGGTGAACTGAGAAGAAAATCTTCGTAGAAATTGTTCACGCGGTCTCGTTTTTCTCATCGCAGCTTCTCCGCTGCGCTGGGTGTAAAACGCGATAACTGTTTTGGAGGAAAAGTTGTTCGAGCGCTTGCGAATACGAGCGAAGATGGATTACCGGAAGACAGCCTCGCTGAGGAGGACAAAAAGTCCAGTCGTTCATTTTATTTCCAAAGTTCGAAAAGTCAACGTATATTTAATAATGCACGTTGCACCTTATCGCAATTCGTTTATAGTTTGCCGTATGTAGAAGCGATAAATTATTATTATACAAGAATTTATCTATTGTACTCGCTTGCCTAGAAGAAGTCTTCGTCGATATTATTTCTTTGACATTTCTATATGCTTGCAAAGTATTTATTTTGATCTCTAAGAAATAACAGAAATGATTCCTTGCCAAAGAAGGAAATTGATAGCTTTTTAAATTTATATAGACAGAGAGATACGAGAGAGAGAGAGAAATACGAATAAAGAGATTATTTGATTTAACCATTTCTCGTTAAAAGGAGAACGGCAATTTGCATAAACTATCTTTAACGTAGTTAATTGGTTCGCTGTGGCTGGATAACGAAAGCTTTCATAAGCTCGCGCTTGTAGCTAAGACAATAGAGAATCGTGAAATCAGATTATGCTTTTAACATTTATCTACATCTTCTAAAACTCCTTTGAGAGAGAGAAAGAGAGTGGAAGAGAGAGAAAGAGATTTGACGATAATTTGGAATTATAACTTTAAAACACGCGTCGCACTTCCTTTTTCAGGTCCTATGCTATGCTTTCCTCGTAAACATCTACGTCCGGTATTATAACCGGTGTAATAATCCGGATATTAATCAGAAAGTTCGGAATGACGGTCGGAAATTAATAGTCCACGTGACAATCCATCCGATGTCCGACCGTTCACTTTTTTCCTCGTTGGATTAGCGGAATAAATCCATTCCTGGACGGGGCAAATTCTCTTTACCAACCTTTCCTTGTCGACATTATGAATTTTACGGCGTTGCGTGTAATTTTTCATTGAAAACCCCTTTTCGTAGCGAGATTCCTACAGGACACCGATAAGGGTAAAGGTTACCGATGATGAATGACAGCGAATTGAGGAAAGCCTCAACATTGATTTACAAATCACTATTAAATGGTAGTATTTGGCAGGACGACACGACGACAAATGTTAATAAATAATATGCAAAAAAGGTATTTGTCGCAAACAAAATTTTGACATAAAAGAACTCGGCTTTCAAAAAGAGTATCTTGAACTTATTTCATTGAAACATACTCAATATACTTTAAAATCCTATTTGATATACAAAATTCAATACAAACATATTGCATTAAAAAATATAATTAGTGTTATCATATTAATTGCTTTAATGATATTAAATTATATTAATCGTTTAATTAAATATTTCTAATAATAAATTAATTATAAATATTTCTCACAATTAATGATATTAATAAAGATATTATTCATAGTTTTTTTCTATACACATCAAGATTCGTGATTTCGCAAAGATTACATATGTCTTTAAATATGAAAACCGAGCGGTCGTTGATTTCGTTTTGCTACGATTATATTTTGTCGGTATAATTCTATGGGATATTAAAATAGGAAGCATAATTACTCATTATTCAGATTGTCGGCGAGTATCCGCGCTATCGGCGGACCGTATCCGACAAAAGGATTCATCAATGGTATTCCGGAAATACTAAAGAAATTACGGCGCGGATCATTAATTTCCGGCTCTCGGACGGCCCGATATTCCTCGTCTCCGCGATACTATTGTATCGCACATCGTCGATATACTCGGGGGCTGATGCAAATGCACGCGACCGACGGACGCGTCGATCCGGGCGCGCATTGATATGAAATTGAAACTGCTATTACGGTCTGCGGCATCGGTGCTGCTGTTTCATCGTGCGCCTTCGATCGAGTGTTCATTTCCACGGGCAAAATTAGAAAAAATATCGCTGCGAGTTGTGCGGCACACGAATAAAAAAAAATATATATATATTCTTTCTATTTTAAATATTCGTCTCCATTTTGTTTCGCAAATGAATTAATCATAGTAATGAATAAATATTTGTCATGTTCATAAATGATTTATAAAAGGAAAGGGAAGAATATCGGGTTGAGTTTTCTCGCATCTGTGCATCCGACAAATGTAACAAGCTGAAAAGAACCACACATGCGATAAATGGTGGTATAAATCTAAAATAAAAGTTATCATGACAGATTATCATTTTTGTTAAATATGCAATTTTAACGTTTACCGTCGCGTACGAATATAATATCACCCCATATATATATGTATAGCAGAGTCCCATTTTTGCGACCTTTTGCTTGCAGTTACAGATATGTATCGCGTTAACATGTATCTCCAATTAGATACGTCATAGCGTTTCTCATCACACGAAACATTACAACGCCTGTTTTTCTTCGTATTTTCCATTCGTACGAGTTTCGAGATGTCGGGGAGATGGATAAATCATTTAAAAAAATGAGAGACACGAAACGAGACCACACCCACATTGTATAAAGTGACGGAAAAATAATCAAATCGTAATAAAGTAATTAACAACGCTCGAAGTTTCGGAGATCGGAATGATGAAATTTGTAATACAGCGCCGGAAGTATTATTTAAATTATTCTCGACGTTATCTAAGAAGGATTATTACCGAAATCTCTCTCGGTCGCTGCAACATTGTCGCGTGCAAACGAACCGCCGATTTGAACACATCTGTGAGCGACACAAAAGGAAATAACCGCGCGCTCTCTCGTGCATTTCATTCGAAATTCAAAATGTTACGCAGATGGGCGGTTCTCTGTCTACGTTGAAACAGACACCCTTTGAAATCCATGTGTTGCCACATTGCCGTCCATAAAGTATACCGTTTGTGCATTTCACTTGACAATTTGCAAACGGACAAACGGTTAGAAATAACTGCGATAATTCTTTGACACTCAAAACTATCGAAATTATCTTGATATACATAAGTATTGGGAGTTATCGCATTAAAAAGCGCGTGCAAATAAAATGTAGAAGCTTTTTCCTCTCTCTCTACCATATAATTTTAAAATATATTATATTTTAAATATATATAAAAATTATGCTTGTACTTTCTTCTCTGAAATAATATTAAAAAAGCCCGAAAAAGTTTTGATGAGAAATATTTTCATACAATAAAAATAAAAATAGTATATAATATACATAAATATGTGTGTGTGTATGCAATTTTTGAAATATAAATTTAAAAGAAATATGTGGAAAACAGAGAAATATAATATGAAAAAATATTTGATAAATAAATTTTATATAATAATATTATAAGTAAAAATATTTCCTGTTGAAAAGCATTCAACAAATAATTTGATTAACACAAGAAAAAGGAAAAAAAAGTTTCAAGCGATATAGAAACCGGAATATCCACGGAGAATTTGTGAAACACGAGAAATAGGAAGCTATAGAATGATATAAACTCAAAGTTACATAGTAAAGTTGAGGATTCCAAAGAGAGAAATTGAAACTGAAGATATAGATATATTTATATCGTGATGTTTGTTTTCGATTTCTCTTTTACACTTTCACACTTTCAAAATAAATTTTCTTTCACATTTAAATTAAGTTTATAAACTTTGATTTTTCAGATTTTTAAATTGATATCGATGATTTATATCTGGTAGTGATTTATATGCCGTCAAATTTTATAATTATATCTTGCAATATCTTATTTAAAAAAAAAACATTAAAAGATATCAAAAATATTACATATCGAATATCGAGCTGATTTTTCAGTGTGTCAATCAAAACATAGGATGTTCCACTTCTCATTATTTTTTAACAACTTTAATGATTTTAAAATAGACTTTCTAGAGAAAATGTTAAAAAGAGACCATTATTTATCAGCAGAGTTCCAAACATTTAGCATCATATATATTTGTATTTAAACTTTAAATTAGAGAATTCTCTTAAAATATCTTCCACTTTAAATTAGCTGAAGAATATAGTTTTGTTATTCATTTGGCTTCGTGAAGTTTAAAATTTGCTAATAAGAAACAAAAAAATTATTGCTTTGACATTTCCATTAAAAAAAAAAAAAATTTTATCTAACCAATTTATTAATAATAATGAGAAACGGAACATCCTATATAATATATAAGAGAAGAAATATATACATAAAAATATAAAATATATATAAAGCGATCTATATAAAAAATATTTTCAAATTATTCTCTAGTCTACACATATACACACAACCATTCGAGACCGCTAAATGTCAATATTTTTCGACTGATGTATTGTGGTCGCGCGATATGAATTCAATAAAATTCAACTGTAAATTGTAAATTCAAAGTGAAATTACATGGACTGAAAACCGACAGATGCTTTTCTCTGCATCTGCGTGATTTAATTTTCATAATTTAGGTCGACCAATCTGATTTTTGCGTAAATATTGTCTTCCACATTTGCATGCAGACGCAAATATAAGCGTAAGCTTGCATATAAAATTATTTTATTTGTTTTTTGTAATGTTTTTATTTGTTATACATATAATTTTCATGAACATGAATTGCAAACAAGCTTTATAATCCATATAATGATATTTTATTAAGATATTTTATTATTATAAGTTTAATATTTCTTGAATGTGAAAAGAATTTAATAATATTAAGAGGAGTTGCTTGAAATATGTAATATACGAATTCGTTTGTGAAAAGATATGCGTCAATCGTTGCATTTAATTGTGATGCAAAATCTATTTAAATTTTTATTATATTTTTAAGCTTACACACACAGATACATTGTATATGTATATATATATATATTTCTTTATATATTTTTTAATAATATTATATTCATAATTAATGATTCGTTTTCTTATATAATACAAATTATTTAATTGTCATTGATCACTTATTTAAATCGAAAAGAAACTTTTATTAAAATAATACCAAATTTATTCTCATAAAACGTTATTATCGTTAAATATTATATCAGGAACCTTATATTATAGAGAGATGGTCATATCGATCGAGTCAATACATCTAATCTAATCGCGTAATGAAGTGTGTGCCCTCGTAGCGTGCCATATTTCAACCGTATTACAAATTAGAATAATTTAATAACGACGATAAAGCGAACTAGCGCATAGAAATTCGTCAAGTGAACTAAACACGTTGCCAAGCCGTTGCCACCGTTATGTTTACAATAAAATATTCAAATGCCCAGCGGGGCTGCATCGGGGCCCCTCGATTGATCGACCATCGCACCGCATCGAAAGCACGAAAATAGTAGATACACGAGCGCTGGGACGGTCCGATCGATGACCGAGCTGTACTACTGGAGATCTCGAGGGCACTCGGTCGAGCCGTAGCTGTCCTGATATGTTTGCATGGAGCGGCGTTAGACCGTTGTGTGTGGATTCGTTTACTAAGTACCGATCGTTCCACTTAATGCCTACTGAAATCCAGTTTTCATTCATCTTCGTAGCATAACTCGGACTCGGTTCTTTTCCAGATAAAATATTAATAATTTATATGAAATAGAAAAAAGTCTAAAATTTCGATCGCCATAATTAATCATAATTTTACAGAAAATTGTATACTTTTGAAATTACCAGTCTTCTTCGAATAATATTTGCTTTTATTTACATTTGAATATTTGTTTTTATTTTCATTCTCGATATAAATGTTTTTTGTAAATTTTATTCATCAAATATCTGGAAAAATTTGACGTTTTATATAGAAACACTAAACTATTTTCTTTATAAAAGAATTGAATTTTTTTTACACAAAAAATTTCATCTTTACGTAATTACACGATTAATAATAAACATTAAAGTAATCTCTCTCTACTTTTCTTTTCGTTGCGAATATGAAACATAAAAGATTATATTTAAGAATATTTTATTGCGAATTTTTTACAATTCTCGTGTGATTTTCTTCCGGAGCAATACGAGAATAATTTTTAGCAATCACGAACAGCACAGCTGAAATTCAAAGCATTATCGATCGGTTTCCTTCTAATATATTATGACGCGTTTGCCGAGACTGTGAAACGATTTTGTTAACTAAAAGCTGCGGGAAACTTCCTAATGGCGAGAACAAGCCGTAATTAAATTCCGATAATTAACGATCTTCGTTAATCAATGATTTTATAATTGCATCCATGGCGCGAAATGCTGTGCCATACCATTCTGCAAGCATCGTTTTAACACCTTCATTATATTAATGAATGGCTCTTTTCCCTTCCATAAATATTGGAATAATTCATATTTCCACAAATGTATCGCGAACTTACATCTCTTGAAAGATGTCGATAATCATATAAAAGAGTTTTGATGCATAGATATTCAAGAATATATCTATTTTATAATGATTATTTCATTACCAATGTTTGTTTAGCTAATTGCAATGTATACAAAAACATACCATAAAGATAATTATTAAATCTTTGTTTTTTTTTAATTTGAATTATTTTGATTAAACGATTGTGTGATATATCGATTCGTGCGAATCTTCAAATTGGAAACAAATCTTCCATTAATCTTTTGTAATGCTTAATCATTGATATTTGCGATCAAACATAACATCATTAATTTTTTTTAATGATATCATTTGTTTCTCCTTTAATTATATATTTCTATGATATTTGCAATAATGCTCCTTTGAAAATCTTTTCTGCAAAAGTAAAGCATCGCAAAGTTTGCATGTTTGAAGTATTTTTGTAGAAATTGCTATCTCAATATTATGAAATAATTTCGAGAAAACAGCGTTTAAAAATCTAGTTGTATTTATAATAACATTTTTATCTCTTTCATGTTTAAGATATGTATGATATGCTCTTAACTTAGCATTTTGTCGTGCATTTGTGCTTCATTTTATTTTCTGGAAAAGAATTTTTATCAAAGAAGAGTCGTATTCTGTTGTTCTCTCTATTAATAAAGCAATCGAACGAACGAACTGTATCAGAGTGGTTAAAGATTAATTGCGCAAATAAGATTGACATTTGCACCATTTTAAGTATAGTAGCTTCTGCAAAATAAATAATGTCTAAAATAAAATACGAGCACTAATCAATTGATTCTCACGATGATTCTATCACGATTGAATCTGCCGGTCAATTGATAATAAAAGTTAAACCTTGGGCTTTTAACCTAATATATTAATAGATATGATTTAGCTTTCAATGTGTAAATTGTTACGTAAAGATATAATTTAATTTTTAATGTGTACACACACATTCTGTGTTTCCATATAAAGAAACTTCCTTTTTTTGTATATTTTTTTAGGTATTATATATTACATAATTGTATAGTTTGTTTAAAATGCTTTTATTTGAACGTATTTTAGTCTAGTGAAGAAAGAAATGTATTCAAAATTATCCCGAAGCAAAGATATTTCTTTTCATAAATGTCTTTTCTAAGAAGGGTTTCTCTTGTAAATACAGATTTTTCAATTAAAAAAAACGATTGACGCGCTTTATTTGGGCAGTAGCTTAGCTCTGAAAGCTCATAAATTTTGGTTAATTGGCTGACCGAAGCTTGGCTAAGTAGACGTTATAAACGGACCAAAAGAAGTAGGAAAAACATACTTCGGCTGAGTGAGAGATCAGAAACCTATAGCTACTTCAAGTCCGCTTTTTTCGGGTTCCGATTTGCGCGCGGTGAAAGAGGCAGTCTTTGAAATCCCTCAGAATCCTCTCCTCATTAGCTTTCGGCAGTATAAATGGGTCGGACTAGAAATATCTTGTGTAAGCTCTTCCCTGTTTATCTTAAGGTCCCTCGATGTCACTAGAAATTCTCCTGTCGTGTTATCTTTTACCGCATCGGTTTATCTCTCGGAGACTCAACAACACAAAGATTGATCGTACCTCGTTCGCCTTGGATTTGTTAATGAATTTTTATGTTGTCCTTTCTCTCTTTCCCTGACCTGATTTCGAAAAGACAGACGTGCAATTTCAAATATTTTTATCCGATTGAAATTTTAAATACATTATAAGTTGTACCTATATGCATAATCGAGATAAAAGAATAAAATCTAAACGTATATCATATTCTTCGTCGCACGACTATAATATTTTTCTCACTTATCAAGGGACACGATTTCGCGTCTCGCGCCAAGTCACGTGCGGCGAACTATTTGTACACGATAGAAAATGTACACAAGTTTCTGCGTATTATATATCAACGTACGACGTTTTAATTTGCAGCAGATTCGCATGCAAGAATGATTTTAGAGCAAAGATTGCGAAATTGCGCTACCAAAAGATATCTTCTTGTTATTAGGCGTTTTATTCAGACTCGCGAGGTGAATGAAAAGCGGTGGGACATATTGTCCCGAGGCCGCTAGGCAAGAACGACTTTAATTGATTCCTTAAATTGCGCGCCGTGCACTCTCACCTCAATGGTCGGACGAAACGTGCCGCGCAGAAGGCGAATTTGAATAGACAGTATGTCGACGCGGGGGAGAGACGCGGAGAGGCGAGAGATGAAAGGAAAGAATGAAAGGTTACGAGAATCGCGGGAGAGAGAAGGGTAAAGGGAGGGAGGAAGGGAGAGAGAGATGCGCAGAGAGACGAGGACGAGGGAAAAACAGAAATGGGTTCAGCAGTTAATATCGTAGTGAATAGAGAGGCAATCGGTATGAACCGAAGCGGAATGACCTTATTGCCGGACCTGAATCTATTCGAATCTTTTTTTTCCCTCCTCCCCCTCCCTCTCTGTTTTTCGCATTCCGTCATTCGGCGAAGAGTTCAAATTTAGCCGGCATTTAAATTATTTGCCTTTATAATACGTTCGTTCACATCTCGATAACGTCCTAGACTCTTTTTCTTCTTCTTCTTCTTCTCTCGGAAACACAGAGGGAGTCGAAAAAGTACATCGTGGAAAGAGGACCGGCAAGAGAACGCGGGGAAACTTTCCATTCGCCTCTTTTCCGGCGGCTTTTATCTTTTCTGGAGCGTGTTGATTTAAGTTTGTCCACTGTCCTTTTTTTTCCCCTCCCTTCTTTCTCTCTTTCGTATAAAGCTACGTTTTCGTGTGATTCACGTTAATTTCCGAGCGGACAGAATTTTATATGTGCAGAATCTGATTCGTTATTCATGCACGAAACGTTGAGCAGAATAGCGATATAAGTCATTTCCTTTCCATTTTGCGGAATAAAAGAATTTGCGAGAATATATCTACTAATGCGAAATCCAGCCGTTTTATTATAATACTATTTTTTTCGTGGTTCTCGTAAAAAATTCTGAAATTTTATATCACGTTGAAATATAATTATGGGCGAAAAATGATATACGCGGATATTTTAGCTTAACTTAATCTGTTATTCTACTCTAGTCTGGATTTTCAACATTAATTAAATATCGCGCTAAGTGTACCGTAAATTAAATCAATGTCACATGTTGAACTATCGTCTTTGAGCGTTACTATTATAGTCAGTTTTACAATCAATTACAATATATTTCCAAGGCACAACGGAACTTGGAAGGAAGAAGCAACTGCTTCAAAAACATGATCGCGTGAATACATAAGAAGTCGAATTATGCAAAAGAGTGTTGTCTTTACGACATACATAATGAGCGTGTAAAGATGATCCAATTGTAGTCTCTTAATTTTTTTAAAGCGATTGTTTTAATGCGAATTTAAACGATTCGCCCAATATAACATTTATGTCGCTAAACTGCTGCCCAAATCTCCTGCATAATAATCGACAAATCGAATAATTAATAAATAATTACTCTCGTGTGCAATTACATATATTACGATAATTACATTATTTAATTATTTCATCTCATGTAGAAATATTAATATTTTGATAAATTTCTGCCGGAAATTAGAAACACATATGTGTATATATATATTAAATATGTAGGAGGCTTATTGTATCTATTTTGCATTATTATTATGAATTGTTAAGAGCATTCTATTGAAAATACGGTGATGATTATTAGTTGCAAATTATCGACACAGATGGAACGGAAGAGAGAAACGGATAATCACGTCCCCTGATCTCATTCTATCCATTATTATCAGATCGTTGCACCTATTACGTAACCGCGAGGCTTTATCCTTATCCTCATTATCTGACATAATCGATAATGATCCTCTTCGATAAGCTAGGCTAACAAGGACGAACAATCTTTTCTATTTCAAGCTCGTCGATCTAACGCGCCATCGGTAGCATAGCAATTTCGAGACAAAGGATGTGTATGTAAATGTGTGTGAGAGAACTCTTATATATTCAAATTTCTCTCTTTCAACTCGATATATGAAAATTCTGTAGGTAACTTTGCTTGTCGCAATAGATACTGTAATTTCTACAAATTTATTATAAGAACACATCGCTATAAATTTCGTTCGATTTGGATATGTGCTTCGAGATATTTGTAGATCTGACATGAAACGAATAATATATCTATAAGGCGAGACAGATACATATATTTTTAAAGAGAAATATGTGCAAAATTTAAATGGAAATCGAAACGCGTAAAATAGAAAGTGTGCAGTTTTTTTGTTAATTTAACGCGATTGCTGTCACGTTCAGTAGATATTTATTATTTTTAGATATTTATTATTTATAATATGAAATACTATAATATTATAAAAAATATTAGATAATTAAATAAAAACACGTAATTTACATATCTTTTTTTTTTTCCAGAAAATACTTTCGGTTTATAAAAATCATATTGCTGAGAGATAATTTCTTTTGTAAACTTTTGTGCCTTATTAAGATGCAGTTGTAAGAAAAAAGTTCTAGGTACGCGCAGAGTTTACATATCTTAAACTTTAACAATGTCTACACAAACGTATCATATATAAATATACATTTTTATCCGAAAGTTTAGCGAAGAATTTCTTCCTCGAAAGTGCGTTTCGGAATATATAAGCGTCTTCGAAAGACACACACCGCGTATCGTCGATACGCGAAATGCTCACAAGCATCTCGTATCAGTTGGTCCTCTTATTTATGACCCGACATAAATCCTTGTATGTTCAGCCACGCGCTGATGCAACGCGACTAGCATCCCTGCTCGACGGATACGTTTGTCGTGCTCGACTATAGTTACGGTTTCACCACTGCGAAAGTCTCCGACCTACGTATGCGCAATGCCTCATGGTTTTTCCAAGATTATTCAAAATATTCTCTGCTTGCAATTTTTGTGATAATTCTAATTTATAGCAAGTACACTGAGAGAATTTTCTCTTAAAATTTACTCTAAAAATCATAGTAATTGTGGGACAATATGGTATGGAAAGAATTTTGAGAATTTTTCTGATTAATATTTTTGTCACAACAAAAATAATAATATCTATCACAATAAAATATAAAACATGTTTGATTAATTTTACTAAACTGCATAGTAAAATAAATCAAACATATTTTATATTATATTGTAATAGATATTATTTTTATTGTGATAAATATTAATCACAGAAATTCTCATAAAATTCTTTACATACCATATTATCCCACGATTACCGCATGATTTTCAAGATAAATTCTAAGAGAAAATTCTCTCTGTATATAATAATATATTTACATACATAAAGATTCTAATTAATAAAATTATTACGTTTAGTGAATTGTAACTGTTTTAGAAAGATTTCCATTAACAAAATATTATTATATATTTTTACATTCAGTGAAGTGTTGAATTTTGTAAATTGAAAGTATTCTCATATCGATAAATACATCAATAAAGTAAGACAAATATAGTTATATTCTTATTGTTACTGTTGATTTACAGTTGATGCTACTTTCCAAAGCGAGATATTTCATACAAATAGTATTTTTACACTATGAGATATAAAAATTTGTCTGAAAAAATTAAATGCGTCTGCTTTATATTTCAACTTTATTTCATATTCTGGAATTTTGTGTTAAATTGCATAAGCAGAATCAATCTTGAAATAGAGAGAGAGCGAATAAAAACATTTTAAAATTATTCTATAAATAATGTTTGAAAATATCTTTAAACCTCAGCTTTAGTTTAAATATTTAGCTATTCGCAGTGTTTGTCTTATTTCTTCAAAAATACACACTTTAAAATCTCTTTTACTACAATGCAAAGAAAATCTTGAAGCAATCTTATCGTCGCTTCCTACAAAATGAAAATCATTTTCAATCAGCTTGAAAAATAATTGCTCGAGTTTTTCATTAAACGCTATTACATTGTAAAAAAGTATGTAAAATTATATTTATTGCTCATGTAATCTTGTAATATTTTTTTTATAATTTGTTTAACGTGGTATTCCCCTTTTCCCCTTTTTTTCTCCCCGAGTAGCGATCGTTTCGGGTGAAATCTCTTTGCGAGGACGCACTTAAAAATCTTGAAGAACGCGTTTTGCCGACGTATTTTGACTTTAACCGCCCGTCTCACGAGAGATCCGTGTTCTATGAGCTTACGGTCGCTTTTACTACCAACAATGGGAATCCAACGGCGTATATAACGTCGTCTCCCGACACAACCTCCGGGAATCCGTGAAACGAGGCGAGCAACCCTGCGAAATCGTCAAACCACCCTTCGGGCGACGGTCTGCGCGACTCGCGATTACTTACTTAGCGAGTGTCTCTCGGTCCGTCGGTGTTCCTTACTCCGGATTCAAAGGCGTCTTATGGGGAATTCGTGCGGCTTCCCGTTTCCTCAAAACCGGTACTTATGTACCTGTTAGACGGAACGTGCACGGATTGCAACGAGAGAATGTACTCTCCTCCGACTTCCGGCCATGTTAACGCAAGACTGGGAATCCTTCCAAAGGGGATTATAAGCTCTCGATTCCTCAACACGCGCTTTCCTCCCTCTCAACAAGACGGAGAGAGAAAGTTATTATTACTATCTGATAATAATAATTTTTATACCTAATAGATATGTATATAAGTATTATTATCATTAATGTCTTATTACAGTAATATTATATAATTTTTTTAAGAAAGATGAATTTTTTTCTGAACAATTTACCTTTTTTTTATTACAGACGATCACTGAGTTTCATTGATGTAATAATTATTTATGTGTGTACCTGCATTATTTAGTTTAAAGACAAGAGTATCTCGAATTATTGATTTTGCCTTTCAATTAACTTTTATAAAACTTTTATAAAACTTATATATTCTGCTAGACTGTTTTAGCTCCAATTATCAATTATTAGGTATTATTTTGTGACTCTTTCTTGTTGTACGTTTATTTATTTTTTACTAAGAGATGAAATATGAATGTTTAATTATATGTATAATCTCATATACCGGTCGTAAATAATATTTGACGTTTTCGATTAATTTGCGTGAATCGCGAATATGTATAAAATTTAACATTTACATATAAAATCGCTCAGCATATCCTTCGACTTTCTCGACTTCCGAATTCCATCTATTTTGCTCGAAACTTTTTCGTGATCACGTTGGATCACGAAGCAGAATGACTGATCCCGATTGGCTTTTTCCATCCAATTTCAGGAAACGTACTGAATGACTGCGTAAAGAATCGTATATGAACGCGAAAACTTGCACGCTATGAAAGGTACAACTATGAAAATTTCGTGAAATTTTTACATCTTGCAAAGTGCATATCTGCAACCACGCACCTTTAGACTATCATTTCTTTGTCTCAATAAAATATCAATAGAGCAAATAGAACATTTTAGAAATGGAATATGGACACTTAAAGTAGTTTAAAATCCAATATCACGTATATTTTAACATCGCACAAAAGTTATAATAATCGTCTGTTCGCGTCCGATTTCGCCATGCGAAAATGAAAAAAAAGTGCGTAGAGTGTGAAAACTAGCTATATTGGACTGCATTGTTTCTCTGAAAGTTTACACAAACGCAACAGCGTATTGTTCTCATTCGAATAGATGACTCTTCTCGCCATTATTTTTAATTAAAACGCCCGTAAAGCGTGAAAAGTAAATTCTTCTAATTCCAAAATGTATTTTCGCGCTATCGCTAAATTCACAATTTCGTTGTCGTTCAATAATGGAGACACATAGGGCAGATCAAGCGCGGAAAGGACTGTTAATACCGTTATCAAATGCGCGAATGTTTCGAAATCCTTCCCTCGAAACCAAATTTTGCAAAACTCCCTCAGATGTTTTGCGTACAGCTGCTTTCGTCGCGCGAAATGCGCAGCACAAATGCGAATCCATTTGCTATGTTAAAATATGCAGGCGATAGCCTTTGAAGTCACTTTACCCAGGCGCCCATTGTGGAAGCTTTGAGTCGAGTGTTCCGGATCGTTTCGCGTCCCGTGCATCTCAAGTTTCTTTACGAAAGGTTAACCGCTTCCGCCGGCGAGTTTTAATTGCGAGCTTCAATTGCGAACTGTTTGCAATTTAGTAAACATCTACGAGGCAAAGTAATCTCTCTCTCTCTCTCTCTCTCTCTCTCTCTCTCTCTCTCTCTCTCTCGCTGACCCCGTCAGCAGCCACGCGTTGAAACGCGTTGAGATAAATATGGATACCGCGTCGAGGATGGATACAAATCAAAAGAGAGCTCTGTCGAAAGAGGAATATTTTAAATTTCGAGAGAGTTAAAGGAGAGAGGCGAACAAAGTATACACCCACACAAGTACGGCTTTGATTATCCCGTTACACGCATCTTTCTCAAACGAATGGGCGTAATGAAGTAACCGAATATATTCCCCTTTAGCCTTAAATAACGAGCAACGATATTCAGGTCGAGCAAAGCACAAACCGGCGATTACGCATGTACAAACATTTTTTTCTCTCGAAAAAAAAAAATATATATATACATAATACGCGCATATACGAGAGAATTAACGAGCGAGCGCGGGACGATATCGTCGGGGCTTATCATCGATCATAAGGTGGCAGAAGTCGGCGTTCCAGATCGATGGATGAGTCTACAATTTCGTTTCGTGTCGCGATAAAGCTGTATACGCCGTGTAGGTGGTTTTTCCGGTCATATATCCCCACGTATGTGCATAAACAGCCACCCACGCGGAAGCCGCGCCACGTTCGCGTGGGCGGCTGTGCAAAGTCACATCGCGAAAGTGCACACGGTGCATGCCCTGCATCACATCGCATTTATCTGTATCATTCTTGGCAAGCCCGTCACGTCCGTAAGATTTCACTCTTTCTCTCTATCTCTTCGCCGCGTGTATGTACACGTGTCCATTCAGAGAAAGAAAGGAACCAATTCCTCCTCCTCTCTGTTGTTCTTTCGCGGCTTTGTGTACATACAGAAGTGTGTAACACGATGATAAAATCGGCGATTTTTGGAGGCGATATCTTTGGAGCTCGACGGACAAGATAGAACATTGCAGAAGACTTAAAATTTTTATGTATAATTATTCGCGTCGTTAGAGATAGAGTATAGAAGTCGACATGAGACCTCGTGAACTGATATATTTCTATTTTCCGGAAATTTTGATAATATTAATATATTATTCTACGTTCAAGATCGGTTTTATATTAATATAACTGAAATGCATGTGTTAAGAAGTTGAAGAACAGAATGAACTCGTTTAATCGAGTCTCTTAACTGGAATAATGATATTTTCGACGCCGTTGCGCGCGAAAGAATCTAACTCCGCTTCTTTGGATTCGAATAAAGGGAATAAAACGCGCGGGAAAACGCGATGAAAGTCGAGAAAGTAGTAAGAGAGTGTCTCAACCTCGACGGGAAAGGAAATCGCGAGAGAGAACGGGGAAGCTTGTCGCTTAAACTTTATAACATATACAGTCCGGTCAGGGAACCCGAATAGACACCGAGAGGCGATAAAAAACGAATGATGCAGCGGATGTTAGCTAAGAACTGAGAAAAGTAAAAACGTCAGCTACTCTCGCAACTTTTTTAATAATGCGCCAATAATAAAGAATCGAGACGAAAGCAGTCACTATGAAAAAACGATTGGATCGTGTGATCTTGATAAAATTAAATTAAGTTTTATATATAATATATACGCTAGCGGATCCTGACGTCGTTAATGGGGGGGGTTTTGCAAAATTATTTTATTTAATATTTTTGGTTTCATGATTAGCTTTTATTCCAGGATCAACGACGTCGATAGCTCTTTAATGTTTGTTTTTCTTTATATTTCTTAAACAAATTCAGCAAAACTGTTTCTTTTAATTTGTAGGGGGGGGGGGGTTTACCCCTCCAGGATCCGCCAGTGTATATATATATATATATATATATTATATAGATATAAAGAATTTCTCGCCTAATTATTTTCATGCAACGAAATTATCTCATTATTTCGTCCTATGTCTGACTTAATCTATACTTAACTCCTTGAATGCGTAATGAGTATAATTTACAATGTATCTTATACATACATATTGTATATATTATATATAATAGATATAAAGAATTTCGCCTAATTATTTTCGTGCAACAAAATTATCTCATTATTTCGTCCTATGTCTGACTTAATCTAAACTTAACTCCTTGAATGCGTAATGAGTATAATTTACACAATGTATCTTATATATACATATTGTATATATTATATAGATATAAAGAATTTTGCCTAATTATTTTCGTGCAACGAAATTATCTCATTATTTCGTCGTATGTCTGACTTAATCTAAACTTAACTCCTTGAATGCGTAATGAGTAGAGTATAATTTCCAGTATATCTTATACTTTTATATAAATATATATATATGTATATTATATAGATATAAAGAATTTGGCCTAATTATTTTCTTGCAACGAAATTATCTCATCATTTCGTCGTATGCGTTACGCATTCAAGGAGTTAAGTATAGATTAAATCAGACATAGGATGAAATAATGGATAATTTCATGCACGAAAATAATTAGTCGAAATTCTTTATATATATATAATATATACAATATGTATGTATAAGATACACTGTAAATTATACTCATTACGCATTCAAGGAGTTAAGTATAGATTAAGTCAGACATACGACCAAATGATGAGATAATTTCGTTGCACGAAAATAATTAGGCAAAATTCTTTATATCTATATAATATATACAATATGTATGTATAAGATACACTGTAAATTATACTCATTACGCATTCAAGGAGTTAAGTTTAGATTAAGTCAGACACATACGACAAAATAATGAGATAATTTCGTTGCACGAAAATAATTAGGCGAAATTCTTTGTATCTATATAATATATATTATATACATATAAAGAATTTCACCTAATTATTTTCGTGCAATGAAATTATCTCATCATTTCGTCCTATGTCTGACTTAATCTAAACTTAACTCCTTGAATGTGTAATGAGTAGAGTATAATTTCCAGTATATCTTATACTTTTATATAAATATATATATATATATGTATATTATATAGATATAAAGAATTTGGCCTAATTATTTTCTTGCAACGAAATTATCTCATCATTTCGTCGTATGCGTTACGCATTCAAGGAGTTAAGTATAGATTAAGTCAGACATAGGATGAAATAATGGATAATTTCATGCACGAAAATAATTAGTCGAAATTCTTTATATATATATATAATATATACAATATGTATGTATAAGATACACTGTAAATTATACTCATTACGCATTCAAGGAGTTAAGTATAGATTAAGTCAGACATACGACCAAATGATGAGATAATTTCGTTGCACGAAAATAATTAGGCAAAATTCTTTATATCTATATAATATATACAATATGTATGTATAAGATACACTGTAAATTATACTCATTACGCATTCAAGGAGTTAAGTTTAGATTAAGTCAGACATACGACAAAATAATGAGATAATTTCGTTGCACGAAAATAATTAGGCGAAATTCTTTGTATCTATATAATATATATTATATACATATAAAGAATTTCACCTAATTATTTTCGTGCAATGAAATTATCTCATCATTTCGTCCTATGTCTGACTTAATCTATACTTAACTCCTTGAATGCGTAATGAGTATAATTTACAGTGTATCTTATACTTATATATATACACTAGCGGATCCTGACGTCGATAGCTCTTTAATGTTTGTTTTTCTTTATTTATATTTTTTAAACAAATTCAGCAAAACTGTTTCTTTTAATTTGCAAGGGGGGGGGGGTTAACCTCAAACTCCCCCCCCATCTGCCAGTGAATATATATATGTACACTGAAAGAATTTTCTCTTAGAATTTATCCTAAAAATCATGGTAATCGTGGGACAATATAATATGGAAAGAATTTTATGAGAATTTCTCTGATTGATATTTATCACAATAAAAACAATCATATCTATTATTTATTACAATATAATATAAAACATGTTTGATTAATTTTACTAAACTGCATTAGTACTATGCATACTTTACTATGCAGTTTAGTGAAATTAATCAAACATGTTTTATATTATATTGTAATAAATAATAGATATTATTGTTTTTATTGTGATAAATATTAATCAGCATAAAATTTTTTCCATACCATATTGTCTCACAATTACCTGATTTTCAGGGTAAATTCTAAGAGAAAATTCTCTCTGTGTAATAATAATTTTTTTTCCATCTATGAGTTTTTTTCTCATAAAAAATAATTAGTGAATTTTTGTAAATTGTAAATAGTAATACTGGCTTTTAAATTTTAAATCGACCTTTGTTCTCGTATCGTGCGCCTGTGTCAGCTTGTTACAGTAGTTACATAATCTTTGGCCTCACTATAGTTGGCGTTACCTAGCTAGAAGGCTGCTACAACGGGACCTATTCTACTTGACGTCCGACATGATTGCCATCGTGGTTGTCACTCATTGTCAGATTACAGCTACGTCTCCGCCGCTTTTAGCAGCGGCATTTCGTTAATCTTTCGCGATGTCTATAATGGAGAATATCAAACTGTCTCCTTCATTCCCAGCAAATGTACTTTAATAAGTATTGTATAAATTATATATTCATATAGAGATTTTTTAAAAATTATTTAAATATATAACACTACAAAGCAAGTAAGCTTTTTCTCACTCATAATTTCTGTGTATTATATTTGAAAAAAGTATCTTTATCAATTTAAAAAGAAATGTTTTTCCTTAAATTATCTGTTATGGAAGCAGTAATAGTTTTTAACTTATAAATAATGAAAGTTAGAGATTGTTTCTGTTTCTCTCTCACACGCGCGCGAAATGAGAATCAGATCTTATTCATTATGTAATTTTAAACCGACTTTAACAGAATTTCAATTTGATTACAGAGTCATGTAAACAGATATTTAGAATGATTAAATGTTAAAAAAACAGAGAAAAATGAATTAATCAAAGCGTCTCTAAATAAAGACAAGTACAGTTGACGGATTCTTTTCAATTGTACTTAATTCTCGTAAAATTAGACGATGTAATCCTAATAAGACAAATATATGCTTAATAACAGCGTCATTTTTTTATAGTCTATTGATGCGGCAATTCGGACGATTTATTGTTCACAAACAAGAATGCAAGCACTATGTGATAAATCCAATGTGATTAAGTTACGAACGGTGAGATTTATGTGGGGAAACGTAGCGTACAATATGCGAATGGATGGACGGCACATAAATGCCGCAAATTTATCAAGGGAAATGTAAACATTATGAATCTGCTCGTTATTGTATGAAATTCATCGTTATTCATTGACTTTTCTTTTTACAAACGCGTTTAAAGTTTTATGGTATTGCATATTAAAATTGATATAAAATTAATTTTCTCGAGAACTGTAAGAGAAATAGCGAGATTTAGCAGTACATTTGAAGCGCTTATACTTAAATGCAATTTAATACATTTAATGGATTACACATATATGTATATTTTACTAACGAAATAAATTTCTCTGAAAAGGAAGTTCTGTCATATCTTATTTAAAGCTGAAAAGCTTCAAATGTATTAAGCTTAAAACCGATGTTTCCATATAACAGTGAATTACAGTATATCTGTACACAGAGAGAATTTTCTTTTACAATAGAATTTACCCTGAAAATCATGGTAATCGTGGGACAATATATGATATGGAAAGAATTTTATGATATAATTTTATGATATAAAGAAATTTCTTTGATTAATATTTATCATAATAAAAATAATAATATCTCTATTACAATAAAATATAAAATATGTTTGATTAATTTTACTATGCAGTTTAGTGATTTTTGGAGGTTAATTTTAAGAGAAAATCTCAGTGTATTTTAATTATATTATATTTAAATTTGTGTTATTTTTTTATGTGCAATAAATTCTCGCAAGAATCCTAAAAATTCGCGCAATTGCTTTTTCATTTATTTTGTTGTTATCATTTATATCGTATACATGTTTTTATCGACAATTAAAATATAATATTTTAATCTGACATTTTTGACACCTCTTTGAAACTTTCCAGTTTCATTTCAAATCAAACCACTTGACTTGGCACAATGTAACGAAATTATTTTCACAGAGGAATAAATAACACACAATGTGTTTCGCAATTAATACACATTTATTATATGAATAAGGCTTTTAATCAACTTTAGAAATATTTCCATGATCAGAGTTCAATAATTATATAATTTTCTCATTTTATGGAGAAAATAAAATTTTATTAATCATTCGAAATAATTTAAGAGTTTTCTTTCGCGTCAAAAATGGAAAGAAACACAACTTTATTTATGTAAGTAAATAATTAATGATCCTCTTCAAATATTGCCTAGTGATATTTATAAGTAAACGACTTGTACAAAATTAAAATAATATTGTTAGTTTCAATTATAAATGTTGTATAAATGTGTTTTTCATGGAATATGATAATTTCATGACAGATGTTGACAGCCATATTATTTCTTAGACGAGTTATTATCTCTCTCTATCAGTTTCTAATTAATTAAACCAAAGATGGTGATATTAAGATAATTATTTTGATACTCTTTGTATTTTCTCTCAACGATGTATATCCGCGACAATCGATCGAACAACAAAGCTTTGAACTAATGAAATTCCAGCCAGTGTGTAAAAGAGATACAAACTAGCTGATGCGAGCACGAGAGAAGAGAAGAGAAGAGAAAAGAGCAGTCTCGGCCGAACCGCAACCAGTTTCTCCAATATTTCATTAAAATTATTTGGAAAACTAGCAATAAAAAAAAATTGATAACAACTGCTCGTGGAGGTTGCTTTTATCGATAAATTGGCGCAGTGTGCTCGTTCTACGTCTTTTTTACTTGTGCTCTTATTCTTTTTTTTTTTATGTCGCTGTCTCTAATTTGTTGTACATAGCTTCAGGAGTTTTGTCCCCAACATACATATAACTGTATCATTGATTATATTTCCAATCCCATTACTATAAAATTAATAAATACCCGTAAATAAAAGCTTGTTTGTTTCACAGGCTAAGTGTTTTCTTCAATATTAAAGAGCATTACAATATTATTAGAATATGAAAATATTGATCGATATACTTAATATAGACAGATATACATGGAAATATTTGCAAGTGTTATTCAAGTTCATAAATCTGACTTAAATTGTGATTTATTTTATTCAGTATCCACGATTTTCAAGTAAAGTTTAATGAAAAGAACATGAATGATAATATTTTTAACTAGAAAAATTATTTATCTTTTTACTTATCGTAAATTATTCTTTGTACTTTTATAATTCAGAATTAATATTTCTTTCGTAATAAATATTACAAATAAAGAAATGTTTTATAATATTGCAGTATTATTTATATAGATAGAACATGAAAGAAAATGTGGACGACCGCTAAAAATATTTAATTTACGTTTTTGCATGCATATGAATGAGAGTTTTAGATTACAGTGAGCTCTTTCAGGCTCTTTGATTTTTAACAAACTATTTTTTATCGTCTTAATCTACATTATCTTTAAACGAAAAATAATTTATTACTCACCGATACGATGCGTAATGGTGAAGTTGTAGTACACAATATTGATCTGTAAAATACAAATATATTTAATTAATATTTAATTAATACATTAAAGAGAGAGAGAGAGAGAGAGAGAGAGAGAGAGAGAGAGAGAGAGAGAGAGAGAGAGAGAGAGAGAGAACGTAAAGTTAAAAATAATTAATATTTCACAAAATAATCCACGCACAAAGAAATTTTTTTATTAATCTTTTGAATAGATTTAATAAATAGGAGTACATAATTTTGAAACAAAAAATTTATTTAGATATAAACTTTTATAAATTATGAGCCTGCAAAATTTGCTTAACAGAATTGTTATTTGTTCTCATTTTTATAATACCTATACTATATTTGCCCATAATATGACAATCTCCTCATGATTTTCTCCTCGACACTTTCGATACTACATGCTTACTTACAAAATAAATGATATTTATTATCAATAATTTAAAATTGTAACTCGAATATAACCAACAAATAAATAATTTTTAGGATAATATATATATATAGTGTATAATACCTTAATATACAATACCGTATATATAATTATGATTATAGCGATGACAGCATTAATTACAGTAATGAATTGATTCCGCTTCGACACTCGTTAATCGATCGAAATTTAATCTACATTACACGTACACTTTTATATGCCAGAAATAATCGCGCGCCATAGATTACAGAATCTCTCAAGTTCGAATTCCGCTCGAGCATTGTGGTCCAATTCCGCGATACCGAGTTTGCAAATGCGCGCTAATGACATACAGCTGTCATTGCGAAACTGTGGAATCGGACGTCAAGGTGGCGTTGCGCGCGCATCTACTGTGTATTACTCCGCGGTCATTCGTAGTGCCGGGTACCGGGTGTTGTTGTGTTGCAGATATAATCACGCTTGAATGTCGAGAAATATGAATATCAACGGACGAAATCAGTGATCGCTGCAATTGATGCTGTGGATGTCATTGTTATGTATCATTACTTTATGATACTGCAGTCGTAAGACTCGGTATCATAATGTAATGGTTGATATATATAACAGTAACATTCACAGCATCAATTGCAACGATCACTCTGATTTCGTTTTTCGATATTCATAATTCTCGATACTCAAGCATCATTATATCTGCACAGTTTCGCGAGCGATTATACTTGCAACAAAAATAACATAATCATCTCATCGTATTTGCGAGTTACGATTGTAAATTATATACATAAAATATCGCGAATAAATAGCGTCCGCGGAAGTAAACGTATCGAGAGTATCGGGAGCATCGGGAGTGTTGAAATCGTAGCATCGGGAGTGTTGAAATTGTAGCATCGGGAGTGTTGAAATCGTAGCATCGGGAGTGTTGAAATCGTAGCGTTATATTATGCGTCAATATAGTAATATCACATCGGTGTGAATATGCAACGGTTTCGTCAAGTTCGCGTGATGTAGCTTCAATATCACCATTATTAAAGTGAGTATTTAAATTTGTCGGGAAAAATTAAGTTAAATATCTTCTCTGTAAGTAAGTGTGTAGTATCAGAAATATCGAAATAAGTATCAGACTGTTGCATTATTTAAATATAATATATTACGTGATAGCATGATGATTATTTCGTCCCGCGCAATCATAATTCGAAGCGCGCGCATGCATATGTGTGTGTATATATATATATATATATATATATATATATATACACACTATTAAATATCAGTGAAACAATTTCAGTATTATAGATAGAATTTCATCTGGCTTATAAATCTGAATACAAGATTTTATTAGCTTCGCAGATTAAAATATTGATTTACTCCACTCAAAATTTGTTTTGTAATTCAATATCGAGGTTGCAAATATTTTTATTAATATAATATTTTTAAAAATATAACGTTATTGTTCTTAAAACAATTAATATTTTAATACATTTTTTTTATGAAAAAATTTATTAGAAATTAATGTTTGTATAATTTTACATAGGTATACACACTTTAAAAATTATAACATTTAATAATCCGCTTAATTCTAAATATAAATTTAAATTATTTTTAATTATTTAAAAAGTTTATTAATTTTAAAAATAATAAAAAATTCTATGGGAGATCTAGTCTCATAATTTTTATTTAAACACATTGTAACTTAAAATTTAAATTTAATTTTTTTAAATTTAGATTTAAGATTTTATTAATTTCTTCATTCTAGTCTTTATTTAAAAACAATTGATTATGCTACTTTAATATAATTATTACATTGCGACTGTTTAATTTATTAATTTATTATTGAGCAAAACAAATTTTTAAATATTTTTCAATAAACCATGATTTTTAATAAACAAATGAATTTATTTCTATAATTTTTATAATTGTAATTTCCTTAAAGAATTTTTTATCTAATTAAAAATTATATCTGATTAATAAAACTATAAATAAACCATTAAAATATTTTTAGTTAATATTGATTTAATATTAATAATAATTAATTAAATTTTTCTTAAATTTTTAAATATATAAAATAATTAATAATTAATAATTATACTTTAAAAATATTTCTGTCTAATTATATTTCTTTCTCACTTTATATAAATTAACATAGTTTAAATTAATAATGGTAAATATTTTTCTTAATATATATAAAACTTATAAATTTAATATAAGGGTTTTCAATATAAAATTTTTTAAAAATAATAAACGAAACATACACAAAAGTGACAATTTTTTTCCATTAGATTCAATAATTCAATTCAATAATTAATAATTAATAATTATATTTTAAAAATATTTCTGTCTAATTATATTTCTTTCTCACTTTATATAAATTAACATAGTTTAAATTAATAATGGTAAATATTTTTTTAAATATATATAAAACTTATAAATTTAATATAAGGGTTTTTAATATAAAATTTTTTTTAAATAATAAACGAAACATAGTGACAATTTTTTTCCATTAGATTCAATAATTCAATTCAATAATTAATAATTATATTTTAAAAATATTTCTGTCTAATTATATTTCTTTCTCACTTTATATAAATTAACACAGTTTAAATTAATAATGTTAAATATTTTTTTAAATATATATAAAACTTATAAATTTAATATAAGGGTTTTTAATATAAAATTTTTTTTAAATAATAAACGAAACATACAAAAGTGACAATTTTTTTCATTAGATTCAATTTCTCTCTATGCCTTAAAATATATAAAATATGTGAGATAAAAGAATCTGAGAAAAAGATCCTCATCTTGCATATTTAGTGTAAGTAGTAATTATCTCACGGTTGCTCCGCCGTTGCTTGCTATCTCGGCTCCGTCTACTCCTCCTTTCTTGTCTATCTCCTTTGCTGCTTCTTCATTCATTTGCGATTAATTACGATCGCGCGTGCACTAATTAGTAAAATACGACAATCACTTTGCGATACTTTACACGGCACTCTCGTCGTTAATCGTAACGCGACGTACATTTTATTATACTGCGACACGAGAGATATGAGAGAAAACGGTCGTATAATAATAGACTTTTGATCTGTAATTTATTTAAGACGTTTTATTAATGATCGAGAATTACATCAACCATTATTTTAATACCACGTGATATTACGCGAGTAGAATAGTTTTTCAACATAAATCCGTAAAATATACGCATTATTAATAAACAATCGATGTATTGTGCCTCTTTGTTAGCAGATAATACCGCGTTCTACTTTCCACGTGTCTTCGTATTATCTCTCGAAATGCGATTATTTTTCGCAATTATTATTAATGTACTATTAATGATAAATAATAGATCTGTGCGCGTTTAATTAAATCGCAACTTTGCACGACCGTGTTTTTTTCGCGTTGTTCTATTCACGTCGCAATATAATAAAGTGCGTGTCACGTGTGATTAACGTCGCGATTACTGTGCAAAGTATCCCGCAAACATCGTATTTTGTTAATTAATTTGCGCGCGCGTTTGTAATTAATTGTCTTTTCGCAAATGAGTATTATAAAGGGGCAGCAAAGAATGAACAAAAGAGAGGAGGCTTAGGATGATATCAGGCACCGGCGGGACAATCGTAGGGTAAACTACTTATAAGTTAATTAATTTATTATTTGTAAAACCAATTGCTTGTTTATATGCGCGCTAGTGATAGTGATCTATTTTACATAATGTGATATAAGATATTCTATTTTCCATTAAAAAAAATACTATTTGAAATATATGTAAAATATATATATAAATTATTAAGATTTATAGTTATCTAGATTATCTACATAAAAACTATATAGATTTTATTTAAAATTTTATATAGATTTTTATTTTATTTTATTTATTTTTTATTTGTTTCAGAAGCTTATTAAGGGACAGCAAAGAGTGAACAAAAGAGAGGAGGAGGAGGCTCAGGGTAGCATCGGGCAACGGCGGAACAATCGTAAGGCAAACTACTTATAACTTAATTAATTTATTATTTGCAAAATCGATTGCTTGTTTATATGCGCGCTGATGATAGTGATTTATTGTATCTTACATAATGTGATATTTTTATAATTTATTATATATAATTTATAATTTATTATATACAATAAGATATTCTTTTTCTTCATTTTAATAAATATTATTTGAAGTATATGTAAAATATTTATAATTTATATATTTTATATAAAAACTATATAGATTTTTTATTTTATTTTATTTATTTAATTTATTTTAGAAGCTTATTAAAAGATAAATCAAAATTTTTTTTGGAAATTATGTAATTTTATTTATTAAATATCTTTATCTGATTTATATTTTTTAAACATTAATTATTTTAAACTGTATTTTAATTCGAATACATTTTCCTGTTTTACAGATCAATGTTGCGTGCTACAACTCCACTGCTGATGCAGATATCGGTGAGTGCGATTAGTCATTTTTTATTTTAATATTGAGATAATGGATAAGAAAATATAATCGTCAAGGGATCAAAAGGACTATAATTTAAAATTTTCGCTTATGCGCTAGAATGCATAGATACTTAAAAATTCTAAGCAATCGTTCGAAAGTATACAAATATAATAGTGTACTTATAAAAAAAACATCTACCTAAGAAAAGAAAGAACTTGTCAAGAGTTAGCATTATATATGAAAGGCTTCGTTTAATTCGCAGCACTTAAACTATTCGCATACATTTGAATATAAAAATAATATTCAATATTTTGCATTTTAAATATTCCCTGTTTTCCTCACGTTTTATATAAAAAGATATATAAATGAACTTTATTTCATAAAATCGATTTTATATAAAATAATTATATAATGATCATTAAAGACAGCACAGCATTGCGAATATCTTTAGATGAAATTTACTTGTAATAGAAATAATGATATAAAAAAATAAGAACATACACACTCGACTAAGCAAACTCTTGCTTTTTTTGACGATTGCAAGATGCGATTCTTTGACAATTTTTTTGCACGAAACGCGCGGAGGGAACGATTTTTCAGGAAGAATTGCGTTTTTTTTTTTCCTTCAAATCTCGTTTGAATCGAAAAGCAGCTTCGTCGGCAACCGGTCGCTTGTATTACGGCAATAATCAAGCCGGCGCGAAATGGTCCCGCGGCTCCGGTAAATGCGGATGATGTCCTGCGGGAGGATTAAGAAGAAGCGGGAAAAATTTGTTACGCTCCGCGAGAATTTCGCGCGAGAGAGGGATCGATATCTCTTGCGCCGCACAATCACCCCCTATGCAAACTCAAACGCGTGTTCTTTCCGCTTGGGACGACCTGTCTCCTCTCGTCGATCGCTTTTCCCCTGACCCACCCACTCCACCTACCCTCCAGAGATCCTTTGCGACGTTTGCCACCGAACTTACTCGTTTTGCATTAAAGTTAATAAAGCAGCTGCTTGAGCGCGCTCAACTTCGTTATTTCGTTCGAGCAATTGGTTCTCGGGTGGGCGAGATAAAACATCGATGAAGACGGAGACGATGACGAACGGTTGTACCGTCGTTTGATGTAATTATCGCGGGATTGTGGAGGAATAAAAGTGAGGCGGCCTTTTCATTTTCCGAGGGGATGCCCCTTTTGTTACGTCACGAATGAAAACGGAGATAACTCTACTGTCCCCTGATGTTTTCCCAAAGATATCCATATCCCCCGGCGTTTCTCGACGCGATATTTTTGCGCGGATTCGCTATCGGAGCCGCGTGTTGTACGATATACATAGATGTATCTCCGTGAGATAACAAACTGCGGTTACTTGAGATATTACTCGCGTGGCTGTAATTTATGGTGATAATTATCTACGTGAGTTCGCGTGGAACATTTCTGGATTTGAATATGCATCAGGCGCTAAAGAAGTTATGTACGTTTACTTCCTTATTTATTACCAGACATTTTTCAGTAATATCAGAGTAAATGTTCCTTTAACATAATAAAATACGAAAATATGATGATAAAGTATTGACAAGTAAAATATGATGTCATCTTTGTTAAGCTACGTTTTATTATTGATAAAATAAGATTGTTTTTTGTTCGCATTTTCAAAAAACTTTAAAAGTGTCTAAAAATTCTCAAATTATTAATGTTAAATAAATTTTAATTATTATTCGATTATTAAAATACATCTTATTGTTCAGCATAACATTATAAAGGAATCAACTATCTATAAAAGTTATTTAAAATTTTGTAAAAATTTGAATTTTTTAAAATATCTAAATTTTAGCATCTGTTTTTATTTAAATTTAGATAAGCTGCATTATATACATGTGATAATGCTCAAAATCTCGCACTCTTTTATCGAAAATTTTTATTTAATCATTCTTTTACGCTCTTTTCGTAATTGTGACTGATTTCTCGTATCAATAAATCATTCGAATTTTACTTACCACCAGGATATGTAGTTTCCTTTAAAGTGTGATATGGTTTTCTCTGACAATCGATCTCTAGCCCGTTCGTCTGAAAAAATAAATTGATAATAAATCAATATTTATGTCGCATCTAAATGTCAGGTAAGAAAAATAAAGAAGATTTATCGAAAGAATTCAGTATCTATTATATGCAACACGTTGTTCCTGATTGTTGCGTACATTTCTTATTCTAAATCTTCTCTTCTGAATTGTTCCCGCCATACAAATCTTTATGGGCAACGTGTTGATCTTATGACGAATCATGTTAAAATCTCGTACGCTCTCGCGAGACCCGGTGTAGTTGCTCGCAGAAGAGAGAAAGTATTGGATTGCAGCTAACAAGTCGCGAACTTCATCGTAAAGTCAAGCCGTTTAGAAGATTGAGAAGGGGCTTATATATATTGAGAACTTCTCTCCGCGAGTATGAATAATTATTTCGTGATACACGATCGCTTTTGGGGATAAACGTCTGGAAACTCTTCGTCGGAATTCGCGAGGGGATATACATATAAACAGTGTACGAGAGTGTAGGATAACTCGTTTAATCTTTACGCCGTGCATAATAAAGTACGTAATAAAACTCAACCCCGAGTTGAAATTTTTTTTCTCCTACTTTCGATCTCGATTTTCAGTTTAACATTTACTTTGATACTTTAAACAGGTCAGATTACCCTCTTTTGAAACTATTTTACTATCACTTATAGCTTCTACTTAGAACGGCGAAATTCTATTTGAGTTAGAATTTTGCTCCTACTTTAATATTCCTTAAAGAGTTTTCTCAATGTTTTTTAATATTATTCGATCAAGTATTCTGTTATTTTTTCATTATAGCCTTATTGTAATTTTCGATTAAATTAATTAACATAAAAATTTTCAGCTTTCATACACAAATTCAACATTAATAAAAAAAGAGAAATTATTTATAATATGTATATAATAATTGAAAAAATTCTGTATATATATTATAATTTTTATTATTACAATTATTAAAGATTATAGTAAAGGTGCAAAATTCCACCTCGAATAGTATTTTGCGGTCTAAGTAAGAGTTGTAAGAAGTTAAATAGTTAAAAAAAAAAAGATGATCCGACTTAAAATATTAAAGCGGATGTTACATTGAAAATTGAAATTGAAAGTAGGAAAATTTCAACTCGCTCGATTTGCGTCCGTGGAACTTTAGGCTAGACCGCGGCTTTTCTGAAACGGAAAATCGAGACATCCTCCTTACTATAGCCGGTAAATAAGATAGACTCGGCTTCTTCTTTTCGTTCGGAATGGCATTCCAGTCGAGTGCAATTCCACACAGAGGGATATACACAAATGCACCGAATGTGTCGGAATACATCGAGGACGCATCGCCAAACACGTGTTGCGACTATATCTTTCATTCCGAATATGACTGTTGACAATATAACATCATATACGGTTTGCATATTTAATGATTTTTCAAGGTATAAACGGGCTCGTTATGCGATCGTATGAATTATTATGACAGTTTGCGCTACAATTAGGTTATCAAACCTATCGATCGAGCCATTAAATATTAACTATGCGCGTATTATTATTCGATATCCTAGTCATCTCGACTCGAAATTTTCCTCCTATTTTCGATCTCAATTTTCTTATGTTTATATAATCGAAAGAATTTCGAGGTTTAATTATGGGAATTGATTACAAAGTTTAATTTATATAGAAATTGAGTTCCTATTTTGTATCTCAATTATTGCTATAATAGGCTATAAACTAACTAACTAGGTTGTCATTTCATCAAAAGTCTAAAAAAGAGCAAAATTATAGATTAAAATAGCTTTCAAGAAAGATGATTTAATTTGCTTAAAGTATCAAGATAGATGTTGGATTAAAAATTGAAATCTAGAATAGGAGAAAAAATTTCAACTTGGAATATCAGTACCGATCTTGCATATCGCATAGTCGTTAAAATGCAATTAAGTCATAATTTCACTTTAAACACGCATGACAGTGAAGTTAATCATCTTATGAACTACTAATTAAATTGTCCCTGGCTCACATGCTATCCCGAAGTTCTTCGCATTTCATAGGCGAAATTACGTTGCATAAATATGTCGCGCTAAGGCAGTTAGATGGAAATTTTGCTGCAATTAATAAAGCTTTTAATATAGAAAAGCTATAAAAGCTTTCGATACGCGAAAATATATATGCCTAGAAATATATTTAATTGATATTATTCTGTTATATAACTTTTTTCCGACTTGTTATTATTGAAATGCATTTTGCAAAGTTTATATTCAGTTTATAAAAAAAATAGGTTCTTTTCTTATTATTAAAAGTTAACTTATATTTAAGGGTAATTTTTTTGAAATTATTAATTCGATTACTCTTGAATAAACGCAGAGACCACGAGGAGCAATTATCTTAATAACTTTAGAGGAGTATATCTCTGTTTAAACACGACTAATTTTTATTTATAACCGAGAAAAGTTGCCTCTTGTGCGTGAATAGTTTTATTTAAAAAAAGAATTATTTTCCTCTGCATTTAATCGCATCTGCAAATTAATGTATCACGAAGTCTCTTTGACGTAAGACATAACAAAGATATATTTATATTTATCATAAAAGAGTTAAGAAAGTTAAAGTGAAGAAATATTTTCCCCGATTAACGCGAAATTTCTAAGTTTGCGTAGCTGTATATAGGGAGTTACGGATAGCTTCCTTTACATCACCTAGATATATCGGTAGGGTAACTTTTGGCTCTGCCAGCCAACTACTTGATAGGCTAACATGCTCTGGTTCTGCGAGCACCTTGTTGCAAGTGACTTGCGCTAAGTTTCGGTTAATGCGCCTAACTATACGCTGAACTTTAATCTTCGCCCAGTTATTTGCATAAGAATAATAAATTGGTCGCCGCAGGAACGTCTATTTCCCCGAGCAAGCTTACGGATCTGTATCGCGATTATTCGCTTCTTCCTATCCCCTGAATAACGACGAGTGATTTTAAAGACCGAGAAACAGTCCCCGGGTTTATTATTACGATCTATTGTTGCAAGCAACGACGGAATCAGCGGAATTACATTGCGGTCAGTGATCATTAGTGAGTTCGCTCTCTCTCTCTCTCTCTCTCTCTCTCTCTCTACGTCTGGGAATAATTCACGTTGCGCGATATAACGAGCGCTTTTAATTATAACCATCGCATACATTTATTTACAAATGGCGTCCGTTCCATTAAATTAATTCTCATAACGGCGTGCAGGCCGTAATTCTGCTGCCTGTAATCAAGAATGTATACAACGTCAAATCGTCGCGTCGCGCGCGCAAGTAGAAGATCTGTGCAATTTTCCTGGCTTCGTTCCCGATTGGGAAATCCATGCAATCGGCACGTCGATCAACAGTAAACTTCGATACTCGGAGGTGAAATAATTGCTTCATCGGAAAAGTTTCTTGGCGAGTTTTGCCGATACTCGATACTCTCGATGCCTCGTCGTGCGATTACCTCGTGTCGAGGAGAGAGAGGGAGGCAGAAATCCATGTTTTTAGTAAGCGCTCTAAGATAATACTCCAACTACCGTGTTTCGCGCGAGTGCTTGTCCGATATCTGCGATATCCGGAATGACTGTCTCTTCAGAACACTCGTATTAATCGATTTCACCGGAGACTTCTTGCGCATATACATATATATATATATATATATATATATATATATATGATGTATGTATGCGGGTTCACGGAGGGAGGTCCTTTAACTCGCGCAGTGATACTAACGACGTGGAAATTACCGGGTGCGGGGCTTTAAGCTCCAAGAGATAATCGTGCTGAATCTTGCCGAGATCTCCTACATAATCCAAGAATTACGCGGGAAATTACGTTATAATATATATATCGCGTGACTGCGAGGCTATTATTTTTCGCGTTTGGATATATAAAGGAGCTTTCTCCGTTCTTATCTTTAATATTTCTCGCAAATCTCATTTTCGTTGCGATTCGAAGGGGATAAACTCTCGCGCGAATTGGCTGCAGCTGGAGAAAGTAAGTTTCCGGGATCTTGCCGTTCCATCTTCCCCGAATATTCGTTATCTTAATCAGTCGCGACAACGTGTAGCGCCATTACGAACTCATCCCGGTCGGAAGTTCCCTTCTTGCGATTAGTTTTCTCTAACTCGGGGAATACGACGAGTGTCTTTATACGTACGTAAGCGTGAACGTGTATATATACGTGTGTATATATATACATTTTGGAGAAATCCGCGCGTTGCTCCCGCAATAGACGATATCACGGATTTGCCTCTCAACTTCGATGTTAGAAGCGCATCCGTGAAACGGGTGAATACTGCCGACGCAGAATGAAGCAATCAAAACTTGGTTACGTTATTAAAATGCGGTCTTGCATAAATTCCAGTTTTCTCACTGTTAGGTTTAGAAATTGCTGACCTAATTAAAGACGCACCGGTCTCCGATAAACCGCGACGCGTTTAGAATCTGCCGTCGATCCGGTTTTCTTTCTTCTCAGCGCGATAAACGATAGCATTCGTGTGCTATCGCAATCTTTGATCATATTTAAATCGCCGAAATACGCAGATGATTCGTAAATTTTAATCGTCGGCCATTTGAGAACTTGTTGCATTAATTCCTGATTTCTGACAGTTTTTTGCTTACAGACTATCCTCGCGGAAATATATCTTGTTAAATAATCAATGAGCAAGCTGATTACGAGACTAAATTAAATTTTCCTTCAATACAATATTCCTTCCGCTGTGTAATTATATCTTTCAGCGATTCGAACTCTTACTTGGTTTATTAGCATTTATAATTCTTCCATTATCTTAATTTTATACACAATCTAGTTAATTGAATATAATCTGGAATACATTAAGTTGATTCATGCGATTTTTTTGATCGATTATATAACTGATTATTATACATAAATCTTGTGCGATAAAACGGCGATGAAGGGAAAAATGCTGAGGCGGCTACAGCACTTTCTTGCTTTTTCTTTCTCTCTTTTTCTCTTTCCCCAAAAAATCTAATATTTTCTTCTTTTTAATGAAAAGATAATATATGTGTGTAAGCGTCGAAAAAATTCGTCTAAAATGGGATCACATTGCAATTTAATATAATTTCGCAGAATGTAAAGATTTTTATACTTCTCGAGTTCAACTATTACTTGCTCTATTCCAAAAAAATTGTAGAATTTAGATTATTTCTACAAATTGGAAAAAAGGTCATGATTATCATATATGAATGCGAAACTCGTTACTTGCGAAATAAATTTTATATGTTTTTCTGAAAAATGTATCGCTTTTATTATACTTTTACGTCAATTTTAAATTCAATGAATTTTATTTGTTCGTGCAAAAAAAAACTTTCACTATAAAAATTAGCTGCAGAACCTCGTTGCATCGCTCTATAAAATATATCTCACATTCATATCTACACACATTTTTACAATTTGGTAAAAGTTACCGAACTACTATTGTAAATTTAAATTTCCGTCGAATTCAAAGCGTAATTTAAAGCGCCGACATTTCATGCAATCCTTCGATAATGTAGGACAATGTAGGATTGGAAATTTCTGTATTGTTCCACTTGGGAGCCAGTTTCCGCATTCATATAGGAGAGTCTCCGTACCTATCTACATCCGCCTATTTCACTGAAAATATTATAATATCGGCCATTTATATATATATATATATATATACACACACACACACACACACATATATCGTGCTCCACATTCGCGATTTCGAGAATGTTGACTTAAGCGTTGTGCACACTCGAAATATTACATGTATGTGTCCCTCAAGAGATTCTGCAGAGCTCTCGGTCGTCTCTCATCTTTTGTAATTACAGTCAACTTTCGGATAACTATACAGTTCTTGTTTGCTCTCCTTCATTCCGATTCTCACTCTTCTTTCTTTTCCCTTTTCAAATATAAAGAAAGCATTCAGTGACACTGAATCGACATATTTATTATTTCAGAACTCAAATATTGTTCTTTACTGCATTTTTCCTTTTCTTTCTTTTTTTTTTACTAATAGCAGCAACACTCGCTTTTCCCGCATGTATAGATTAATCTTGACGTAACATGTCGCTACTGAAAATACTCGTTTAATTGAAGCGCAGCGATATCTCGTATACATACACATATATAAATCCGGAAGTTATCACCCGTATAAGGGATTCTCCCCGTAATTTCGCTCGGTCTAGCGGCAAATTCTATCAAATTACGAATAACCACGATCTGATGCGGTATCGTTTACGACTTTATTCGCAAATTCGCGTCGCGCTCGTCAAATATTTCTGTCAATTATTATTTCCCGCGATATCCCAGCGAGAGAGATGGATTTTCAACAACAAAAGATGACGTTCTTCTGTTGCGATCGATACTCCTTCAGTCATCGTTACACGTATACATTAGAGTTAGAGCTTCTCTTCCGTCTCGGTACGATACGTTGAAGAATCATCTCCACGAGAAAAGTAACGCTGCTTCTCTGCAGATTCTTACCCTTCTCTCAAGGATCGTATCCTCCACGTGCTGTCGCGCTCAGAAATTAATTAAAATTAATATTGAAATAATCCAGCCCGAGAGGGACGACGAGTACGAGAGGAAAAATCTGCTAAATAGAGGAACGAGAGGAGGTGGGAAGTTCGAGGGAGGCGAAAGATACATATTCTCGACCGAGTGGGAACGTCGTAATTATTATTATTTTTTTTTTACTTTCGATCACACGATAGTATTGATTAGACGGTATCGCGCAGCTCGATCGAGTCCGGGAATTTTCGGACGTAATGGTAAAGTCCTCGCGAATTATCCGAGGCTTATAGCTTATAGCGTCGCTCTTTTGCGCGTTCGCCTTCTTCTCCCCGCCCTTTATCGTTTCCTTTCTCGAGAAAAAGCAATATCGCCACCGATGGTGCGGCGAAATCCACTTTTACACGTACAAAAGTTTCTCCTTTCCCCTTTTGGCCCTTCTGCCATATACCGAAAGAATATCGTCGTATTGAATAAACTTCGCCTAAATTAGATACGTATATCTACATTATGTATATCTACATTATGATTATGACGACAGAATACATTTTTGTTGACATTTTTTTCGGCTACCCGCTTGGTTCCCCTTATCGCGTTAGATTCCTTGAATCGGTCACGAGGGAATCGCCCGTGTTTAATTTTCGCATTGACTTTCTTCTCTGTTCTTGGCCTTGTTCCTTTTCGTTGTCATCGCTGATTGCGTTTCTTACATTATTTTCTTTTGTTTTTTCATACTTTGGATCTGTCAATTTTACGCATTTTTCCTCTTTATTTCAAATGTGAAAATCTTAAGGCTCCGTCTATCATGTTAAAAAAAACTAGACATTAAGGATGTCACATAATGTCGCTTCATATCCCTTGCATCTCTTCTACAGTATTCTGCTTTCTCTTAGAACTATGTGGGAAAACAAGGCATGATTTATTTCATCATTTCGTCGGTGTTTTACTCTCTCCTTTTATTACGGGGCCGTGAGAGAAACAGAAATGGAGATGGAAAATGGTGACAAGAGTTTTTACTAACGTTCGTTCTGTCCTCCCTCTTTACGACGTATGTGCCGAATGGCACTTACCCTACTTGTCTCTGCGCAGGGTTGCACCATCTTCGAGAGATGTGTGTGCTCATTGGGAATTGCGACTGTGCCTCGGTCGAATTTTAAAGACTTTCCCGCGCCGAGTCGAACGTATGCTTTCGAGAGAGATGATGGATTATTTTACTTCAGGGACGATTTCCCGGCGACCGTGTCGAGGAATTTATCTAAGAGGAAGAAACGCGCGCGTTTGCACATCAATGATAAGATGGTAAAAACCTGATAGATAGAACATCAGAGGGGAATATCTTTAGCATACAGAGTGTCCCTTGGAGCATTTCTTTCGCCATAAAGTCTACGTGTGTAATGGCTAGAATTTTTTTTCAAATTTGCCTATTTTTTTTTTAATGATGACTTAATCCTTAGTCTTGATAATTTAATCTTGAAGATTAAATCATCAAAGTTACGCATTAATCACTCGATGATTTGATATGATAGAAAAAGGAAAATGTAAATGTATTGTCAAAATCTTTCCTTGAAAAAAGTTTTATGTCTTGGCTAGAATTATTAGCGAATATACTTATAGTATACTTATAGTAGTTTATTATAACTTCAACTTTTACAAAGTCAGGAAGTGGAACTTGGTGCGAATATACTTATATTTGATATTTTTTTTCTATAATTATAAAAAGTCGGTAACTCTATAATTCGAAAAGATTGGAATTTTTACGAATAGTTTAGATCTCTAATATTCATATTTAAAGAAATGTTTGGTATTATTAAATTCGAAAGTAGCTAAATCGGTCGATATCAAGTTCTTTGATATCATTAGATACATCAAAACTTATATATCGTCTGAAATAATATTATAGTATTGATATACTGAACATTTCAATAATACATTTATCTTTCCAAGAAAATTGAGAAACTAAGATGAATTGCAAAAAGTTATGAGTTGTGTGGAGATAAAAGCAAAAGTTCTAAATCTGGTATATTCATCGAAAAGAAATATGTGTAGTAATAAATTGATTACAAGAATATAATAAATCTATCCAAGAGAGAGAGAGAGAAAGAGAGAATAAGTATAATTCTTTGTGGTTGACGCAGTAATCATTGTCGAGCCATTATAAAAAAATGACAATCTTCCGCGCAGCCATGATTCAATTTTCGTAATCAGTTAGATTATATAAGCTCTTGCCATTCGCGAAACCGAATATATTCTTGGCAAATGGATAATAGCTTCTGTCACATCGATACGCGGATTGAGAGTGGACATAAATGGAAAAAAAGTAGATCGATAAAATAGAGGATGAAATGGGAATTAAAGATGAAATCACGAATTAATGTAAATTGCGATAAAAAAATATTTGCTCTCGCGAATGATTTATTCTCACGCGTCAAATCGATCGAAAACCCGGATGGAAAAGAAGAATCGGACGGACTAATAAAAAAATCGGAAGGGAAAGAAATCCAGGTAATAAAGCGCCGAGAGAGGAGCGAGAGCTTAATAATCTCGGTCGAACGACTTTGCATTCGCATCCCCTTCACAATCCAAACTGCAGCCATGCTTTCTCCCTCCTCTCTCTCTCTCTCTCTCTCTTTCTCTTTCTCTGTGCGTTCGTACAGAAATCAATAGCAGGCACGTGTATGTAATTGGTATAACCGTCTCGTTCCTATCGAATTAGCAACAATAATGACGCGATGATTTGTACAGGCCACTTATCCACCGGTATATACAATGGATCGAATAATGATAATAACAACTAGACAGAGAGTGAGAAATAGGGAAAAAGGAAAGAAAGTTTCGCTGCGGGAAAATTCACTCGAATGGAGATCAATCGCGCAACAGATTGGCCATTCGCTTTGTAGTCTATTAAACGGAATTTATTGCATCGGATTTTTTTTTCTTCCTTCTCCTTCCTGGATGTAAGAGTCTCGCGAACGACGACGGATAGACATCCATCTCTTTATACATCTACCGCGGGCGCCGTTAACGTAAGGGAGAACTTGGGTGAATTGAATTTACGACACCGCGAATGGAAATCTCGGTCACTCGTAAATTTTGACACTAGCAGCTCCTCCGTGCGCGACCGAGTAACTTACGAAAAAAAAAAGAAAAAAAAATAGGTAGACTCGAGCGGGAAACTGTCAGTAATTAAAATTCCGCGGGGATCGTGAACTTTTTTCTCTCAGTTTTTATGACTCGCTGGCGCGCACTCCTTCTTAAAGTCAAAGAATCCGGAAAGAAGTCTCAGTTTCCGCCGCTTCGAAGTTTACAGCGTCGCTGATTTAAACGCGACTCTCTTTCTCTCTTCTCGTTTTCCTTCTTTCTTTTCTCTCTTTGCTGCAACTTTGTTTTTCATCCATAAGCAATAATCTCTGCGGTGAAATTAAATATTGCTCTCATCTCGCGTTTCAAATGTAAAAATAATCGATTATTAATAACGATCTATTAATATGTGGTGGTGAATTGTTTTGAAAATTTCTACAGGGTGGCTTAGAATATACCACGTGCAAATTAATCTTCCGTCGGCAGGTATAGTTGCAATCAATGTTAACAATGTCCTTAACTAAGTTTGCACCTTTCCAATTCCGGTCTTTATACAGGATGTCCCAGAATGGAATTTTAATGACAGCATTCTTTGAGCAATCCGGACTCGATTTTTCTTTAGCTTAAATGTCAAAGTGCCATTGAAATTTCCCAATTTATAGCGATTGGAAATGCGAAACAAACCCCTGGGACGGTAATGAAATAACGAAAACTTACTGCTAATTTAAATTTAAGTACTTTATTTTTACAAACTTTTAATTGCTATGATCTTTTTATTCAATGTCGAGTATTAAAACGATGTGCATTTGAAACTTTCTTCATGTAACTCCGTTTAAAATCTATCAAGAAAACTAGTCTGCATAAATGTATATTAAAGATGACCTTATATTAAAGATGATATATGACATATTAAATACTTTTTTGATAAACATATATAAAGAAGAAGCTAAATTGTTAATTATTGTGCAAAATAAAAAGCGGCCAACTAAATTCGTATAAAAGTCAGGGCAGATTTAAGCGATCGTAATTCTTTACATATTTTTAATTTTCATATTTAATGTCGCATAACATTCTTCAAACGTTTTCGTTCAAGTTGAAAGGATATTAGGCAATTTTTAAAGTACATCGTGTTAATTATCGTGTTCCAATATTTTAAAATATCGCCAACTCTGTTCTTTTCATGCCAATGTCTACTTTGCATTTTACTCGTCTTGAAGATAATTATTCCATACTTTTTTTACAGTACGTGAGTAAAAATTATTATTATTCTGTGCAGTTGAAATATAATTCTTAACTTTCTTATCTAAAAATTCAGAGATCTTGCGCGGAAGATGTAAAAAATATAGACAAAACGGGAGAAAGTTTCTTTCTTACTCTGTACGAAATAAATAATAAAAAATAAGAAAAACTTAACAACTATGTAAATTTACGTAAGTAATATAATTCAGTGAGTATAATATAATATAATATCTTAGCAAGGAATCTGTGAAACATAGATTAATGAAGTTTGCCCGCTACAAGCTGCCCGTCCGATATAGTGTCTTGCGGGAAGGAGATTTCTTTTTTAATTCGATATCCTTGCCAAGAATGTAACTTACTCTCGGTCGCCCAACTCCACCGCAGACTATGCACCGCCATAAATCGATATCGATAGCGCACGCGGTTGAAGATGGGACCATTTTAATATCTTCGTCGACATTAGATATTCTGGTTTTTGTATAAAAGCTCCGCATCCCTTTCCCCCGTGTAAATATATTAAAATGTATTGATCTCGAACGTACAATACAATTTATTTTCTGGGAAAGAAGAACTTTTTGTATAAATTGAAGCTCTCTTTCGCATATATAAAGAGAATTGTTTTCTGAACAACCACAGAGCAGAAATAAATTCTTTCATTATATTATCCTCCGCTGAAAGCGATGTCATATGAAAGAAAATTTGAAGAATGTTATGCGACGTTTTATTTACAAGAAACTTGTAATGTAATTTAAGATACTTTACATTATTAAAATTTTTATATCACAATTCAAGAAATAAACATTTTATTATTTAATATGATTTAAAGTTTTTTTTTCCACTTTAAATTTTTTTAAAAGAAATTTGTGATGAAGCTTAGTATTAATTTTTTTATTAAATATTGAATTTATTATAACATAGGAAAATTATCTATTTTAGGGCGCTATATTGGATATTCGTCGCATTATTTTTTTTTATCAATTTTTTATCGAATATTGAAATTATATTTAATAATTTGAAAGATTTTCATTTTATACAAAAATTTGACAATTTCTTAATTTTAATATATTGATTTCTGCCATATTGTGTGATTTAATTACGTTTTGACATAAGATTTTTATTTATCGAACTGAATAATCTTTAATTTATAAAAACTTTCCCGTAATAGATTCAATATTTAATTATGAAAATCTTATTATGTTTGCAATAAATTCTTTTTAAGGGCTGAATATTTTTGATAGGGCACTTAATTTTGAATTGGATAAATCTTTTTTAACATAATAACGTACGTTAAAATAATCTTTCTCTGAATGTTTAAAATTTCTCAATATCGTGACGTGATATAGTATTCTGAGAGCTAAAATTATATTTTGCATAAAAAATATTTTTATTATTTGAATTCGTAATATATTCAATATTTTATACAAAAATACCAAAAAAAAAACAATTTGACGCTAATTAATAATTATATCGTTTATATACGATTTATCTCGAGTAAATAATTTAAAGCTAAGAATAACTTTCAAAAAGCTCGCTCCTTATGTTTCTCGGCATTTGGAGAAAATACGAGAAAATGGCAAGTTTACACCGAGTTTGAGAGGCAAAACTGCCTGCGATTGGAAAGTGAGGTGAAATTTAACGAGTCACGCGACAGATCGATTGGTTAGACTCCTAACACACGAGTTCGTTCGCGTTGGCAAATTTCGTTCGACGAACATCAAGGGAGGCGAATGCACTTCTGCGCGAAACTTTTTAACGTTGCACCGATATTTTTCCACGTCTTGGTTTCGCCCAAAGGAGCTCCTCTTTAGGAGCAGAAGGACGAAGACGAAGACGATGAGGAGACGCAACTTTCCCGCCACGAAATAGCTCCGGGCGTCTAATGCCGGAGTAACTCAATCCGAAACGAAAACGAGTTATCGCTGCTAATACAATTCGATCGTACAACCGCCGGCGGTCTCTGTCGTTCGATGGTAAAAAGATCCCGAGCCGATAGGACAGCGGAGATCTCGTGATATATATGTGTCGGCTAACGTATATATATCTCCTATATCCTGTGTATATATATATATATATAGATATATATCCCATCGTGTGCTCCAATTTTCGCTATTCGAATCTCATCCCGGAATATCGATCGGTCGATGTCAGTTAGCGTTTATCCTAAAGAATGGATCTCCTAACCCTCGTAGCTCAAATTGTCTTTTCGTTTTTCGATGCGTTATTTTATTTGATCGCAGCTTATCGCACTTAATATCGTAAGATTTAGATCAATTTGGCAAAAATCGAAATTACACACGTCTAACGTAAATAAACTGTTTTTCGCATAAATACTATTTTTAATGTCTCTTGAGTATCTGAGTAATTAATATTTAACACTTTATATTATTATCGCGTATATATATAATTTTACAAGAATTGAAGACAGCGTAGATGGTCTTCTATTTTAATATATGATCATATTACACTCTTTAATTAGCAGAGATATCTTTTAATTAGAGTACAGGACCAGAATACTAAATGATTATCCCTAATTATCCTATGTGCGTATTTGTATAAAAAAAAAAAAGAAGTCACGAGGAGACTTGCAGGATTTAATTGCCTCTACGTTATCGTTCTTTTCTCTCTCTCTTGGATTTTCCTCTTCTTTTCTGCTTTCTCGTCTGACTGTTTATCGAAGACGTTTACCGCTTTTGGTTCACGAATTTCTTCCTCTCGCGCTTCGCTACCCAGTCTTTATCTACGCCAGCTTTTATCTTCTTTTCTTCTTATTTCTGCTACGTCACATTCCTCGACACGGTTCGTTTCACCTTCTTTCGTCGTCCCCGTCCCCGGTCTCTGTTTTCCCGCTCTTTATCTCGCTCTGGCCTCATCACTCTCGCCTTCCCTGCTCCTCCCTCACCCCCTTTTTTCCGCGACCTCTAGAAACATATTTCCTCGAAACGTCAGAGTTCACCTGCTCCAAGTCACTTCGGTTCGATCGATCGGTCGTGTCCCAACTCACGAAATCCGGATTTGCTCTCTGCATACATTTGCGATTTACGAAATCGCGTTCGCACACATCGGTCGCCGATGATCATTTGCATCACCCCTGACACCCGGGGACTCGAAACATATAGGTGTGATAAATTACGTCGCGAGGGAATTATGAGGAAAAGGAGAGGGCGCGAAAGTTAATTGCCTTCCTGCTAAAACCTCTATCGGAAATTATACTTGCACAAATGCGAAAATGTAAAAAAAAGGAAAAACGAGAAAATAAATTCGATAACAAAGAGAATTTGTAGCTTAAGTCAAAATATAGGATGCTCTAGGTTTTTTTTTTCTTTATATAGACATTTTTCCGGTGGACATTTCTTAACAGCATGTTATTGCGAATCTTATTACTATAATTTCCGGTTGTAGGATACATTTTTGATCCGGTTATAAGACAGTCAATCATCCTCTCTTTCAGAACGAATGAACCTCAAGCTTTACCTGATCGAAAGTCGATATATCGCAGCGATAAATCATTTACGAAAGAATCATTCAATAACGGAAAATAGAAAATTTTTACACATTTTTAAATTTTATTTCAATAAAAATGATTGTATATTTATATAGTAGTTATTTAATATAGTTATATTACACATAATTATTAAATCGCGTCGCACATGCCTCGATTTTTTTCGCTTATATAATGTATACTTTGGATTTGGCTTTATCGAATTGCCAACTGATCTCGTTTTTTACTCTAGTCTTTTGCTCTCGATGAATCTCTGGTTCTCACATAAAAGGTGAATAGTGAACAAGCGAAGTTTTCGATAAAATAGCGACCGACTTGTTTATGAACAGGAGAGAGTGACTGTATCAAGATATTTAATATTTAAAAGAGAAGATCTCCGGGTTTCCTTTGAGGCAAAATTTATATCTCAAATTGGATAAAGAAGGAATATATATTGCATATATGTCCGTAGATTGTGGCCGACTAAATCGAGATTTTATTTTCTTTTACGCAAAAATATAAGTACTTCTTTATTCTACTTGCGAATTTCTCTATGGGAAACATACTTATCTTCACTTTTTCAAGCGCAAGTGTCCCCTTAAATGTTTGATAACGTGACAACACAGAAATTATACGTAGAAAGCGCGGGAGACTTTTGGCTTAACGTTGGCTACGACGCAAGGAGCCTTTTCTTATTTACCGTTGACGAAGCTCAGCGTCCCGTAAGTGTCGACGGGGTTCTAGGGGTTGCGAAACGTGTTTTATTTACGACTTCGAGAGGGGGGATGGAGTTAGCGTGTAACGTCACGTCGACGGTGGAACTTTTGTGGAAAATTAAGGAAAGTTGCTGCGGTGATCGGTCCGCGAAATCGCCCCGGGAAAACTTTTAAAGCAATTCGCTGCCGTGCAGCACGCAAGCAAATTTTCTTGCTCTTTTTCTCTTTTTTTTTTCTTTTTTTTTTCTTTTTTTTCACCTCAAAAGCTACACCTCGTTTTTATCGCTCGTCGAATTTGCGAGCACGAAGCATTTCGGTTTGTTTCACTCTTCGTGTGTGCATTTGCTCGATTGCCCGAAACAATTAGCAAATTTCCTTTGATGAACTTCGACGATATAGCATGCTACAAAATAAACGAACCAGAAGAAAATAATTCTTTTTAATTTTATTGTCAATGACATTTTATTTATTTTTATTCTATATATGCTCTTTTCTTCTCTGTCTCCTTCTCTTTCTCTGATAAAAACAAATATAGTAATGTGCATATTGTTTCCATATTATTTTCTCTTATTTTATAAATAATTATTATATGTAATAACTATTAATTTCGATATTGCTTTACGAGGTGATTTTAATTAATCGATGAAAATATGTGATAGTACACACATACATGCAAAGTATCTGTATTTATTTAACATACCTAGATTATATATTAAATAACAGAATTATTAAATTGCTTTAAATAAAAAGATTTGTTTGCCGTATAAAACCGTTCTCCATCGCGGATGAGCTTTATTAATTGAATAAGGGAGAAAGATATGTTGGATAATTGTTGAAAAATATAATTCATCAGGTGCATTCAACGGCGAGTTTTATCGTGCGAGTATCGGTCGCTATCGACAAGAGAGAGAGAGAGAAAAGCTATGATCAATAGTCATGATTTCATTGGCGTGGGTGCAACAAGTAGTTGCAAATTTCGTTCACGGATGCAATGTAGGCAATAAACACTTATATGGCTTGGCATGCTTTGTTTGGGAAAATATTAATTTGCGTTATATACAAAACGTTGACGCCGAATTACGCCACTTTGATCCCATAACAGGTAGATTGTTTCTCTAACAGCGTCATTTCATCGTCGCCATCGAATCATCGCCGACTCCATTAAGCATACTTGTTCCACGTATATATTTATACACTTATTCGAGTATTCGTTTAGATTACGCATAAGCGTGATTACAAACCAACGGCTTAACTTGACGGCTTAGGTAACTCACGTAAGTTCCTCCTTAGTCGCGGACGAACCTAAGGGAAACCGCAAAGTCCTTTGTTTTACATAATAGCGATCTCAATTATTTTCTCTTCTCTGAGTTTCGCAGTAAACTTAATAATAATAATAATATGCGCAATAATATACTGCTCCTAAAGGGAATAAAACATAACAAAAGGTCAGAATTTATGTGACTCAATGCACGAATACACGTGTTCTTTACATAACAAATTCAATATATCCTTTCTTCTTTTCTTTCTTTTCTTTCCTTTATTTCCTTCATTTTTTTCTTTTTTTCCGACGCAAAGTTACAGGCGCAATTTCCGACGTATATATATTTGTCTTTTGGATAGAGATAGAGATGGAGATGGATTGAATATCATTTGATATACTTTCAATTTTCAATTTCTTAGTAAAATCTTAGTAATAAAAGCAAACGGGATTTTTTAAAAGAGTTCTGACAAATAAAAGATTTTTCTTTGATGTTGTTCCAATAACATTATTCTTGCTGAAAATTTTAAATATCTTTCCTTTTATGTATGTGTACTGTTATTAAAAAATATTTATTGAAAAAGTTGTTCCATTGTATAAAGATTCATGTGCGACAGATCGAATCGGTAGAGAGTATTATTGACTTTTCTGTAAATTCAACGAGGTATGAGCGAAGTATTCGCAGACTTTGAAACATTCTATTTTTGAAAAAAAAAAGAAATTTAAAAAAAAATATATTTTTTTCGTGTATATACTTATGTACAGGATGCTTCCTATAATTACATTACCCTCGTAGAAAGAAACCCTCTGTTTAACATATTGCTGACTAAGTAATCGCTTTGGCAAAATTCTGTCGACGAAAACATTCCCCTACTTAGAATGCAGAGATGTGAGATGAATATTTTTCAAACCTACGTGTGCGATTATCTGTATAATTCCAATTATGTTCAAACTCCTTTTCCCGAAAGGAATTCGGACATTGGAGCATCACAGAAAAATACGGATACGTTTCCACTCCGACTACGAATTCTTTCGTTAGGGTAGAGAGTGCATCTCTCTCGCAGATACTTTTCCGATTACATCCAGGTCGCGATTACCGATACGATTACGAATGCAAGTCGTGTCCGCGAACGAGCGGTCGGTCCAGACTATCGAACGGTATTGATAGCTTTCGATTTCTTCGCCGGGGATCCTATCAAGGAAACTTCTGCTCTTGCAGCGCTTGTACACATCCTTGCCACCTTCGCATGTACAACGCGCCCTGGCGAAGTTGGCCGATTTAATTTTCTAAATATTCATGATACACCATGTCCCTCCGGTGAGCGAAACCGCGCTCCGAAAGAGAGAGAGAGAGAGAGAGAGGGAAACAGCGAACTGTAAATATTCTATCTCATGTCTCGCCGCAACTTCAAACGAGAGACGAATATGGGAGATCTCAGATGAGATCTGCCTCTCCGCCGGCGTATATACATGTCAGATGTAACGAAATATTAAATTATACCATTATCCATGCAAATTGGAGATTCCCATGTGGCGAGCTTAAATACTTAAAGGGAAGTGCCTGAAAACCGACAACGAGCGAGAGCGCGCTTTAACAAATTAAGCCCATTTTTTAATTAAAGGAATTATTAACCAACTGTTTTTAGCTTGTAGTTAGGTAGATAGTAAACCAATTGATTGAGCAATCGATTGATTTTGATATAAAGTAAGAGAGTTCAGATAATATGCGTAGTGTACGCATACAAGAAGTGTTTATTAATTTGAATTTCGACCACAAGAACGATCGTCAAGCCTGCAGAGGCATTAATAGATTTTGCAATCAGAATATATTGTAGAATGTTTTATTCTTCAAAAAAAAGTTGCGAAATTGTACACTGAGAGAATTTTCTCTTAGAATTTACCCTGGAAATCATGGTGATCGTAAGAATTTTTATGAGAATTTCTCTGATTAATATTTATCACAATAAAAATAATATCTATTACAATAAAATATAAAAGTTTAGTAAAATTAATCAAACATATTTTATATTTTATTGTAATAGATATTATTATATTTATTGTGATATATATTAATCAGAGAAATCATCAAATTCTTTCTATACCATATTATCCCACGATTACCAAGGTAAATTCTAAGAGAAAATTCTCTCTGTGTATATTTAGAAAGTTAGTCAAAGATTAATATTGAGAAAACTATTTTAATAATTAGTTTTTTTATAATGCAACTGTCTTTTTCTTGCAATTTCTACAAAAATAAATATATTAAATTCGCATTGCCGGATCTTTAAGATGACAGAAATAAAAAATAACTGACACGTATATGCTCGAGAGAGAGTTCTTCTCTTTCTTTTTTTCACCATGATCGATAACTTCGCCAATTTAATTTATATAATATAAATTTTTCTCGGAACTCGTATATATACTTGACAGATCGGTCGATTCTTTAGTGGCTATCCAGCATCCAGAAGTACGGTTTATCGATTCGTTTCGACGAGAAGCAATCTACCTCCACGAGCGATATCTATACACCAAAGACCCCTGAGCGGTGTCCCAAATTTCGTGATATATCCGCGGCTGCTGCACTTTCGGTAACGTGCAGCTCGGGCGCGGAATACTGCGTACATGCACGGTGCATCGGTTACGAGCACCCTTTGTGCGCGTAATAATCGTTGCATTATTCGATTCCAATCTGGTCTTGGGGTTATTTGTATTGATTTATTGAGCACACCCGCCTATTCGGTGATTGCGGACACGTACTTGCGCGCGAGCGCCGCTCATCGTATGTGTCTACGCGCTCCTCCTGTGTACATACGTACTGCTCTGCTATCAAAATCGAATCCTACAACATCCGGGCAACGAAAATGTCAAATGTTCGTTCGCGTTGCCGGTCGCGTTTGTCGCGATTTTTATTTATTTAAAGCCAGACGCGCGCGTTTCCATTTTCGTTAAGCTTTGCATCCCTATATATTGTCCGAGTCAACCTTCCCCATTGAATAATTTGCCCCATTGAATAATTATTCAATGCGTCCACATTGAATAATTTGGAATAGTAATATTTTTTAACCAGATAGAAGGTTGTGTAAAAGAATCGTAATAAAAATATTTTTCTTTGTCACAGATCTAACAAAAAATGGATAAAACAATTCTGTTATTTTTTTTACAAATTGATAGATAACAAAGCGGAATTTTTAGTCCTGTATATTATAAACAACATAAAAAAATTATATGGTCGTTAAATCAGGATAAAAATGTTTAATTTATCTTATAATTACTCATTATTGGCAAAATAAAAAAATTTGAAAAATTATATATCTTTATATATATATTTATATTCATTGATCGCAAATGTCGTTCAAATCTGTCTCGTTATATCGCGTAAACTTAGCTGTATCCGCTTTATATTTCGCGCAGCAATTAGCAATTTAGCTTCTCTTGATGCACTGCAATCACCAATTTACCGTCCCTTGCTGCATAGCAATTACAAGATTACCTTCGCGTTCCACGTGGATGCGCCGGCATCTTCAGATGTCTCTCGAACGTGTGTTTACTTATATTCGATATATCTCTCTTTACGACATGCTCTCTCGAGCAACTGCGCGCTTCGGGAAAATAAATTATGTCTTACTTGGATGCTCGAGCCAAACTGAAAACGGAATTTTCCGTCGAATTGACTGATCGGGACGACGCTAAGATATGAGAAGCGAATGACAATTAACCCTTACACACTTAAAATGCTTTAATCTTTTTATAAAATTATTTTAAAAATATTTTCACATTGCTTATGTTCACAAATTGAATATTTTCGTAAAATTCAATGAAGCCACAAATTAATTTGTTGAAATTAGTTGAAAAAATGTCTTTTATACACATATTACAATCTTTTATTTAATTTTTAATTAGATATATTAATTCAAAAATTTCATTATTTTCCTTTCTCTCTTTTTTGGTCTCTACTTCTTGTATAATATTTATATATGCATATTTAGTTTTTTAAATTTTGAGTAATTAAATAAAACACGTCCATTTTTTTATAAAAAGCTTTTCATGAAACATTGTCCTATAAAGAATTGGTTCTTTATAAAAAGATTAATTTTATAGTAGATATTAAGACTAATTGAAGCTAATTACAATAGAAATAATTATAAAGATATATATATTCATGTAGCAACATATATGTATATGTGTTATCTGAATATTTAATGTTTAATAATAATCATAACAATTTTCAAAATAATTCTTTACACATTTAATTTGTGATAGTAAGCAATGTACATAAACTATTAATTATGTTTGTCGATATACAAGTAAATTACAGACGCTTGCTTGTCAAGGAAAGGGAAGACAAATAGTTAACTTTGAATAAAGCTTTAAACCAAAGTTCGAAAGGGCGTCGAATTTGAATAATAGTTTGAGAGAATCTGTAATCACGCGAGAGAATCTCTAATTACACTGTCATGGATAGTAATCTGCCATGAAAAAATACAAACTAGTCAAGATTTGCGTACACAATCCTACAATACATACTACTGATTTCGCATTACCGCGCGCATTACGATAGCCATCAAATAAATTATAAAAAGAAAAAAAGGAGAAACGTTAAAGCATGGAAACCATAGCGCTGCCTCGTATTTTATTGTACGCACTATAACCGAACATTAAATTTTTTCCGTAGGAATTCCAATAAAAACGGAGGAGTTTAATTTTGACTCGGGCCAATCCAATTACAACAACGGGTTTCGAGAGAGAGAAAGAGAGATTGCGCGAGTTTTTTTCTCTCTTTTTTACTTTTTTTATATTTTTTTGTACGGAATGCGTGTTACTCTTGTGCAAAATGCAAGCGGAATTTTGACCTATCGATATGTACACACATATGGTCTTTTATCTTCGTGATAAATGGATAAGCGATTTGGATTTTTAAATTCAAATTCGCGCAATCGACTGCGAAACGAATTTTGCAAATGAAAGTGTCTCGAAACCTCGTAAAGTTTGAGATTCGGAAGATGAGTTCGAAGAAAAAGTTTTAATAAAAAAATTATATATTCCACACGTATAGCAACTTCGTCATCGTTATAAGAGCTCGTGAGTAAGCATACCCCGAAGTACATTTTCCCTCTGCAATATCAATTTCCATAAATGTGTTTAGAGCATGGCGTATACAAAGAGAGTTTTAATAAAAAATTAATATATTCAATTTGCTATACCCCGTTGCAACTACGATGTATCCACGCGTCGACGCAAATTCTTTTATCGCGTGTCCTTTCAAAGCGGCTCGTGCAGTACGAGAAATAAACTTCTCTGAAACTTTTTCAAACGAAGTAACACACTCTACACAAGAGATTGATCACCACGGTTTCAGTAATATTATATAATTTTGAGAATTTATCTAAATTGTCTGAAAATATTTCAACCGCATTTAGGCGGTAACATAGGGGCATTTTAAAGCGATTAATTTTGAAGTTGAACTAATAATCGTGGCGTGATATGATATAGTAAATAGATTCTCAACGAATTAACTATAAATAACTTTAAATAATATTTTTAAATTAAATACATATACATATAAGAAAATACACACTATATCTGCTTTATTGAATTGCCACAGGTAATTAAATTTCGATATTATACATTTTAAATTAAGTACAAAATATCCAAAATGTACCTAAAATATTTTAAGAAAAATATTTGTAATCAATATTTTCTCAATAAAAATTTAAACAAAGTTCTAGGTACAAGTTCTAATTATGAAAATAGATTTTAAATAGAATTCTTTCTGCTATAATCTGTCACATTTTTCATTACAGATATAAAGTTATATTACAAATTGAATTACATTAGAAATCGTGTTATAAATGGTAAAATCTTATTTTTTAACTAATTTTAATTGACTTTATTTTAAAAGAAATTTTATTGCAGCACTTACTTATCAAGAAATTAATTATAATATTGAAAGTTGCTAATATTGACAATTAATGTGTGGACAACAAATTGTTAAAGTTGTATGCGTAATACTTTTCTATTATATACTAATGAATCTAATGATATACTATATACTAATGATATTAAAAGTAAAGTTAACTTTTAACTCAAACAGAAATGTGTTTCTATAAAATATGTGTGAGACCCGAGGCATCTTGCGTGTATAATATAAAATTTACTCGCACCTTTTTAAATTTTTATGAGATTATATCACTTATCCTAACGCAGGGAATTAAGAAACCGAAATTTTCTGCAATCAAAAAAAGTATGTATGTTGATTTTTGCATGGCATGTTGAAAGAAAGCGCAGATGTTTTACGCCGTCGGCGTAAGTTGTATAAAAGCAATACCCTGCGTGACGTTGCGCGATATATATTTTTTCCTCGACGGTGGATGTTATCAGAATCACTAACTAGATCGCATGCGTGTGCCACAAGATAACGCGGTCGTGCGCTCGAAGGAAAAGCTTCATTTTTAATTAACTGAAATAGAAGTTCATACAGGCACGAGCTCTTACGTAATAATAACGTGCGGTAACGCTACTACCTGCACATGCGAAAGCATAACGCGTTATTAACATTACTGACCGTTATTAGTTGGAAAGGCGGCATTAAGTTGACCTAAATAAGCTTCTACAAATTGATGCTGGCATTCTCGTTACGGAGTTACACTTTTAATGAAAGTAATATATGAATAAATCTGATTTCCATATTTTTAAAGTTAGCAGTATGTACATATACGAGATATATTTCTGTTATCTCTCTGAAATTTTCATAAATATATACTATTTAGAAAATTATTTTGTGCTAATTCCCGTATTTGATACGAATAATCAAGCATCGCTTTATTAATCTATATTATTCACAATTGTCAATGTAATTTTATATATTTTCTAAATTGTACTTTGAAATAAGCAAAAAAAAAATATTATTATAAAGAGACATTCTCGTATAAATCTGGTACCGATGGTATAACGATGTTTATATTATCAATTGCGCGCAAAGTAACGAACGCATAATTTCATTAGAATACAGATGCAGCACTAACAGTAAATTTCACGAAAATACCATGAATATTCGTGCGCGTGAAAAGTACGAGTCAACTAAAATACAGCGAAAATTCGTCAAAAAACCGCCTTTATTTTTTTTGTATAATTTATATGATTAAATTATGTAGAAACGTGTAAAAAAGCGAAAAGCGTGCGAAAGATAAAATAAAAATTTATTTTAGTTAATTAAAAAAATGTATTTTTAACAAAAAAATTGAGTGAAAAGATATTTTGATAATACTTATAATATGACAGTTTCTGACATTCTTTGATTTTATTTATCTTCTCTATTTTCTCGTTACGTCTTTGTTATGAAATTAATTAATTATTACGAAGATAGAATAACAAATGTTAAAGGTGATTTATTTTTTAGTATCTTCCAAAAATTTTCGAATTATTTCCGAAAATTAATTGAATCAATAGCAAAATAGAAGATAATTCATTAAAGAAACGCAATTTAATCAAGTTTAGATTGTCGTACAGTTTTTAACGTAATCTATATAATTAATCTATATAATTAGGCTTATCTCTGTCTCTCTCTGTATCCATATCATGGTTAATTATGTATTATTATTATAGTATCACCAAGAAAAGCTTAATAATAGGAAACAAAAATAAAAATAAATCGCTGTAAAGCATTCTGTGTTTAAATTGACAATTATAATTATTTAAATCGCATTATAAAGTTTCACATTACACTTAAAAAGAAAAATAAATGCCTTTACATATGGCTATTAGAAACTGTAATCAATGTAATTATCATATATGCATATAAGTATGTGAGAAATGTGCGATATATATCTCTGAAACGAACGCATCTGTGAAATTTTCCAAACGATTCCAATAATGATATGCGTAATGGAATGCGAATCTCTATTTTATTTTTAATTCTAATGGTCCAAGGTGCTTAAGATTCATTATACTGGACGAAGGTCTTTCGAATTTATGCCGTGGTGAGAGTGGAAACGCATATTTGTTACCTACCTCACGTCATCCACGTCTCCTCGAAAGATCCATTAGAAATGCTTTCCCTCTAGTCCAACGACTTTCACGCAACGCGAAAATGTCGGCTCGGATTATTGTGACGCGCTAGTATAAAGGTCTTAACATTTACTCGCACATCCCCGTCGCATTTTCTCCCATCTTCAATGATTACTGGATGAGCTTAAGCATATTTCGGTGTCTAAGATTTCGTGCTACTTTTGGTAATTTGATTCATATGAATAACGATTACAGCATGAGACAAAGATTTCAGATTATGATATTGACCTGAGCTTAAGTTTGTTAAAGAAAATTATGTACATGTTTCGAAAGTTTTGAAGTGAGAAGTTTGTAAGTTCCTAAATACAGCTTCCACGATAAGGAATAAGCGATAGTAAATAATGCGGAAAATTATTATTATAAAGAATCTTCTAACATATTCTTATATGTACATGAAAATTACGGAAAAATTAAAAATTAACTTTGTATTTTATCAGTTTATTTAAAAGATAGAAATTTGATTTTTACTAAAAGTAATTTTTTTTATTAAAAGAATTTTTTAATTTATTATTCGTTAATTATAATATACATAGAGATATATAACTTATAAGCGCTTTAACAATTTTTTTGCACGAAATGTGAAATCGATATCGCACTGAATAATGAAAATTTGATGATTAGTATATAGAGACTTAAGTATGGAAATATTTATAATCTAAAGAGATTAGACAAATTAAATTTCCAAAATGTAAGTTGCGAACACCCTTATAAGCATCTTCATTTCAGAGTTAATTTTATCTAAATTCCATCTTAAGAACTCGATGCGAGTTTTAATAATAAAAAAAATTGAATTTCAACATTGATTTTATCTTAAGAAAAATAAACATTGAATTTGTAATAAATAATCTGTTATTAAAGCATTTTTCCAATAACGGGCCATTTTATATCGAATTTTTAAGAAATATAATAAATAGCGGATTAGTATTCGCGCCAGATTAATATTCAAATATATAGGAGGTGTTTTAAACAGCACCAATTGAGATCATGCAATCTCGATTGATGCAATCTTTCGAAAAAAATGTAATGAATATAATTATTTTTTTGTACCTATCGTATTAAATTTTTAATATTTTTATCGGCATCAGTCCTAGACTTAACTCTCGCGAAAATCTCTAAACACGCACTATGTCGCGTTTAAATCTCCGGAGTTGCCTTCCATATCGCCGAGTCTCTCTCTTTCGCGTGTTTTCACACGAAATAAAATTAATCGTACAAAAATTCCCACACGACGACGGCGCTAAGATGTATCGCGTTCCCGTGGAAGTGAAAAACACTGACTAGCCACGTTACGAAAAGGGGATAAAAGATTTCGCGGAGCAGCAGGATCATCCCGCTAGAGTGCAAACGGAAATGAGAGAAAGAGGGAGAGAGGAAAAGGCGGGCTATGTTCGCTTTCGAGAGATTCCTTCCTTCTCCCGCCATATTTTTTCCCCAATCCCTTTTCCCTCCACATTAAACAGCCACTTTGTCTACTCACTTTGGTTCTCGCAGCGCAACACTTTCCACACGATCCTCGTGCGTGGTCGGACTCGCGCTCTCTGTTGTTGTTTATATATTTGCGTGCGAATATATAGAGTATACGGCGAGACGCGCGCGCGCGCGAAGGGGGATGAAGAATAAAGGGGGTATAAAGGGTCAAAGAGATGGAGGCAGGGAGAGAGAGAGAGAGAAAAAAAAAGCAGAAAGAGATAGAGAAGATGTGTAGAATATGGGAGACCTAGGTAGAGAATGGGAACGCGTCTCGCGTGGAGTCTCACCCTCGCGAGGGCACCGGGACGTGAATGTTCGGGGAGGGGGTGGTTGACGGCGAGAGACGGCGACGGCGACAGTGGTGGTTTTACCCGCGTTTTACAAGATCCGGGCACAACAACAACGACATGTGCACGCGACGACGGTCGGGACGATACTGCGCCCTATTGGACGGCCCTGCGCAAATATAATGCCGCCCCTCTCCTGCGGTGCGTCCACCCCAACCTCGACGTCGGCGTCGGTGCCGCACCACTACCCCGATCCGAGAGGGTGTATACGCGTCCTTCCCCCTCGGCGGTGCTGATCGTCTCTTCTTCCTATCCCTATCCTTTTATCTTTCGTCCTCCACCCGCCCTCGGCGAGGTTCTACCCTTTAACTCCCCCGGCGTCCTCGCCAGAGCCTCTCTCTATACCCCCCGTTTCGCGACCGTCCTTGCCCGTCTTCTCTTCCTCGTGTCGCTTCGTCCTCCTTTTTCTTTCGTTGTTGGTCAACGCGCGAGCGAACCCCCTCCGGGGGGCTCCGAGACGCTCCCCAGCGTTTTCTGCAACGTGCGCAACGGCGCGCTTCCGGTGCACATCGATGGCTACTTCCGTTCACGCTCAAAGGGCTCGACGGTGCGACGCGAAGGCTCGTTTCTCGCGCGAAGTTCTCCTTCTCTCTCTCTCTCCTGCCTCCTTTTTTTCACCCTCATCCCACCCCCCGTTTTCACCCTTCTGTGCTCGCCGCGGAGGTAATCGCTTGTAGTTGAAGTTACGCTCGCGAGCACACCGCTCGAGATAAACGCGTGCCCCGTTTTAACCCCTTCCTCCCTGCCGAGGACTGCATTTTTGCCGGATGAACGGATTTTAATTGCATGACTGGCTTATAGGAGCGCTTAGAATAACCAACGTGCGCGACCCTTTCGGTTTTCACGCTGCCCCCGTGTTAGGGGAACAACGTCCTGAAAATTGCTAGCATATTTTAAGGATGTTCACTCTGGGACGACGAGGGTATATTTTAAGGAACCTCACCGAGCGACAAGGGCATATTTTAAGGTATCCTCGAGCAGACACGAGCTACTGTGAGCTTTTAGCTCAATTCACGTCCCGGTTACTTTATATGCATAACAATGTATGCATAAATTTATCCGCGCATTTATCCGCGTATTATTTGATTTCTATTTATTTTTTTTTTTATATGGCGAAAGAAATTTTTTTTATTTATCGCCGCATTTCACGATTGCATATTAAGTCGTAATTTTCATTAGCTATAGGAAGCGGCGATTGTGTTTGCGCTTTAAAATATGCTCTGTTAATTTCGACGAAAGTTGCGCTTGATATACGGATACGCTCGAAATATCTAAATCTATCTGTTAAAGCAAAATACATATCTTCTACAGTTATACCTTAATTTTGTATACTAGTACAAGAGCAAAATTTAATCACTGTTCTAGCAAAACTTTAATCTATTTAAAAATCTTATTACGTGTACTGTAAAGAGATTAATGTAATAAAAGATTCGATTTGTTCAGCATTTTGCATGTTAAAATTAGTCGAAGAGGCTCACCATACCGTAAAATTTGTGGCCACTTTAAAAGGGCTTACTTTGCAAAATATTCTGGGTTTTTGCTTGTTCTAGCGTCAACATTATTCACCACATTGTGCGAATAGAATGAAAAGAGAAAAGAATAATAAAGAGTGACGTAAAAAGGGCATACACTATGCTGCTGAACATAATAAAACCAACACGTAACATTTGGCTCTTTTTAATGCACATGTGTATTTATTGTCGAGCACAGTTATAATATAATTTCTTAAAGTTTCACTCTAAAGTAATTTTAGTCTCATGAAAAATAGAAATCAATTCAATAATTATATATAATTAGTTATAATCAAAGTTTATTTTACATAATAGATATAAATGAAAAGAATAAAATTTTTACACGTTTCAGTATCTTTTGCGCATAATTATATTAGCATAAAATTTCAACTTTCTTTTCGCCTAGAATCGTAAAATAGTGCTGCAGCGCTTTATAAATCAAGCATGTTATAAATTCATTTGCTTCCCAGAAAGAGGACACTATATATTTATAAAGTCTCTGTTTTGTTCGATTCGTCGAATTGCAGTTGAGAACGACTCATCTGGGAAATTACTTCAAGAAGTCATAATTGTTATTATACAGTACACATAACTGTTTCATCTCGAGATAAAAGTTTTAAAAGCAGATATAAACGCGTGTTAAATTTATTTTATCTCGATTCGCACGATTCGCGCACATTCAATTCTCCTAGGAACGAAAGAGATGCTTTTGGCCGCGCGAAATCAAGTTTCCGGAGGTTGCTGCAAGTCGATCCGAAGGAATAACGCGGAAGTAATCTGCTTTGAGCGAGGCGACGAAAATGTTTATCATACTCCACCGCTGATCGCTACGGCGCGCACAAATAATAAACCTTATCGGCCCACCGGGATATCACGAATAAATCTTGAAACTCGATTTCCTCTCTCCTGAGTAACAACACGTCGTACACGGGTTATCGCGCGGCGTTTCCATACGGAGCAACGTGACCGATCTCTGGCATTTCCCATTTTCGCGCGTCGCCGAAGGGTTGTAGATCGATACCGCGTCTGGACCGATAAAACTTACGACAGGTGCTGGAATGTGATTGTTTTGAAAAGAGCTGACATTACATGTGTCAAAAGGAAGTAAAGCGTAGAAGTTCAATAAGAGCAGCCTAGGAGATTTTTTTCTCAATGGAAAGGAAGAAGATAAATGAGGACAGAAAGGAATATCTTAAGGATTTTTAAACTCTATTGCTACTTAATGTTACACTTTACACTTGTACACACGTAATTATTATCAATAATTAATAATTAATATTTAATTATGACAGATTACAGTAACAAAAAAATGTTTTAGTATATAATAATTCCGGAGATGAATCTTTATTTTAAATTGTGGAAAGTAATAAGATGCGTATTCGTAAGTTATTTTAATATATATTTAAAATATTAATCTAACACATTCTTCATCAATTTAGCCATACATTCAAAAGTACATCTTAAATATAATACATAATATTTTTATATATGAATGCTTTTTTATTTATTTATTCTTCTAAAAAGTTTTATATTTTATTTAAAGTTAAATCACAATTATACATTGCATATAGTTCAGCTATATTGAAAAATGCTCATAATTAGTTAATCTTATGAAACGTGATCAAAATATCAAAAGTATAAATAAATATCGTCTATCTGATATTTTAAAGTCCCGCTTGCCATCTTAACCGACGGTTTATCTCTCGCGGAATATTATATATGTTATTATATATAGCATATACAATATATTAATAAGTTCTCCAAATTTTTAACAAATTGATTGATTAACAGACTTCAATGAAATTTTTTTCATTTTTTTACACGAAATATTTTTATTATTTTAAATCGAATAAAATCGCATTAAATAAAATATTTTATATTTGGGTGATAAAAGCTTTTTTCTTATATTGCAACTGTCAAACTTTCAACAACAGGAATTATAAATGCATACATTGATTGTTATTGATAATAGAGGAAAATGTTTCGTGATACAAAATATTCGATTGTGGATCGGAAAAATAAATATATTTCAACTGTCACTGATTACTTCATCTTCTTCTACGTATAAATCGATACGAATGAATTATCTTATCGAGAGTTTTAACAAGTTCTCACGCACGTTAAACAATCATGACACGTTGGCAGCGATCAAAAGTTCTTTATCGGTGTATCCGCGGGGGAAAGAGAGATTCTGCATTCGCAGTTGTTCGGTCTATGATAGAGGGTTGTTGCAGCATCTGTTGCGCGGGCTGTAAACGTATCGCGCGAAACTTTCGCCTTTGCAATCTCTCGATCCGTTGTCGTGTACTTCAATATAGTTAGCTATACGAACCTTGACCCAAAAACGCTCTCTCCACGTGTCATCACGATTGTTTCGGTCCGTCACTGTGGTTTTGGACATTTATTATTTCGGACGACATTCGTACATATACATATATAAATAGGATCAAGCGTCTCTTCAATATCAAAATTGGAAAACGGACTTCCGAAGCTCTCTCTATATATAGAGAGAGACCCGCAGAATACGCTTGCATGTTTTATTTCGTAAAATATTTTCAGCACAATAACTAAATTAAATTTTAATTTGCTGAGAAAACTTATTAGATTTCTGTGTCTTAACACAGATTAATCAATTACTAAAAAGAAATGTGTAAGCATACTTACAAAAAAATACAGTTTTGTAATAAGTGTGTGTGCATGTAATTAATAATATCGTGGTGTGTTTCATTTAAATTCTTGCAAGATATTTAATTAATATACTAACTTGTAAATATTGTTCGATTGGTTTTAAATTAAACTCTATATAATATGAAATCGAAATTTATTTTCGATATACACACAATATTATTTTATATTTTACTTTTTTAAAGAGCGCACGCACATATATACACAAGAGAATATTTATGCGTCCGATATTTTTTTTTTTTTTTTTACGTACAATGTTTTTGACAGTCTTGCATTCGAAATACATTTTTATAACATTTGTTTAATTCTATTCTGAAAAACTCTATTCATAAAATAGCTAAAAATGACACTCGATTTCTCATGTATAAATAATAAACAAAAGTTGTCGCTTTAAAAGTTATCTCTTAATTCTTAATATGTAATTTATAGGATGCGTGTGTATATATACAAAAGTATATGAATGTCGATAATAATTTTCTTTAAATTCGCGACGACAGACTAAAATATCATATCGTTAATCGCCGTGTGATTACATTTGAAGTTACGCGATTACCGAGCAATTCTAATAAACGATTGTCTATCAATCGGCAATTTTCTGTGTGTGCTCGCATCGGGCGATATGGGAATTGGCAAATTTCCGTTTCGCGTATCGAGAGAAAGGAATTTTCGCCTCGAAAAATTCTTTTCAATATACACGCGGCACTCGAAAAGTCTCGATATCATTCGTTATCGTTTTCCCATCGCAACTTCGTTCGAGGATCTCACCGCCTAAAATTGACTCCCCGCAAGGACTCCGCTTAATTTTAAAGTCTGTCTCTAATCAATAAGCGAGAGCAAATTTTTGTCATACCATTATGTAGAGTCTCCTCTCTATTAAATTAATCTTATAATCCGGGATCTCGCGCATGAGACAAATTAATTTGCTCGTCGTACCTTTCTCCGAATTGCGAGTGGAAGCGGCATAATGGCGGACACATGAGAGCAATATCTATCGGCATAATGTCAATAATAATACGGAGGAAATCATTTATAACAATAAAGCACTGTCGATCGTAATTGTTGATCGATGCGACTCATCAGTTAAGCAATACGCCACGAATTTGTCGACTTGACGTTACAAGGCGTGACCTATATAATTTCGTAGCGTCAGAATCTCTGCGGATTACGCGTTTCGTCTTACTGCCAACGCGTTTTCCGCCTTCGGAATTGCACGTTATCGTGTTAATAATCGCGTTAATCAACGACGAGAATATACGTAACACAATGCGGCAAAGAGATGCAGATTTCAAGAGAGAGAGAGAGAGAGAAGCCGATTGTTTCTCGTCGTTGGTGTAATAAACGCTACACCAAGCCGCTCCCGCGCGAATCTTTATTGTTATTCCTCTTTCGGTTTCCGGCTGCGCGCCCTATATTCCGCGTTATCCCCGAGGGGGAGGAGAGGAAAGACGTGAGCAGTCGGTGTTGCACCGCAGTTTTGATCTCGGTGGAGCGATTTTGTTGTCGCAAAATACGCGGGACCGCGTTCTATAAACGGGACGCTTTTCTGGAAACTTTCCGCTATAGAGTCGTACAGGGCGCGACGAAACGCGCCGGATAAATGAAAGGGCTCTCTCTCTTGGTATCGATCTACTACCCCCGTTATAACGCTTCGTTACCGCAGATTCAACTCGATGTTGTGCCATTTCGCTCTCGCCAATCGTTATCACAGCTCTCTCGCGCGCGCGTCACTTGGCGAAAAATATTTGCGAGAGATCTGCCGGGTTTTTTCATCGATACGCCAATAAATTTGCGCGCTTAAGAAAATACGACAACTTTGGGAAAACGCGCGGAAGCTGTTTCTATTTATTTATTAACGATTGCAAGACTTTATATAAGCGCACTTTTTTTCGCACGAGAATCCTCTGCTGCTTAATTCATTACTAAAATTAACAAAATGTCAGCCACACATTAACTGAATACAAAAAAAAGATATTTCTCCATTTATGTCTTATATAACTCTTTTATCCAATAATTTTTAGGACTCTTTTAGAGGATCAATGTATCTGAAAGTGATTTATAACAGCTTATTTATGCATTGTATAGTCTTGCTAGGACGTAGCAATTATTCATTCAGCCGTACATGTTTTCATAAAGCATTTTTTTCAATTGCAAATTGAAAGGCTCGTCAGAATGTAAGGAAATGTTTGAAATGTCGCTCTCCGGATTGCTCTTTGAAGATGAGCCGAATAAGGAATCGATGTATACCAAAACGCGAATCTAAAGGCAGACCAAAGTGACGATAAATAATGCAGCAGCTTTGCTTTCTGCTCTAGTTATTAAGCAAACTATTCATGTATCCTGAATGCTTCGCCGGATACAGCTATGTTTATGCTGTATTTTTCCTTTCGCAGATTATTTCATCAAGAACAAAAAAGGAAATTATGAAAAACGTGCTTGTTTAAAGCTAGATTTTCTCGAACCTTTATTTAATTACACTTACATTCGATCTTCCATAAATTCTACTTATATTAAACTCGTTATATTGATATAATTTATTCTATTTAGAAATGAAATTTAACAAGTAATAACGAATGTTAATTAAATACTAGAACAACACAAGCGCGCGCCATTCTTTGGTTTTATGTTTAAAAAAATATTTTTTCAAAAATAATATAAATTTTGTTTAAACTCAATTAATATTTTTTCACAGAAATTAGCTGATTAAAGCGTTTGATAATTTGATAATTAAAAAAATAATATTTTAAAATAATACGTTATAATATGTTAAGAAATTAAAATAATAATATGTTGTAAATAATATGTTATGATATCTTATTCTCGATTAATATTTTTTGACAGAAATCAGCTGATAACTGTCAAAAATATTAATCGAGTTTAAAGTATTATAACATTTTATTTAAAACACATTACATATTTATATTTATATTGTGTATGTTATAATGCAAAATAATAAGATTATTCTAATATGTATATATATTTTATTTGTTACAGATAGCATGCGATACACAGTGCGATTCACGCATCGCGTCGTGGCGGGAGTGCCGCGTTAAGTTTCGCGTGTCGGGAGTGCCGCGTTAAGTTTCGCGTGTCGGGAGTGCCGCGTAATGTGTCGAATAGTTGTAATTATTTATATTTTCGCGAGTGTCGTGAGTGCTATGAAGGACCAAGAGAGGAGGAGGAGGCCGGGGAGGCATCGGGCGATAGCGGAGCAACTGTGAGGTATGCAAAATAAAAACTTTTTTTTTTAACTGTATTGTTTATGAGATATTCGACACACACACATATGTATGTACATATGTATATACATTATATACATAATTTGAATATTTTGTTTTCAGATCAATATGCTGTGTACTACAACTACAACTCCGTTATGGCACGTATCGGTGAGTGAGAAATTGTTTTTTCATCATTTTATATATCATTTCTATAGCGGTAATAGAGGTATATATGTTGAAATATTAAAAATAATAATATATTTTAAATAATATGAAAATGAAAAATCTTTGAAAATATTTCTTTTATTTTTTTCGAGAATTTTATACGCATATTATCTTGAGAAAAATTGATGAAATCCATCACGAATATCGAGGCGAACAATTTCTTGACGCAAGCGTATACAAAATTACGAGTCGTTAAATTAAAAAAGCCATTGAGCGTAAAAGAGTGAGAGTAACTTGGTTTCTATTATATATATACTTTGTGAAAAAGTTGAACGATTCGAAAGTTTTATCGGTTCGCAAATAGGGAGTCATCGGACGCTATTTAAACAAGACAATCGGCAAGACCTCGTTTCTCGCCGTGCCACTTCAAAATGCAGAAGTTCGTAATGTCGAACTCGCATTCGTACCATGAACAGCTTATAAACTTGATCTTTTCTTCGCCAAGTCGATGAGAACTGCGAAATTGAATCGCGCGGAAAATAATGAGCTAAACAGCCGTATATAATCCACCTTTTTCAATTATTATTCTCGATATAACTGGTAATCGCTAGAAACTTGCGCTGAAAAAAAAATTCAACCAAGTTTTTTTTCATATATAAAATTATTATGCGATTTATTTTTTATTAACAATTTCGGTAAAACATTTTCATCGGACGTCTTTTTCCAGCAAATATTACTAACGAAACGTTGTCACATTTCTTCGTATCTTCTACTAATTGACACGGATATAAATTGTCCAGTATTTGGACAGATTAAAAATGGAGCGATAAAGTTATTAACTTAATTAAAAATTATAAATTGTAAATTTGAATTTAAATTAAGATTGAATTAGTATAATTAAGATTCTTTCCCTCTCGATACTTTAACCTAACCTAACGTAACATATAAAAAAAAATCTTAAATATTCTTTTACTAAAAAAATGTCGCGATTACTAATTCACGTATACACTTATTGAAAGAGCACAACGCGAAAGAGAACACGTTACTTTATATGCGAAGTAAAACTTAGGCTAGATATATACATATATCTATCGCGCTTTCTCGAGGGAAAGATCTCATACAAGAGGGGCAATATACATATTTGCTATTATTGATTAATATGTAAGTGCTGCCGCGGATGCACTTTTCGGGGAGTTATCGTAAAATTTCAGTGACGAAAGTACGTATGTATACTCTTGCTGTGTAGGGTAAGCAACAGAGACTGTCGTCGGCCGCGGAAATTATTCATAGCCCGGAGCAACGTAATATCTCACGAAGCTCGAGAGAGAAAGAGGGCTTATCCATTTGTCTGTATTCTTCTTTAATATCGCGGAGTCGCGTTTCTCCGCTGCCTCTACGAAAATGCAAAGGCGCTAATGTTCACCGCCGGAAATCGTGGATCCTACTTATTTTCATGCGCGACCTATATCCGTACCGTAGCTAGTCTCTTGCGCTCTTTTTACTTCCATTTACTTCCCACTTTCTTCTCTTCATGGACTTCTTCCCGCTTTTTTCTCCTCTCGCGGATCTCTTCCGAACGGCCGCGGGATGCCGGAAAAAGCTTCGCTTATATTACTTGAACGAGAATTGTGGCGGTAATGATACTGCTTCGAAAATATCTGCCCGTAAGTATACTATGCTAGTACTTATCGACTGACGAGCCACTCTGATAATGTTCAATGCGATCCATCTGATGGCGTATTTTTATTTGAAAAACAGAAATAACATTGAAATCTTGGAAAAACCTATACAGATTATTTATTGATAATTTAGTGATAATTTTAATAATTCATTAATTTTTTACATTATTTTATAGATACATAAATTATTATTTTAATAAAATTAATTATTTTAATTATTAATTATTTCCATTATTTAAATTATAATTATATATTTAAACTATTTCAAAAAATTTCAAATATTTGTATCTCTTATTTACATTAAAATTTATTTTTTTATAATTTAAATTTTGTTTTTAAAAATATTTATTTAAATAAATTATCACACAGAATGTTCCTCTTGAAATTTAATCTTTCTTTGAATAATCTGTACTCTTTTCGAAGATATTCAAGCGTATCGAAAATTAAAATGGGAAAATCTGGCTGTAATAATAAAAAAAAAAAAACATTCATGGAAATATTAATATAAAATTATTAAAGGAATTGGGAAGTTATTTTTGCTTGTAGTATATTGTATATTCTTTCTTTTATTATATTTTTTTCTCGCAGTATATTGTATATTCTTTCTTTTATTATATTTTTTTCTCGCAGTATATTGTATATTCTTTCTTTTATTATATTTTTTTCTCGCAATTTTTTTTATTATTGTTTTACTATTTTATTATCATTTGACCTATAAATCTACAATTCAGTATACATATTCGGCGTCCGTAAACTAAATGGCTGGATGCGTGCGAAATATAGGATGGGTGGCGCGGATATAGATTGTTTGTCATTGTATTCAATTTGTATTCCCTATATATTCGCACACAACACGTGTTACACGAGATGGAATATTGCGGACTGGCAAGTCATTCAGTTTTCCTGGAAGCTCTGCGTTTTTATAAGAAGGCGTCACGTGAAATCGTGACGAAGGTGGATATTCCGACGAATAATGTAAAGAAAGATCGGAGAGAGGAGAGGAATCAAATTGTATGTCATCGGCGAGATGAAACTTCGCAAAATGGAACGGGCGTCCTTTTGCGGTCGATATTTGACGAGCGAATTGAAATCCGAGATATTTTTCCTAGTTTAAGGAATACGAACTTTCCCTCGCGAAGGTACGTAATTTCTCCTCACAATATCTGTCGACACAGTAGTTCCCCAAAGACTTAGTGTGTTTTTGTAAAATTGTTACTATTTCCCCTGGAGTTGCTGCGATAAAATGAGATTTTTCAAATGAAATTTTCTCGGCATCGGTAATGTAACTTAAATATTAAAGAAACTACTTCCGTTTGGACAATCGTAGGAACTAATTGTGCAGAAATGTTTCTCGAAAAATTTCAATCGAAAAAGAATATCCTGCCTTAAAGACAGAGGAGGTGCTAACGTTTTAAAAGCTTCACATCTGCTTGACATTTCGCAATGCTTTGTTTTCCAAATTTCTAAATCAAAGTCAGCAAAACAATCGCGTCAAAAGTTGAAAAATAAAACGATGCAAACCCAAGTCGAATTTTTGCTCCTATTTTCAATCTCAATTTTTTCACGTTCATTCTAGAGAATTTCTATAGATTTATATAGGAATTGAGCTTCTGTGTGTCTCAAATAGGCAATAAACGAACATAGTTTCTCATTTAAAGGTTTAAAAAAGAATCTTTCAGCAAAAATATAAAAACAAAATACATAGTTAAAAAAATTAATAGTTTTTAAAAAATGCAAAATTTGCACTTATTTTAGAAATTGAATCATCTTAGAATCATCTGGTATGTAGAAATAATATTGAAATTAAATTGATAATAAAAATAATATCACTTTCTCTTGTGTGTGAGAATTTACATCTCGGCACAGATATTACATTTAATTGTCGAGATTTCTCTAATCTGTGCATAGTTATTAATCATTCTTCTTAACTCTACATGTTTGCACTTGAATTCTTAGCATCATATAAATTGCCTATCAATATTCAGTCAATTTCTTTGTGCCGAGACATTTTTACGATTTCACTAGACTCTCTTTGCACAATAGAAAAGAACAAAGACATAAGCTCTTGAAAAAGAACTGGATGGAAAAATCGATCGATCCATCAATATACGAAAGTTATTGAAAATTTGCCATTATCGTCCCTACCGTTTTACGCTTTGAAAAGACCTATCGCGATATTCTCGTCATATTCGAGTAAGGTATTCTTTTCGTACTAAAATCTCCGAACGCAGACAAACATGGTTGCGGCAGATTTGAGCGCCATTCAGTTTACCTTGCTAACATCGAGGGGCCCGGGTCGTAGTTTCGAAATGCGGCTGCATCGTGTTTGTACAGGGTTTGCATCGAGGATTATCTTTGGTTACGGCCTGTCCGGGTGAGAGTGGAGGTATACGAGGTGACGATAAATCGTTGGAAACGTTTCCCAGGAATGTCTCGAATGTCGCCGGTAATGGAAATCGGGAGATGAATCGAGACAGGAGAGACAATGCAGACGGCTCTGCATGCCTAGAACTTTATGACACATCGCAGGGCCGGGTCGGGCCCGAATGCCGACCGGAAACCACGTGGGCAAGTTATTACGTCGACCGACTCGAACGTCGACATCATTAATTAAGTCCGCCAAGCGTGTCGTCAATACGGATATCTCGTGTCGGCTACGATTTCGCCCGAAAGTGACGTGAATACGCGATCTCGATATTCAGTTGTGCGGACCCGCGATTCATCTTATGCACATTTCCGGTGTGGAACGGAACGAAATCCAGACTTATATCGATGACGATTTAGCTCAAGGAATTCGCTTCAACTCGCTCGTTCTACATTAATATATCGATTGAATGCGGTTCTCTGTTTCGTTTAATGAATTTATATATAGGAAACACGTTGCGAAATGTCACATTTTGACGTGAAATTATAATGCAAAACGTAAATACATTGGAAATATTGATGTCCCGTACAAATATTGCTCATAAGTACATTTGTAACAATATATTGAATTTGCATGTATTTATAAAATTTATTAGAGTGCATACTATGTATAAGCGCATACGTGCACTCACAATGTTGACATATGTGTCGAGTGTAAATGCATCATTATAATATTTACAATAATTACGTGGAGAATATATTATCAATAATATACAAATACGTTACAAAAATAATATTGCAAATAAAGCGGAAATAATGTCGGAGCAACTTTGCACTATTATGCGTTATACGACTAATAAAATCCCACATAAAAACAAAGCAGAACTGACCTCTGCGGAGAAATATTATTTTTCTATGTACAATTGAAACTTATTTTTATTAAAAGCTATTGAAGGAATTTCAATTGACGAATGCATAATGAAAATATTTTTCTACATAATAATTTCAATCGATTTAATTATCTAATAATAACTTAATTCAAGAATGTATATGTTTATTGTCTCTTATTTTTCTGTTCATATTGTCTATAATTTAGAAAAAACAACAGCTCGGATTAATTGAGATTAATTAAAATTTTATTTTAAATGTTTGTGTGAATTTTATACGTGTATGCACTGGCGGATCCTGGGGGGGGGGTAACCCCCCTTGCAAATTAAAAGAAACAATTTTGCTAAATTTGTTTAAAAAATATAAATAAAGAAAAACAAACTTAAAGAATTATCGACGTCAGGATCTGCTAGTGTATATATATAAGTATAAGATACACTGTAAATTATACTCATTACGCATTCAAGGAGTTAAGTATAGATTAAGTCAGACATAGGACGAAATGAAGAGATAATTTCATTGCACGAAAATAACTAGATAAAATTCTTTATATCTATATAATATATATATAATTATCTATATAATATGTATATATTATACAAAGAATTTCGCCTAATTATTTTCGTACAACAAACTCATCATTTCATCAAAATTATCTCATTATTTCGTCCTATGTCTGACTTAATCTAAACTTAACTCCTTGAATGCGTAATGAGTATAATTTGCAGTGTATCTTATACTTTTATATATATATATATATATATATATATATATATATATAAAGAATTTTGCCTAATTATTTTCGTGCATGAAATTATCTCATCATTTCATCCTATGTCTGACTTAATCTAAACTTAACTCCTTGAATGCGTAATGAGTATTATTTACAGTGTATCTTATACTTTTATATATATATATATATATATATATAAGTATAAGATACACTGCAAATTATACTCATTACGCATTCAAGGAGTTAAGTTTAGATTAAGTCAGACATAGGACGAAATAATGAGATAATTTTGTTGCACGAAAATAATTAGGCGAAATTCTTTATATCTATTATATATAATATATACAATATGTATGTATAAGATACATTGTAAATCATACTCATTACGCATTCAAGGAGTTAAGTATAGATTAAGTCAGACATAGGACGAAATGAAGAGATAATTTCATTGCACGAAAATAATTAGGTAAAATTCTTTATATCTATATAATATATATATATAATTATCTATATAATATGTATATATTATACAAAGAATTTCGCCTAATTATTTTCGTACAACAAACTCATCATTTCATCAAAATTATCTCATTATTTCGTCCTATGTCTGACTTAATCTAAACTTAACTCCTTGAATGCGTAATGAGTATAATTTCCAGTGTATCTTATACTTTTATATATATATATATATATATATATATATATATAAAGAATTTTTCCTAATTATTTTCGTGCATGAAATTATCATCATTTCATCCTATGTCTGACTTAATCTAAACTTAACTCCTTGAATGCGTAATGAGTTATTTACAGTGTATCTTATACTTTTATATATATATATATATATATATATATATATAAGTATAAGATACACTGCAAATTATACTCATTACGCATTCAAGGAGTTAAGTTTAGATTAAGTCAGACATAGGACGAAATAATGAGATAATTTTGTTGCACGAAAATAATTAGGCGAAATTCTTTATATCTATTATATATAATATATACAATATGTATGTATAAGATACATTGTAAATAATACTCATTACGCATTCAAGGAGTTAAGTTTAGATTAAGTCAGACATAGGATGAAATGATGAGATAATTTCATGCACGAAAATAATTAGGCAAAATTCTTTATATATATATATATATATATATATATAAGTATAAGATACACTGGAAATTATACTCATTACGAATTCAAGGAGTTAAGTTTAGATTAAGTCAGACATAGGACGAAATAATGAGATAATTTTGATGAAATGATGAGTTTGTTGTACGAAAATAATTAGGCGAAATTCTTTGTATAATATATACATATTATATAGATAATTATATATATATTATATAGATATAAAGAATTTTACCTAATTATTTTCGTGCAATGAAATTATCTCATTATTTCGTCCTATGTCTGACTTAATCTAAACTTAACTCCTTGAATGCGTAATGAGTATAATTTCCAGTGTATCTTATACTTTTATATATATATATATATATATATAAAGAATTTTGCCTAATTATTTTCGTGCATGAAATTATCTCATCATTTCATCGTATGTCTGACTTAATCTAAACTTAACTCCTTGAATGCGTAATGAGTATTATTTACAGTGTATCTTATACTTTTATATATATATATATATATATATATATATAAATAAGTATAAGATACACTGCAAATTATACTCATTACGCATTCAAGGAGTTAAGTTTAGATTAAGTCAGACATAGGACGAAATAATGAGATAATTTTGTTGCACGAAAATAATTAGGCGAAATTCTTTATATCTATTATATATAATATATACAATATGTATGTATAAGATACATTGTAGATTATACTCATTACGCATTCAAGGAGTTAAGTATAGATTAAGTCAGACATAGGACGAAATAATGAAATAATTTCGTTGCATGAAAATAATTAGGCGAGAAATTCTTTATATCTATATAATATATATATATATACACTGGCGGATCCTGGGGGGGGGGTAACCCCCTCCTCCCTGCAAATTAAAAGAAACAGTTTTGCTGAATTTGTTTAAGAAATATAAAGAAAAACAAACATTAAAGAGCTATCGACGTCGTTGATCCTGGAATAAAAGCTATCATGAAACCAAAAATATTAAATAAAATAATTTTGCAAATCCCCCGCATTATCGACGTCAGGATCGGCTAGTGCGTGTATGTGTATGTACATATTTATTTATTTAATTAATTTATGATATATATAATATACATATTAATCTCGCGATTGATCGAATCTATTCTAAATCATCGACGTGAATAGAAAATAAAAGGGATTAAAATGAAACCGACCTCGCAAAATCTTAAGTCTCCCCCTAGCGCGACAACATAATACAATGTTTTTAATAATGTCGGGAGATATATATTTTCAATCTGCTTGCCGATGATATTTACATACGCACGAGGCTCGCACAAGGGCTACGTCGCTAATAATACTGGCGATTATACACGCCATGGAAGACTGGATAGTCTTTTCATAACATAATACGAAGGCTTGGGACTCAACGAGCTGCGTTCTTAACGACTTACCGAAGCATACCGAAGCTAGGTAGGGAGGGTGGCGACGAAGAGGGATACCCTCGGCTCACTGGTCACTATGGGTAATCAGGTATGTCGTTACACGATGCTTACACGGCCCCCGGAGCCGATGTTATCCGCCATTTTGGGCGCAAGTGGAGCTGCGAAAATGCCTTTTTACGAGGCAGCCGACCATGTATCTGCCTCGCCATCGCAGCTCGACCATACATGCACACACATATATCTACACATACACACACACTTATACACTGGCCCGATCATCCCATGGACCGAGAGTGAGACATAGCACGGGTGAGATGTTTCAGTCGACGAGGCTCAAAGGGCAGTTAACACCCTCGTGCCTCGCTAGTCGTCGTGCTAAACCCCTTGCGTTCCCTCTACACCCCTTCCTATTTTGTCGCGTTGTCTTTATCCCATACTCTTGGTTGGTCCTCCTCTGTCCTCGTCGCGCTCATTTTTCTTTCCGCCTCATTTCCTCGGCGTTCCATCGCGTATTCCGTTGCCATACATGCTCCAGACAATATCCGCGATATGATATGATTACGCGAAAACGGGACACTTGACTCTGCTCGCGAAGACGAATTCCCACATATCGCGCGAACTCTTTCCGCATTATCATTTATTTTGCCGACGGCAACAAATTGCGACGCCCGAAAATTGGTTCGCGTGAACCCTTCGGACGCGACAGACGCGACACGATTCAACGTTTTTCGAGGTATAATATTGAATATAGCATTAAACTTTTATATAAACTTGCTCCTCAAGATCAACATAACGCTATAAAATGGAGTACTTAAGAAACAGGATTTGTTACTTTTTTCTCGTTACGCATGAATAATTATTATTACCCTCGAAATGTTGTAATAAATATATGATCAAGTTGCGTAGGCGAGACAAATTAGGGAGTAAAGCGTAGAATTAAGTTAGGATAAAAAATTGGGAAGTAAATTAACAAAATTTATTTTTGGGTAAATTAAGTAATTTTATTTAGAGAGATGTTCATGTTTTATTTTTTATAAACGTGTATTTTGAACGGAAATTCTTTATAACTCTAAGATAATAAATAGATATTACTATTATTTCTATTTAACTATTTTTCGTTATTATTCAGTGCTTTAATGATCATCAAGTATAATCAAGATCTTGATGAAAGATTTAATTTAATCTCTTATTCGGATGTGTAATACATAATAACATTTGAATCATACAATTATTCTCGAGTTCGCACAACGTGATCATATTTAAAGCATTTATTAAATTGTTTTTCCACAAAGTGTTTATGTTTATGATTATAGTTGCAGTTTTTTATTCTAAAGTTATGCTATGAAAAGTCAATAACATAAAAATGGATTATCCGCACAAGTCTATTCTTCGTAAAAGCGGCATCCATAATTCATATTGCATCTAGTGCTCTGAAATGATCGGAATAATTAATTCTTTTACTAAACGAGCTTTTTGAATGCACGACGGAAAGCTCGATACAGCTATTATATGTTTATGATTGTGCGGATATATATGCTTTTCTGTTGAAGAGACCAGTAATTATTACATGAAAGGGAAATATTCATTAGCTCTCTTTATTTCGCGAAAAATCGTACAGCGTAACGATGATTTCACGTTTCAACAGCTCCGAGAAATGATTATAACGATTATTATTATTATTGTTGTTATTATTATTATTATTATTATTATATACCGCGCAATATTTCGTACCTGATAGAAAATTCAATGCGCGGCAGCCAATATCAAGCTAGAATATATTCCGTTTCGCTTTTCCGTATGTCCGTCCCGAAAAACCGGACTTTTCTCGATTGCAAAATCCGTATACGTATATATAGAGGAGAGAAAGGAGAAAACTCGACACGGGCGTGACACGAACCGAATGTCACGTTCATACGTGACGAGAACGATGGCCGTCCTCTCGGATGCTGCGCTCAGCAGCAGCAGCGCAATTCTCATCCGGTTTTCTCCGCTGGGATTAAAAAGTTCGATACCCCCCCCCCCCCCGCCCCCGAAAAAACCCGAAGGGTTACAACACAAGAGCAGCGTAAAACCGTGACATTCTCTCGCGATTCCGGTATCCGCGGATAAAATGGAAAGCTCCGATTTTAATTAATTGCAAATTGGAAGTGGAATAGGAAGGAGGAGGAAGCGAAGAGATAACCGAACGAATTGTGCGCTCCGTCAAGATGTGATCGTTTGAAACATTATACCCCTGGGCTCGAACAACGTGGGGGTTAAACTTAAAATGGGGCAGGGGGAGGCAAAGCGACGTTACTTAATTAGCCGTCCGATTTTCCATCGATATCGCTCGCTGCTCCTCGGTTATCAGAGATCCAGGATAAATCTTCTCGAGGAAGGCGGCGATTCAGTCGTTTGCGCTATTTACCTTGTGGAAGGAACACACGAAGCATCGGCCGCGCGTCTGACTGAATGGGACGGTGGAATAAAATGAGGTCGATCCCACTTGGAGCATAATGGAGGAGTTAAAGTGGAGCGTCAAGGAGTACATAAAGAAAACTGGGAAACCCGGGCGCGCCGCTTAACGAAGTAAAATAGTCCTTCCCATTGTGCACGCTTAATTTACATTTTACCGTGTTGATTTATTTCGCGCGTATGCTTCTTCATTTTTCAAAGGCGCTCGCGTCATACATTTATATACCCTGAATCACGGAACGAAGAAGTTGGTGTTTCAATGAAGAATATTCGTGCAGGTCAAAGAGATCTACTTCTCCGGCGTGGTAGTAATAAACAGGTCTGACGTATTAATAGTTTTCGCGCGCGGATGATGAAATTTTCTGTAAATATTGCGGCTATAAAGAAACGCTCGAGATCGCAAAGGGTTCGCGTGGCTATAGAATCTCGTTAAGCAAAAAGGAAGAAAAGGAAAAGGGAAGAGAGAATATAGTACCGAGGAGGCACATGTGTGTGTCTATGTGTCTATGTGTCCATGGCTGATCGGAGAAAATGGGGTGTGAGGTGTAAAGACACCTGAAACCAAGAGAGAAACTTAGATAAGGTCGGCTAAGCACTGATCGAACGCGCCGTCGCGTTCGCCTCTCTTTTATCAGGCGGCGTGAATAATTCGCTTAGCAATTTACTGAGCGGAGCAAATAAGAATTGCGACGTAGTATCCTCGCATGAATTAGCAAACGACTTTGCTACGAGAATAGTCTACGAATAGTCAGTCGAGCGTTGTCTTCGCGTGGTTTGCGAGTCGCCTTGCATGTAAAAGCCTTCTCACTTCCTTTCATTCTCCTCCCCCAAATGGGGTAGGAGGGAACGGAACCCAAGTTGGCTTATTAATTTATTGACATTTTACGGTTATCCGCCGTTTGCGTTCGCCCTGAAAGCGTAGAATATTACTTTTAATAGATTGTACGCCGCATTTCCAGCTCGCCCTGATTAATCGCTCGAAGACGGTAATTATTTTTCTGGCCGTTATTATTAGACGTGTAGATTATCGCGTATTACGAGCCGCGAGAAAAATGTGGAAAATATTCTTTCGCACGTATAGAAAAAAATGGACGAGAAATCTAAGAGGGTTCTCGATATTGCGACATTTTCGATGTTGCTTATAAATAGCGGTGATTATTTTTTTGCCCCATCCATATGGAGTCGTTATTTCCCCATATCAAATCGATATGACAATTGATATAAATGATCTCGAAGTCCCTGACACACTTTTTCGCAGGCAAACGCGAGAAATCATAACTCAGAATCAAAATCAGCTTAGCCCGGCTTCGTATAGATTCTATCCAAAAATTTACGCGTCAACTTACTTTCACGTACTTTCATAAATATATCTTTATCGCATCTTTGAATTTCTAAATCCTACTTTACGTGGACAAATGTTGCAGTCATAAATTTTACTCAACACTTTTTCAATTTTGATCGAATTTTGCGGCTCTTGTTCGCTTTGCTTTTTCTTCCGTATGTCACCGAAGCGCGACAACAATTATTATATTATCGCTGCATTTATGTGGGTCAAGTGGACCCTCGTAGTTAAGTGCATTGTCCTTATTAATGCAATCCGATGAGAGAACTGCAACTCTCCTGACTGATTAATCACGAGCTTCGCCTCGCCTGTATTTATCGATTAAACCACGTTAATTGTTGATGCTCATATAATGTCAACTTGAGTCACTTTAGTCGTTGAGTTACGCAAATTAATAATTAATTAGGCCGTTAATAATTAGATTTATGTATGAACATAATCTCATTTCACATATAAAATCGCAATTTGATTAATCGTAAGGAAGTATCTCGACTCGATCATTAAAACATTGTCACATTATACATTTATAATGAGCAAAGTATACATAAATATTGAAATATTTTTCCTCCACACACACATTCGCTGAAATTTAATTAAAGTCTATTTTCTCGTAACTTTTCAAATTATAGCGTTAAATATCTTCTGTTGACAAAACTTTATATTATAATATATAATTTCCTGCATACATTCTTAAAATTTTTAAATTACCATCTGAAAAATAAATAATTATAAATAAAAATAAATAAAATTATAAAAAAATTAAAAAATAAATAAATAATAAGAATAAAAAGAAATAATTTATTATCTGAAGGGTCTTTAATTACAATCTGCAAAATATAAAAATTATCAAAACGCGCAAGCGAAGTCTCCGTCAGACTTTCCCTCGGGAAGAAAATGTAGTCCCATGTTTGATCCTTTGTCCATTGATTCGTCGAGATCTCAGAGCTTCCGGCGTCCCGCAAAAACCGATGAACGAGTTTAGAGACGCAGCACGAGCAAAGTAAATACCTTTGTTCGCCTCTATTACCGTGCCTTTTGATACGCAGCATGAACCCTTCGATTTCCCGAGGGTTCACCATTGGGATCCGAAAACTCCCTATATGTTCGATACTCCTGCCGTTCAGCGTGCGGATAAATCGACTAATGGAAGCTCTTATCTGCGCTTACAATTGCGTCACAACCCCGTGAATCTACGCGAGGTGGATGAGAGATGCGCTCTCGTCGACGATGATTCAGCCAGCGTATATAAACAATATGTATAAGACAACCAGTTTGCAGGTGTTGTTTTACTGCAAAACAATACCAAGCGGAGAAACAGATAGAGTAAATTGTTTGTTTATCATTTCCGCGTTTTCTTTTATAAATATGAATAAACCAATATGGATAAAGAAATAAATTATTATTTATATAAATGTTTCAAATTTATCAAACGAATCAGCTGGCATCTTGAGTGACAACTTTACACAAAAAAATATATTATTTGAAAATGTGATTGATAATTATTCATTTTAGAATTTACGAATTTTTAATTTGTAAAGTCAGCAATTGACTAATTTTGCAATTAAATAATTAAGATACATTTTTTAGCATATATTTGTTTATTTTATAAAAGTATTTTTTTCATTGCCTTTGTTAAAAAAATAAACAATTTCATTCTTATATATATATATATATATATATAAATATATGCCTGATGATCGTATATATTTCAAGAGGAAAAAAATGTACAATATCCTACTTTCTTTCTTTTTTTAAGATACAAGCGCAGGAGATTCTTTTTTTTCATTAGAAAACGCATTTCTTCTTCTCAGTTATTTCTTATAAAATTTTCATCAACAAATTTAAGTAAAGAATTTATAACAAAAATATCTTGCGATGAAATATGATGCAAAACGTTCTTTTCATTAAAATATCCACACTTTTGAATATAGTTTGTTACATCTGGCGACAACTAAGCATCATATATACAGAAGATTTTAGCGTGAAATATACATAAATCTATAAAATATGAAGAGCATATTAATGTCACGTCGCGTAGAACCAAGGCCAGGAAGCTGCTCGAAATAAATTTGACACGTCTTATGGGACATTAATTTAGGTCACAAGATGGGCGCAAGAGGCGAGGGAAAAATACGTATGTATTTCGAGAAGAAAAGAAATTTTTTGAGGCATTGAAAGATGGGAAAAGAAGAGACGTGGTACGGGTGAATAAACCCACGAGGCTGATGGGAGGAAAATAAATAAAAAATCAAGGGAAAAGATATAAGCATGTGTAAAAAAAAAAAAGAAAGAAAGGACGGGAAAAGTACTGATACCGAAATCGGGGGGATGATTCCGGGATGGACGTCTTGGGAGCTTGCAAAAGTGGGTAACAGAGGAAAGCCGGAGAACTTTTTCGTGTCAGCAGACGAACGAATGGAGAAGTGTAAAGTGAAAAGTAAATGGAGGAAGTCCGAGGGCAAGAGAATATAAGGAAAGCCGAGGCGCGGAGTCTCGTATTTCTCGTTGCCAATAAACTCGTTCAATCAACGGCGGTTACTTTACCGGATATATATTGAAAGTCTGTGATGCAGTATACACATTAGGTGTAATTCTTACGACTGCTAATTTCGAATCGGGGCCGCACGAGAAGAGGCAGGCGTAAGCGAAGTAAACGGTACGTGAAATCTCTCGTGGAGCGTCGAGTACCTGAACTTTCTAGCTTGATCTTTCTAGTCCGAGGAGATCGTTGCGGGTGCAGAAGAAGGAAAGTTTTAACGGAATAACAGAGGGAAGGAACTTGGAGATACTGGGTTAGACAAAGAAAGAGGAAGGCGCGATGCGTTTCTAGAGCGCGATTAGATGGATGGGTGAACGGATCGATTCGCCACGTGATATAATGTAAAAGTTTACTGTATAGAAAACAAAAGAGCACGCGTGAAGTGAACAACGAAAACGATAATTAATCTCTACAATATTTCTCTCTGCATATATATATATATATATTTCTTTTTGCGCCGCGAGCTTCCTCTTATCTTTACGTTTCTTGCACAATTTTTCTCCCGTAACATATTTGAAATTTCCACGAAAGGGCGAGGTCGCAAAGTATGATTGCCGGTAGATTGTCGCGACACTCCAAATATTTCTACGAAATAGATCTTTTTTTATACAATTGAAATTTTGAAACACTCACGCACCTGTGATATACGCAGGCTTTTGTAAGGGTGATCTCTCCGTTCTATCTCCTTCGCCCCACGAGCGTATAAAAATATCTCGAAAATAATATCCATGTTTGAAGACATGTTTATTTCGCTTGGTCGATGCCGAGCTGCGGCGCAATACGCGAGAGATAATTTTATCTTTAAAGCGCATCGCGCGGCTCGTGGTATACCGTCATACCTTTTTTTACGCGTTCGTGGGAGCGAAAGGGAGGCAGAGGGTGTAAACAAGGGGAGGCTCGGAGAAGCGCCACTCGCGTCGCTCGACTTGCCGTAGACGCGATCGAGCGTACACGGGGATCGATCCGCAGGATGAAGCCCGGCGATGAACTCGCCGGGCGTGAAACGCTTCTGTGAAGAGGCCTCTTTAGAGGATCCTAGACCGTGCGCGCTCTTCCTCCTCTCTCTCTCTCTCTGGCAACATTTTTTTTTATAAAATGTTTTTCCCTCTAATGAAAAAAAGAGGAGAGAGGAGAGAAAAAAAAGGTGATCATCTCTACCCCCTTTTGCCCATCGTAGCCTTTTATTATCGGTTTCGCCACGAAAAGGGAGTCATCCGGCCGTTCGTTGATCCGATTTGCCGCGTCCCGGATAGCGCGTGGCGCATTATTTATTTATTATTAGATAGAACCATCCCTCCCTCTTCCCTCCCACCCTTGACCACCGTATGCGTCCATCGAGACCGTCCGACAACAACAACAACAACGACGAGGAGCAGCTCAGCCGTGACAAATTGAATGAGCGAAAAAAAATAGCTCGGTCGCGCTTTTGTTGTGACCGAGGAGATATATGTATTAAATTGGCATTAATCCTCGCGGTATGCAAGTCACGCGCCCACCAACTTCTCTCTCCGACCTCCCTTAACGAACGTTCCTCCTTCGAAAAGATTCGATCCGCGCTTCTGACAACACCGTCTAATTTGCCGCAGATGCTTGTCATCGTCGCGAAATTTTTTTTATTTCCTTATATTCTTGTGGGACTTTGATATTATGACAAATATTATAAAATGTTTATAAATTTCTCACGAAAAGATGTGAAAAACATGGAATTTTATTAAGATTTTAGGATGCCTGAAGCCTTATTTAACTTCCTTAATTTACCAACTTTAAATAGTATTTATTTAAACTTTCTCTCCTGTTTCGTTGAAAGAGCAAGAGAGATAAAAGTAAAAGCGAACGGGTAGAGTGACATTTCATGAAATCGATTATTTTTGTAGTTTTCGGCATCAAATAAAGCTTGAGACTTGAAACTCGCTCACGCGAGAAATGGAAAGAATAACTCGTTGTCTTATAACCCAGATAAAAATCGATCTTATGATCCTGAGAACATTGTAAATCTGTCACATTGTTACCAATTGGTAGAAATTGAACTCTATTCCCAAGGAAGCATCGTAATTGTCCTCGACTTTCCTCTACGACGACAGTTTTTGCACAAAACTGCTGAAGTTTCCCTTCCGGTTCGATTCCCCGATGTTCCATTAAAAGTTTCCAAAAGGCTGGCCGATTTTTTTTCGAAACTTTGACGCTTTTGGTCGCGTTTTGGTCTTGTTGCGTGCCATACTTTGCGGCTAGCAATTTCAATTTTAACTTTTAGTCTAAAGTCTTTTCGTGGTTTTAAATGAATAAAGAAATATATATAGGTATATTAAGAGAAATATACATATATCTATTATAAATATATATATTAAAAGAAATACATATATTATTACGTTACATTGAAATTACTTAAAAATATTTTAATCGAAATTTTTAATGTAACGTATTAATCTTAATATTAAAACTTAAATAGTTGAATTTCAATGAATTCACATAAAATCAGATATTGTTCTAATTGAATGTAATTTACCGTTTTATTCGCATATTAATTTTGTCATTCAATTAAATTATTGCTTCTCTAATGAAATCGATTATGTAAATGACTGTGTACAAACAGATCTAATTGCTTTGATACAGATATCGACTATCATGCGTACAAATTGACAATTATTCCCCCTTTTATTGTATCAATTACGTATGCGCTATACGTAATTGAAATATTTCAAATTTATTTTTATTGCTTCTTTGAGATTAATAGTGTGAAAAGAATAATTAATACATTTTATTTTTAGTATACAACTATAATAATAACAAAAATATATATAATTTTTTAATCGAAAATTTTTAATTAAATATATATAACTTATTGTTTTGGAATATATGTCGTGCAAATATTAAAATATGATAAGAATTGTAACAAAATTTTTCTGCTCAGCATATTAAACTGATCAAACTGATTATTTATTATCAGACAAGATTTTCTATGTCATTCAGTTATATACATTCAGTTATATATACGTTTTCAAATCAAAAAAATTATTCTTTTCACAGAAAACAAAATTAGATTATGCAGTTAACAAAATAATAATAATACACATAATAAATATATACAGCCAAATATATTATAAATTATATCTATATATTAAATATATAAAATAAGAATATTAACGGGGATAGTGTCAAAATTTAACATAATTTAAACAATAAATAGTAATCAGATAAAATAATATACAATGTAAAATGCAACTTTTAGGTACAGAGAGTTAAATAAAACAAATATTAAGAAAATAAATGATGAAAAGGGAATTTAAGAAGATAAAAGATTTATATTTTTTATATAATTCCACCCTCCATAAAATGTTCTACTGCGTCACAATTTTTCTTCATTAAATTGTATTATTGATTTTTGAGGTGAATTATATATGAATTTACATTTTCAGAAAAACAGTTCGGTAAATTTGATCAAAAGTTGCTGAGTAGTTTTATAAGAAAAAAAAAAAAACGACAGAGTGAAAAATTAAAGCAGACGTCGAGAAAGTTTAATCGACTGCCCATTAACAGCGGGATATATGCTTTTCTGCACATATAGCTACGTATAAACGCGTGGCCGAACGCTTTTCCGGTTACTAGAATAACATGCACAGCAGCATTACGCTTTTTATCTCCTTTCTCTCTTTCGGACATAAATGCTCTGTAATATATTTGCGTATTTTAATGCGTTAACTCGCACACTTATCTTTTTTTTTACATTTGCGTCCCGATAAATTTACTCACGAGCAAAATAACTTTACACTAAATGCTTACATTTTGGTAATTAAATGTTGAAGAAATATTATCATCGTTGAATATTCGGGCAATTAATTTAGCGATGAGTACATAAAGATTAAAATTTTGTAAATTTTGCTCGCTAGTGACTCTGTTAATTTGACTCTAATAGTTATTTTTATATTCGAGATAATTCACAGATATGTATGTGTAATGGATTTCTTCATTGCACGTGGTAAATAATCGAAGAAGATTATTCACAGCGAAAACGCTCAGAGAGATCCTCCTGCGAATCGCTTCTAAATTCGACGACCTGAACTGACCTATACGATAGGTTAACACATACGATAGGTAAACACATGTCTTTACCTATGTGATATATATGATATGTACAGGATGTTTAAGACCCCATTTATTTCGTCACAATCAGGACACTTTATCCCTGCAAGTCTACACAAAATCTACTAAGTGTTTGGATAAATTTTACATATTTTTCTATTAAATATCCGAGCAAATAAATAAATTTAAAAAAAAAGCAATTTTTGCGGTGGAAATATATTTAACGACTTCGCGAAAGTGAGAGATTCAAGATATATTTATTAAGATATATTTACTTTTCCTTTCGACATACTCTATATATACGCAAAATGCAGTCCTTTGAAGTTTACATACTAATATACATATATGCATTTGCTTGCACATAGGATAGTAGACATACATATAATCGTTATGCTATATAAATATATATTCCTGCATCTATCAAACTTCATTTCCCTTTTATACGACTTTTCTTTTTAACTCGTAAGAATACTTTCCTCTGACTATTTCATACACAAAGCGACATCTACTTACAAATCTATGGATTTCTCACCATGAAAATCGTTTCTGGATTCGCGCGATTTCCTTATCTTTTATATTTATAAATAAATTCTTTGCAAAAAGGGAAAAATATTTATATAGAAGATATCGTAAATTTTCGATAAAATTGATAAAATCTACATTCGAAAAATAAATCATAGCAAAACAAAAACTATAAAAAAAATTACAACAAATATATATATATTGTTATAACTTTTTTGTATTAAAAATGATGGACAGTGAATCTGATGTATTATAAACTCATGTATTATAATCATTAGTATAGCTATAGTAAACATTTACAGGATATTAAATTCTTGGTAAGAAAGCATATTTGATTAGTTATTTATATGTATATTGGAAAGTAACATTTATGCCTTTTTCTTTACTGTGTAATATAAATATTTTAATATAACAATGAATCATAGAACTTTAATCATTCTCTTCTTTGTTATTTTTATTCAAATATTTTTTTATTTATCAAGTATTTTTTTATTTATTTTTCTATCTGAATTTATTTTTTATAACATTTAAGAATTAATGATCAATATACTATATACATATTATATGTTAAAATAGCAATCATAAATTAGTTTTGTCTAAAAATTTTCCATATTATTATGTATTACAATATTAATATAATCTTTATATTTTTTCATATTTTTGCGTTATTCTGTTAATCATGTATACCATTATGAATAGAACTTTTCATTTCAAATTTCGCGCAAATTTTTTAAAAAGATGTACATAATCATATATAATGTAACAATAATACATATTTTATATATCTTTATAATCTTAAAATAAGAAATTCATTATTACCTGTGTAATCTTCGTACCTGAGAGGAAAGGTGTAAAATTAAAGAAGAGAATGGAGTTAAGAATAGCGTTCGTTTTTATTCCTTAGGTCAGGAACGCGCATAAACATTAATACAATTGTACGAACATATGGAACTTATATTAATTGCTGCGCTCAATAGAACATCATAAAATTTAAAACGTTTGAAATTCATGGAACATTTTAAATTATTAAAAAAAAAAAGAAACAAACGAGCTACTCGTCGAATATCAGTCATCGCAATCCATTATATATTAAAATAAGAATGTACGCACAATAAAAATGCCTTGACCGACATTTTTTTCCTCGAACAACAAAATTACAAAACAATTAAGAATACTTGAATAATTTGGTATCATGGTTAACTTTTATGCGCGAACGCATATATCTAAAATTATTAGTAATCTCTGTGTGAAATATCCGTCGCGTTTAAATGCAGAGAAATGATGTGCTTGTGAACTTGTAACGATTAAAACGACATGACACGATTTTTGATTAATCTTCACGATTTCTTACGACATTATGGCACTAATCGTAACTCGCTGAGCGCAGGCTTCGCTCGATAAAAAAAAATAATAAGCGCGCTTCCGCCCGAACGAGCCACGTTCTTTCTCTCCGTCGCGTTTTTTTTTTTTTTTATCTACAAATTTTCAGTACTGATTCGAATGCAATTATCTATACTAAGGGTGCGAAATAGTATTTGATTCCGAAATCGGTAATCGTGAAATCGATCCAAACAATCGCTATATCGAAACAACTGATTTCGAAATCAGTACGTGTGAATTCGATTCAATCGTTCCACTAAAACTATGATTTCGAAATCGGCACATAAAGTCGAGTCAATATATGCATTAAACATGTGTGCACTGAATGTACACTCTGAGTTCAATATTGATCTTTCCGACATTATGAGCCGAGTAATGACTTTGATTCCGAAATGAGTTACATAGAACGATATATACGGTTCGACAAAAATTAACTTTTTTTTTTCTAAACCCAGGATAGAGAGTAATTAAATTCCATGGTTTTTTTATATTGAAAACAATTTCAGCTTATAAAATATTCTGTTGCATTACAATTTTAAATAATTTCAGAATAGAATTCTAAATAAAGACTATTTTAATGTACTTTATATATATATGTGTTACAACTCCCCAATATTATTACCTTTATCGGATAAAGTTTTATTCTATTTGAAACTAAATATATTGCATCAGAATGTTTGGCTTTTAAAAAGAGCTTGTGTGAATCTTAAAATTAATAAGGTTTTATTAATTAAATATTTTAAAGATCATGTTCATAATCTTAAATATTTTTTAAGATTATAAGATTTTTTGAATTAAACATATTGCGTCTATTACAAGAAAGTTACAATTTATCATTAAAAAGATCACAGATTTATCAAATATTTTTAAATGTTTTACATCTTTTAATGTTTTACATTTAGTCAAATGTAAGAATTCTTTATATTAATGAATATAAATCAAAACGAACAAAATCATGAAATTAAAAATTTATAATTTTGCAATAATAGATGATCCAAATGAGGATCGTAGAATATCTTTTTTCGATATAATACATAAAGAGCTAGTTAATCACGAGAATTTTATTAATCTTAATCCTCAGAAAATTTTTTTAGAAAAAATCTAACAATATTCACATTCAATTTTAAGCGGAAAATACATTTTTTTATATATAATAAATGTTAAAGTTAAAAAATTGTTTTTTACCATTTAAACCTCGAATTTCTCAAAACTGTGATGTGACTTTTGAGGTAATCGTATATTAAACATCAAAAAAATTGTAAAAAATGGTTGTTCTTTCTTGTTGAATTGTATTACATGACTTTTCCTATCGAAATCGAAATTTATTATATAACGATTACTTGAATCGATTTTATGTATCGAAGCAAATACTATGTCGCGTAGCCTTATCATCTACCACGATCGACATATTCAACATTAGGTATATGCGGTGACGTTTTTCTTTCTTCTTTACATACAGGGGAGTATCATAATGTTCTTGTACATACTATTATTTACAAATCATTGTGCTATTTAGATTGACAACGGGCAATTATCGAGAGAATAAGTGTAGTGACATCTCATATATTTATTACTGAATTTAGGGCGGGCAAAAATATCGATCGAGGTCGCTTAAAAATAGACGTCGTACGTAATTAATACACGCACACATCGAAGGACTCTAACATTACGGTATGTTCAAAGACATTTAATTATCACATATCTCGCTACGAATATATATCTCGACATCGAGCGTTATTCTCTCGCGCCCCCTTTTCACTTACCTACGTATCTAAATTTCAATACTTATTCGGTACTATATGCTGGCCGTTCGAAAATCAAGAGTTCGTCGTTGTCGCCGTATATATATTTATTATTTATATACGTCGTACAGCAGCACCAATCGTTACAAGCAGCACCAATCGTTAATGAACTTAATAATTGCGATCAAACACATCCTTAAAATTCTCCATTATATAAATTAACGTCAATGGAACTTATAAAAGAAATTTTAATTTACATAACAGATAAATAATAAATTATTATCCATCTCTAATACTATAATATCATATGTAAATACTTCTTCGACTGCGAATCGTTATATATGAAGCGATTAAATTGATTTAAGTAACTTTTATTAAAGTATCGATTGGTGTGAAAATTAATGATCGACCTAAAATAATATCAAATTTATAATATCAAATATTACTTCGACATGGTGAAGAAGAAATCAAGATTATTCGAGACATTGCTCAAGCTATATGAATATCTTCTCAGTGTTAAATAGTACTATCGTTCAACTAATTATTTAATTAAAGTTATTCATCTAAATATCTAGTTGCTGCTTGTGCGCACTGTGAATAATTTATAATGTAGGAACCGTTCGAGTGCGATGATTAAATCTGCCTCGTGGCGACTTAATTGTGATTTTTACATGTATATTTCGTGCGTTTTTTTTTTCTCGTATATATTTTTTTCGCTCCGTTTTGTCTTTTCTACCTCTGTCTTTTCTTTCTTCGGATCAAAGTCCGTTTAAGTTTGAGCTATGTTTGAGCTAGACTAGTGTTCAAAGCGGAAGTCGTTGTTTTTCGAATTGACACTAGCCACGGAGTGAATATGATTACATCATGTGACAATAACGCCTCGCACAGGCTAATTAATTAAATTCATTAATGCAATTTAAAGAAAAATATAGTATAGGAATTATATTCGAACAGGTACTCTCTCTCGCTCTGCGTATAATATAATACTATTATCATAAATTATTCGAAAATACTCCTCAAGTGAGCTTTTTCCTGACTAGATTCTCCGTGAACTTCGAAAAACCTTCGATGACTTGATAAATAATAAAATTCGTGTGCACTCGAGAATTTGTGGGAAAAACTCTTAAATATCTTACGAATTTATTATGAGCAATGTTATGTCGATAAATGCTACGCCGTTCAGAAGCAAATGCATCTTGGTTTCGCGAAATAAATAACGTACATTCTTTCGGTAAAAGTATAAATGCAATAAATTAATTGTACGCTAATTAACGTTCTCTAGTCGCATTCAAAAATTGTAATTCGATCTTCACGAATTCCTCCGCTACATTTCTCATTGTTGTATACGTACACACAGATGTGAGCATATATGCAGGAAATATATGATTATTGTCGGAAAAGTAAGGTTTCGCTAGAATTTTTTTTTTTTTTGCACATGATGCAGTCTGAATGCACATGAATTTTTTTCTGCCATCTACAACATACAACGATAAAATTCTCTTGCAACATTTTTGCAAGAGGGAACAATAATAATATTAAATACTGAACAGTAATTGTCGCTCTCGACAAAAAGCGATTACGAGCTTTTCCTCCTCTACGCGCGATAAAAGTTCGTGAATTACTTTTTAAAACCATTTTCTTTTGCTTTAGAAAACCATCAAAATGGTTTGCATACGAATGTAATCGCCGCTTTTTTTTTTAAATCACATGAATCACACGCAGTTGCTTATTTTCTCTCAATTATTGAATTGCAATTTTTCATACATGTTTTAGATCCGTCGATTATTCTCCCAACTATAGTTTTTATGATAAATTTACAAATTAATTTTTATTTAAATAAAAATTTTGTAGAAGATTCGCAAGTGGTTAAATTTTCCAACGTCTCAAATATTCATATAATTAAATCTGAACTAAAAATTTCATCAAAATCCCATCAAAATTAAATACGTGAGGCTGAATTTGTTGAAATTCTTCAATTTTCGATACCGAAGTTATCGGTTATTTGGTCCTCTAAAATATATAGTATAGTTGGGAGGTTATTTGGAATGATTCTATATAATTCCGTATACATATACTAATTCGTATATTCTCATCGTATATTTAATAGCAAATGTGATTCTAATTTTTATCTCACAATCAAATCGGGCGTATCTTTTAGTGTATTGAAAGAAACAAAATTTTTGAACAAATTGTTCAATATTAAATGTGCGGCGAGAATCGAGTCCTTCTGGAGAACAAATCGCGCTTTATTCTTACAATATGTGTCACACAATTTTCCTCCATACTCAACGAGCTTCTCAAATGTTTACAAGCATCCCGAATTCTTGTACCCGTACAATTATCTTGATATCAAGCGACTTCAGCAGCCTGTCACGAAATTATCTCTCGTAATTTTCAACTTATTGTTCGAAAGAAAAAAACCGTATAGAAACATTTTTTTGGAAGATTCGACAATTAGGCACATAAACTGCCCTCTTTGAGGAAAAAAAAAAAATACATCCATAACGCGATGCTCATTTACAAAAAGAATTTCTCTTCCCTATCTTCGCATGTCTCGATGAACAAAAAGAAAACCGAAAACTCACTTTGCGTTTCGCGTCGCCGAGTCGTCTCACTTCTCAAACGCCCCGAAAAGCAGCCGAGTGGAAAAAGATTGCGCAACATATCTCCCCGACGAAGAAGGATCTTATTAATATCTTCTTCGCCGAGATCTCGTCTTAGAACACTCTTGCAGCTCCGTCCAACAATTTCGCTCTCGGAGAGACTCTCGACCCTCTCGGCGTCATTCTATACTTTTGGAAGAATCGGAAAAATCGTTTGTAGAATATTGAGCAACGTGTCCGGGCGGACACACGCGCGGACAACTCCTTCGTAGCCGCCGGAAGAGCCTCTTAATCTTTATCCCCGGGGCGACCCTCCTCCTCAGGGTCCTCAGGTGTTCCGCTGACTCTGCGAACGCGTGAGGTCTTGCTCGCGCCACGAGCTGCTCGTGCAGACACCCTCGCCTCGCCACCACTCGTTCACGTCCTTGTAATACTTGGGCAGACGATCGTCGTGCAGCATCGCGCAGACCCGGCACCAGAAGTACGTGTTGATGAACTCGCCGGTGCCCTTCCAGCGGAAGTACGAGTTGTACAGCTCGTCGTCCCGGTCCAACCGATGCAGGTACTCGGCGAGCTCCTTCGGCGACTCGAACTCGTCCACGTGGATGTAGGAACGATAGGGCGCGCTTCGCGCGTAATCCGTGGGATGGGCGCCCATCACGATGGGCAGCACGTTGTGTCTGTAAAAAGAAAATTGAAATAATTTCAGCCGTGAGAGAAAAGGGTCATCTCGCTCTCTTACTTAATTAAAACCACGCGTTTCTGCCCATTATATATGCGAGTATAGGGGAGATTAGGTAACGCGACTTGGCACGCGACCGCCTTATTCGAGAAGCACGCGATGTCGCAGAAGTTGGCAAAGGTTAGTGACATCTGGGTGAAATGATGGAGCATTTGGTCGGCCGACTTGCGTTAAAGTGCTTCGCGGCTCTGTCTGTTTATCGAGAAACAGAGAGAAAGAGTAATAAACACCGCTACACATACCCGAGTCCGTTGACGAAGAACTTTTCCGTGATGTAGTCCTTGCAGTTGGAGTTCTCGAACGCGAGATAGAATTTATAGTCCTCGTCGAGCATGTCGAAGCAGGTTTGCGACTGCGACCGCGGACAGCGTAGACTGCCGCACGCTCCGTAAATGTCTACCTGGATGTATTTCGAGAGTTCCCTGGCATAATGCATGCGCTGATTTCGGGGATGGCAGTTGGAAACGAACCAGGCGACCTGATTAAACAGCGATGCAGAAAAGAACGAGTATATCACATGCAATAGTGTTTACCTCGCGAGAGCGAGAATAACGCGTATATATGGTACAAGCCGAGAAAGTAGAGAAAATAGTAGAAGAATCTATAGACAAGTTCTCAAAAATTTGGTATACCTCTTTCGTTTCTTTTACTTCTCAAAAAATTTTAATTTAATATCTATTTAAAACTAAAACAATTTATGTTTAATTATATATATTTATATTTAAATATTATTTATATTTATATCTATATTTAATTGATACAGTGTCAATTTTGGAGAACAAATCTTCGAATCTAAATTTTCGTCCATTTGGAAAAAAGAATATTTTCCCAAAAAGGAAACAAATTAAAACGATATTATTAAAACTGATATAATTTGTGATAGAAAGATAGTTTCCAATATCAGTATAAATTTTTAGTTTGAACTTGCAGCTAAGCATTAGAGACCAAAACTAAAATAATATATATTGACGAATAATATATATTTTGGTACCTTTTTTCTGTTTAGTTAATTTGGTCTCGGTTTAGTTCATAAATAAATAAAATTGAATTTTCAGCTGAGAACTAGAGACCAAAAGTAAAATAATATAAGCTCTAATAACGTTAAAATATAAAAATAAAAACCGGCTATTGAGAGCGGGCAAAGGCAAAACATTCGTCTTTTAAATACAAGAAAACTTTATTAATTCAAAACCGTTTCGATCCCTCTTCGGGTCATCCTCAATGTCTACATGAAAGAAATAAAGTATACAGCGATAAATATGTATAAACAAAGCGCAGAAATGACATAAGAAGCAGATACATACAATAATAGGCAAGTGCGACCGAAGTTAAATTTACTCCTGTGTTTATTTCAGCCTCAATTTTTAACACTTGTTTCTTTGATAGTGATGTGTGGTGCTGCAATTAAATTTACTCCTTTGTCTACTTCAGCCTCAATTTTTAACACTTGTTTGGTGAGCACCACACATCACTATAAAAGAAACAAATGTTAAAAATTGAGGCTGAGGTAGACAAAGGAATAAACTAAATTTCGGTCGCACTTGCCTATTATTGTATGTATTTGTTTCTTATATCATTTCTGTGCTTAGAGAGAGAGAGAGAGAGAGAGTTTATAATGCATATTTATCGCTATATGCTATTTCTTTCATGTAGTCACTGAGGATGACCCGAAGAGAGATCGAAACGGTTTTTTAATTAATAAAGTTTTCTTGTATTTAAGACGAATGTTTATTGTTCGCGTCCGCTCTCAATAGCTGCTTTTTATTTTTATTTTTTAAAATAATATAATAACATATAAAATGATATATATTGAAGACTAATATATATTTTAGTACTTTTCTTTTTAGCAAATTAATCTCGCTTTCGTTCATAAATAATTGAAATAAAATTGAATACATGAAAATTACGCGCGTTTTGAGATTTCTATTTCTAAAATAATTTAGTTATTTTATTTAAATGTAAAAATATAAGCGGCAATATTCTCGTCGTTTGTTAACACGCTTATTCTGTGAAAATATATATGCGATGTCACTGAGAAATCATTCTGATTCGCAGACAATTAAATTGCATTTATAGATATCCTTTCAATTAATTACCTTTTTTGTTTTGTTTGCCGCATAATTAAACGTTTGTGGAATCTGTGTGATACTGGAATCATAATATTGCCACCTCTCATAAGGTGCCACTACATCGCTGTCACGCCGATACGTGGCGGTCCAATTGATAAGGGCATTCTTGACGCTTTGCGTGTGATAAGGACATTCTAAAAAATACAGCATCCACACCTGCCAAAAATCGCATAATTTTTATTTTTATTTAATTTTTATTTAGGAAAAAAATGAATCTTTTGATATGTGATATGTGTGAAAGCGACTTACGGTGGATCGATCATATTAGAGCGAAAGTGACATTTCTCCGAGTAAATCGATATTTCATGACGGATACCTGACTATTGGATCTTCGTCCCACGTGCGTGATGTAATCCTTAAATAGAATGAGATCGGCGCTGTCCGGATTATCGCGGACGATTGTGCAGGTATTCACTGGGCAGCGTTGCTGGAAGAAAATGTCAGGACCGACTTTGGCTTCGGCCATTCCGTGAGGAATCATTATCTTCTTCAGCGGATGCTCGCTGCCTGTTCGGTTGTAATCGGGTGGCACAAACATTAACTGCAAAAATATTAAAAGAAATTAATATACATATATCGAGAACTTTTAGGTTTAAGTTTTAAAAAAAGAATCTTCTGCGAAATACTTATCAAAAATAAATCTTTTTACATATAGAAGGAAAATAAAATATTTAAATATCTTTGTTAAATTCGATGATATCAAAAAATTATGTGCATCAAAATTTAAATGAGGGATTTCAATATCATAATATAATTAAACTCTTGATGTCAGTTATAATATGCAAGAAGTGAAAATATATATAATTGTAATTGCATCTAAAAAAATATAAAAATGTTCATATTGTTAGTATTTTAGAGAATCGTTTAAATTTTGTTTCATACGTCTTTTGGAATCTTTAAATTTAATAGAGATATTCAGAAGTGTTTTTGTTTCTCATAATTATCAATCTATATAACTTTAAATGGTTCAACGAAATTAATTCTAATATTTACATTTTTAATTCTTAATTAAAATAATTACCTGATTCGTCACACGATCATCGTAAGCATTTTCCTCTGGCCATAATTGAGCTAATCTTCGGCCAGTATTGCGAGCTTTCCTTGCTGGAAAAGGTCTTCTGGTCCCTCCTTTCATGTACCAAGGTCTTCGCGTTGGATCCAAGTCTATTGAGTTTTCGCCCAAACTGATGGTTCCATTTATATTCAATGCCTTTGAATGAAAAAGGAATATATACACATATATATTTAAAGATCGCAAGATTATATTTTCCAATCTTTATATCTTATATAAAAATTGGAAAATATAATCTTCATAGTGCATTGTCATTCTCTGCTACTAAAGAAATTACTACCGAATGACATACTATCATCTTTTACTCGTAAGCTGGAAAATTTTAGCAACAATATTGCATTCAAAATTTTATAGTAAAAAAATATGATATTAATGATGTAATTGCGAATTAGTGACCTGATTTATACATTATATTTTTTTTGTTATATCTACAATATAATACTTAAATAATCGCATAACAACTAATTTAGAGAATTTTTTACACTATATTTTCGTCAAATTTAATTCATTTGGATAAGTTTTAAATATACATTTCTAATGTTACTTTCATCAGCAAACATGAAAATTCATGCGATTAATTAAGTGATAAGTGATAACTGTCTCTAAATATGAAATATAATGTGCGTGCGTGACAAAAGCATCTTTCACTTTGATATATTTTTATATACCTATATTTTTACAAGATATTATGTAAGTGACAAAAAGTGTCGAGGCATCTTTTTTGCACTCGATATATGTGGATGATTAAAAAGTAGATTAATATACTGCAGGCAGCTAAACTATTAAGCTATACTAATGCATATACTACAATGAGTTTTTATTTGAGCTTTCTATTGTCATTATTTCATGAGTAATGATTAATTAGTCATACAATTTTTTGATACATTATTTAAATATTGATACTGCAGAACGAAATAAGTTTTAAACAAAGTATTGGGACGTTCCAAGTAATTTTTGTCGGATCCTGTACAAAATAATAATTGCATTTAAAATATGCAAATTTTTGTACACTTGGTGTACGATAAATTATGATAAACAATGATATTAGCGCTATAAATAGCCAGACGAAAAAGAGGAAGTCACTAAGTTTGTAAAGAAAACGTACGCACTATGTTTCATAAGACGCAGGAACAAGCGAGACGACACACGGAAAAAGTGACATTATGTATTAAAGATATAATATTATTATATTTAAGTATTTTTTTTTATTTCTTGTGGGAATTTGGATTGAAACATGTTTGCAAAAGTACGATAAATTTATCGATAATATCGTCGTATTTTTTTTTTTTTTTTTTTTTTTTGAATGTTTTTCCGTGTACTTGTCATTTTAGGATTGATTAACGCGCTACAACTTAATGACTATACCTCGGACGGAAGTCTTTTCTTCACTCGCTCCCGAGTGCGTAATACTCGCATCGTCGGCTTCTTCGATTTCAAAGGCCAATCGGGTTTCATCTGCGAGCGAAATTCCTTTTTATTTCTTTGTCTAGGATTTAATTTGTATGCGCGAAACCATTTGTGTTGCATTTCCTTTTTTCGCCTATTTTATCGCGCGCGCGCGCGATATCTAACCTTGTGAGATTATTGCTATAATTAGCAATAATCTCACAAGGTTACAGAATTAATCTTGAAAAAAATTTCTTTATTTTTAGAGTATAACATCACAATATTATCGCGCGATAAGTGAGAAATATATATTTTATATATAATATATTTTTATGCAATTTTCTAATTAATACCGAACAATTCTTTAGATAATATTTAACAACTTACTTATGGCTTATCCTCTCTCTTCCGGAGTAATATCGATCTGTTGATGCACTAAGACCTATTTCTACCAACGTCGGTTAACTTTAACCTACGATTAAATTATATCTTTGTCTTTTTTCAGATACGTTCTTAAAAAGAGACAAAGATATAGTTTAACCGGAGGTTAAAGTTAACCGATGTTGGTAGAAACGGGCCTTATAATCGCCGCTGCAGATAAACGAGTAAACGAGCAAACTACTACGTAGAACGCAGAATAATATATGTATATATCCCTCTCGCGGCGGAAAGATACGGTCAGATAATATATAATGATTCCTTTCTCGCATATCACAGATCGCCGCGTGCTTAATTAATTAATAATAACTTCGAACGTACCTTCAGCCCGTCGCCGGCAGCTCGAACGGACTGCGGCTGACCAGGGGGATGCGGTCGTATGCTGTGCCATATCTCGTCCTGCAGTAAATTCAGTAGGACAAGCAGCGTACCCGTCAGACATAGCACGTAGAAAAAGTATCTCTTTAGGGAGAAACGCGGCAGACCCATGCCGCCCGGTTTCCCTAGCTCGACGAGACCTTTATCTAGCCATGCGCCAGTTTGCCTCACGACATTCGGCAACGCTATAACAACAATGAATAATGGATGAGAAACTGATTAGTACAGACATGATGGATGTCGAAGCAAGCATAAGTTGATAATGTGTAATACTCTGCACAGACATAAAAAATTAGAATTTCTCTCTTGAATTATAATATATTTATTAAATAATATAAATTTAATATATATATATTTAATTTTTTTATGTACAAAGAAAAGAATCGTACAAAAAATCGATTAATGCATTAAAATATATGGACATTAAATATGTTTATTTAAATTAAAAATATAACATACGTATAAATATATATAATAGTAGTATAAGAACATAGAATATCATTTTTTTATTTTATAATTTTTTCGAATATTATTTTCAGAATAATTAAGACCTGTTCCAGTTTCGTGAGAATTTATTCATCCCCTGTATATTTCTTGTAGTATAGATTCTGAATTATGCCATTATCTCCATCACTTACTTTCTTGCAATATGGCATAATTTAAAAGAGGAAATTCCATTGAAGAGATATATGTTGCGAAAAGTTAAATATAAATATTTTATATCTCGCACACACACACAATATGATATGAATTATATAGAATTTTATCTGAATTTAATTATTTTAAAAGAGTGTTAGCGATTATATATAAAACTTTAAAGAAATTTGTTAAATTTAGAAAATTGTGTTTCATTGATAAACGTAGCAAACAAATAGATAAATTAAAAATTACTAAATAATTGATTTTTTCGACAGATCGTATATAACAATTTATTTATATATCTTCATACACTTACATAACAATGCACATCGAAAGTTATTTGCATGAATGATACGTTATCTAAATAAGAGCACTGGCAGAAAATTCGATAAGATTATCTAACCTTAATTTCCGGAATTCTCCGGACATTTCGTAATTATGCGATATAATAATTATCACTTTTAAAACCCCTTATACTGAAATAATGCATTATTATATTATTCTCTGATAATTCATAACTCTATTGTCCTCAGACGAGCTTTTAAGCATTTAGGTCGGATGTACATTAGAATAAGAAATGAAACAGTAGAACTTGGTAAATTATAACGTCAGAGTTCTTGTTTAATGCTAAAATCATCAGCGGATATATTTCGAGTTATAAAAAATATAAAAAGTGATTTCATTACGTTTAATTGGATGGCATTTCGTGAAATGAAAAGATTTCGCGATGAGAGACACACGATCCGTGAATTGCGCACGCGAAGCGGAAACGTCCTTGCGATCTATCGACATAACTCCCTCTCGTCAGATTCATTCGTTACATCGGAAGAATTCTGCTGGAAGCTCGATATCATTAAATTAATTACACCGCAAGATATCGTTCATCACCTAACTCCTAACTGCATCGTTGCACGTCGTATAATTGATGTGACACGCAAGCATTGATTTATATTCGAGTCAATAATACCTACATTTGAACAAAATATATAACATATTTGCATTCGAATAATCTGACATCTGCATTATATATATACTTTTATGTGAGGAAATTGATCAAAATTACATGCGTCAATGCCTACTAATGCGCAATCATTAGATATTATCATAGAATTTTACAGATTATTACATATAATTTTCCCTAAGCTCAATTTTACGTCAGAGTTTTAGCAGGTATTTTTTCTACCTATAAATATTTATTTTAATGAAATATGATTTTGCCTGATGCCTACACTGCGAGAGAATTTTCTCCTAGAATTTATCCGTGAAAATCATGGTAATCGTGGAATAATATGGTATGGAAAGACTTATATGAGAATTTCTCTGATTAATATTTATCACAATAATAGTAATATCTATTACAATAAAATATAAAATATGTTTGATTAATTTTACTAAAATTGTCTTACGATTACCATAATTTTTAGGGTAAATTCTAAGAGAAAATTCTCTCTGTACTATTGTCCAAATATTATTCTTCGGATGATATACATATATTTATTAGAAATTATTTGTGATATTTATGAATGAACGTCCACAGAGCTGTGTTTGCAAATTTTCTCCTGAGAAAATTATTATATATCTTTTGAAAATGTCATACCTCTTTTTTCATACAACACACTTCACACCCTTCTGAGCCACGTGTACGTTACGATTGACATTACAATCTTTTATTAGCATTTCTCATATATAACTCTATATTTTATATTTTATACAATTATCTCTCTTTTCTCTCCTCTTTTTATTGATTTTCTCTGGTTCATTTAGTTAACATAAAATGATACATAAAATGTAGCTCAACGATTCGATTCGCACTTAGCAACATCGTTTAGTTCTTGTATGTACACGATTACTCTTCTACATCCATCTAAATTTACGAGAGCAACGTTCGCGGTTACCCGAATGTTAAAGGTTACAGCATCCGATATGTACCTCCTGTCTGAGTGTATTCGCACAAACACAAAATACGAGTGTATATATATTCGGAAAACAGTTTACACTTACACATTCGCGTAAGTTCGCGCGCGACAGCCACGCGAAATGTTTCGGAAAATAAAGGACATCCTAGGAGATGTTCTTCGCGAACTGTCTCGCGCCCACACCCATTCGCTCGATAGTGAACGAATCATCCTGCCGGCTGCTCGTGAAAAGGTGAACGATGGATTCCCGCGTTGCGACACGCTTTCATGGCTCTACCTTTGAACCGCGATAAAGTTCACGTTCACCAGAACACCGAGCGTTACACGTGTATACCTAGCATGAGTGAAAAGTTTTAGTTTACCTGCTCTGTGGTATATGGCCATATATATATACGTGTATATATAGCCTTTCATATTTTACATACGTCAGTTTCCCTAAAATTTTATCAGTACTTTTTCTTTGTGACACAACTCACATACACATCTTTCTTTTTTTCCACAAAATAAAGAACCTTATTTTTCAATTTGCTAGACTTTTACGATCCCTTAAGGAATTTTAAGACAATTTAACGAAGAAATAACTTTCGTGTTTATAAACAAGAAATATCATACGAATAAATCGACATTTGATATGATTCTCGCAACGAACATCATTAAAATTAATTAAACTAATTCAACATTAATTAAAATAACATTAATAAAAGTATATCTACGCGAGATGAATGATTGGTTGGATGTTTTCGTAATTCTCAAGAGGATTCGACTCTATCGAATCGAAAGCATAAATATGTCATGTAAACTTTTACGTTCTTCTCTCTCTCCTTCCATTGGGAACTGTATTTTATCACATTAAACTCGCTCTCTTCCACATGAAAATTGCATCCGCAATTTAATCTTCAAATATTAACATCGCACTTTAACCCGTAAAAATTGATCGACATTGCACCATATTTTCACAAATTTGTTTACGCGCAGAAGCGACCGTGTATTTCGGGAATTACCTGAAGAGTTTCGTTTGCAAAGTTTTTCAAACACGGCGACACTTTCTCTTGCAAAATCTTTTCTTTTTCAGTTAGCGCGATCGTTCGACTTTCCACGTCAAACTTCGTGTTATAAATCCATTCAAAGTAAAGTGCCCATCTGCTTCACACGAAGGTTTCACGTGTCCAGATATCCGGATGTTCTGGTCACGTTCTTTTCGCACGCTGGTGTTAAATTCTGCGCTAATGTTGTCGTAAACTTGTGCACAGGCGAACGGGTCGACTATTACTGCGTCTATTGGCTGTCGAGCTCTTATTATCTCTCTATCTTATCATCTGCCTCTTTATAACAGGTAATATACATATTCCGTATAAGAAAAGCATTCAGAAAAATATCGATTATATCTTTAATATTATATTATGCACACACAGTCACTCCTTCTCCAGATTAAATCGAAACCTTTCGAGATCGAGCTGTGTAAATCTGAAGTCTAACGAACCACTTAAATAACGGTATGAATTTCATCTTGACTACCTTGATATCGCGTTGCCAGCTAGTATTATTTTGCTCTTTTTTTATGATGTCCATTATCGATAAATCTTATGCGAGCACGTATAATAATTTTCAAACGTCGCACATTTGTTAGTTCGATGAATCGAGAAATTTTTCCACTAATTTTTTCCATTAATTTTCTATGAAATTTCGACGTTCTTATCGCGATGGTTGTAATACTGTAATTTCACATGGCGATCGATAGAATCGTAGATCACGAATGCGTCGATCAGACGCATCACGCACGAAGAATTCAAGCACTCTGTCGACGAATTAAAATATATGTACATATAGCGTTATCATATACACGCATACTTCGATGATTAGAGCGATGGTGCGTTCTTTACCGAGCTAATCTCTGCGATTGCGTCGAAAACCTCGGTGAGGCAACAATGTCTGCTAATTGAATGACGCAATACATTGTCAATTCTCGATTTTTCTAATGTCATACAGTAATTGCGATAAAATTTTTTTACATTTGCATAGTTGCATTTCGCTCGTTGTAACTGCAGACATTTTACTTTGTAATTTTCTCTGTCTACTTCCGGGGCAAGAAGGGGGTTATTAGATATTAATGCGACTCTAAAGTGTCGGTTCGTATCGGATCGAGATTGAAACGATAAACGCTATTTCATTCTCCGTCTCTATATTTAGCGTCCGAGTTATTTCTGTGCGGGAAAACTCATAATTTTTGATTGGCGCATGTAAAATAAATCGATCCAAATCGAATATACATGGCAAATTTATCCTGCAATCCGAAATAAATTCTCGGATTAACTTAAATATTCTGCTTAACGTGCCTGGCAATGTTGATCTCGAAAAATCAACATATTGTTAAAGCGATGTCATTGATAATAATCCTAATCAGTATTCGACGATAATTATATATCTATACTATTATTTCAATGCACTAAATGTAGTCATTATGCGAATTAAATCTTTTATTAAACTTTTTTTATATAAATATATATACAATAATAATATGTATATATATATATACTATTTCATTCTGTAATAATAGCGATAATAAAATAATTCTAATAATAAAAATTTCGTAAAAAATAAAATTACGTCATAACACTGTGCCCGATATAAAGCTTTGGCGTATTTTTGACGGTGACGATGAAAGTATTCGACTTTAAGATCTAATGAAACGTGAGCGCTTTAGCTTCTCATTAATTCAGCTTGGATCGGTCCGATGTAACGGAGATCGAGAGCGATCGAGCATTATTTCATGAAGATCTTCTGTACACCCACGCGATTCTTTTGTCTCTGCGAGAAAAGTCTCTGCGAAAAAATTTAATCAGTCTACAATTTTCACCCTATCGGATAAATTACGTGACAATTTCGATTTATTAAAATTGTACTAATGAACAAACGAAGTTTTAATTAACGTAATAAAAGTATAATTTCAATCTTCTTCCTCTTTCGTTATCGAAAAATTGTCAACAATTACGTAAAATAAAATTTACTTATATAACTATAATATCATCTGCGTCATTTTTATTTAATACGAGCAGTTTGCATGCTTATTTATCAAAAATATTTAGCGCCACAGAATGATATTCATAAATAAATATATTTTGCTTATTTCGTGTGTTATTTTACTTCATTCATATTAATTGTTTATTGAGTCTTCTATCTTCCTCCTCTTATAACACTCTTTCGCAACTTGCTATTGTCTCGTGTAATGCGATTGTTATGCTTCCGCTATATATAAATGCATAAGAGATGAGCTTGTTAAGTATAATATTGTGTGCTCACCTAGGCATATTGATCATCGATCGAACGCAAAAATCGATATTGAGCATATAGATATATAAGTTTTTATCGAACATTCTTACTCGCGAATATATTTCACAAATTTTAATGACGATCTCGTACGTACATCATCGTTTCCCTTTATTTCCGATAAATTCGGAAACAACATAAACTTCCATTACACTTACACACACGCGCACATGATATCGAAGAAGAAGCATCACCAGCTGTGAGCCACCAGCAAAGGTGACTCGTTTCTAAATGCCATCGAAAGTGTTATAAATTGGTCTATGCGGGCCGATAACGATAACAGAACATAGTCACGAAATCGTTCGTCCGATTTGCGCTTGCATAAGAAATTTTACTATTTTCTAGTTTCACCAAACGCTAGCGAGTTTTGTTTCCAACGAGAAGAACTAAAACGAGCCCTGACATAACAAATTTAATCGATCCACATTTAATTCACTTGAAATCAATAGAAAGCTGATAGTATATACATATGTATATTGGATAGTATATATGTATATATGTATATTGGTCTCTATGATAAACAGAACAAGACAAGTTTATCGAACAGCAGTATGATAAAACTTGGAAATTATTTAAATGTCTTCATGAACTGGAAATGAAACAGGTTTACGCAGCATAAAAATCATCATTATCGAATATACGTCAAAAGCAGATATCGAGTCGCGCAAAACAGAGTAAAATTTAATTCTGCAAAGCTTTATCAATAGCCGTAATAATTATTTGTTAGCATGCGCGAAAAATGCCCTTAAAAATCATTTTAATAATATAGTATTTGCTGTAAATTATATTACGTTTTAAATTATATTACATTTTATTGAAATTGTGTGTGTGGCAATAGAGAGTATCTTAAGCTTAAGTTAGTTTACCTTCTGCCAAAACATGCAATAAAAAGCTAAGCCTATTTATAGCAAGTAAATTATCTTTCTAAAGCTATCGGTATATGTAACCATATTTACATTACGTGATATGGCGAAGCCAGTTCTTATCGTATACACACATACACATATAAATAAAATTTGTTAAAAGATTATGCACTCAGTTGATTTTTAACTATTTAAAATATTTAAAAAAAAAAGAAAGAATTAACAATTAAATATGTTGCTCAATATATTTTCAGGCAAAGAAATAACTGTGATTAAAACACACCTATCTATCTTTATATATGTAGATTATTATTAACGATCATAATAAAACGATCTAAAAAACTATAATACTATCTTTACATATTTACATATAATAAACTACACCTAACACAATCATTTGGACGAAGTTGTCAAGTGGTCGCGTAATAACATATAATACGTAGGGGCGTTGCATTATCTCGTAAATAACTGTCGACTGGTAAGATAAAGATTGGTCTATAAAGCCTTGCCGTAAAAAAGCAGCAGCCGGCGTGTCGCGTGAAAAAAAATATGCCTATATACTTATCTCATATACATCTATATACTTATCTCTTTTTGATCGTACTCTTGTATAATTTATAAAAACAAAAAAGAAGCGAAAATATACGGGATTGTCGTGTGCAAACCTAGACAAATATTGTTCCTTTGCCGCGCGTTCCGGTCGTTAGTTTAGCGAAAAAACGTAAAATTATGCTATCTGTAAATTGTCGTCACGCCACACGCGCGTGAATTGTCATCCGCATCCGATGAAAATTCACGCATAATAAATGTAACGGTCCGGCATCACGTAATATCGCATTGGCACATTTCTACACTGTGTCGCAAATTAAATGCCTAGATGAGTTACTCCAGACCGACGACTGCGATAGAGTTCGAATGTTCATTTGTTTTCCTTTTTCGTCTCTACTCTTAAGAATCGTCGCTCGCGACGTTAATGACTAATTGACACTAATAAATTAGAAATAATAATTCCCCCGTTGACTTTATTATTTATTATCGTTATCCCGTATAATGTATGCGGGTAATAAATCTACGGTAGTCGCAACAAGACATACATACACACGTACACATACATACGGCTGTCAACGCAGATGAGTACTGACATATAGTTATTTAAATCGTCTCGGAACCGTCTCATTACGTTTATTAACGATGACACGCGCAAGTTTACGATAAATTGCACTCTATCGTAAATATCGCGATTTAAATTCGGCAATTTAAAAATTGCCTCCCTGATTCTCGTGTCTCTGTATGTACATTAAGTTAATTTGTCATTTTTTTTTTTTTACATTGCGCATTAATTAATTTAATTGTGCATTTATCTCTACACTTGTTCTCTAATATTTTTTCTTTTGTATGATGTTTATTTTAATTAATACAAATTTTATTTCACATATCAAATAACTCGAAACTGTTTCAAACAATTCGACCCCAATCATCCAGGTCGTTGTCATATCGTATATATAATTGTCGCGATCGCGAGATAACCCAGATCAGTCACCGTGTAGAGAATTCAATTGCTATATCATTCCCGGATGACCGCTACAAAGAGATTCGGCGCTTAGATAAAGGGGGCCGAGGTATTTTTTTATCCTTTTTTTTTTTTTTTTTTTACACGATGACTCGACCTGATTAATCGGCCGCGGATTTAATTCTAACTCTTTCGAAATTTTTCCATTGTTAAAGCTGCAGATATATATATTCTCTCGCTTTTTTTTGTTGAAAATTGACACTGTTTTTCGCAGACATAAAGCGATGATAGATTTATATAAGATATGCATAATGAGTTATTATTTACGATACAACATAGGCATGATTCTTTATGAAAAAATAAATGAATAATATGCAGCATAATATTTTCACACAAAGCTTTATCTTCGAGAGAAAAATAACTTCAAAAATTAGAAAAAATAAATATTATTTATATCTTTTCAAACTTGAATGATTTTTATACGATCTTGCATCATATATCTTCAAATTCGTTTTTGATAGCAACTATTAAAATTATAACTGTTTAAAAAAAATACAATATAACATTTTATTGGAAAAATATAAAAGTGATTTTCTATATTTCATGCATAATATTTCTTTAAAATATTTAATTTCATATTTCTATATTCCATGCACATAATAGTTGCTTTCCATTTACATCAAAACTCAGATAAATCTCACTTCTGTCTTTCTTCAACATCCATGTTAAAGAAAAACAAAAGTGAGATTTATCTGAGCTTTGATGTAAATGGAAAGCACTTAATATCTCTTCAAAATATTTAAATTAGAATTTAAACAAAATATTGCATTTATTCATTTATATATTACAGCCGTTATCGCGCGAGAAATTCCCGAATTTAATAATGTATGACATAAGATTGTCAAAAAAATTGCTCAAGCTTAAGAAAACATGTTGTTTTTTTTTAAAACTATATATCTCGTCAAATTCTTTCTTTTTCTACTTACATAGCTCAAAGTATGATTCTTGATGATCACAAATATTTGAATGTGATGTAGAGGCTTATTTCTAGTATACAATTGACGTTCTAGAAACTATAATAGAATCTATTCCTAGGCTATCTTCTAAAGAAGCGAAAGAGAAAGAGAGAGAGAAAGATGTACTAATAAGCACGAGGAAGATAACGAAAGAAACTATGCCAAAAATTGTATTATAAGAACAGATGAGTAACCAATTTTTTAGTACATTTGTCTAAAATTTTTACAAGCCATTGAAAAAGCCATTGGCCGGCAAATCGATTTTCCTCGATAATACTCGATTACAAGTAATAATTCTTTAGACATATGACAATAATAACACATTTTTTTCCCTTAATCAAAATAATATCCGTACAATTTCACAATAATTTCATTATTTCATTATTCGCTTGGTAGAAACATATTAAAGTGTATTTGTGACGTTAAAAAATCAGAATTATATCGAAAAATATCATAATCAAAGATAAAAGCCAAAAGATATTATTCTATATATAACAGACCAGCAAATTCTAATTCTTTTATATAAACTTTAAACATTTTAAACATTTATTTAAAATAATATTTTTTGTATAATATATTAAAATAATATTTCTTTGTATTTTTTATACATATCTATAGAAACAGATTTTTGTTTTTATTTAGAAATTATGTGTAAAGAGCGAAATTAATATCGGTTAAATTATTGTATGTATAATGACTCGTAATAAGCTTCAATTAAAATACCAAGCCATTTATCGCAGACACGAACTCTTTCAAATAATTCTTAATAACCAACCCACTAAATCCGCTAATAACGATATTTTATTCGTTTGTATTGCCGAAACGAATAAAACATACATTGTTTGAATAGTGAAAGAGTCGTAAAAAATTATACTTTATTTATATAAAATTACAAAAATTATTAAGAGTAATGTGTATTGAATTAGTAAATTTGAGATAACGACAAATGCACAACAAAATAGGATAATCGATTGATATTAGTTTATACATGATGGATCTCTATAATTTTGACGAATATATTATGACGAGTTATAACACACAAGTCATCTGTAGTTTAAATCGGATTAATTAACTCGGACAATTTAAGTCCATAGAAAGCAGAAAGGAACGTGTGACATTGACATTGTTTCGCGCCGAAAAGAATTATAAGATAGTACTTTTTAGAAAATAAGACAAACATTATACGATATTTCTGATATATCTCAGGAAATCAAAAGCAACTTTTATGTTGATTTAAAGTACAAGTAACTCAGAATTTTTTTCTCCACATTAAAATTATAAGAGTCTAAATTGTAAATTAATATTCAAAATATTATTTTAAATAGATTTTTGAATACAATATATTAAATTTGCAATTAAATAAATGTATGATACTAAATGCGACATGCTAAATATATACAATTGTAAATGTATACAATTAGCCTACGCAAATTGTAAAAAAAAATGAGATGATCAACGTTATTCATTAACTTTTTATCGTACTGAAAGTTGAAAACAATAAATAGTATGCACAGCAAATTGAAAGAAACGACAATGTACGTTTTCTCCTTCGATATTTAAGTTTAAATATACATTATGCATAAATACATTTAAAAATCAAATATAAAACACCCAACGACGTGAAGTACTTTGTATCCCTTTTAATAATACATCGTTCTTCGCGTTAATTCCTATCTCGTATAGTCATGCACTTGTATCGAATGTGTGTCTAAACCGATCGATTCATTACACGAAAATCAGCACAAATTAAATTACGCGCAGATTAATTTAGAATACTTGTGGGGGAAATATTCGGAATAATTGGAAATGGGTATTATCCCAGATCGGAACTGCGGACGCGCGCTTACTGATTGCAGTACAATTTGGGAATACTCTGGTTGTCCTCAAATTTGCTCCTCAATTTCTTGGCCCCTTGAGCTCCAGCGAATTAACCTTTGACCGTCCTGTCTGATGATTTAAGTGAGTTTTGCGTGCCATTCGCGTTTGCAAATTGTTCGCCGATGCGGCGGTGTTCGTTGCCAAACGTTGATTTGACACGAACTTCATGAAAAAGAATATATAGAGCGATACTTATGTCACTCGCGTTTTTCATCATTTCAAATTTTTAATTTTAGAAACGAAAATATATTATGCAAATGTCTTCTAAATTCATTTTATCATTAGCGGAAAGGATTTGGTTAACAAGATTTTGAAAAACACTCATCGAAACAATCCAAACTTTATACATCACGCATATATTTAAAATGAATAATTCTATGAATAGCAGATTGATGAAAATTTGTGCAGCTTTGAGAAATTCAATGAAGAATTACTAAGCCCAGAGATTTCTTACGTTTCTCGAAGATATTTCAAAAGAACGTGAGCTACTGAATCTTTTATGCGAAAAAATATGGTCGCGGACAAAAATGTGTCTACATAATATTTGGTGTATATGAGAAACATCTTACATTCCCCTTTCCGAGAAACTAGCTGTTTTCGTAATAACGACGGGTTTGCTTAAAATTTGCGAATAAATTGTACCGGTACTACCGTCGCCTTTATCGAGGTATACTCGCACAAAGTGGACTATACCAGCATGAATCAACCTTCACGCCCACACACCCCCAATTCGCTCCCCTCTGAATTGTACTTCCATCGTGTAGCAACCGCACGCCAGGCCTTACCGTCTTTCCGTATATCGAATCACCACGACAAGCACAAGCCAAAGTATCAACATATGTATATGTATGTATGTTCCTGGTATAACATTCGGTCTACAGCACGCGATCGTAAGCATTGAACTTCTCGCGCAAAACGTCAATGTTTTTTTCTCGTAGTCTCTCATCGCGTTTGCGTGTCTCGATCATCCCTCGATCGGATGCGCAAAGATGCAGATTAGGTTGCCATGCAATTGCATTTGTTAACACAAAACATTTTTCCTTTCTCTCGTATCTCTTCTTCGTTCCTTGCATTTTCCCTTGCATAATATATTTATTTCGATTTTTTCTCAAACGCATAAATTTAAAGTGAAATTTTAATTCCAGGTTTGCCTTCGACTCGCTAAGGCTAAAAATGCAGAAGGATGTAAATGTAAATTTAAGAGAAACATTCATTGCTTTTCCCCAGTATCAGTATAAATATTTCTCTCTTTGTGATCGTAACTATTTTTTTTTTAACTAACATATAAAACTTTAATTCGGTTATCGATAATCTGATTCTTTTTGCTTTGCATTTTCCAATTCATACTTGATTTTCTGCTATTTCTCAATCTATTGAAAATATTGCAATAAAATATTAAAACATTTTGCGATTCTAGAAATGTGCAGCTCGATGCATTCGCGTTGAGAAAGTTCACGACGACGTTATAGTCTTCTCGACAGCACGTTGAGTTGCGAAATAAAGAAATATTGTCCAAGGGTATAAGCACAATCGAGAGAAAGAGAGAGAGAGAGACTTTACGACAACATAAAGAGAGCTGCGAAATATATAAGCGGAACTATTTCCTTAACTATGCGACGAGACCATCAGTGCGACAAACTCGTAATGCTTGAAACTTCCGCGAAATGAGCCATCCGCGTCGCAAAATTCACAAAATTGTTTTTCGAATGGGAAAACGGAGATTCTCTATGTGAGGACGTATTATAAAATTAAGATAGAAACTTAGATAAAGTGTTTTAATTAACTGAAATAATTAATTACGAAGAATCCTATATAGATAGCGGCGATCGATTATTTTTTTCTTTTTTTATATTGGAGAATATTATTTATATAAAATATTTTATACTAATTTTTGTTAAATTTTTATATAAATTTTTATTTAAATTTTAATATAAATTGAGTTAGAGATAATCTAATAATTTGTCGTATCTAAGTTTAATGAAATTGTTGCGTATATGTAATTAATTCGACTGTTATAAATTGTTACATACAAAAGAATATTTCTATCGACTTTCTCTATATATACAAATCATATTTATTTAACCATTGCTTTTATCAGCGCTGTTTTAAATTCCATCACGCTGTTTTAAATTCCATCGCGCTGAAATATTATAACGTGATGTTTGTAGTTTTCTACAAACGTTACAGTATTTGTACATATGTACGTACAAAACTTATAATACGTATTTTTTGAGAGAATATATATATTTTTTATTATATATATTTTCTACTTATAAAATTAATCGATATAAATAGCATATTTCAAACAACTTCCAAAATACTCTGAAATTAATCATATTAAATTTTATAAATATAAGATTAGTTTAAAAATAATTGGAAGATTCCTCTATTTACAGCATGATCAATCAAATTTGTTTAATTAATTTTAAATAATTACTCTTCGCAATCAATTTTTTCTCTAAAATTTTCCCGAGAAAAAGATCGATTTAAAAGAAAAATTTACTACTACACAAACACACGTATGCAAAATGTCCTAATTAAAAAAAAATCTTCATAAATAAAAAAATCTTTATTATGAATATATAATAAAAAATAAAATATGATAACGCGATTAGATATAATGCGTGCAACACGCACAGAGATGCTTATGAGAATCGTCTCATTCTTCAACACCCGAGAAGTACGAAAACCATCATCATTACAGACCCTCACCCTCGTTAAGATATACATATATACGTGGATCTTTTTTAAAAAGAAGCTCTCTGAAAAATATCAAACTCACCAAATCGCCACGTGGTTGACCGCGAAGTCCTCGCAGGAACTCGCAGCCCTACGGACAGATGCACCCGGGTGATACACTCGTCTTCGGTCACATGTCAGGGGCCCTCGGCCAAGTCGTATACAAGGGGATGCGCGGACTTGCTCATCCCCGCGATATCGGGCAGGTCGCGCGTTGTTGTAGACGGCCGGCCCAACCCGTCGCTTCTGCCGTTTCGGTGATGGTCCCCTCGTCCTCCTCCTCCTCCTCCTCCTCTTCCTTTTCCTCCTTCTCCTTCTCCACCTCCCTCTCCCTCCGCGACTGATTCGCGCATCGCTCCTTCTCCCTTTCGCGAACGCGGTCCTCCCTCTGTTCCCCTCCGGCTTTCACCAGGTCGCCATCGGGACCCTTACCCCCTATACATGACACCCCCGACACGCGAGAGGGGTAAAATCCATAAGACGCGCGTCTGCGCCCTCGTCGCGTTCGCCACTCGTGAATGTAAGCGCCCTTTAATCGAAATGCACCGAACTACCCTTTGCATAGGACTCTGATACCACAGAAGGGGTAGTAAGGGAAGATAGGTCTGCATTATCCTTAGTTGGGAATTTAAAAAATAGTAAATTGCGCACACGTGTGTTTGTATGTCTATGTGAGCGAGCTAATTACTTAAACGAATTATTACATGCATGACAGATTAATGAAAAGTCATAAATTATCTGTCAATTTCAATATTTTAACAAAATTATTCGAGTTACAATGTATATAGAGAAAGATGAAACGTTTTTATTAATTATAGAACTGTGAATTATAAAGATTATTGTATAATGAAACAAATATATATATCAGAAATAATCAAAACTGCTATTATAAAATATTACAATATTATTTTATTATTTTATACGTAATATAAAAGATTGAAAATTAAAAAAAAAATTTCTTTGTGTAGCTATTTCCTGTCAGGATTGAAAGAGAAAAAATAACTCTTTAAGATTTAAAAAACGAAATTCAAGATTTAATATTATTACTAATAATGTGAAATATAATTTAAAAAGTGTTAAATTATAATCCAGTTGTTGGTGCATAATATGTTTTGTTTAAATATAGGAGCTTAGAGTTATTTTATAACAAAGAAATCTTCTAAAATTATACATATTATTACAGTATGTAACAATTCTTGCCTATAAAATTAAATATATTATTTTATATTACCTTTATTTTATAATTCGAATATCGCGAATCCTCACAAAGAAATTGATAGATATATAAATAGTTATTTTTTAATAATATACAAATATGTATTACATATATATGTGTCAATATACATCATTTTTTAGATTTAGATCTATAAGAAGAGAGAATCCAAACAATATAAATTTTATATTTTATATCGATATATGACATCGATAGATATCGATATATGTCCATTGAAGACATATTCTCATGACATTATTTTTAGGACGGGTTTTCAACAAAACTTAGTAACATTTCCCTAAAGAAATTCCCTAGTAAGTAGCCAATCGTTGACAAGCTCATATATAATATCTTGGCCAGCTTTTACTAGGCCGTACAGCAGCGCCGTGCATCCACTTTTAGGAATTGGAACTACGTATCCACATACACTTTTCGATACCATCGATTATTTGGTTCATGTCCGTGCTAATCTTATGGACAGTCTATATATTCAGTATCTATGGATACGAAGCAAGAGCGAAGCAGGAATCGGGCTCGCAGTGTGAAAGCGATCTTGCTTTGACGTTCGTTTTCATAGACAAAGGTAACGTACATTGATAAGAATCGATGCACGTTGATCTCGTAAACAACCGAAACCAAACGTCGAGATCATACGTACGCTGAATTATCGCATATATACATTACTATGGCAATTATATCCCATCACTCCTCTTACCAGTCATTGCATTACGTCATATAGCTGTTGATACCGCAAGGCGATAAGGTCTTCCTCGCGAATGTCATTTTATTTCCTCCTCCTTTATTTTAGCATGCGAGTTAAGTTCGTTCGCTTTAACCTGCAATTGTATGTCGTAGAGATGCAATTTTAACCCGATAGGATTATTCGAAAAATGTTTATCGATTGTGGTTTATTTCAACGTTATAATCGCTTTGTATAAACTTATATATACATGTAGTTTGAATTTACAGAGCGACACCGGGACAATCATGAACAAAGATGAGCACTACGAGGTAATAGACGAATGTACGGGAGAGAAGACGCCTGAAACAGTTGAAAGTACTACTCGGACAGAGGATGTCGAGGATACTTGCCCAAAGACAGACAGTACCACGCAACAACAAGAGCCTGAGACTAATAATGGTGCGACAAAAATGCAATTAAAGTGTTGTATATAGAACATTTTTGATAATTAATTTAATTGATTTTATCTAGCATATTAGATATATATCGTATATTATTGTATAATTTGTAATTTAAGATTACGTAACATTTTTGAGAGAAGCGTTCTGTAATAATTTATCATTTATATTGTATCATCAAAATGTGTTTATTGTATTGCAGGCAATACGAATTCTCGTAACGACGACATTGATAAACCAGTTCCGATGGAGGTAGAGTGCGATCAGGAATTAAACAATGATGCTACTGATTTTACTGCTGATATCAGCTTAGATCAGATGGATACGCAGAAGGAAGTGACGGATGAAGATGTGATGCATCATCTGGATGTGATAGAAAATATTGAATTGGATCCCGAAACCTTTGGTGTAGATCAATCTATGAAGGAAGTTAGTCAATCTGAATCTTCTATAATAGGAAAAGAAGATCAGGAGCAAGAAGAAGTAACAGTGATTGATGAACCTACCGAGCAAAAGTGGTATGAGAAAAAGGTAATATTGTGTATAATCTCATACTTTTTAAACTGAATTAATTAAAAATTTTATAAAAAGACATGCTCCAAGTTATATAAAAATTAATTTTTTTAGATTGTAGAGAAAGAAGCACTTTTGAGAGAGAGATTGTCGAAATTAGCTCGAGTGTTATCAGTTTCTTATCCTTCTTATGAAAAATGGTTAGAAAGGATAGAAAAAATAGAGGGATCCCCCATGTGTAAGATAGATCCGCCTCGACGTTGTTCATTAATTAAACCACACACCAATCGTTGGAAGTTTCTATGTGAGTATAAAAAAAGATAATATCTTTAAAAGATCTCGATATATTGCACTTTATTTCATTTATATCTTAAAAGCACAACATAAAAATATCAAACTATTTGTTCATTTATCAACAGTTATGCAATTAGTTTCTGAATACATATATATTTTAAGTTCTTTTAATTTAAGAATGTATGGTTTACATTTTTACATTAATAGTATATTCACATATTCTATTAGAGTATTATCATTTTAAAACAATTTCCAGAATAATAATAATAATAATAAATAGAATTATCTGTCTAATAAGTATATTTGTCTGCTCCTTATTTTTTTATGAGAGATTTATTTATAGATGTAACATTTTCTTTTCCCTTTATAGCCTTTTAACTCTCAAACACAATTATAGATTTATACAGAAATTTAATATACTGTATATGTGTGTAGCTGTAAGAAACTATATCTCTTTCTAAATTATTTAACATTTTTTTAGAAATCTTGCTTCAATTTGGTATCAGACTCTTATATATTTATTAAGCCTTTGATGAACAATCAAGTTTTTATTTTAAAAATTTAATTGTTTTTATATAACATAACTCTATAGACATTTATAATATAATACATAATATAATAAGAGTTAAAAATATAATGAGAAACTTTATGCAGTGCAATTGTGAGTCTAATCCATCAAAGATTTAATAAAATCTCTTAACTAGAAATATTGTGAAAAAAAAAGATATACAAAATTTGATATCTTCTATAATATAACTAAATAATAATAATAAATAATGCAATGAGTTATATACATGTGTGAATGGTATGTGCAGGTAGTAAAAAACATATACAGATCCCGATAAAGGAAGAGGACAATCCAGGTTCCTCTAATAAAAAATGTTTCAAAGTAGTCTGGCGTCTTGAACCGATGGGAGCAGGAGGTGTTAATACTGATAATTTGGCAGAATTTCCATCTTTTGTATTGAATGCTGTCAAGGTAAATTTATTAGAAAAAGTTTATTTGTTTTGTTTCTTTGTATATAGCTTTTTTTATAGTGATAAAAAAACAAACAAACTTTTTCCTCAATTTATATTTTTGGTGCATGGATGCAGTTTAATACATAAAATTTTTAGTTTTTTATTTAAGGCATACATATATGCATTCATAAACATTTCTTATTTTGCAAAAACTGAATGATTTGAATTTAATTATAGACAATAATCAATAATCATATATATGTTATATAAATTTCTGCAAAATATAAAGTATTTCTATTTAACACGTATCTAACATGTATAAAATTATAATGAAGACAATACTGTCTTGTGACAAAGTAGATAAATAATTTTATCAAACACTTAAATGCTATTATATAAAATAACAAAATATATTTCTAAAATAATATACAGTAAAATTAATTCTATAAGGATATGCAATTATATACATACTAAAATAAGTCTTCGGAAGTTGCTATTATATATGTGATAGGATGATTGCATTCAAAATCCAGATGTTGCTAATATCGCAACAGGATTGATAATACAGATACAATAAGAAGAAGAAAATAAAATTGAAATTTAAATACAATAATATACATGTGCACATAAGATGTAATGTAATGAATGAACTTGATAGAAATTCATCATTGAAGATATACAACATTCTCTTCATATGAAGAAACTTATATGTATATATTATATATATATATATATATATATAACAAATATATATATAATATATATAATAAATACCTTACGCAAAATGTGTGTGTGTGTGTGTATTGTATTGTGTGTGCAATATAATACACGGCATCATCATTACAAAGCATAATGAATATCAGATGCATATCTTCTGATACACCTTTACATCATATAAGCATGAACGCATTTTTTGACAGAAAAGAGAAAAAAATGATGATAATTGACATGCATACAGCACATATTAATAATCAGAATTATTTATACTGTGATGCAAATAATGCAACTTCGAAAGTATTACGGTTTAAATAGCAAGACTACGATATGATATGAACAATGAACAGAATGCACACGCAATGGCAATGGGTTTAATTACATAAAATGGAAACACTCAGAATGTGTTTATATAGTTTTAGACTATCTATTGTATATATTATAAATTTAATTGTAAATTAAATCCATATATAGACAAGTGTGCAAGTTTATCAATTTATAAAATAAACTTGTGAAATACATTAATAACAAAATGATAAAAGTGCAATAATTTATTGATGTGTAACATGAAAGTAATTATAATAATTGATATGTTGTTGCAATTTGATCATTCTAATACATGTATATATGTATATATATGTATATATCATTCTAAAAAAAAAATATATATATATATAAACCTAAATATATGCAACAGTATCAGACATAATTAAAATTACATAATAATGGCTGTAATTGATATATCAATGATTATTGATATACAGATATTTGAAGATTTTCTGCAAACAACGATATCAATTCAAGATGCGATAACTTTTAATGAGAATCCAGATGATACATCTATGGATGTGGATTCAAAGAAAGCTACAGGACAATCTAACAGAAAAGAATGGTCGTGGTTATTAGTACGTTGCAATAGCAAAGATGAGCTCATGCTTTTTGCAACCGGAAAGAATATCAATCACACCACCATGAATCGTTTGAAGCAGATATATGAGTCCGGTGCGGGGAAGAATTGTAATGTCAAATCCCTTTACTGCAAATCGATAAACAAGTAAGAACCTCGACAAGATGAAGAAGCTTTGCTTCTAAAAAAAAGCAGAAATCTCTGCATATGTCACTGCATTCGTTTCAGATACGATGATAGCGCTATTACAACATTCTTGACAGGAGCGCAGGCTCTAAATGAAGTTGTGGGTAATTTAAAAGTACAGCTTACGCCAAAGACAAACTTTTGGTCTAACGCTGCTGGTGCGTGGAATGTCACCAAAACCGTCGCTGATATGCTTAAACCGACGCAAAAAACAACAGTACTCGAAGTCGGTTGTGGAATTGGTGTGATCGGACTTACAATAGCATCTGTAAGTACATGTGCGACTTGTGACGAGATATGCATGTAAGCGCGAACGCATTATTAAGCAAATCAAATGAAACAATATATGACGTTATTATCCTAACGTCAAAGTTATTATATAAACAAACCAAATTAATATGATACAGAACAATTAATATGTCATTGCATATTTATAACAGAGGTGTCGAGAAGTGATAGGAATTGATTCACCTTCGGAGATAGAAGAAGCTAAACTAACATGCAATTTGAACAATGTGTATAACGTGTCTTTCATAGCGGGATCTGCGTTCGAAGTCGTGAATAAGCTAAACGCTGCGCGTGATTTACACAATAAAAATCGCGTGACTTACAGCATAGTCAACGCGAACACCAATATGGGTAGAGGTATGAAAAACATTCTTTTTTTTTTTTTTAATATTTTATTAATATTGGCGATTAATCAATAAGGATTAAAATTTAGCGCGCGTGTTCCGGTCACAAGGACATTGTCCTTCGATAATAAAACTTTAAAGTTTGATGATATCTTTTAGCCATTGAAGTAATGACAGCTTTACGAAAAATTACCTCTCTACGACGTATCGTGATGGTCACCACATTGACAAAACAATCGGTCCGGGCGATATTAGAACTTGCACGACCTATAGAAGGTGATTTTAATCCGTCGTGCCATCCGTTCATGCCGGTTCGTGCATGCGTCGTCGACATATTGCCTAACGGGCCCCATTTCGAAGCAGTTATCCTAATGGAACGTAGATTCATGCATAGACTCACGCAGCCGTGGTTCCTCAAGATGCTGGACGAGGAGAGTAAATCGTTGGATAACACTAGAGAATTAGAGAAGAAAATAATAATTAATGACCCAACTGAAAGTGCCGATGTACAATTAAGGAAGAATCCATTAGCGAAAGTCGAACTTGAGAAAAAATCCAAATTCTTAGGCCTCTCGAAAAAGGCAACTTTCACGAAAAGCGGTTCAAGTTCACCGGTGAAGGGTAAAATAAAATTGAAGCGAGATCATTCGCCCGAGATAATAGAAATACCTAAAAAAGTGAATAAATTTGAAAAACCTGGATTTAAACCATGGCAACAAGGTAAGTTTGATAATATAAATATCTAATTAAACATCTTATATACATCTCTATAATATATAACTTTTTTTTTCTCATTAATCAGATGCTGCTGCTAAGAAAAAGAATTGGTTCCATGAAAACTCGGCACTTCGCATTAATCCGTTATTCGAGAAAAAGACGAAAGAGAATAAAGAACAAGTCGATTTGAGGAAAAAGTTGTCGAGCAACCGTATTGATGCGGACTTGATACAAAAAGTGAATGAAAGTCGAGAAATTCTCGAAGCAGCGAAAGAGAAATTAAGCGGTCCATCTCCTACGGTTGACGTGACGACCGCTAAAGAAATAAAAAATGTCTTAAGTTTGGTTCTCGATCAAACCAATAAGCTTCAGAATCAATTGCCACGTTCAGTGTGGGATCGTATCGCCCCGCCCGAGACCGATCAGCTTCACGTAAAGAAGGAATTCGATGACGATCCACTGTTAAAAGGTCGATTTGTACAAGAGACCCGGGCTCAGGATATCGTTATTACTGCGCCGAATAAGGAATATTTGGAGACCGAAGATCATAAACCGAAATTCAAGAAGTATCACAATTTGGCACCGCTAGAGCCGGACACGGTGATGCCGATGTCGATAAAATCATTATCCAATAACAGAGGTAGGCAACAGAATCAAGATTCCAATTCTTGGAATAGGAATAAAAACTTCGATAAAAATCACTGGAACGACGCGGGATCCAGGAAGCCGGCGGCTTCCCCGATGAAGAGACCGGATCTGTCATTTAGACATCGAACGTCACCGTCGAATAGATTTTCACCGAAACGTCCACTATTGTCACCACCCAGACGCCAATGTTCGCCGCCTAGGAGACATCTCCCTCCGGACAGGCCGTACGAAGTACACGATTCTTCTTCACACCGTGAATATTCGCCCCAGAGGCGACCAGCCTCGCCGTTAAGGCATCACATGGCGTCTTCGTCCGGTGGTAGACTCCAAGTTAGTCCACCGAGACGTCCGTTTTCGTCGCCCAATCGAGCTCCTATGTCTCCGCCGAGGCGACAAATGTCACCGATGCCCAGACGATCGATGACCGGCCGGATATCACCGATAGTACGATGTCACATGTCGCCGCCGAGGCCACAAATGTCTCCACCGAGACGACAAATGTCACCGGTAGGACTGTACGATGCGAGACAGCTGTCTCCCGACCCGAGGAGACCGATATCCCCTATGAGACGACCGATGTCGCCTATGGGTCATCAGATGTCCACAGACAGAAGACCCGTCTCGCCAGTCGGCAGAATGATGTCGCCGTCAAGAGACATGATGCCTCCACCCTCCAGGCATCACTCGCCCAGCATGAGACGCTTCTCGCCGCCGAGATGCCAGGGGTCCCCGCCTCCTAGACGTCAAAGTCCGCCGTCGAATAGATTCGCGGACGAATGGGACATACCTAGTCGCGGCGCCATCGAACAGAGCAGCACTTGGCAAAGATCCATGAACGACAGATCCGAGAACGTTTGGCGTAACGAGAGACAATCGACAACGAACTGGCAGGGTTCGTCCAATAACGATAGATACGCCAAGCCGGCTAACCAAGAGAAGCCTTGGGACAGCAGAGATTCTTCCACATTCCACGGAAATTCGTGGGGCCCGAAGCAACCGCTCGCAAAATCCGGTATAAAGGAACCGTGGCAGGTCTCGGACAATAGATGGTCCGGTTCGACCAGGTCAGGAACCAGCGGCGAAACCTGGAATCGCAGCAAGGAGAGTCTGGGTGGTCGCAACAAAGAGCCTTGGATGATGAACGCGGACAAACCGCGAAACTCCATATCATCGTGGGATCAGTCTAATGACTCCTGGAATCAAGGAGACAAGGACGAGTGGAACGATCTGCCGGAAGACGCACGAGATCCCTGGGGCGACGAGGGTAATAATCTCGGGATGAAGGAAAGATGGATGAATCTTGATAAACAGATGGCATCGTCGTCCGGTTGGTCGAGAGAGGCCGACAAGGGGGATTCCTGGACCAAGTCCAAGGACAATTGGCAGAACAAACCGCAAGCTTTTCCGACAAAACCGGGTCAGAACAGCGGTAATCCGAATATGAACGAATCGCGCTGGTTACCTCTGAACGATGTGAATAAGAAAGTACCATTATCGTCCAATTGGCAGGGAGGAGGTAACAATGTTGCAGCATGGCAGCCATCGAACTATAATAACTTTTCATCGCAATCGCAATCGCGGTCTTTTATGACCAATCGACGTTAAAACGAGAGACGTTTTAATGTTACACTGAATTAATAATGATGATTTAGACTTTACATTTATAATTATTATCTCGAAAACTTTTCAGTTTGTGACACGAAGAACGCAAGTTTCCTTTTGGTTCTATATTGTTATATTATAGAGTAACAAGTATGTGTTGATAAGTTAAATAAAATAATATAAGTTGCAGAATATGTACGTTAAAATATATGTTAGAATAGTTGTCTCTCTTTATAATGTGAGTTGGATTGTGAAAATGGCAATAGTGCTTTTTTATATTTCCATCATTCTCGTTCCAAGTGATATACATAATACAGTGATACATATTTTATTATTAATTTAGTTATTTCGATAAAAATTTTTTTCTTTTCAATATTTTCAGACATATTCCTCTTTAGATAACAATTGATTGCATGACTTTTAGAGATATAAAAATAAACTGTACGTTTATATTATGAACATTGTACATACATAATTTTGCATAAACAAAGTTGAGATATCTATATGTATGAAATAATGGAATGTATCTCCCACTAAAGTATTTCTGAAAATAAATTGCATTGGAGTTTATGTATTATGTATGAAATTATGAAATAGGATATACGTGCCTATTATAAATAATCTAAATTATAACAGTGTGGTAAAATTAAATTAGCTTCTATCAAATATCATTTATTATATATTATTATATAATATTATATAATATAAATGTATATAATATAATATATAATTTTATATATTATATATTATAAATATTATTATATTATATAAATTATACATGTAATTAAATATATAATGCTCTAAATGTTTGTAAGTTTCCTATAAATATTCCAAAATCTAAAAAATAAGAAATTTATGCTTATACAACACATATAGTATTTTAGTATAATATGTGTGTATTAAACATATTTCTCTCTTTGCATAGAAATTATATTTATAAACAAATGCAGTTCGTATATATTTATAACATCAAATATAATTGTAATTTATAATATCAGATTGATTATTGTAATATTAATTATAATAAGATTATATATAAGATAAAAATATATGTATAAGCACATTGTTTTCAAATATAGCTTCTATTCTTCACTTCTTGTCACGTGACCGATTTTAGTTCGCATGTCCGAAGACGAGCGACACCCCTGCGTTTCCAAGATGGTGTTTATGTATCCAGAAGGAAGTAACCTGAACCGGTAACCACGAGAAATGTTCCTGACAAAGGTGAAAATCAATGTGACATTAATTCGAATCGATTGTAAATTAATCTGTGTTATTTAACCCTTTCGTCAGATACCATTTCTTCTCAAGAATATCGTCACTGGTGTCGTTCAATGTGACTCGGAACACGCCAGCGTTCTTGCGCGTAAATTTCTACGAGACAACGCGTCCTTCGTGAAATTTTCAACCTCGATACGACAGGATGAGCAGCAGCAAGACTCGACGAGGGAACAGTCGATTTTACTTTCGACGAACACGGTAAATTTTGTGAAAAATGTCATATTTTTGGATTTATTTAACATTCATACAAAAACAGAGTTGAAAACAGAGACTCTTCTTTCTTTAGGACACATCGGATAAATTATACAAGAAAATCGAGATTGAAGTCAGGGGAAATGATCCAGCGGTGTTGAAGAGCTATGGAGAATTTGCGACGATGGCTGCGAATCATTTAAATATCAATGTATGTAGAAAGTAAGTTCGCCAGTCATTTGACCTAACATTTGGCCAATTATTTGTGTCGGTGTATCAAAATGTCAAAATGTATCTTTATTAGTACAGCGCCACGTAAAGCTATCCATGAACGGTGGACGGTGCTGAAGTCTGCTCACGTTCATAAAAAGCATCGAGTACAATATGAAATCAGAACTTATTACCGTTACCTGGATTTTTTGAAACTAACTGGGTCGACAGCGGATACTTTTATAGAATATCTTCAGAGAAATTTGCCAGAAGGAGTGGCAATGAAAGTGACCAAGGTTAAAAATATTACAATTTTTTAAATGCAATATTTTTGTCAGGGATGTGCAAAATGGGTTTCCAAATTCATTTAAAATAGAAAATACAAAATGGTTGGAAGCTTTTGAAAATGCAAAATGATTTTTAGATACCCAATTAAAATAGAAAATGGAAAATAGGCATTTTTTAAGTGATTTTTTTTTAATAGAAATGGTTTTTTCAAATATTTATATTTATGTATATACTTATTTATTTATTTAAATTCTTATTTTTTTATTATTTACTTCTCACAATTATTACTTATATTTAAATTCTTATTTCTTTTTTTATTAAATTTCTATAAACTTTATAAACTTTCTTTATAAGCATTCTTTTATAAATTCTTTAAACTTTATATATTTTTAAACAAAAACTTACATAAATATGTATTTACACGTGGAATTACAAAAATGTTTATTATTGTTTACAAATAATATTGTTTACAAATAATATTTACTTAATGACTTATTTAATAACATTGTGATTATTATATATACATATTATTGATATCTCAATTAATTTTTAGTTTGCAAGAAAAATGCATTTCAAATGAAAAATGGGTAATAAAAACTACTTAAATATAAATGTAAAATAGTTTTTGAAAACATGTATTTTAAATACAAAATAGGCACTTTACATTTTATATTTCCATTTTAAATACATCTATTTCAAAAAATGCATCCCTGATTTTTGTTTACATGTTTCAATTTTTTCTATGTTTATTATTTTTATTATTTTTGCATCTTGTTTATCTAAGAATTTCTATTTGCAGGTTGAAATACAAAAGTTGCCAGAGAGTATAGTTGCAATGTGTAAAGTATAACTATATAAAACATATGAACAATTGTTTATATTATACAACCTGTTGTAGATAATTTCTTGATATGAATTATAAAGCAAAAATACGCTTGAAATGTATTTAATACAATATTCGAAAATAATCTCTCACATCTTATCGATAATAACATAAATAATATAATATAGTATAAAAGAATACGGGAATTTTTTTTTTATAAATTGTTGCTTGACAGAAAACTGCAGCGCGATTTTATTTAAATTATTACAATTAATTGTTATACGGATTACGTCAAGCATCGTTAGAAGGGTGTTAAGTTACAGGTTTGATAATTATTACACGCGGCGACGAGTCGATTTTTCTGCCCGATGCATCGTACGCAAGTTCCGGCAACGGGTTCTTTCTCTTGAAGGCCGACGGTCTGCCTTGCGGTACATCTATATTGAGGGTCCTGAGGGGTGTATCTGCCAAATGTTCGCCCGTGATTCGACGCGCGTGTCCGCTACCGCGTCTCCTCATATGGGTCATACGTCGATAGACACCGCTCGGAGTCTCGGATTGAGAAGCGTCTGCTAGAATCGTTGCCGTGAAAATCTCAGGATCTCTCTGTTTTATTTGCAAGCGAGAAGACGAATCGTCCTCGGTTTTGCGCGAGCTCGCACCTTCCCCGTTCCTGTGTCTCCTAATTAATTCCGCGGTAGCTGTACATCTGTGTAGTATGTATTCGTTGTCTGAAATGAAATTCTCATAAATTTTTAATTATCTATCATTCTTATCTAATTATATAATTATATATAAACATATATAGATCCGGTTTTATAAATCAACTCGATACGTTTATTTAATCATGTTTTTTTTATTATTTAATCGCGTGCATTGTGAGATGCAGAAACTGACTATGACGTAATGACGATTAATTATATTTAAATATTCGATAATCTCAATGACATTTTCTGAATATGTATGTATATGATTTTATGGAAACTTGCATTCAATAGAGGCAATAAATCGATGTCATATATATGTACATGTACATATTAGCTAAACAACATATCCGGAAAACGTATAAAAAAGATACTTATTAGTTTTAAAAACTTACATACATAATTCCGACAACGTCATAATCTTATCTGATCAAATATCAAATAATTATAATATTTATTTGTTTTTTTTAACTTACTTGAGCGTCTTGAGCGGTGACAACCCGCCAAAGAATCACGAGCCCAAATGAAGATTATTAAAATAACAGTCATCTTTTTTAGTATCATTATTTATCACTTGAGATCTTGACAAGTGGATGACCGGTTAAATGTGATGAAGAATTAAGTTAACATTCAGTAAATTTTTTACAGAGAGTTGAGCACACAGTTTGAATTTTATCCGGCGACTCTACGAGAGGAAGTCGTAGTAGCTACCGCGAGAGCTATCGATCGACTGTTCGCGAGGAAAAAGTCACGTCGCCGTAGAAGAGGGAACGAAACCGGACAAGAGCCGTCGAAGCCGAAGATGAGGTCGTTCGACTTTGTCGAGATCTTCTGTGCTACGATAGAGCGTAAAAGTACACACGTGCGCGCCGTAGTAGATGTTAAATTAATTGGCTCTCCGACAGAGTACATCAAGCAGGACCACTGCGAAGCAGACGGAAGAAAGACCGCGCGATGCCACTTTTTTTCTTGTTTCCGAGGTAAACCGGTTTGAAAGATGGACCAGGTCGAAAGTCGGCACATTGCGTACGAATTGTTCTTTCTTTTCTATGTCTGGTTTCCTTATAAGTCGTTTAAAAAATATATATTTATGTCAACATCAAAGCATGAAACACTTCAGTACGATCTTGGAAGTCTTTGAGTTTCTCTTGTACGTTCGAGATTATGTTCGCCGGGAAAGCGAAACTTCCGAGTAAAATCGAGCCTGATTTCGCACAGGATGACCTTCACAACCAGTTGCCACAATGTATCAAATCTAGTACGGTATTTTTAGATCTACAGGATACGTACGTTATTACGTTTCATGCAATGATGTAATGATGTAAACTTCGAAATATATATATAACTACGTATAAATTGATTTTTTTTTATTTTCTTATATTTATGGATTACAACTAGAAATATATAATAGATATATTTTTCTATTTTTATCTAACAAGAATATAAAAATACTATCTGTTAAAAAAAAAGAGAGGAGATGCACTGCTAAGATTACAAAATATGTAGAAAAAGTTAATTAACGAATAATGATCTATTGCTTCGGAAAATCTGCTTTGCTAAACGTGGAAAACATGTCCTTCATAAACGTCATTTAAGAAATTTTTCTGTTCATGTCAGGAGCATTATCAGAGGATGATCGTCTGAGCGGTTAATGGAAGAAGCATTAAAGGTAGAACCAGCTCCGGGCGACCCTGAATTTCTTTCCGATTTCGCGGATAGGATATCGTTCACTCTCCTCTGTAGAGAAACAGTGCATTCCAATTACAAAATTCTTGGATTACAAAAAGGATTTCACGCATCGAGTATTATAATATCGTTGAATCAGAAGGTAATTGACTTGCTGATTTTTATTAATATCTAATACAGTAATATCGAATAGCTACTTGTATATAAACGTCATTCGAGAAAGTCTGGAGTATCTATCATTAAAAAAAAATATGAATGATAAGAGAAATGACACAAATGATAAAAAATAAGTTATACACATGGGCGTCAACGCGTTGATTTAATGAGACCACACTTTAACGTAATCTATCGCGAAAGCAGTTTTTTCGCCATCGTCTTGTCTCCAGCTTGGTAGCCATTTGTTCCGAGAGTTCCAGAAATTTAACATTGCCTATAATTGAATAAAACCAATGTGTATATATTTTTTATGTAGCTATTTTAAAAATCAATCGCATTCTCTTTTATTTTAAAAGAATATCTTAAGAACAGAAACTAGGTATATGCAGTTATATCGAATGTATTAAAGGATTTATACCTTAGCACCTAGATTTCTCCATGGTTTTGACAATCCAGAACTGAGTGTATTATCCGGAAATACACGCACTCCACCCGCACCAACGCCGAGAGTAATATAGAACTATCATAAGAAAAAAATTATCAATTATACATATTCAAAATTATAAATTTTATATATATATATTCGGTATATATTTTATGTTTAAAATCAATTTGTGCCGTCGATATAAGATAACGAATGACATGAATATTCTAATAGGAAGATTACAATACTTGTTTACTATGCACAAGATTATATACATTCAAGAAACCGGACCAAAATGATATTCCGAGATTCGGTCATGGTTAAGGTCATTCATATAATAACTGTTTTGGTTTCTTGATCAATGAAACGAGCCGAAACCGTTTAAATCACAGTTGTATTGGTCACAGTTACGGTTTGTTAAAAGTTATGCTTTTTTCTTTTTTTTTTTGTTTCTCTATTAAATTTGATTATTCTTTATCTTTACAATTTCTATTTTTTTATATATAATTTATATTGCTAACTTTTTCTTTTCTATATATTATATCTGTTCCCAAAATTAAATTCTTTATTTATGATTCTGTGCTATATAATATTTCTAAAATTTTGATACAGTTACGATTTCGGTTTAACTAAAAAAAATCAAATATCGCAATTCTGTTCACAATTTAATCTAGAATGGAAAGAATTGTCTATATATAATTATATATAGTTACATATATTATAATTTAAATATGTATTATTATATATAGAATCTGTGTTCCTTCCCATATGTGTTCTCTTTCGCTTATATACTTTATCTGTTTCTGCATAAAAATAAGGAGAATAATTAAAAATATAAGAAAAAGAGAATATATATTATATATAATATATTTATATATTTGATCATGTATAAACGATTCCGGGAACTCATTGATTATTTCCGTTTTACAGCGATACTATCTGTATCAGTGCAGCAATAATAAAACTCACTGATCTTACCTCTTGATCGAACGGAGCATTTTTTCTGCCTGCGTTGGAACCGCTCATCCATCCTTCTTCGTCAGGTCTCACTCGGCCAATTTCCTCGCCATCGATCAAAAACGTGAAGCCGTCGCTGGTCCAGATCGTCGTGTATACGTGGAAATCCTGCGTCCATCGCGGTCCGAATTCGTGTATCTTCGACACGAGGATTTCCCGAACGTTTGAAGGTGGGCCTACTCTTATACCAAAATCCAATCTTCGAGCGTCGTAAATTTTCGAAACATCCGTGGCATTTACCAGGTTCTCGTTGCCGCGCGTCATACCCAAAAGAACCCGGCCACTGGCATAATTCGCACCATACGTAGAATATTTTGGCTCGAGCCACATTTCTGATAAAAATTACACAGAACGATATATAGTTTTTTATTTCTCTTATTTTTATTTAGCGCGATACATTCATTATATATATAAACTAATGAATACTATTAATATTTACTATAATAATTTGGATTATGCAATGTTATGATTAGATTCGCTCAAGAGAGTTCTTTAATAGCTTAATTTCTTTTTGAAAATCTATTTTGTAGAAAAAAATAACTATCTCAAATTGTCAAGAACAAAAAAGATTCAAAATTTCTCCCAGAAAATAAGAATTTTAAATCTAAATACTTACAATTAGCAAAAAACATGTAAACTAGAAGAAATTGATTGAAATGAAAAATTGACAGATTGACAAATTAATAAATGAGAAATTTTCTGACATTTTATGATGTCCGACGAAATATCACTTTGTTTTAGATTGCATAATATGTTTTTTTCAATTATCTTGTGCGTAACAAATCGCAGATTGTATATAATTACCTGGATATAGCCAATCGCCCCGAGGAAATCTCGCACGTATCTCGATTCTTCCGTATCGCAAAACGAAACGCTCTTTTGTAGTAAGACGCGCGGATATAACGGGCGGTAGAATGCTATAGGATAATGCTTGCCGCGAACATTCGTCAGAAATCGTGCTAGTACATCTAAAAACAAATAATAAATAGATTATAAATAGGATTATAAATAGAAAAAAAATATAGAACGAAAATTTGCATTAAGTAAAGAGAGATTTCTTACGTCGGTGACTAATATATTCACCTATTGAGTTGTAATCTTCCGAAAGCAGTCGCGTTCTCTCCATACGAATCCTCTAATATAATCGGCTTTATCATTAATTGACCATCGTCAATTTGCACGAGCTGCTGATGGTTTTCATTGTGATACACGCAGAACTCATAATCCTAATTTTAACAAAATTATCTTTATATATTCAATGAAAAAGAGAGGATACAAATATATATCAGGTATTCTAATCTTTTTTTATACTCATTTTTTTCTTAATGATTCAGAAATGATAGATGACCTCGAAATCACTCACCGGGGTTAGAGGCATCTTTATTTCGCGTTTCCATAATGACGCGTTGAAAAAGTTGAAATTATCTTCAAGCAATAGCCGACCTACGGACGGAATTTCATATCTCGACGTAGTAGAACTCCATGTAGTTTCTTGACTGTCAGTTTCTTGGTTTTTCACTGCTATCAATCCGAGAGATACGTTATCGTAAAAATACAGTTACTTCGTTCATTAATTGCTGTGTTTATGTAAATAATCTTACGGGAATGCGTCCACGTCTGGACGTTGCTCGTGTATTTATTCCCATCCACTTGCGCATAAATCCAATAGTGAAGTACATCTCTCTTTTTTACGGTCACTTCCGGATCCTCGAAAATCCAGCGGCCGTTTGTCGCTAAATAAACATTACCGGCTACCTCGCCGTATTCGTTTGTGCGAATTGCCTTATTCACGTTAGCGTGGAATCCGAATAATCTTAAGCCCGGTGAATCTATTAATCATAATGCATTTCTAAATATAAAAGCAATTGTTTTCTTTTATTTTAATCTTATTTTAATCTTAAAGTCACACTACAATTCGTAGTTTACAATATAAATGTATTCCTAATATTTTTCATTATTTAATTAGTCTTTATTATTATTTTGCACAATTTTACACACATATACATATATGTATATACATATATGTGTTCTCTTATAAAGACACAATTAAAAGTTTAAAATATAATATTAGATGCGATATTATAATTAAAGAAGTTGTTTTTTGCGATTTAAAACTTTTTTAGAAATTGCATATAGAGTCATTATAGGTCATTAGGTCGATACTACATGTGATAAAATGATATTTAGCGTTAAAATGAGATACGTCAGCACTCCAAGAAAAACCGCTTAATATTACACGCTTCTTACATTTACATAACGATCAATCTTGGTCACCCCAGGGAATCCCTAAAGAAAATGATTGAAACGCAGATTCATATACTTGTCCACGTTAATAATTAATGATTGATAATGTTAATAACTTTGATAATTAATTATTAAATTGAACATCAATATTGCTTAAAAGATGGACAATCGTAAAATATATTTATGTTAGTTTATAATTCTCAAATAAAAAACACGTGGTTTTGATATTTGAGACAATCATTCGTTTTGACATGACCCTGGCGATGCTTTTGATAATAAACACTGACGATGATTGCGATGTATGTGTATACGCGCATTTGTACTATATAATTATCGTAATTGAGTCATCTGCTGTATTTGAGATATAATTCTGTCCGAAACATTTTTTTATAAATTCGCAGTTAGTTAAGCAAATTATTCGATATTTTTATAATTTATAGCGTTAATCGCTAATCCAATATTTTTACATCATATTATATTATTTTATAAACTATATTTTAAATATATATAAAATACCAACATTTTACATGATCAGATTACAACATCATTATTATGACAGTTTGACAATAAATGCATGTAATAATTTCTTGATCGCAATTTAATTAAATTTATAAAAACAATTATTTTTTACAATAATTTTTCAACGAGTTAAATGATGCTTTGTAATTTGAACTTGTAAGAGACTTTTATCGATTTAATTAAAAAAAAACATTTTTCGAAAAGATTAATACTTAATTAAAATAGTTACGTTCTTTTTCTTGGAGGGCTGTATAAATCTCAATATCAAACTTACCAGGTATAGAAACTCGAAGGCCTTGCGGCTTTAGTACTTCGAAGGTCGGAGCTGGTAGCACGTAGGGAAACACCGGTTTCGCGAATATGCATGCTAATACGATCGTTAGCCGAAGTATCATCGCGAGATCAGTTCTGCGGGTAAACATGTTTATGATTGCCGATTCTCTTAAAGTGTCGCGATATTTATCGAGCGTCAGATTCGCGTGAAATTCAGAGAAAGACTGATATGTACATGCACGCACACTGAATGATTCGCTGATACTACTGCTAGTGTAATATGCATCGTGTCCCTCCTTGCTCGTCTCTTCTTTCTTTTATTCGTTGTAATCATGTAAATTCTGCCAGGCTCTGTTTGTCCCAGGGATTCCCTCGATAGATCATTATGTGAAATCATTCAAAATCCCCGGCTATCTTTAGTCATCTTCGCATATTAATTAATATTGTCATACGCATCTGTGTGAAAAAGGTCCTATGAAAATAATATATTATTATAAGTAAATATATTTATATTATAACGATATTTTCCTAGGTATATTAGTAAATATTGCATAATAATTATTCTCGGAAACTAAATTTGTCTCCTCTCTTTTTCTCACTTTATTATCATGTTCGCAAAATGTGTATCAAAACAATTAAAAGAAATAATTTCTGATTCCTCTAATATTTAAAGCTACATTGTAAAAAAAATCATTAAATCTAACAAAACTTTTGACAAAACGTATTTGACTGAAATACTAATATATGTTCAATTAACAAAATATTATTTAGTTGAACGGTTTAGTCAAGTTAACAAATTTTTTTTTACAGTGTATACGGTCGCGCGGAGTTTATTTGACAGAATTGTCATATTCTGACGCAACGTGACAGTTTCATCAAATGGATTCCGTGCGACCGTAGCTTGAAAAAAAATTTAATTTAATAGGAGTTATTAAATGTACGGAATTATTTCTCTTTTTATTTTATTATTATTTCTTTTTAACAAAGATTTGTTTTGTTGGATACTGATTTTGCTTTTTAGCAGAATTTCAATAAAATGATGTTTATTAATTAATGACAATATTGTAATAATTTTATTTATTATAACAATATTGTCATTATTTCGTTTAGATGCTCTTTTGAATATTTATTGAATGAGCTGCTGGACTTGCGCAATAGGCGCATTCTTGCACGCGGTGTGGACGTGTAAACATGTGTCAGATGGTTAGAAAATTTCGTTGATTAGCCGGAGAGTTTGTTTAATCGATAAAACTTCAAAGAGACTATTTATCATGTTGCCTATCGCGACGAGATCCAGCATAATCTCGAGGTTGTCTTGTAGCTTGTTAAATAAAAGTTTGATCAAAAAACGAATCGTCCAATTGAACAAATGCAAAAGTCACGTTCGAGGTTATGTTAACCTCAGTTCGACACATTTTTCGAAGAGAAATCTACGAACGACTTTATTACAATCGTCTCTAACTAATTTTAGTTCAGATACTGAGTATTCGACAGAATAGTGAGTATCTTTATATCAATCGTACTATTTTTTTTTTTTTTTTTTTTTTTTTAATTAATGTAATATTTGCTTGTGCTGTTGAAACATCAAAATTTATTATTTGTGTAATTTTATTAGCGCACTTAGCTCTGTGGAATACGAGAGGATCTGTGATGAAACTTTAGATTCATTAACCGAGTGCTTTGAGGAATTAGTCGAAGTAGCAGCACATCTGCCAGACGCAGATGTATCTTATGGAGTATGCGAGTTAAATAATCCATAATTGCCATTTGTGTGTGTGCGTGTAATAATATTTGCGAAATTTCTGTTGCAGGATGGCGTACTGACTGTAATATTTGGTGAGCCACATGGTACTTATGTTATAAATCGTCAGACGCCAAACAAACAAATTTGGCTCTCTTCTCCAAAATCTGGACCAAAACGTTACGATTTTATAAATGGTCGATGGATATACAAACGTGATGGCAAAACATTACATGAACTATTAAATAATGAGATACCAGTGATTCTGAGACATCAAGCATGCTTCGACAAATGTTCCTTTAGTGGCAAAAAAGAACAAGCTGTGTAAATGATTTTTCTTCTGAGAAATAATATCAATAGAAATTTAATTACGATAGCTGGTGTGAATCTACTATAATTCTCTTTATATAATTATATAAAGTGAAAGTTACTAGAGATTTTTGATTGATGAAAAAATTGTACACAAGACTAATATTAAAATAAGTGAAGAAAGTTTCTCAACAATATATGTATATACATATATATATAGACGCTACAGTGTAAAATTTATGTAAGTAATTTTAATATATCAAATAATCATGTATTGTAAAGTAAATTGAATTTTTATAATGGCACATATACGCTATTGTTATATAATTAATTATAGCAACATAGATACATTGCAACTAAAATATGCAAATTATTTAAAAAATAATGACAGGTACTATATAATACCATTTATTTTTACATTCTTTAAAATTAGTTACAAAAAAAATATATATAAAATTTCGGTTTCTTTTGTTAAATTATTATTAGATAATTATATATTGGATAACTTTGTTTTGTTAAAGCAAGATCAACATCCATCAAAATTCCATACATCCATAAAACTATATAAGAAAGAGCATTCTTAATTGCAATTACATTGCATATATATAGAATTTGCTTTATGCACAAAATTATGCATAATGAAATGATTAAATCGTTACTGTTTGAATATAATTATTTTCTTTATATTATTCGACAGAGAGCAAAAATGGAAATTATGGAAGATGGAAATTTGGTTGATCGCGTAAGAATTTTACTACAACGAGATATGCAATATTATCAGGTATTAATTAACACAAATTATTTGCCATTAATATATGTATAGTTAGTATTTTATATCTGTTTCCAAAAGGATACAAAAGCACTTTATTTCGAATTTATTATGTATGACATATTTAATTGTAAAAATGTTGATTTATTGACTGCGATCTTGAAACAAGAAAACACGTATGTGAATCGAACAATTCAATTATTTATCATTTTGTGGCAGATATACGATCTTTATCTTTATCTTTATCTTAAATAATAATTTAATAACGAATTTAATAGATATAAAACGTAAACTTAAATTAATGCAATATTATTTATATTGAAAAAATAAGATATGTAATTAAAACTCATCTCATATACTACGTGTAACATTGTAATTTGCGAAATGTAGGAAATGCAAACCGTTTTGAGAGAACCGCTATGTCTTCGCATCAGCGGCGGAAAACTTGATTTTCCACGACATGCTTCGTTCGCCGCGATAAAAATCGTCACATGGTGGGAAGCGGATTTCGTGGCCGCTTTTAAGTGCACTTCTGGTTTAAGCTCCGCCGAAAACGGAAGCGCATCCAGCGTCGACAGCGAGGACGGTGTCATTAAGCGGATCCAGCCCTCCGATTTCATTCTGCTCGTTGTTGACACCGCTGAACAATTGCTAGGTACATTTTATCTCGGTGACGAGAAATGAAATTTTTATATTGCAAATAAAAATATAAGTAGATTAATGGAATAGTAAATTAAAAAAAAATTTTTTTAAATTTATAAAAAAATATATATATATATTTATTTATTTAAACGCTAAACGCAGCTATTCTAATTTTATCACGTGTTAAATCTTTAAATTTCAAACATTTTTATCAATTTTTATCATTTGAAGATTATTATAAATTATAAATTAATTAAAAAATATATATACAAAGAGTTATGTTTCGAAGAGATTTAATTCGCACTAAAAGAGAATTCTCTTTTGAATTCGTGAAACAATACCGTAATTAAATCTTGGATTAAATTTCCTCTTAAGAAAATCGATTCTAAGTTAATTAAATAATACATTTCCGCTATTGACTCTCGTTCTCTTTTAATTTACTTTGTATATCTATCTCGACAAGAAAGCTGTGTTTAATTGATATGAATAAATTTTTGATAATGGCGCGATTTTCTTTCTAGAGACTTACAAACTTAGAAATATTCAGGAAAAGCATCGGGAAATAAAACGATATTTTTTCTTATTTTTTTCCATTTTTCAGAACACTTGCACATGTTGATTCAAGAATCCCTGGATCACGCCGATCTCACCGTGCTCACCGCCACTTTGGGTGCAGCAGCAGTGATACGAAATTGTTTATGGTGTTACATTCAACACGCAAAAGGAAAGATCACTTCTCAATCCAGGTGCTTCACATTATGAAAGCTGTAGCTCTTAATTATTTATTAATTGTATTTTTTTTTTACTTTTGAATCAGCCATCATATCTTTGATATGCCATGAATTTTTTTCTAAGGACGCAGCAGAATATCCGTAGAATAGATTTTAAGTAGTTTTCTTTTACCTCAAATCACCAAATTTCTAATGATCCTTGTTCCCAATGGTCTTTTATTTATCATTTTTTTTTAAATATAAAATAAAATCTCGCATGTGATCGTTAAAAAAAAGAGAAAGAATTTATTTTATGCAACGCACGTATATAAAAACTTATAATTAGATGATTATGCAACGTATAAAAAATATAAGAATGATTAATTAAATAGAGAATTTTTATTTTATCTCAATTAAAAAGATATAAAGTACATTTTTGATCTCTTTCCCTTGTATTTTAAATAAGTTATATTTTAAGTATACGTTCTTTCGTCTCAATCTTATTGTTTTCCTTTCGACAGTGAAAAAATTAATAAATCTCACAAAGAATTTCACGAAATGGCCGAAGCCGTGGCAGAGAGGTTGCTCGATCTGCACTGTAGATTAATTTCCTTGTACATCCTTAACGAAGCGGACTCTCTCAGCTGGCACAGCAACAAACCATTCTTCGAAAGAGAGCGATGCTCCTACGTTATACAGATGTGGTGGCTATATATGCAAGGTAAAACTAATACTCGGTTCCCATTTCTCTCCTGAGTAATTGTATAATGTCATAGTGGGACGGTATTTTATATAGATACAGATTTATAATACGCGTAAAAAAAACGAATATGCTAATATTTTCAGGTACTAAGGCGGATTTATGGAACACAGTCTCACCTAAGATGGCACAGCGTGTATTTTCAGAAATGTTAAACGAGTCCCTATCCATCATAACGACGCGATTCATTCACGTAAGGCCACGATATATCACAACTAGTTCCGATTAATATCCTTCAATTTATTCTGTTCTTTTATCTCTCTATATAAAATGCTTTATTGTTATCATGAATCACACCAAATGAAACTCGTTTGAAATCGATTTATTCTTATCATTTGCATGCATTATACATTCGTCTGCAATTTATTAAAATGCAACGTTCGATTGTGTTGCTATTTGTGCATGTGATTAAGTAAGATGAATTAAATCAAAGAATGCAAATAATAAAATAAAATAATTACAGGGTCGACCGACAGTGGCGAGATCCGAGCAATTTTGGTCGGACGCCTTTAATGTGCTCTGCTGTACGGGATATCTGGCTTTAGGCGCATGTGTCGATGGCGACGGAATGATAGGTGCACGACCGAGTAATTTGCCGACAGCGATAAGAGATATACATGCGAAATGTAATGAATTATTAATCTGCTTGCTACTTAGGGGCACTCCTCTCCGAGAATTGTATCAGGTACGAGTCTCCAGAGTGTCTCTCAGGCTCTTAAAACATTTTCCAACAAGTTAAACATTATTTTTAAAAAACCCACATTTTTATTAAATAAATTAATTAAGTAAATGTACTTTATATAAATTGAAATGTGTACTACGTTTTATATGATACAATTATAGCACTCAAAGAATCGTATATCAAAGAATTACCTCAGGTACGGTTTTCAGTGACAGGCTTTTAAAATATTTTCCAAGCTAAACATGGAACGAAAAGTACATTATTTTTATTAAATGTAATTTTATGAATTAAAATTACACAAAGAACGCATAAAAAGATAGAAAACTGTATCACTCATCGATTTAACTCGGAATCTGAATGATTTAGCGATATTGAAACGCGTACATTTAATATGATAAAAAAAAATATTTTAATGTTAAACGATAAGTGATTATACTTTATTCAGATCTTTCGACACGGATTGGAAAATTTAGCGATACTGCGATCTCGACGCAGTCCGGCCCCATGGTTATTAATATGCGCTCCGAATTTATTGGGATTAAACGCGACTAATACCCCAGCTGATATTATAACGTTACCCGAGGACAAAGCCGTCATCCTCGAGTTGAATGTCATGAGGCATCAGCCTCAACCCAGCTGGCCTCAACTGATGAAAGTAATTTCCCAATAACGTAATTTCGAAGCTCCCTTATTTATTTTTAGCACTCGCATCTTGTCATCAAACTTCTTTCTATTTGCAGGTGATATCGATGAACGATTACGTCGTAGGAAAGATGCTGTTGAAGACCTTGGTACGTCAAAACGTGGGCTTTACGTTCGTGGACGAATATGACGCAGTTGATAAATCGAAGAAGAACGAAAAGAGTTGCGGCGGCTTTTTATGTAACGGATCAGCGTGCGATAAATCGCTAAAAATAACTTCAGCTTTGGCATTGTACAGCTTATCTCACATATTAGTGGTGACCATTAACGAACCGGAGCGTGTAATTATACCCGCATTGAAGCAGGATCCGAACTGGTCCAATTATCTGGATAGACAACAGGTCGAGCGCTTTTATGAAATATCGTTGGAAGATTTAATCGTGTAAATTTATACCAATTCTCATTAAAACATTTGCATTGATTTAATGTGCGACGATAATGCAAGTCTATATATTTTAATAAATGTGGAGAGACGTAAAATATAGAAATGAAATTATTAATATTAAGTAACATTTATTAAAAATAATCATCAGATTTCTCGCGTAAAATTTGATAAAATTCCAGAAAAAATACCTAACTTTTTATTGTATACAATTTTCAACAATTTAGTAATGTATCAATTTGCTAGTTATAATTCACATAATTATTTTACAGGTCTGGAATCAATCGAGGCCACCCTGGCTCAACGCATTGATAAAGCCTCTGAAGATCATGATGCAACCGGTGGTCGAGCTGCTTCTGGAAGCTGCGAAGGTAATTTTATAATACATCACAAGCGCGTTTTAGTCATTCGTTTTGAATAAAAATCGCGGAGCCCTAGGAGAGACATAAAATTCCTCGTAGATATTTAGAAATACATTACATAAATTTTGAAAATTATCTTCAGACAGGTGCCAGCATATATCAAGCCATGTCGCTGGCGATCGGATGCTTCGCCGAGTTATACGTGACGGCCTCGACCCCAGTTTTGCGCACAGCGTTCGCCCTCAACGATAACATTCCCGCGCATTGTCGTCCGATCGGAGGCAACATGTTGCTTCAAATTCTCTGCGCCGCCCTGTACTCCGGCCTCCTGGACGTGTCCGCGAAGAGCGGTGGAAGAAAGGGTTCTCGTGATACACCGGGTTCCAGGGACGCGAGCTGCGAGCTGAGCCCCTTCAACCCTTACGATAGATCGACTGTTGCCACGACTCTCGCCGAGGCGATTTGCAGCATCGACGAGGACAACAAGCACACGGCGCAGATAGACTCCTTCGTGCTTCTCGTAAGAGACAGGTGCGTCTCTTTTTTTTAAGACTAGAAATTAATTAATCTATATCTGTGATTATTTTTAACTTAGGTAGCTTTTGGTTAGAAACGATCGATTTTTTTTATGATTTTGTAAATTGTATTATATGAGAAAAGTATAGAAGTTGTAGCAGTTACTTAAAAAAATATGTTACATATTATATGTATTATATAATATATTTTTATAATATAATATATATTATCCAATATTACTTTCGCTAATACAATTTAAATGCGAAGGTAAATATAAAATATAATAATGTACATTATCCAATCTATTCTTGCATAATGTACATTATTATGTTATATATATTTACCCTCGCATTTAAATTGTATTAGCGAAAGCGTCGAATGTATAAAATCTCTAAAAAATAGAATTTGCAAATTTTGATTTAAATAATTAATGTAACGACTTAATAAAGTTACTTCACTTTTAAGTAATTCACTTTTAACTTCTTTAATTTGATATTAATTGAAAATGTTATATTTTCCATTTTACGTTATTTAAGCAAAAACTTTGTTACAGCCTCGGAAGAGAAGATCAAACTTCGAGGAGCGACGAATTACAGAACGTGACTTGCGTCATCGAGACTTACACGGACGAATTGTTGTTTACGAGTACTGGACGACGTTCGTTAAAAGTGAGTAACGCGATGACGCATTTCTGGGAATGCTCGTATATTTGCCGCAATAAATATATGAAATAAATAAATTGATATTCGTAAATTAATTTATTAATTTTGCGATTAATTTTACGTGTCAGATTACACACGAATATCTAATCCGAGCGTCCGAATGGGTCCTAAATAATCTACGTTGCGACGAGAAGAACAGACAGACGGATTTGATGAATCTGCCGGAAGTCTCACCCATCATAAAACCTCTCACGCATTTGATGTTTCACATCGAGGACACTTGCTTTGATCAGGTTAGTAATAAAACTTCCACCCTCTAATCATAAAAATTATAGATTTCGATGTCTACTAGAGCAAATTTGTTTTTTTACTTATTAATTAGTGTGTATATATGTATGTGTGTGTATATATATATAATATATATATATATATATATATATATATGTTGCAAATAATTTTTTATTTATAATAAAAGCATGATGAAAAATAAATTAAAATTATTGATAATCGCTTTAAATTCGATACATTGTTTATACATTTTATTCATCGGTATTCGTGTGCAGAGAATTTTTTGCAGCGATATTGTATCTTTTAGATAATGATATATAATTACTAAACTTTTATGTGATGTATAAAGAGAGAATCTACAATAATTAAACGTCGCACGTTTTCTCAAATATTGTACTTAGAGCATTAATACGATAAATATATAAGTTTCCAAAAATCTTTACAATTCTATAAAATCATATTTGTATATATTTGTGTTTTAGTTTATGGTTAATTACGAGGGAACAAATTGGTCGAAGGTATTAACGATGCCTTTGTCAATTACCTTGGAACGTGTACGAAGTCAAATTCTTTTAAGACCAGAATTGAAGAATGTCGGAGATCTCACTCATGAGGATAAAGAAGTGGTGCAATCTATCAAAAGGATCTGCTCGTTTGTCCGATCAGCACGTTTCAAATAAGCTGTTTACACATCCAATGTAAGTAATATTTCTCTCTCCCATTATATCTATATTTAATAGCCTCGCATTATTTTAACTCTATATAGCCCCACTCTTATACTATATTTATTTAATAATATTCGTTTTCAACATGTATTTTTAAAATATCGTATACAGAAACGCGCTTTTTTAAGCAGCCATTTATTTCTGACGTGTTTTTAGCCATTGTTTTTTAACTATTGAAAATCTTTATCGTGATTTTACGATAAAGTAGCCTGCGTTCTTCCCATTTTTTGCATAATATATTGAAAAATAAACGATCACGCAATTTCTTCTTACGGAAAAGCTTGATCTCGCCATCGAAAGTTTTTAATTCCGGCTTTAAGAGAATGTCTAGAGTTTTTAAGTTTAGACTTTTTAATCTGTATAGAAAAAAAGAGGATCAGAGAATCGTTTTAAATCGTCGCTGACGTGAATTAAGTTTCCTCTCTTTCCTGCATTTAGATTATCATCGAGCTTAACCGTATCAAAAAGTATCTAAATTATCTTATTATCTCATAAGACAATTCTGCATCGTTGCGCTATAAAAACGCAAAGACACGATGCATTATTTTTGCGGAAAGTATTCCATAATAGTGGGATTCGTGGGAAATGAAGAATCTTGTAGAACACATTTGCTGCAGAGGAATAAATGTCACACAGTGTTACATAATAATTTATTTTTAATTTTGCAAATTGACATATTCACACATTTTTGAGACGCGACCCTCTTTTTGCGGCGAATAGTCTGTATTTTTTTTCTTTTTTTTCTCTTTTTTTTTCTTTCTACACATATATATTTTCAATCGCCAATCTCCCAATCTACATGCACCAAAGTTTTGCGATCGGCTCCCATAATACGCATAAAATTTTTAAATTATCGTAACAGTTTTATAATCCGCCCTGTATATTATACGTTTTATAGACAGTGCAGATATCATTTTCTTTTTTAATCATAATACAACGATCATATTTGGCACATTTATCGAAAGACTGCGCCTATTAATCGATCGATAGACCAACAGGCCAGCTGTTGAAAATTATAATGTAGAAGTACTCAATGACGCTTTAGATTTTAGATTTTGCATATAATAAATCTTGTCTTTCTTTGAAGAATATTCAGCGACAAATTGGATAAATAAAATGAATGAACGAAATGATTCATTATAAAAATAAAAGGAGTTTTGATAGATCTTGTCCTGAATGGGCAATGAAATGCTCTCTATGTCTTAAATTTATTTCGATACAAATTCAACTTGAGAAAATTTGCTAATTAAGACAGTAGATGTTGATGATGAAAAAGGATTACGTTTAAATTTTCACAAATTAAATGTTTAACGTTTAAATTTATTTCTCGATTTAGTATTTAGAAACTACACACTCTCTAATTTTAAATTTTGACGTAAATTAACGTCAAATTAATTCGGTACATCATCGGTAAATCGCTTGGAAAGTCTGAAAAGAACGTTCTGTATGTCATCGCGCGGGGCGCAAATTATTTCTACGTCTCTGTGCCGATGTGCGTGTAATTAAACGAAGGAACAATCAATTGCTTTCGTAACGATCAGAGCGATTCAGATTGTTATCCCCACAATGAAGGACTTAGGCCAAGTGTCCTTTTACAGCGCTGCCGCTAATTAACGAAAACGAGACGAGGTAAAATTGTCTTGAATTGATACCACATTCGCAATTATACAGAACAGATACAAAGTGTCTTTAAACGTGTGAGATATATCTCTTGAGATTAATTATCCGTCTCAAGGCGAAATTGAGAGAATTACGTGAAGTGTTCCGAGAACACGTTGTTTCAAATTTAGTTAACGCGCTCAAATAATAATAATAAGAAGAAGAAAAGACACACAATTTTTTTTTCTCGCTTTTAATTAATCCTTCGGATTATGCGCAATCTGCAAATTGCGAAGAAATTAGCTTTTTAAGTAGCTTCGCTCCTTTTTTTTAAGGGTAAGAGAGGTCAGCGAACAAAAGCATATACGAACACAAACACACACGTACACACCACACCCACACACACATACACACGCACACGCGAGACGCGAGTTATACATAATTTATACAAGAGAGAGTAGTCGCGTTTTCATCAAGAACGAATTGGAAAGGTGTCCCGATCAGCCTCGCAATTAATTGTTGTTGTCGTATCCCACGGGTCTCGGCAGGGCCCCCGCCTGAAACACACCGCTAATTACTTAATTGCTCGTGAAAATCCAATTAATTGTGCGCTGTCGCGATTCACTTGTCCCGAGTTTAACGCCGAGCGAAGCCAAAGAGAGTATTCAGCCCTACGAAAGGTGGTCTTTATGCAGGTATCTGCGGTTTTTTTTTTACAAGTAACAAATCTGAGAGAGAGAGAGGGGCGTTATAAAATATGAAAATAAAATGCAAGAAATAAAATGCAAAATTATCGATGCGATACGATCCAGACATCGGTTTAATGATACAAAACGAGAAGGCGGAAGCAAGAAATTATATTGGTCAAAAATATATACACGTGTGGTCAAAGGATTGACAATCGAGGGTAATTTGGGAAGATTTGGTAAAGGAAAAGCTTCTGTAAAGAATATAGAAGAAGCTCTCCCTAATGTAAATGACACTTAATACGATCTTATTAGAGGGACGAAATTGTGCGGCGTGATTGAATAGGAAAATGCAATCCAATTTTCGTCTCAGCGAAATATCTTCCCTTGTTATTATAATATAATTTTCGTGTAATATATTTTCAATAGTTTATTTGAATTATATATTTTTATTCGGATTAAACTATTTATATATGTACGAGAGCGCATCTTTATGTCGCTTAAATTATTGCTAAAATATTCTGAACTATGCTCTTTTAAACTGAATCAGTGAAAATGTCACTGATTAAAGCAGTAATAAGATTTCATCAAAGATCAGTAAATATTTCACTGAAAAATCAATCTTTCCGGTTTCAAACAGATTTCACTATTTTTAGTGTCATATTTACAATTGAAACTATTATTTATTAATGATATATATCATTTCGTTAGTATGTAATATATAAATGCGAGCAATATTATTTTTAAAAAAGGAAGGAAAAACGTGTCTCTTGTCAAATCGCCGACTGATCGATATCGCTGACAGTTTGCTGATACAGATAAGAATTTCAGTAATGCGTTACATCACTCTCGAAAATTTATACTTGTCACACCGTCGTCGTCGTGATTGCCGACAATACTAAATTCGCGGCTTCGATAGGGGACTTTTTGCGAAACAGCAGATAATTGCCAAATTCACTGGAACGAGAGAAGAGAGATTCTCCCCTTTATAACACATCATCCAAGCCGCGTAAACTTTATTTAACCTAGAAGAGAATCCAATCGCTCTTTGATGAAAAATTTAAGCTCGTTTTATTAAATTATTCCTTTGTAATTTCGAGATATTTGAACGACTCTGATTCTTCACCGCTGGCCATAATCTTTTTTTTTTTTTTTTTTTTTTGTGCGAGAAAAACGAGAGCGAAATATCGTCTTATATAAGTACAGAATAGATAGAACGTACCTCGAGAGAGAATCTTATTGATATAAAAAAATTAAAAAAATTACTTTTATAATTTATTTTATTTTAATTAACTGAAAAGAGATGCGCGATTATCTTATAAATAAATATCCAAGATAAATAGTCAAAAAACTATAAAGATATACCGGAAGAAAGAGAATATTTTTTTTATATACATTACATATGTATATATATATATTTTATATACATTTTTTATATACATATATAAATATGTTTCTACTAAATACGAGAGATCGAGATGCTAATAATTTTTTTTATATTATTTCTTTTACGGAAAAGATAAGGCGTCGGTTCTTTCCTTGGCTTTTCTGTTTAGCAAAATTCTGTTAAGCAAAATTAGTGCTTTTTTTGGCACACATCTATGTCAAATATCTACCGCAGGAAAAACTCTTCTTTTCGTCGTACAGACGTGACAATGTACCTTTGTTAGAAAAAGGTCGCGCGCTTCGTCGAGCACAAGGCGACATAATGTTATTCCGTCAGGCTTTTAAAGACGAAAATTTCGTATCTGCTCTTTCCTCAGCTACCTTTTCAACGGCAACGTACTACAAATTATGAGATATACATGTATACTTTCATGCGTAATACATGACGCGTAATGTTTCATGAAACGTAATAAAATAAAATTCAAAGTTGAAATAAAAGATGAGTAAAATTGATTTATTAAAACATGTGCATTCTCCCTAGAGTCGCGCGTGAGTGGATTCTACATTAAATTGCATTCCTCTCAAATTGAGCACATATGTGTATATCATAATGATAAGCGAAACGCACCTATACGTATCTTTAACAAACGTATATATGAATATATTATACGTACATCTGTATAAATTGTAATTTGCTCATTTTTCCTTATATTAAAACGCATGCACACTAAAAGGAAACGAATTTGGTTCGTTGAATATTTATCTTGGCATTTTATTAAAAGAGAGACGTTAAATATACATATATGAATTAATATATATGTACATATATGTAAAAACTTTCTTAAAGCGAGATAGCTTTTTCCGCAGTTTCTTTCATCTCTTATCATCTCTTTGAAATATGCATTTGATAAATCTGGAGTATTCTTATAGATATATCGCGCAAATGACAATATTAACAAATGCTAAAAGGCAAATTATTTATCGACTTATACTGAGATATTTCAAGCCGAACAGGTTTTTCCTATACCTCTACGAATATAGAGCTAAAAGAATTTTACAATATTTTATCGTATAGAGACAAATGTAGACGGTTTGTTTTAATTTGTGTTAATGGTCTCTTAAGATATCACACATGATAAAATAAATAAAATTGGGATAATGTAGACATATAGAAATAACGTTGTTAAAAAGATAATGACAATTGGAATTTTTTTTTTTTTTTTTTTTGATAGACAATCGACGCTAAATTGATTTTTAAACAGAAAGAAAGTGCGCGATATTAAACCGATTAATAGTTTCTATCCGCAGCAATAAAATTGTAATTCCGTCTGACGTCTTCTCGTTTTTAAACACCGAAATACTCGTTTCTGTGAGGGATGATTTCAATTTCCTTATTTTTCTAATTACCGCGTTATGATCCCTGTCGTGCTGTCCTGCGAGACAAAACCTGCATGTACTACGGTTTGTTTCGCGAGAGTCGCTTCACTCTCGCTAATTACGAGAAAATTAATCTCGCGAGGGAATACGAGTAACATTAAGATTAGAATGCAAAGGGGATTCGCGAAAAGCATTACGAATTAAACTGTGCGCACTAGGAGACAGAAGTAATCCCGTAAGTCAGGCAAAATAAGCGTATCTATCTTAAAAAAGAATATAAATATTCGTTGTTGTCAACGTTGTTCAACATGTGTCACTAAATTACGAAAAAACTTTTTTTTTATATTAGCCTTTCTTTGCGGTCGATCGTATTTATTTAAATGTCCGGGTAAAATTATAATTTCAAAATATGCATAAAGCAAGAAATATTTTTCAAAGTAGTGAGTATAAGATTTAATGAATATATAGATAGAGTTAATCTCTTAACCAAATTGCATATTTAATTAATTTTTATTTGGACGGTAAAATTGCGTAGATTTATAATATAAATATAAATTCAAATAAGCTAAATACAATGAGCTTATTCGAGTTAATTAATTCACATGAGTTTCATTATATTTGATATTTAATTCTATTATATAAAATTAATGCTAATATAGCATATGCAAATTTTAAGAATTTAATTTATAATCATAATTTAACTCTAAATGAAAAATTATAAACTCGATTAATAAAATGGAAGGGTATCTCATAGAACATAACAAGATTACCAAGTTTAGTTTAGTTTGGGTTTAGTTAGGGTTAAGATCTAAATGTCATGTAGCCTCTCTTGTTTGTATAATACAAAACATGTAGTGTTTCATCCATCTCTCCTAGAGTTCGTGTAAAACATATACCAGAGACAGAAATAAACTCACAAAAATTACATATTGAGATTTTGAGACATATGTATTTATTTTCATCGCACCAATTTTAAAACTGAGTTTGCATAATTTTGAAAATAATAAAAAAGAATAATTAAAATATTTTTTTAAAAGGCTTCCACAGTATCTAGTTTTCTTTTAGAGATACATATGTAACATGTCGCGGAATTCGCGATGAAACACTTCACGATTGATGTATGAAATATTTTATGTTTTATCTCACTGAAAAACAGTGATTAATCACTGATGATGTTAATTATAATTATAGCATTATAATTCAGTGAAATTTCATTAAGAGAATCAATTAGTGATAGTGGCTGTTTCAATCAATAATATTTTTAATGCATCTTATGATAATTCATATCAAGAGAGTTTTATTCTAGATGTAGGAACTTTTTAAAAAATTGCAATCCACAAAATAAATACATAAAAAAATCTTTAAAAGCTATATCTTGCACATGTACGATTATTATTGTTATTTTAGTGAAATATATTACTATCATATCAGTGAGACATAAGACGAGCGAGCAAAGTATGAGTGTTTTCATTGAACCTTAATGAGATATTCTCTGATAAAATCTTGCGTCGCTGCTTTAATCAGTGACATTTTCACTGATTCAGTTTAAAAGGGAGCACTAAAGATTTTTTTTACAAAGATATAAGATTTTATTTCGATATAGAAAACGATAAAGACTTACGGAAATGTGCGGTCCGGAACGACCGAATCGAAGGCGCAGCGATGGCGATCGCTGCGACTTGCGGATCATCAGATGCTCCAGCGGGATGCCACCGAAACCTGCGTTATCCAGCGCATTGCGTTGCAGCAAAAGCCTGTAGAACTCGTGAATGTTTTCCGCAGGCGTTTTCTCCGCCATCTCTTCTGTAACATATACATCGAAAAAATTGTATTATTCTCATCTTAAGTATATGCCACTTATCTTTATAATATCTTCCATTAAAATAAGAGCAAAAGGATCCTCTTTAAGAAGAAAATTCTCTAAAGAGATTTTTATTAGATATTCTTAACATGCAAGAATATATACTTAATGGGATGGTTTTTTATCAGCGTATTATTGAAATTATTAATCGTGATGACAAAAAACAGTCATACAAATGAACATTTGTCATTTATTACATGTATATTTAAATGTTGCACATATAATTGAATATTTCTTATGTATTTGACATAGTTAAATACACATTTTTGCTTATTATATTATTATTTTTAATGTTGATTGGTAAACTTATAAATTTATTATAAATTTAAATAATGACTTTAATAATTATATTTTATTAATTTTTATTCTAAATTTATTATTAATTTATTATATTTATCTATTGCGAAGCTGAAGTTGCAAAACAAGAATTAAGAATATATTCTCAATTTAAGAGGATATTCCAAAAAGCAAAAATAAAGATAGGAATATCTTTATTCATTAAGAATATCTATTGAGAAGATTTATTAAACATATGCATTTCAAGAAAACAATTTTTTCGGTGTATGTATATTCTTGATCTCAATCGTCAATCATCAATTTTCCACGGTAGAAAACGAACATCTTCATCGATTCTTCTTTCACACAGAAAGAATTTTCTCTTAGAATTTACCCTGAAAATCATGGTAATTGTGAAACAATATGGTATATATGGAAAGAATTTTATGAGACTGATTAATATTTATCACAATAAAATATAAAATATGTTTAATAAATTTTACTATGCAGTTTAGTAAAAATCAAACATATTTTAGCTATCTGACTCGAGTAACGAAAAGGTATGATATAACGGTTATTTATGAAGACATATATTCGGGAGATAACTTGTCTAATATGAGATGAGAGGAGCGGAAAAATATTAAAAGGAATACAGTTAAATCACGTGTCTTTATGCATTTAGCGATCGCAACATAGATTATTCCGTTTTTGTTATTTCATTAAACGTGAAAAACAAAGATAGATGATGTCGCGAAGTGGAACGTAGCGCGAAGCGTGTGAAGCGTACGAAGCGTACGAAGCGTACGAAGCGTACGAAGCGTACGAAGCGTACGAAGCGTACGAAGCGTACGAAGCGTGTGAAGCGTATGAAGCGTGTGAAGCGTATGAAGTATAGAGACGGCGCGCCGCGACGCGTCTATCCAACATGGCGGGAACGCGGCGATAAAAGTATGTACGTGTGCGGTGTAATATCAAAGTTATCGAAAATAAACTATCTCCGCCGTGTTGTGTTAGCTATACTGAACTTCGATCGTGCATTTGCTATCGAATTATCGCGTTCTTTGATTAGTCATTACTTCGGTTCGCGTAATATCACGCGGTGAAGCCGATGTTATTTTCGTGCATTTTTCCGTTAACAATTACAAAAATATCGCGAGTACGCTGTGGATCATCTTCGAGTAGGATAGCGTCGCCAATATGTATTCAATTGATAAGTATAATCATTATTAATCCTGTGTTTTGATATTTATCACTCGCGTATCATAAATTTGGCGTTTCAATATAATAATTTGTCTAAAAAAGTGTATTTAACGATGAGGTTAATTTGTCGTATAAACGGAGAAATCGGATGAGTCGACACGGATCGTAATTTTTGTCGTCTAGTCGCTATATAATAAAATGCGTGTCCCGTGTGATTAACGTCAAGAATGTCGTGAAAACTGTCGTGCGATTGTTGCATTCTGTTAATTAGCGCGCGCGTAGTAGTAATTAACCGTGTTTTCGCGAGTGAGTGCCATGAAGGACCAACAAGAGATGAACAAGGGGGAAGGAGAAGGAGGCGAGATCTAAGGAGACATCTATGGAGCAGCTGTGTATGGTGAGTCAAAATTATAAATTATGTATATACATATATGTTTGTAAATTTAAAATTACTCATTTATTTCTGCAATAATGAGAATAATATGTGTGAGAATAATAAGTATGGAAATACAATTATCGCGAGATTTCATTTAATTTATATTATATCAGCAGATATGATATATCGTTTCTGTAATACGAACATGTAATTTTTCAAAGCACATTGAAACAGATAAAAAACGAAACAACAATTTTTTCGAATTTATTCAATTTCTACACAGAGAGAATTTTCTCTTAGAATTTATCCTGAAAATCATGGTAATCATGGAACAATATAGTATGGAAAGAATTTTATGAGAATTTCTCTGATTAATATCTATTGCAATAAAATATAAAATATGTTTGAATAATTTTACTATGCAGTTTAGTAAAATTAATCAAACATGTTTTATATTTTGTAATAGATATTATTATTTTTATTGTGATAAATATTAATCAGAGAAATTCTCATAAAATTCTTTCCATATTGTCCCACGATTACCAAGATTTTCAGGGTAAATTCTAAGAGAAAATTCTCTCAGTGCAGAGATCAACGATCAGGTTGTCATACTTTAGTTACTTGGGAATTAACATACACGTTTTAAAGGCATCAATAGACTTTGTCTCGATCAATATTCGCGTGTACGATATCTAGCTTACAATTCTGGAAACAAAAAAATATTTATTATCGATGAAGCTTGATCTTTGAAATGCTTCCCGCACGATGTGATGCAGGCGTCGCGTCTTCTTTCAGACAAATGTAAATCAGGTGTGCGCGCATCCATCTTTTATGCGAAAATGGAGAGAAAGTATGACGCTTTTTACAAGTATACGTTCGTTTTATGCGACATTAAAAGGCTTTACGATAAGTAGCGTTCTCCGTATGAGAGAGCATGGGAGCTATACGAATTGGTGGGCGTTTATACAAGTATACACTATCGTATACCGTAACGTGTATATACCATCGTAATAACGATTATTTACTTTTATTAGTTCGCATAGATCGTCTTATGAAAAAAAAAAGTTTTATCGACGATGTTAACGTTATCCGATGTATCATTTATCATATACGTGTACATCCTTACATTCTATTCAGAACTATTGACGCTTTTATTATATATAGTATCAATCTCACCTCTTTTCTAAGGGAAAATAGCGATATGTAGCTCTTTTATAGTTTTGTATCTCTCGAGATTGTATAGAGACAAAATAGTTTCTCATAAATTTTAAAAGACAATGAGGACTGAAATTTAAAACGATGAGCTCTACTGTTAATCATAAAGCGCCTGGAGAATTATTTTTTATTCTCGTTACATCGTTTCTCTCACACTTAACACGAAGCTAAATAGAGAAAAGAATTTTTTTGAATCATGTTAATTTTTAACTTCGAAACCATATGTATTTATGTTAGATAAAAAAAATGGTACGTTTCTCTAGTCATTTTTAAGATAACGATTCGATATAGACTAAACGAAGATAAAAAGCGAGTAAAAGTTTGTATTTTAACAGAGTATACGTGTCGACCTTGCAAGAATACAGATGACAGAATTTTCCCGCGCGTTTCGATATCCCACAAAGGCAAACAGATAACCATTTTCCGATTGGATAGGCACTTTTCAACTTTGTGAAAAACTTGCGTGATAAAATTCGAGAGCGCGACGACGCGAATGTAAAACATATGTGGTCTTTTTTTTATCGAAAACCGCAACGCTCGTGCACACAAAATCGACCCGACATTTTCTGGGAAACTCGAATACGGATCGGAAAAAAATATCAGAAAATAATATATTGCAAAATTACAACGTTTTGCGAATTAATGTAAAAAAATAAATAAATAAAATCGACAGCGCGAGTTTAAATGTAGATAGGGCTGTTCGACACACCTGTTGACTATCGTATAGTGCAATCAGTTGCCTTTTCTGCATATGCAATAATGCAAATCGTGTTACGATTAAATAGCTTGCTTTTATTTCGCTAAATAATGGCTTCTTCAATCAGCTCTTGATAAATAATACATCGAAACTGCAAAATATATCGTCTCGAGAAGAAAACTGACGCTCCTCTCCTCTCCTCTGAATATTAAATAAAAAAATGATTAATCGAAATATATATGCTAAACTATACAACCGAGCGGAAACTAACATCGAAGTTTGTGCCGCTCGATCGAGCGCTTTCGCCGGGAGAAATATCGCGTATATTTGGATTCGCCCATGCATGAGTCGCCACGCGATTGAAACGTATCGATCATAGATGCCTATGTACACATAAAAAGATTCTAACATAGATAACTCATCCGAAAGTGACGATGTTATTTTACGAAAGCGATTGTTGCGTCACAGAAACAGGACCTTCTTACGGCGGATTTTATTGAATGGAGAGATTTGTGATTGATCGCGGGTCCCCGAGTTTAGGGCAATGATGAAAATGATGACACGTTGGATGATCGATGTCGAAATACAGCGAAGTCTCTCCTTTTGTGCGAGGCGCGAATAATATTTAATCTCTAATTAATAATATTTAATCATATTTAATCTCTGATCACAACCGCGTTTGTCAATAAACGAGAATGAATGAATGCTTCAAGTATAAAGGACTGTATTTTCAAGCCTATATGTCAACGTTCGATTCGCATTGATTGATCATCGCAATTAATATCGCGAATAAAAATTAAAATTATCTCTATCAATTTAAAAATAATTTTCTTAATAATTGTCTTATTTTTGTAATAAGCATTAATGATGTTAAATTCCTTCTTTCTTTGGATTTAATCAAGATTATTCAAGTCTTATATTTTTTTTCCGAAATATGTCTCTGTGTGAAATTTTTAATTCTTTAAAATTTTATAATCACTTATAATCGTAGTATTTATTTTTGCGTATTGATCCATCGTCAAAATGTCTCGTATTATTTTTATTAAGCTTAACGATAAAGTTTCTCTTTTTCTGAGAAATTTGAAGTTCTAATTCGATTCTACCTTCTCGTTTCACTCTATTTTTCTTTCTTTGTGGAAGAGAACTGGATTCTTATACTTGAAACGTCTACCTCACTAAATGTTTTTCATTTTTAATCGTTTATAAACTCTCTCTATTGATCTTAACATTGTATTTTACAATACTTTATATAGGTCGCAGAATATACTCTACACTCGCGAGTTGTGAAATATTCTGCGCATGATATGAGAATTGTGATATACGAATTAAATTATTCTAGGGATATAGGTGAAGATAAAAAAAATAATCTCATGTATATACATGTATAACGAGACATATTAGCCGTTATATATTATAACCAGTGCAATATAGACGGAAGATTTAATTAGACTTATGTTTTTGTTATAATCATCATCTATAGAAGCCGCCGAGTTAATAATCCTCCCCCGCGATCATTAATTATTGTAGTGGGAGACAACTTACTCTCACGTTGATACGTGGCATTACTGGTAATGGAATACAGAAAACGTTATCATGCCAAGTGAGAGTAAAACTTTAATGAGACTTACAGCTCGGCGAGAGAGTAGTTCAAAAGAACACTGGAGTTTATTAAAGGAGCAAAAAATAATTATAAGAATTGAACGGATTTGACACGCGGTGAGTGTCAAAGAAGTTTCAAGATATAAGGAAATAATTTATAAATACATAGTTCTAGTGCGCAGGTGATAGTATTTAATAGGGGAGCTGCCTGGATTTAACCCCCTTCCCTCCCCCCGAAATCTAATCAATTAAGTTGTTAGCAGTTTCCCACTTATAGAACATTGCTTTATTAAATAAAATTACAGTCCATTGCTTAATTAATATTAAATATGAATTCGATTTAATGTAATCGCTTGTCCAAAGTTTTAGCCCCCTCCCCCCCGAAACAAAATCCTAAATATTGTTCAACGTGTCGTATCAGTTTTAGCAAAAGATTTGAAAAATCGATGCAAAGTCTTTCACCAGCAATAATTCGAAATTAATTTTAAAATTAATTATAAAAAATTGTGCAGTAAGAAAATTAATCATTCGATTTGTATGTTATGCTTTCGATTTATAAACGAAGAAGGTAGGAAGGATGTACATTAATAATTGATTCGCAATTAATTACCGGTCATTTATATTAATCTTTAAAGAAGGAAGAGGGAGATGAAGAAGATAGGTGTCTCGCGGCGATTTAATCGATTAGAGGGAACTGAAAATTTCAGGGGTTTGAAAATTTGATTCGGAAACCGTGTGTGTGACATGACATGTAACTTACCTCCGTAATCCATGTAATTCTCGGTGGCGTTTACAAGGCCGATTGTCACGATGAGAAGAACGAGAGCGGCGCAACGTTTAGCGTACATGATGCTCGTATCCTCTGCAATCAAGCAAAGCGGATTTATTTTTCACGGTTGATCTCGCTTAATCTTTAAACGAGCTTCACCTATCGAGAGAGCGCACATATGTGTATCAAAAATGTGTTATCTAATCGCAACGAACGCAAAGAACGGTACTTTAAACGCCGTGAAAATAAAAGGTTGTATAAATATCTCTCCATAATATTCGTCAGCGGAAACACGAGTAAAGTGCAATGTATAATTTCGTTTTACTCTATATAAGGGTGCTTCTTGCGCTCTTACGCAAGATGAGCCGCTACTACGACGCCCCCGAAAAATTGCATAACACTTCTCTGACATAATGAACGTCTGCGACGGCGAACGTTTGACACAAATGAGGAAAGATAAATTCAAGACCGCCTACGTTAACATTCGTCGAGTACGAACTTAGCCGTTGAATAACATTCGGTGCAAGAAACCTTATTAGAATAAGCTTTAGAAGCGCAAAATCCCCAAGTGTCGTTGTAATAATTTTATTCGCGAAGAACATTCCGCTAAATCACCTTCCAGTCGTAAAGAGCCATCGAAATGCAATGTTCATTCCGCGAGTCACTTGATGAATTCGCGTCTTCTATTAATATATGTACAAATCGATATTATCAATTACTATAAACTTGAATTATTTTATTGTACTTATTTTAGCGTAGTTTCTTTATACGAGTTTTTACAGTTAAATTACTTATTTTCTAATCAAGCCGCTATTTATGGGAAATATAAAATTATAAGGAGAAAAAGTATGATTTGCACAGCTATGTTAATAAATTATTCTTGCATCTCTTATTATTGCGGATGCTTACTACGTTCTTTTTCTTAAAAGAATGCTGCTTTCGTTATTTTTATTTTGAAGGGAGATATTAAATCACGACGAAAGAAAGAAGAGTTAATGAATAATGTAAAATTTATAGTTACTATAATGGGACATTAATCTGTAAATACTTTTAAAAAATTAAATATTTAACGAGAAAACAATTTATATACACTGTATATGTATAATAATTTTTTGTGCTTTTTTTATCGAAATCGATATTCAGTCTTAAAAGACTGAAAAATTTCGATACTTGAGAAAATACATTGTTCATCAAAAGATTTCTCAATTTTTAGAGTTGATATAATATGTATATTATTTTTTTAAATTTTTATTAAACATTTTTCATCGTCAGCCAATACACTTTCATTGATGAATTTCTCGCATAGGACGAATGTAGCTAGTTTTTTCACTGATTAGAAATAACGTTTCGAGAGCGTAATTTTATCGAGAAAGTCTTTCAATTTATTTTAGAGTATGAAGTTGAAGTGCACCCACGCTTTCGGGTCACGTTATCGGTGTAATCAAAGTTAAAATAGAACGGGCCATATTTCTATGGTGGTACCCAGTAGTATCTAGTCAGCTATCTTACTATTTATATCGTATAATGGCACGACAGGGAGTAGAAAAAAAAACCCATCAGCCCCGCGTTTCCTGAATAATTCATCAGATTTATAATTATGACTCTCCTTAGAGGCTCGCGTCTACCGCGAGACGACGTCGCACAGATTAATAGCATTAATAAATGTGTTTGTTAATTTTTTCCGGTGACATTATTAAACGTGACAACATATCTCCCATATCGAAATTATTTGGGGACAGTTTCGTGCACCGCTACATAGAATTATAACGTGATTCAGAATGAGGATATATTATATATGCAGGCATCGCGAATGTATATCACGTTATCGTGTGTGTGCGTAATCCAGAGATATAACCCCCATTAATGCGCGACCGCGGAACAAGAGAACACCTCACCCATATATGTAACACCTGTGCCGATGCCATGTGCAATTTGCGTGTCCGGCCGTGAAATTCATGCATAGACCAACGAGGTAAATTCTGGGAAGATTACCTTGTTTAATAAATTATCCAATCCTAATAACGACCTTTCGTCGTTTCGTGATTATTTTAAAGTTTTTTCTCTCTTGATTTTTTTATCTTTAATCGCAACGGCAAATGTATGAGTATTACGTATTTTGTTTGCTCAAGATAAAAAAAATTACATTAATGCAAACACAAGTTTCATTCCCTTGTCGCTCTCTCTCTCTCTTTCTCTGAAGATTCATTACAAATTCTCAGATTATTCATATAAAGACTATTAACATTTGAACAATATTGTAACTCATTTAAAGAGGAGATTGCGAGGTTTTTTTATCCAAGAATACAGATTATATTATGAATAAATTATGCAATGTTTTTTCTCCACAAACGAAAGAATCATCACAGAAAGATCACTGAAATAAATATATCGCGATATTTGTTTTACATTTTGTGCATTTGTACAATGCTATTTGCATTTATAAATTTTAAAATTATTTATATAAAGTATTTAATTATTATAAATTTATTTACGTATAAAGTCAGAATTATATATTTAAATAAAAGATACAAAAATTTAAAAAAAATACAAACTATTCAATATTTTCGAAAATTTCATTTTCTCATTCAATACATACTCAGCATATTTTTTTATTTAAAGTATTTTTTCGTCAAACGGATATATTTTTTTTTTTTGTAATTTTGACTGCACAGAGATTCAACATAATTTACGTTTAATTTCGTCATTTACGTCACGGTAAGTTCTAAACGCTTGTCGCGAAATATGATCGATCCCCAAGTTGTCGATCCTCAATTCATCGCCAATTCTATGGGCGCGTTATAACATATGACATACTGATTACTCGCACCGCATTTATCGAGGTAAATCCGTTTAATCGTTTCGTTGATATTCGATATAGAACGTATATATACACCCATGTATCGAACAGAGACATAATATACGCTTATGCATAATTGTTTTATAACGCGCGAATGCGTTTCTCAACTGCATAACATAATTTCATATATATAATACACAGGTTATTTCATAAGATTTTCAATCTCCGCACATATTGCGATAAATTTGAAGACAGTTGGTCTTTATTAAAAATTTAATAACACGTTACTTTTTTCATTGAATGTAATCTCAATAACCACGATTTTAATTAAGCTTCTGTTAAAGCAATATAATTCTTAAAAAGCCGAGTTTGTAGAGGATAAAAAAATAGATAAGAGTTTTAAATCTCTTCGAATTCTTGGATATTTTTTGAAGACTTTATAGAAATGTGTGTATATTTTTTTAAATGTGTTGAATTAAAATAATTTGATACAATTTTTAAATTAAAAAATATTTGCACATTAGAAATCTCTCTTCTTATTATTGTTAATGATCAAAATCTCACGAAAAGCAAGCCGATTTGAAAATTCCAAAGCTTCTTTATAAATAACACTAGTGTAAAGAAATAGTCCACATTTCTCAATCTTGATCAACGGCAATTAGCTTGCTATGCTTCCCAAGGTAATAATTGCAATAATTGCCCATCTCCTTTTACCTCGGGATGTTGCTCCAGGCTTTTAAAGGACATAAATAATTTACGCGTACCGCTGAAAATGGTAAAATCGTATTTTTGCTTCCTCGACTATCCTTTTGCCCGCGCTGATACTTTGTGTGCGCAACCACTTACAAGAACTTTTAATATATTTACTTGCCGCTCAAGGAAGAGGTAATTAAATTCTTGTTGTATAATCATGAGTATCGGTAACCAAGCGGAAAAAGCATCGTCGTAAAAAAAACCCGATTATTTTGTCACTCTTGTAGTCCGGCGACGATCGCGATAATTGTCCTCTCTCGCGTTAATTAATCATTAGTCAAACATCTTAATAAGCGCGCAATAACAAGAAGCGCGTTTGTTAATTTGTTACGCAATAATCTGATAAATCGATTTTATCGCGTTTTATTGATTCGGGGGGTATATGGTAGAATTACATTTTAAAAGCTTTTCTCCGGAGCGTCTCGAGAAAAGCTTTTGCTCACATAATGAATACTTGGTATATCTTCGAGGTATATCGATACTTGAGCTTCCTACAATTTTACTTACTGTTCCGTTAAATTTTCAAGCTACTCGCTCACCCAGGTGACTTTGATTACATCAGGTGCATAAATGCGCGCCGAAGGTGACGCGTAAGTTTTAAATGAATTTTCGACACAATGATATCAGTATTTAACACTCGAAAAGTTCGATAAAAACGTGGACGTGTAACAGAAACTACTATTTTATGTATACGAAAAACGAATTTGTAAATTTGTGACTTGTTATTTGTGAAAATAAATGCTATAAATATTCAAGAGAAAGAAAGAGAAAGAGAGAGAGAGAGAGAGAGAGAGAGAGAGAGAGAGAGAGAGATTTTGATTATTTAATAATTAAATATTAAAATATTAAACTTACTCTCAAGTATAATTCGCGAGTTGCATAATAGCACAGTAAAAATAAAATAATAAGATGCATAAAAATAAAAATAAATATTTTTTTTTAAGCATTAAAGAAATAGTGAAAATAATAATATACAAATTTTAAAATTTTCTATTTAAAATTATCTGACGATTTTTCAAGATTTGTGACGTTTGACAAACGTCGAAACGACTGTATAAACACATCAAACTCCATATAATGAGTTGCTTTTAGTTGAGTTTATTTATTTCATATGCGTAATATTAATAAATGACCCTAAACACTTCTGTTTGAAATGTTGAGGCGAACAAAGGATCTGATCGAATAAATGAACTATTGGAAATATTGTCACGACGTGTACATATAATAATGCTAAACTTCAAGCGTAAAATTTAAAACAGCAATAACTGTGTTTGCGCCGCATTAAACATATATAATGTACACAAGAACGTAAAATATGTGTACGTGTGTATTGAAAATAATTACACAGTTTTAATCAAATCATTCTGCAATTTGCAAATATCCAGCCAATCGTGTAGCTTGTATAATCTTGCTATAGGATATCAATCTTTCTTTGTCCTCTGTTTTATACCTTTGACCTACGTTAATAATTTATCACCCATTACGTTGCGATAAAAAACAATAATGACTGCGCGACCGATATATATTTTCAATGGATTACGTACATCATAAAGGCAGCATACTCAATTTTTATAGCAAGTACAAAAGCGTTTTTTGTTTAAATTGTTATCGATCAGACGTATCGAGGTAATAGTTACGCGCTAAATACTTTGCTACTACATTTTAATAGTTGATTTTGTAAAAGATACGGAGAAAAAATGGAGGCGATTAAGTAAAAATATATTTTTTTTAACATGTAAATATTCCTGATAATTATGCCATTATTAATTATTAAGAATATTTGTATCCATGTATAACTTTACATTTATAAATTATATAGAATGGTCCAAATGCTCTTAAATAGCTATCTTGTTCAGACAGAAGTAGAGTATATCTGTTAAGTATTTAAGTAAACCTGTTAAGTATTAAGTAAACCTGTTAAGTATTAAGTAAACCTTGAGTATTTCAGTCTTCTTTTCTAAATTTCGATCTATGTAATATATATTTACAATTATTTATAATAATTCCATAATCTAATAATTGTGTACATTTCAGAATTGTATCTGTATAATAAGATATAATGCTGAAATATACAGAATTATTCTAATACTGAAGAGAGAAAGAGAGAGAGAGAGAATTCGAGAATTAATTCGGCTTAAAACTCATTAATCTTGTATCTATTACGCGCCATTATTGAGTTACGTAAAATAATAATACAATTCTATGCGTATTCTCGTTAATTATATTGCGATAATATCATGATTCTTTAGCTTTTGCAGAAAAACAAAAATATATATCTGAAACGTGTGCATTAACTTACAAATATAAGGAAACATATTTTTTTCACACATGAGATATTTGTCGATAAATATGAAACATAAAAATTAATTAAATTGCGAGAAATTACAATATATCATTTATTCCCGATTATTTATAAACGATTGTTATCATTTTGGTCCAATGGAAAGAAATGAGTTTAACTTTAATGAACTAGATAAAATTAAATCATAGAGCCATCACATTTTATAAATTTGCAATATTCGTAAATATCGTTAAAATAATGATAAATGAATTGACTTATATATTTATTAAATTTACTATATAAGATTTCACTTTTCACGAGTAACGATTGCGAGAGAAAAACTAAAACGCGAAAAGAAAACGTACCACAAATGGATCTAAGATCAATCCTTTCAACCGAATCTGATTTACGATGGTTTCTGTGCGGTTTAAACGGAAGCTTTTCGGAACAAACGAAGGTAACTAATGTAATAAGAAATAAAATAAGTTACACTTAACATTTTATCGTGATTGATATTATAAATGTTATAAAATAAAAACCATAATAATTTGTCATTTATTACAATGCCATTATAAAACAAAATAATATAAATATCAGCAGAATAAACTACTTTTCAAAACGATAATTCTTTTCAACAAACATATTTAATTAGAATTACATTTATAAATGTGTATGAGAAAAGGTTTAAATTTAAATTTTATTTTATATATAAAGTATAATGCCATCTAATTTTTTTCACCATTACTTTGAAACTCAATTTGCATATTACACAAATCTATGATCTCGGATTCAGCACATTTAATATTAAATCTAACGCTAAATATGCAATCGGGGAATAAAGGTTTATTGTGGGTCAATTGTAGCAAGATTTAATAATTTTTGCGTCGACAAAAAGCAGAAAAATACAGACTCGAAGCGACAAGAGCGCATATAGGTACACAGAAAGAATTTTCTCTTGGAGTTTACCCTGAAAATCATGGGTAATCGTGAAACAATATGGTATGGAAGAAATTTTATGAGAATTTCTCTGATTAATATTTATCACAATAAAAATAATAATATCTATCACAATAAAATATAAAATATGTTAGTATGGTAAAATTAATCAAACATATTTTAAAAATTCTTTCCATACCATATTGTCCCACGATTACCATGATTTTCGGGGTAAATTCTAAGAGAAAATTCCCTCACAGTATACATATATATCTGTTTCGAAAAAAGATCAGAAGAAACTAGGAGAGAGGAGAGCAGAGCGAAACAAATCGTCGAACTCACCGCGTTCGAATTCTTGAGCCTTAGTCTCTGAGATGACGAGCGGAGATTGAGTGGCTCGCACGTTACGACGGTAATGATGCGAAGTGTGGCGATACCGAGGGACCCTTTATATATATATGGGGAGCCGCGCTCTGCCTTCGATGGGGGTTGAAAGGGAGAGAGAGAGAGAGAGAGAGGGTGAACAGGTGGCCGCGCGAAAGCGGCCACGCGGTCATGGGGCGCAAGCGTCCTCTTCTTGCCCTACCCCCGATTTCCTCTCTCTGGCTCTTTACCACCCTCTCGCGCGCCGAGACGAAACGGGAGGACCTTTTCGCCGTCGCGCGGTTATGCGTATGCGGATTTTCTCTCCCCCGGAATCGGTTTTCATTAAAAAATCGTCACGGCATACAGCTACGCGTTTCGAAGGAGCGGAAAGATGAGAAAGAACTTAGAAATTTGTATTGTTATGACAAGAATAGGGCTTATCAATTTTTTAAAGGTCCATGTTTCTCTTCTGACTGTGACGGATTAATTTTTCTGTCATAAAAATCTCATTTTCGTGTATAAATAATTAAGATGTTCTATTAGGAAAAAGATTATATGTATTCGAGCAGATAAAATAAAATCAAACAAATCTTATATTTGTTTGATTTTATTTTATCTGCTCGAATACATATAATCTTTTTCCTAATAGAACATCTTAATTATTTATACACGAAAATGAGATTTTTATGACAGAAAAATTAATCCGTCACAGTCAGAAGAGAAACATGGACCTTTAAAAATTCGAGCAGATAAAATAAAATCAAACAAATATAAGATTTGTTTGATTTTATTTTATCTGCTCGAATACATATAATCTTTTTCCTAGGAAAGGTGTAAGATAATAGAAAAGATAAAAAATTATCCTTTACGTTCTCCGTAAAAATTCTAATTTCGCCTTCCTACAGTAGTAGCTTCCATTATAGCTGAATTAGATCTCTTCTTTTGTCAATATTTATTTTTATCATCCTTTTTACCTCTGAATTTTAACTGCACTTTGCAATTAACATTCTAAATCTAAATTATGCGCGCGGAGAGAGAGTCGGAGCTACTTTGCAGCTTTTAAAAGCTAAAAATAACAAGAAACGACTGTTTACATTAATCTCTTTATTAATAATGTCATGTTTGTTTCGTAGGCGAGCGCGCGGCAAATTATTGTAAAACCTGAGTTATTTCAATAAAACATTGCTACAATAGGGAAGTGAAATGCTGAAACCGGTAGTGCGCGCAATTCTGCAGAAAATAGGACCATCTTCATTAAAGATTCTTTATATAGACTCGCGATAGATGGTTTTTATCCTAATGAGATCGTCCATGATACGTGACGTTTCCCTTTACAATTTCGCATATTTCTTACTTGGCGAAAACACACCGATGCTCTTCTCTCGTCAAGGCAAAAATGCATAAGAAAGGATTCTCGCGTCTTTGGAACATCAAAAATTGACGAACGAAACAACAGTGAAAGACTTTCATACACGAGCTTTTAAATTTTACACACCCCATTAGTCATCCACTCTGTTGATGAGTCAGACAACATTGTATGTAATATTTTCATTATGCCATCGTGTGCTGAAGAACAGACGCTTTGATACACATTTGCGTAACTTCCTCTCAAATATAATCATGAAAGATTATAAATAATAAGACATCTAGAAAGTGTCGCACTCTTTTTAATTTCTTCAATATCTCTGTCTTAAGTCTCTAAATTAAAATCTTGCGAATAAATTCGGAATCAACTGATTCTAGTATCTGTATTTATACCGCTGAAAATTATATCTAAAAAATTTCCAGATCTCTATTTATCCAAAGCATTTCTACATGTAAAAAACTGCTCCAGATTAGTCAAACTATTTATTATTTTCACACGTGGAAAGTAAACTTCTTTTTTTTTCTTTCCCTGTGTTTTCTTTTTTCCTTTTTTCTTTTTTTTTTAAGTATTTGACGATTTTTAGTCGCATTGAACGCGTATAACATACTCTGAACTGGGCCAAAATTGTTATTTATTTCGGCGAAATTCACAATCGCTGATTTTATCCTTTCTTTCTTGCGCACATTTCGCTTATTCCTACATCTAAATTGAAAATCTCCATTGAAAAGCTCTACTGTATTTTCATACATTCTTTTACGCGAAAAATTCGCTTGTTAAATCACCGAGAGTTGAAACTCTTTAGCCTCTCAATATATTTTTACAATACATTTATACAATATATATATTTCGCGAAGCTGAATGACAACTTGTTATTGCTTTAATGCTCGATTCCCCTGCAGTTATATGGTATTTTATATTGCTCTGTTGCGATAGATATTTTATTTATAATAGAAATTGATATCGCAATAAAAATGTATGAAATATTCTTCATTGTCAATCATTATCAATGTAAACGTTGATTTATTAAAAATATCGTAGCGAAATTTCTATTATATAGTCCACTCTTGTTATAATTCTACAAGAATTATTTCACAATTATCAAAACTTCTCATTTTAGATAATTGCGTCAACTTTCTATTAAAATAAAGTCCACTTAAAATTACTTGACTTTCTGTGCTTTACAGAATTATGTTATGTGTCTCAATTTTATATAATAAATTTTGTTAGATTAAATCCTTAACAAAATTCTCTTTAATTATTTTAATTAAATAATTCTATAATTATGCCTTGCTCGAAATTTCTTAAGAAAATGGTCGATTTGAAATCCATTGGAGAATATCTCCCTACTATTAATTTGCATCTTTTTGGAATTACTTTGTAATAATAATGGCGAAGCTTGATTTCGACAATTATCCGTTTATCAACTGCGCGGACAACCAAGTACTTCTTATTTAGCCTTTGAAACGAGATTAACTCTTTTCATTATTCCGTTTGAAGACTTTACTCTGGATCTACAGAGAGCGAACAAGCGTAATCAACGATATAATCTTGAAATCTCATAATTAATAAATCTCGATGCGTACAACGTTGCATTTTACTAATAAATAATTTTTTTCAAGATTTTACACTTACTGTTGTTTAAAAAAATTTAATGATTTCTTTTGATTATAACGTCTTATTAAATATCCCGTTGAGATTTCCGTAAAAATTGATAGGTGTATGTAACATAAAAAATATCTTTTGAAATTATTGATATGAAAAGTTAAAACGTCTCATTTTATTAAAAACGTAAAAATAATAATTTATAACGAGAGATATTACATCGCAGCGATTGCAGTGCAATCGAATCATCTAATTGCAATTAATATATAGTATACAGACATTTTATTATTAATAGTATATTCTTGAAAATTTACATAAGGATCCAATTTTGAGATTAAAAATATAACCTGTAACTTAGAGAGAACAATAATTGTGACAAAAATAAAATAAAACAGTGCCAACGTAAAATCAATCACTTTTATACTCACGTTTGAAAAACAAATGTTCACATTTTTAATTAGCAATTTATAGCCTTGAAATGCTTTTTATTAACAATTAAAAGCAATTTTCACGGCATTTTATATAATTTTTTCTAAAATAAAATATTGAATTTATAATTATTGTTTCTCTCAATTTCTACATCTAGCAATGAAAAGATTATCAAATTAAAAAAAAAACACTAACTTATATTTTTATCGTCATCATTATTTTAATCATCACTTAGAGAAACTCACTTGCTCGTAAAAGATATTGTTTTAAATTCTAAATTTATTATATATATTTGCGAAATAAATATAAATCGATAAAACCAAACATTTTATTTGTATCTAATCTAAATAAAACAAAAGATATGTATATGTATGTGTGCGCTAAATAAAAAATTGGTTTCATTGAAACCGCCGCTTCTTTTACAAGAGAATTTAAAGAAAATATTTACATTACAGTGCATTCGCGCATCCAAATAAAGTTTTCAAACTAAATATATACATATATAGCGAGAGAATGTAGAGAGTTTAATTTGTTAAATTTATTTTTTAAATAAATATTCCATATTTTGTTTTCCTTTCTCGAAAAATAATACGTTCGCCGAGATTGAGAAATTATTGGGAGCTGATAAAAAATTCCTTAAGGACGACACGATGATAGATAGCGGTTGCCCTTAGTCACGCTGATGATCAAAGTCGTAATCCGCTATAGAATAGTTAAATTACTTTCGTCGTCGGAAATAGTTAAATTGAGCGGCATTAAAAAAAGCCTCACGCAAGCCTGCGTTAATAACTTTCGAAAAGTTACACATTTTGGGATTCTTGCCCTAACATCGCCAAACTATTCGCCGTTTCTTGTACATAGCAGCTCGCGTGATAGGCTTAGCAAACGAGTGACACCATTTTCTCGGGCTCGGTTTGTATCTTTCGCAATAAATCAAGCATTCTCCGGCATCATCAAGCATTCATTAATTTCTTTTTTTTTCTGCTCTCCGCATATGTGCAAAAAAGAATGATCTTTCTGAAATTTTAATATTGATTCCGTCCGTTGTCTGCCGAGCAACATCTGTCCGACACATTTTCTCGTTTTTCCTTCTTTCCTTTTTTTTTTCTCGGTTGGAAACCAGGAGCTCGACGGAGCTCTCGATTTTCTGATGCGGAAAATTCGGAAAATAATTATTGTACACGAAATGAGGTGACCGTCACGTTCTCGTATCGTCATGTGTCTCACGTTGTGTTAATTGCACGCAAGATTTAGGGACGCTATTTTCTTTATCGATGTCCGACACTTTTTCGCGCCACGTGTTTCCTCGTCTTTATAGACGTAGCGTGGCGAGATCAATTTATTTAATTAATCACCGGGAAAATAGTGGGATTGATCGTAACGAGAAAACGTTCGAGAGGAAGGCTTTATGTCGAAGGAACGCTTAAAACGGTGCGATTGGAACATCTCGTCGTTGTGTTAAATGAAATTATAAAGAGACACTCGAGAGTATCGCTTTTCTTAATCTGAAAGAAGAAAAATGGATGCCGGATTGCGGCGAAATTCGCTCGATAAATCAGCGCGCAAGTAGAAAGCTTTAAAATCGATCCGACGCTTTTCCTCTCTCTATACGGTTTACCTTAACTCCTTCGAAAACGTATCGCGTGCATTACGACCTCATTATCCCCATCAACATGGAGTTTAGCGTTTTGCTCTTGTTAACTTGTAATGATGTACTAAAGGACGATTAAATAAAATATATAATATATATATGAATTATTATCTCTCTCGTTTGATATTTGTGATTAAAGTATCTCAATCGAGACAGATAATAAACATAATTAATATTGTTTAAAATCAATACATACAAAATTGTAATAATAAATGTTAGCTTTTACATTGTGTCCTTAAATTATAGAGCGTATATTAAAATGTATTAAAATGGAGATACATATTTATATCTTTTTCAGTCGAAAAATAAGTGATTTAAAGACAAATTTTTTATTCTTTCGAAAAATAAACGAAAAGGGAAAGAGAGATTGTTTTTCACGCACGCTTATTCGAAACGTATATATCGATAGATGGATTAAAACCGACTTTTTGCGTATCGCCGCCGGAATGATAGGACGACGTAAATGTCATATTCTCTCGTAGAAATAATTTGACGTTTTAAATATTGAATTACGTCCCACACGCGCAAATAAATGTTCAGCAACGGAACGAAAAATAACACGCGCGCGATTTAGAATGCAAACGACTCGGATCGCGACTCGTAAAAGTGACTGGTTTAGTCATACGAATTTGATGTAATCCGCCGCGAGGTAGGTCGCGGTCGACGTGAATCGCTCATAAAAAAAAACTTCCCTCATCACCCTCCCTTCCGAATTACACTCGTGGATCAAAGCAAAATCGACGCGAAATGAGAACCGCCAGATCCGCGAGTTGACACACACGCTCGAAATTAATATATACCATTACGTTGTAGCGGCTAGTGTGAAAATTAACGAGAGTAATTAACGCCTGGTTAATTAATTTATCGCACTTACGGATGAAATTTACGCAAGAGCGAGAGTGTCGCAAAATTTGTTGATCCTTCGAGAGAATGGCTTTTTTCAAGGCGGCATTAATAATATAGAATAATATATATGCGATTAATCGAAAAAAAAAAAATAATAATAATCGTTTTATCCTCGATTAAATATTACGCTCAATTATCAAAAATTAATAATCGTAATTTGTTAATAATTTTTATCAAATAAACTTTACAATAATTTACCTTTATTTCCGTGTCATCGTTAACCCGATTAATTTTATCACAAGATGAGAAATTGAATCGATCGTAAAAATTGAACTTTATAAGTGTGTAAGACATATTTAGAAATTGTATTTGTAATATTATTTTTTTGTTAACAATTATTATTAATTTTTTGCAAATGTACCATCTAAAGTATGAAATACATATAACACGAAAGATACTTAAAGGCGACGTAAATTTAAAGCGCACTTAAATACAGACATACACACACACACACATACATTGAAATAATGGCATAAAATTCTTTTAAAATATTTCGCTTAGCAGCGATTAACTTTTTGAATAGAATGATGCGTCGTAAGGGATTCAAGCAAACGCATGTATGTATAGGATTTCCTTTCGCATGACGCCCTTATAATTTCGCAAATAAAACTCTTTCATATAATTTATATATTTAATGTTAATCTGAAAATATTACATTTTATGTGACTTCAGCTTGCTAGAGATTGTCGGCGAGCTGCGTTTCGCATAAAGTTCATAGTTGAAACCGCTCGTTACGAGGAGAAAATGTTTGTCTATTACGATCACAATGATAATAAACAATTCAATTGCATAATTAATAACGTATAATGAATTTTGCAATAATATATTTCGAAATAATCAATCCCTCTCATTATCGTGTTGCAGTCACGGAATTAATGTTATATTAAGTATTGTACATATCACGAGAGAGATATGTATATATTATAATAAATCTGTATTTTATTCTCTCTTTCTCTCAAAACTTTGCACACATAGTTTTCCCGAAATAAAAAATAAAAATAAAAAAACCCTCGACGAAACATTAAATTGTATCGAAGCAGTCGCGCGTTTTATTCACGTTTATATATATTTCGTTCACTTACAATTAGTGCATGAAACGAAATCTACCGCGAATCCTTCCGGTCACATCTATTACACCGCAACACATTGATAACAGGATGACATTGATTAATCATGCGTCGCGTGGAGAAGCAAATAGTGTTTGACAATGGTTTCTGCGGGTAGGGCATTACAATGGTTTAACGAATCAATCGTGGCACGCTAATCACTGCTCTGTCATTGTCGCTCGAACGCATCCGTACGTAGATTTGATCAAATATTTAAAAAAAAATAATAATGAGCTCGATAAAATTTTATCGCAATAAATATTTTGCCAAATTGAAATTTGATTGAGTTCTTGTATCTCGAATTAAAGTAAAAATCCAATATATTTATAAATATATTTTAAACGAGCTGAAAATGAATTGAAAATGATTGCAGTGATCAACGTTGGAATATAAAATTGCGAATATAGAGATGCGACGAAATTTGAAAGCGCGAGAAATAGAAAATTGTTAAAAATGTTTCTCATTTCTTCGCGTTGTCTTCGTTATTTCCTATAACATAAGCATTAAGTACAGAGAACCTCGGTATATCGTCCCGAGAGACGAGGGTACATATACATACATCATAACTCATAAGAAGTCATAGCATGACAGAATGTAATCTGTTAAAATATATTAACAATATGAAGGGAACACACAAGAGTTAAATCTAGGATATATCGCGATGGCAAACTATGATAAAATCTCTACAAAGAACGTCAGAGAGCGTTTATAGTTTGTCAGAAATTTATAGTTTGGCGCGGAGCCAAAAAATATAGACTAATCATCAAAGCGATTTTCCAGCAACTATCTCGATATTTATTTTAGCGCACAAATTGCTTTGTAAAAAAATTAAAATCTGGTCTTTTAAGACGATACATCGTTCACGAAAGGATTCTATTTATTATTTTATTATTCTATTATTATTTTATTTTATTATTTTATTATTTTATGTTATTATCTATTTATTATTTTATTATATTTATATATTTATTATTTTATTATACTATTTATTATTTTATTATATATCGTATGAGAGAATATTTGGAGAAGAAGAAGTAGAATACATGTATATAAAATATATATCACATACATTAGAGTAGGGTATACATATAAGATTATAGATAGAATTCTATTCTTGAATTTTGTCGCGAACTTAAATTAGGGAAAAAAAATAAAGAGAGAGTGGCCTTGCATTTATTTGCGACGAAAGATCGTAGTGCGAATATTACTTGGCCTTCTGACAGTATTCAAGTATCCCTTAAACTGTTTAAAGTGTATCCAAGCCGCGTCGAGAACTTTCTTCATTCCCGACCGTCGCAACAGCATCCTGAATTTGCGAGTGGTTAGTTCAATTTTGAATTAATAAAAAATTCATCTGCTATAACTCCATGCAATTTAAATGAGACACGCGGAAGCGTGAATCTAAAAATTCATATACATTTGACTCCTGTACGTTCGCCGTAAGTAGTATAAAGTTACATTTCTCCGCCGAGTTTTTTCCTCCTTCTCTCTCTCTCTCTCTCATAACAAACTAATTGATCAGATTCTTTTAAAATTTTATTATATAATTCTTGACATGTCAAATATTCCACAAATATTTAAATAATCGTTAAAATACTCATTTCTCATTAAAAAAATATATACATTCTTTTTTGTCCAAGAAGCTCGCTTATCAAATCTACTGTCTAAATATGAAGTAAATGCAAAAAGTTTATTGCACAATACAATCTTTAAGTATCTCTCGAATTTATTGCATAAACATTTGTACTGTACTGCTTCAAATTAAACTTTACTAATTAATTTTACTAATTAAAGTTTCGGACGCATTTTGATTTCGCATAATGATCCGAATGCGAGGGAGGATAGGGACTAAGAGACGCAAAATACGTGTAATTGAACATTACGCTACTCTATACGTGGATAAAATTTTATATAAGGGATCAAACGTCATCATCCACTCGAACGCCTCCGCCGCTAATGTCTAAATAAACATATCTGTCACAATAATGGGGACATTAATTGATCTCTCGCGTATGATATCGAAAGTGCTCGGAATAGATGGAGTGGCGAGCTATCGTCACTTTTTTCATCTCGAATTACAAATATCCAAGGGACCTATTAAAATATTCAAATCATCTTTTCGACGTTTTATTTCATTAAACATCTTGTCTTTATGCGTTCTTTATTACATTTCGCTTCTATAATATTCGTTTTGTTGAAGATACCAAGTTTGAAGGAGAAGTAATGCAAAGTCGTAAAAAACTGTGTAAAAACTACGTGATGCAGAGAAAAACAGTGATTAGAAGGAGAAAAATTTGTTATTGCTATTATATGCGAAAATCTAGTATTCTAAAAAAAATTAATAAGTTTTTTCATATATTTTACTTGTCAAAAATTGATTCCATATCTGTGGATAGTAATGAATCATAAATGACGATTAAATAGATATTACAAAGTTATGATATTTGATTGATACTGATTTGATTAATAATTAAATATAACATTGATAATAATGTTTGAATTTAATTAAATATTGTTCCTTAAAATTAAGAAAGCAAATTATAAGGAGAAAAATTTTTGTTACTGCTATTGTATACAAAAATCCACTATTCTAAAAAAAATTAATTAGTTTTTTCATACATTTTACTTGTCAAAAATTGATTCCATATCTGTGGAAAATAATGAATAAATAATGACGATTAAATTAAAATTACGAAGTTACGATATTTAATTGATACTGATTTGATTAATAATTAAATTAAATATAACATTGATAATAATGTTTGAATTTAATTAAATATTGTTCCTGATAAAATGAAATTGTTGGTTAATTTACTTCAAAACACACACATATACCTATATAAAATTGCTGTTAGTTTGTCCCAACACACACATATGTATATATCTGCCACGATATGATTATGAAATTCTGGTGCCTCGACGTATCGCCGAATTTTTAGTCATTTCCCTGCATCGGCCGCAAATCTACTGTTGTTTCGCATCGACTGATTCGCGTCGATATCGTTCACACGTATCGCGAAATTTCGCGTTGTTGACAAAAGGTCATGCGGGACGAGTTTCGCTCGTTCACCGAAATTGCTCGTTCAATCGAGGGGGTTTGCGAGGGTTGTTAGAAACCGCGAGACGCCTAAAGTGAGAGAGAGATGCGAAAAAGCGAAATTTTCCGTCCTCGCGTCTCGAGAGAATCGATATCGATTCGTCGAAAGGGGTGAGACTGATAACGATGAATCGAGGGCGGAGAATCAAGATACCGGGGCCGAGAATCGCGTCCACTTCACGCGTGAACGACTTTATCGCGCATTCTACAAACTTTTCCCACCTTCGCCGCCTAATCACTGAACGATAAAACACCCTGCGACAATGGACAGAATGGTCCCTCGGTCTCTTCCGCCTTATGCTGTGCCTGTTCATGCGTAAATGTTCCCCCGACGTGGTGTTTACATTCGTTGATGAAAGGCTCTTCCAACATGCCGAGCTTTGTCTATCTATCGTTTTTCTACGCGAAAAGGTATTTGGATACTCGCGTAGGTGGATTGGAGGCTAATAGCAACAAATTTTTCTTCTGAAGATTGAAAAAATGTTTGAACGATATATTTAATTTTTTTGTAAATAAAATAAAACTTTGATATCACGTTTATCGTACAATTATAACATTTAAAAAAAAACTCTCAAAATTTTTAAAACCGTAACATCTTCGCATTCAAAATCATATTAAGCATCAAAAAGCTACATTAAATGATTTTTTCTTTCTATCTCTTATTGTAAAAATTTAAAGTAAAAATATGAAAACTTAAAAAATTATGACATTTATATAAATAAGTTAGTCACATCTTTATACAAATGAGATTACTAAAATATTTTTAACGTTATTTTATATATATATTTTCTATTCAAACATTTATAGTCCTTAAACTTCATCACAAATGTATTTATAGCCTATTGTTGAATCTTTTTTCATTCTTCAGAAAGAAAATTCGTGGAACGTCTAGGGTCACGAGAGAAATCATTGACATACAAAAAATTGAATTTAATGCATCCTTATTTTATCCCTATCCAAAGGCTAAACAAATGTACGATTGTTGATACAATTTGAATCATCGAACTATATCAAGCTATCGAGTTATATTAATCATTTTTGATGGAACCGAAAACCGAGATTTAAAAGAAATATGATAGTTTTATTTTTTTTTCTCTTTCCATGCGTTTCGTTTTATGTCGTATCATATGGTATTGTCGGCGATTTTCAGGATTTTATCGAAATTTTCCAAACCTCGTCACCGTGAAGGCTTTCGCCGGGATGTAGAATTTACGCCTTTATGGAGGCGCAAATCGCGTTACAAAGGACATACATTGCGCCGACGACACTTGTGTCATTGTGGAGGCCGCATCTTGTTGCAGATTCGCATGATGTTTCACAGCATGATTTTGGCATCGCATGCGTAATACACAATGACAAAATCATGCTCGAGATTCAAAGCTGGCTTGATGTAAACCTTATCTCGCGTTGGCGTTTGTGGCGCAATTCCATGGTGTCCATTGTAGATACGCGAACCTTCGAATATAGCAGTTTTATCGTTTGTGTGATTTATTTATTTCTCTTTCATCCGAGGCAGTCACATTTTTAAAAATGACATACGTCAAAAATTTTGGTATTTTCCTCCCTTTTTATGCTGCGTGGGTGGATGTATATGTTAATCGAGTTTTCTTTTATGTGTGTGTATATATACACACGCAAATTTCTTCCTTCAATTAATTTTTTTCTTTCTTTCATTATCAAAGTTTAAATAACAAGTAAATTATTAATTTCAAACAATTTGAAATAAAAGGATTTTTGTGTCAATTAAGTATTAAATATTTGAATCATTTAAAAATCATTTTAAAAAAATAAAAAACAATATACGCGAAATATATAAAAATGTTTTACATTTGCATATGTTGTAAATAGAAATTTAAAAAATAAAAAATTGATAAACATTGTTGAAAAACTTGTTGTACAAAAACAGATGAGAATAATGCAACTGGTCAAATAGTTGCCTATCAATTTATAATCAATTCTAAATAAATTACATTTTTACAATTACAACATTATAAATAAAATTGTTAATATGTGAATAAGCTGCTTTTTATTATTGCATCATTGTATTAAACTCTTTATTAAAATAAATTTTCTTAAAATCAATCTCGAAATTCTTTGTCAAAAATTATATCATTGGTGTTAAAAACTGTTTATCTACATTTCTTTCAAAATGTACTTCACTAATAATAAAATACACAGATACATTAAGTAATTTAATCGATTGCAACATGCAATTAAAATAATCAAACGCAACCTAATTATTTTGTAATATAAAGAACGATGTTAACATTACCTAATGCAAAAAATAACAGTTTTGATCGCGATTACGATTCTACTACTTTTAGAAAATTTATTATAATGTAATATATGTATAAGATCTGAAGAAAATGAGCGCATCCTGTGCGTTTTATCAAACTGACATTCACTATCGCCCTGTCTAATAAATACTAAAAAATAATAAAAATAAATAAATAATAGAGTTACAGCATTCTCCAATCTATTGGTAAAAACTTGCAAATTATATATATGATATTTCGTCAAATATAACACAATATAACTTAATAATATTATTTAAATTTATAATTGCTAAAGTTGAGAATTGATCGATTTTATTTATTACAATAAAAATTTCACTAGTAGTTAAATTCCAACAATATTACTTACATTTTATTTGAAAAAAATTTTATGGGTTAATTATATATCCTCCTATTTTATGCTGGGTTTAACGCGGAATATTCCAGCTTATATTTTCGTTGCTCAATAATCGTCATCCTTGAACGTTTTGAATCTATACATCTTACTTCTAGTTTCTTTATATAAATATAAAGATAAAAATCATAACACATAATGATGATGGCATGTCACTTGTGCGACATGTTTGAACAAATCACAGTATTTGCACCCGTCATGAAAATGTCAGCATACTATATTAAGAATTGGTGTTATTGTACCTGTCAGTATATGTAACAAAAGATAGCGTAAATGACAAAGCAAAGACGTTTTATTGAATTATTATTACTTTTCCAGAATTTTTCTTTGTCGACGAAAATGTTGCGTAAAAGCATAAACGATAAATAAAAAATAAATGCGCAACATTAGAGAACAGTTTGTAATTAATATTTGTTGTTATACAACTATTTTTTAAAACATAAAAATTATGACTGTTCGAGTTAGAACTTTTCGTATGTGCGCATATATGATCAAGGATAAGGATGGAACCAGTATTAGCTTAATAAAATGTGTTGACACTTAGTTTTGTTCTACATTTTTTTCACGCATTTTATTTCTAAAAATAATTAAAAATTAATATTATTTGAGCAATATTTTTTTATATATATATATACATATATCTAATGTTATACAGTTCTTTTGTTGTGCACGAAATGAGAGCCGTATTATACATTCCAAACGACTACTTTGATAAACAGTCGTAATTGATATGACGTGTAAAAAATAATACTTTAATCTGGTTAATGCATGCCAAGTTATTATCAATTATATCTTCTTGAAACTGTGTTTCAAACAGTATTATATTTAACGCAAAATATAATTATGTGAAATTAAAATTTTCACAGATATTAATATTACATATATATGTTTAAATTCGCTAGTTTATCTGATTGTTTACTATTTACGACAGCTCTTTCACCAGGAAATAATTTTTTACATTTTACCAATTTACCACAATTTGTGATAAAATATTTGGTACCTACTTGAAATTTTTTTTTTTTTTTTTTTTTTTTTTTTTTTTTTTTTTTTAATGAGTTTTATTCGTATTAATGCTAGATAAAGACACGATGTATGTTCGTATATTATAAATTCATATATGATTGATATTTCGTCTTATAATTAATATCCTAAACTGCAAAATAAATGGCCTTTAGTTATTTTCACATAAGAACACGAAGATTTAACACTCAAGTTGTTCTAATTTGACAATTCAAGAATTATTTGTCTATTCTTTATATTACAATGTAGATCATTATAATGCTCTTATACAACGTCTGTATATATTTTATACATACATCTTGCTTATCTTTATATGCAAATTTATGTTTTCTTCAACGATAAGATAATACTGGATTTATACTAATCAGATTAGTCTCATATAACTGTATTTACTGGAACGCGTAACAAAATAATATACAATTACGTACATGTGTTCGAGATAATCATTCGCAATACATTTCTTATGTATAAAGATCATATCTCTTTTGCCAGTCCAATAGTGCGAATTTAATCGACAGTCCTAAAAATAAAAAAAACTTTATTAATATCAATAATCAATGATCATTATATCGCCAAAAATGTGATCGTAATTAAAAGGAATATCAAGCGGGAATAACTATAACTTAAATCTCTTTTACAAACTAAATATTTAAGAAGACAATGCATTAAAATGCTTTAAGACATTTGTTCTTGCGATTATTGTAATAACATGATCTGCAATATTAATGTTCATGTTATTACAATAATCGCAAGAACAAATGTCTTAAAGCATTTTAATCCATTGTCTTCTTAAATATTTAGTTTGTAAAAGAGATTTAAGTCTGCAATAATAATGTTTGACAAATATATTCCATAAAATTATTATTCGGAATAAATCAAAGATAAAAGAGAGAATAAGATAAGACAGAATTTCTTAACAACAATCAAAAGAAATCTTCATAGGAATCGGTGTGTCTATAAATCGCGCATGCAAAACTTAATTTAATCAATTCACGTTCTACGTACACAATGCGAAGCGTATTCGTGAATCCCGAACCTTGTTGCCATCCCGTCACGACTATTACTGAATCGCCTGTTTTTACGAAACCACGATTTTTACCAAAGTTTAATCCGTATTGTACTCGCACATCCACATCCTTCACCCAGTCGGGTAATGAAGCTTCTGTATAACAAAAATTTATATAATACATTCACATACAAATGTCCTGCATTATAATAATAATAATAATAATATAACAATCTTTCTGCTCGCCATAAAATAAATATATCTTATTAATATTACAAATATACATATATAAGTACTAAGAAATATATATCTAAATTTTTCTTTCATTTTCCTGCATAATATAATTATAATTATAAATTATAAATATAATTATAAATTATGCTAAACGAACGTTTAATAATTATTTCGCCATCGATATTATTTATACCTTCGCAATACAATGGCAATATTCCGCGGTACAAGTGCGCTTGTCGAGCGACCTGACGGAATCTGGTAACTGCAATAATGGGGCAGTGGGGTCTATACTTTGAGATCAGATGTGCAGATCGACCGGATATCGTGACAACGATGATAGCACTAGCCAAACATTTAACGGACGCATCCACAGAGGCAATAGCAACAGCGTGGGTGGCGTCAATAGGCGGCAGAACTTTGCTCGATAGATCGTGAAAGATTTGAGTCTGCCAAATCGCGGCTTCCGCTTCTTTACAAATGTTCGCCATTGTACGAACGCATTCTAAGGGATAGTCTCCCTTTGCGGTTTCACCTGAAAATGCACAAGATTTATAAGCATATCTTTAAAGACGGACATTACAGAAATAAAGACTGTGAAATCTAATGAAACGCGAGAAAAAGATATAAATTACAGTAAAAATATTCCTCTTTTCACTCTTTGTCTTATATTACTTTATCCCTGATTTTATCAATATATCGAAATGAATTACCCGATAGCATAACGCAGTCGGCACCGTCGAGAATAGCATTGGCTACATCCGACGTTTCGGCTCTAGTGGCGCGTGGTTTCTTCACCATAGATTCCAGCATCTGCGTGGCGCAAATCACCGGCTTGCCGACCTTGTTGCATCTGCTGATCATAGACTTTTGCGCTAGGAACACTTTTTCTGGGGGTATCTCTACTCCCAGATCACCTCGCTCCACCATTATACCATCGGAAGCCTCGATAATCTCGTCGAGATTCGTCCTACCCTGTTGATTCTCGATCTTCGAGATGATCTTGATGTGTTTGCCCTTCTCGCCGAGGATACTACGGATCTCGGCTATCGCGGCGGCGTTTCGGGTGAAGGAGACGAATATCATGTCGACTTCCTGGTCGAGACCGAACTGCAGATCGGATTTGTCCTTCTCCGACACGGTTGGAAGATCCACCGGTACTCCCGGCAAATTTACACCTTTGCGGGAACCCAACATACCGCCGTATTCAACGGTGGTCGAGATTAGATTGGGACCTAAGGAGCACGATTGCATTAATATTTATTTATACATATAAAAAATAGTTTGTTAAAATTGTAGTTTGAAAGAATCAATGCTATTTTATGCTTTAAAAATACGCGAATAAATAGCACTCAAATATTTTACGTTCTCCAAGTGATATAATCATAATTTCAAGACTTTGTTGAAATGTATATAATATACTATAACAATTTTTATATTTGTTGTGTATTTAAATATGTAACATTTCAAAATTATTACTATTTTTTAAATAAATGACTCATCGTTTAAATACAAAATACTTATCGAATCGCATTCAAGCTATAAAATATCATTTATCACTCCATAGAACTACAATTTTTATTTTTATTTTCAAAAATACGCGATTTAAAAAAGCGAACTAACAAATCGCAATGATTTCTGAAACTTACTGACTTCGGAGACGATGAGAGAGATCAAGCCATCGTCCACAAACATGCGTGTTCCTACTTTTAATACCTTAGAGATGTTCTTGTAACTAATATAAACAACTTGCGCATTTCCCTTCTTCATGTATGCCTCGTCGGTGGACAGTTTAAAAGTCTGACCCTTGACTAATTCCACTTCGGCCGAGTCGCCCTATAATATTTCTTAAAATACTATTTTTGTATATTACTTAATTAAATCTGTCTTAATTAAATATGTTTTTAAATATATATCTACGGGAATATATATAATTAAATATATACATATATATATTATATGTCTGCGGAAAAATTATAAAAGAAGCGCAGACACTTATAAAGGGATCACCACCCTTTGACAAGTGACTGAGGAGTTGAGGAGAATATTATACAAGTCTAATCAATCACGTACACCTTCAAGGAGACCAGTACGGATTTCGGAACCCGTCGTATCGATGGCGATGGCGACGGGGATGTAGATTCCGGCACGAGCTGTCAGATTCTTTTGCGCCTGGCGAATGTTAACGATGCTCTTCGCATGATATTCGTGAGATCCGTGAGAGAAATTCAATCGGGCGATATTCAACCCTGCCTCTATCATCTTTTCCAGCATTTCCACGGATCTGGATGCGGGTCCAATCGTGCAGATGATGCCGGATAAACGGATGAAGGATACTTGACTGTTGATGTCCAGGTCGCACATGTGGTCCAGCTGACTTTGAGCATATAATGCCTGATTGTGGGTATTCGGTTTGTCGGCCATCTGCGAAAATTTAAAAAAAAATTGGAAGAAGTTCTTTTAAAAAAGATACACAGAGAGATTTTTCTCTTAGAATTTACCCTGAAAATTATGGTAATCGTGGGACAATATGGTATGGAAAGAATTTTATGAGAATTTCTCTGATTAATATTTATCACAATAAAAAATAATATCTATCACAATAAAATAGAAAATATGTTTGATACGTATAGTAAAATTAATCAAACATATTTAACATTTTATTGTGATAGATATTATTATTTTTTATTGTGATAAATATTAATCAGAGAAATTCTCTGATTTTCAGTGTAAATTCTAAGAGAAAATTCTCTCCATGTAGATTAGACAATTAATCAGAATTAATTAGACTTTAGTTACAAAACTTTGAATATATAGATATACATATTAACAACAAGTATGCGTTATCCACATATGAATCGTACGTACATCGTGAATAAGCGTACAACTATGTGAATTAGAGCGTAGAAATTAAATTTACATCCACGTTAAAGTAAGAGAAGGCAACATATATTAATAATTTTAAAGTGCCTATTATTTTCACATGTGCAAAGAAAATTCGCTTATAACAAAATAAAATATATGCAATTGAAAGATCCGCATTACTCCTTTTAAATATTTTTGTAATTATTATTTTTTGTCAATTATTTTTTATCATTCCTTTCATCAAATCGAATATACAATGCACAGCCAAGATATATTTCTCATTAAGTGTCGCTATTTCTGCCTGTATAAACGTAAAATTGCATCAATAAAAAAATGGATGCATTTCGTGGAGATAGAATAATTAAATTAAATATATTGTAAATTACAAAAACAAAAAAATCATATATCGAAGTCATTGTATTAATTTCGGAATCATTGTAATTTAATTGAATTAAATGCTTGCATCGTGCTTGCAGATAGAGAAAATATATAAGTATATGAATATTTCTAACATTACAAATACATATATTAGAATGCATTTTCGCACTGAAAAATCAAATTGATTAATATTACATTATATATATTAGTTTTTCAATTATGGATTACTGCAAATCACTCTTTAATGAAATTCTCAGCAAAGAAGGAAAGATCAATCACAATTACACAGTGAGACGATATACCTGATCGTCGATGATGATCGATGATAATCCAAATCATTTTGACAGGCTGCGCAAAGAGAAAATGGAAAACAAGATTAGTGTTTAACGATGCATGTGATAATGTTGACAATGAAAACTTCATCCTGTGATGATCTTGCATGAATCCGACAACCGGAAATGTCAAAGAAATGAAAGCGCTCTTTTGGCATTTTTTTTCGGGTTCCGAAAATAAGATTATTCGCTAAATAAAAATCGCGTCTTTTCGAAATAATCCTTTGTGGACCAAGAAAGAGATCGCGATCAGAGAAATGACATAAAACTGTTTTTCGAATTTATATTCAGGTCTGGTGGATTTTTTTAAGAAAGTGCGTAAATATCAGGTATGTCAGTGTTTTTATGAAGACATTATGTTATCGCAGAATTTATGAAATACATAAAACATATGATGTAAAATACAAATTTAAAAAAAATACGAAAAATGTCATTATGCCATTTTAAAATTGAAGAGCTTTTGAAAAGTCTAACAATTTCTTTCAAATCGTTCTAAGCTTGTTTTACACTATTGTAAAACAGATTTAATTTATTTGAGATAACACTAATTAAACCAAAGAGGATTATGTACTGACGGAAAAAAAGGTGATCTAAGAGTGTCAAAGTCCTGTGTTTTAAAGTAACAAACAGCGTTCATTTACACTGGCAATTATCGTCATAATTATGCAAAATACATTTTAAGAAATATCTACTACGATTTTCGATGTTGTCGTTCATTCATCATATATATTATAGTAATATTAGAAAAAAAATATCAGATTAATTAATTAATTTCTCTCTGCCCTCTGTGAAAAAATTAATATTGGAAAATCTTTAATCACATAATGTATTGCTAGTTATTTAAAATATTTTTAATAACTGCACATACATTTTACAATATTTATACGATTGTTAATCGATGATATACTTTCCCATTTACGCAGCATTCTGTTCGCCTTGATTCCTTATTTAGAGCACGTGCCTATGCAAGTAATCAGCTGATATGTGTTAAAACTTTCGGCTTAATTATTTCAATTTAAATCTATCATCTACCAGCCTGTTAACTACCAATAAACTCAAAGATAATTTTTAGTCACGTATAATCCAATTATCTTTTCGAAAAGTTATATGTGGTGTAGATTAATATTATAATATTATACATTATAATTATAATGTATAGTTGTTGTAGAATATTTTTAATAACATAATCTGACAATGACAGACGAAAATAAAACCTTTGAAAAATCGATATCTTTAAAATTGTATATACGATAAGAAAATTATAGGAATATATAAAAGAACATTATTTTAATCTTCAAATTACATCTGAATATTACAAATAAAGTGTTCTAAATTGTTTAATATATCTTTTCATTTATTAACTTGTGCTTTACCTACGAGATGTACATACATTATAATCTGAAGATTAAGATTGTTAAAGAAACGTATCGATAATAATATTTCATATAACGCAAAGGAAGAGTATTGTAAAGCTATTCTTTCAGAAAGATCTACCAAGATATTGTCCATTAATTCATCTCCGAAAATTCGAAGAATTGAACTCTTATGACTCGTCGAAAGTCCGGCTGTTCAAAAATAAAGAAAGGCGCGCAGAAGAAAATTGTAAGGATGAAAATGGACAATTACCTTTGTCTCCTTTGCTTATTAAAAGCAAGAAAATCAACGGCGGCTTTTTAATAGTCGGCTGACAACGAAGCAGACTTCCCGGCGATCTGTGATAAACTGTCGTCTTGAGGACGTGGAAGGTCAACTACTCCGTTGCAATTCATCTGATCATGCGTGCTGGCAAGTCATCATCGAGGCTTACACAAGAGCTACTTGTGATTTTCAATTTTATCACATCGACAAACAAGCGTGCATTTGCGCGTCATAATTATCATAATTAAGTAACGAGTTTCCCACTCTCTTGAGCGATAAGCGCAAGTGATACTAACAATGAGATAAATATCTGAAATCATATTCTTTATATTTGCTTTTATATTAAATATAGATACTGGATCATAAAGCATTTTTTTTTTTAGTTTATTGTTATTAGAGCAGCATCACAGATGTATTTTTTATGTATTACTAGAACAACACAAGCGCACGCTACGCGCGCGCCATTCTCCGGTTTTGTTAAAAAAAATATTTTTTTTAAAATAATATAAAATTTGTTTAAACTCGATTAATAGTTTTTCATAGAAATCCGCTGATTAAAGTTAATTTATTAATTAAATTTTTAAATAATATGATAAAAAATTAAAATAGTAATATGTTGTAAATAATATGTTATAATATCTTATTCTCGATTAATATTTTTTGATAGAAATCAGCTGATAACTTTCAAAACTATTAATCAAGTTTAAAGTATTATAACATATTATTTAAAATATATTAAAAGACATCAGGACTCTTTCTTGCGCTTATTCAGTGGCAGAATCTGCGAGAAAAATCAGTTTTCATATATTTTTGTTATTAATTTACAGATAATTATTAATGCTATTAACGTGCAATAATACGAGTCTTTTAATATCTTCGATAATTCATCTAAATTAATAGATTATATTTTGCGAAGAGATAAATAGTTAACGAGCAATTGTCTTATTGCGGTCGAAAAATCGTCTGAGTTAATAGGGGAACATATTTTGCGAAGAGGTATAGTGTAGCAATATGTGTCTTTTCAGGTCCGAAAAATCGTCTGAGTTAATAGGAATACATATTATGCAAAGAGGTAGATCGAAGTAACGTCGGTAATAAAAGTTGCTAATTTATCGATAATAACATCGATATTTTACAAACCTTCATTACCGACGTTACTTCGAACAACCTCTTTGCATAACATGTATTCCTATTAACTCAGAGGATTTTTCGGAAATATTAAAAGACATATTGCTGCATTACCTCTTTGCAAAATATGTTCCCCTATTAACTCGGTCGATTTTTCGAACGTCTTAAGAGACACGTGGCACATATGGGATACATAACCTGTTTTAAATTAAATTAAATTTATTAAATAATGCTAAATAATTTTTACAAATTGATAATACTCGTAAATAAAAAATTCATAATAATAAAAAATACAATATGTATCACTATGAACGTTGTTATTAACAATTATTAAAATATTTAGTCATGATGTGAAATATCGATGACAGCTTTTACGCGAAAATTGTAATAAAATGCCGAAATAAGGAGAAAAAAAGAAAAAGAAACAAAATACTGCATTTCAAAAGAAAATTGATAATAAAAGAAGAAAAATAAAATACTCAAAGTGATTTCAATTATTATTATAATATTATATTGCGAGAAAATGGCGATTTGTCAGGATGCAAAAGTAATTTGTCTCTTTATTAAAAATTATATATACTTACAGGGAGATAAATATTTGTAAATTTTTCGATATATTTCATATATTGCTTTATATTTGTTTATTCTTAAATTCATAATGTTTTGTTTTTTTTTCAGCAAATCCAAGCATAAACATTGTTATTCATTCTGGCTCTATGTATCTTCATTACATGCAGTGGCAAGGAGATATTTGCAAAGTATAATAAAGTACAAAGACTGTTTTCTGCTATTAGCCGTAATATTAATAAATATAAACAAGTGTGACATGGGGACACAGGATTTTGTTATCAACATTGTTTTTTTATAAACGAAGGAATTGATGCAAGCAATGGAAGAGTCTCTGCTACAGGTATATCACAAGCACTTTACAATTCTGTTAATCAACTGTTATATTTAAACAACTAATTTGAAAATTAAAATATAATTTCTATTACATTTATTATATTGATAAGATCATGTAGATGCACTGTTTGATTGCATGTTTGGATTTATGATAGGTGTTGAAACGCAGAAGATATTATATATGGAAGATGCAATTTCTCCTAAGGATACACAAGTACATATGAATTATGGCAGTGCCGATGTCACACAGACATTTTTCTGGCTTTTACAAAAATCTATTTCTATACAAATTGTGCAAATCAAATTAACAAATTGGAGGATGAGTTGCTTTTGGATCTCTCAAATAAAGATATATTTCTGTCATGTGGATTCAAATGTATGTAGGAGAAAACATTTATTGTTAAAAAGCCAAAACAACAAACAGAGAAGAATACAGGTATCTTTCTTTTCACTTTTCTTATAAAAAGAGTTATATATATTTTTTCCTCCCTTATATACAAATTTATATATAAAACTGTACCGAAACTTATGCGACAGGTGGGCGATGAATGCTTAATAGCATCTTTGAGCTTGTTTCAACTTGAGTTGTTCAGAATTATTGGAACCCATAATGTTCATATTAAAAAATGATCTTTAGAAGATCCAGAAGATCCTTATGATGAGAGTTATTTAAGTATTCATTTTATGCGTAAGTATTCATTTTTCAAACAAGTATATCTCTGTTTGAAGTATTATGTAACATTTTTCTACAAAATATTATTTATGTAAAAAAAGGAATAGAAAGTAAAACAATTTATATAGCACAGTATCAATTATATAAAATAAAGATAAATATTTTAAAAATGTATTTTAATATTTATATGAAAACTTTGGAAATTTATTTAGATATAAAATTAATTTTTATTTCTTTGGAAATTTATTAAGTTTTTTTTTATTATATACAAATTTATTAAGATTATTATTATATACAATTTTCAAACTTTGGAAATTTATTAAGATATTTATATTTAGATATAATTAATTTTCATATATTCTATTAATTTACAGATAATGCAGTTGACGTGCAGTAATACATGTCTTTTCATACTCTCAAAAGTTCGTCTGAATTATTCGGAAAATATATTTCGCGAAGAAGTAAGTAATGCACTTTACACAAGCAATAATGTGCACCTTTAGATATCTTCGAAAATACACATTAAAGTTATTAGGAGATTTTGCGAAAATATGTGAATAGTGCAAACGCAGTAAGGTATCTTTTAATATGCTTGAAAATTCATTTCTGAGTTAGAAGAATATGTTTTACAAAGAGATCAGTGGAACTTTATAGTAATGCACAATTTTATGTGATAAATTCGTAAATTAAAAATAAAATGTGCATATTTATATTTATCAGTATATAATTTTACTTTTATGCATTGACAAAAACATTTCTTTCTTCCAAGTTTGAGATTTTTAATTGCAATTTATTTAAATAATACCATAAAGAAACAAATGTAATGCTTGCTTTGTAATATTCTAGTAATAAAAGTGCGAGATAGTCTGTACAGATTGAAAGCATTTACTTTAAAAGGTCAAAAGAAAAAAACAATAACAATGATCAGCAGAAACAGTAAATCGCTGAAAACATAACGTAAAGCACTCACTGAGCCATTTCCTCTGCTGAAAGCAGCCTGTACAGTTGTGTGTGGTTTTTTCGTATCAAGAAAATAAAATGATTTATATTTGAAATAAAGTGATTTATATTTGAATTGTTAGAACGTTAAAATGCCAAGTGAGGTGATAACTTTGCAGCTTGGCCAATGTGGCAATCAAAGTATTACATGTTATTTTGTCTCATATAATATAAATCCTTTTCATACGTTTTATATTTTTTGATACAAATGCTACGATATTTCCAAACACTTGCAAATATGAAAATAACGAATATCTTTATCATTTTTTTTACATTATGCTTCAATTTTACAAACTTAAAATTTCTCTTTTATTATAATTTATAATAAAACCTATATATTTTCTTTCTTGGAATAAAATGTATATATTTTTATACATTTTACTTATAGTTGGATTTGAGTTTTGGAAGAGATTATGCACAGAGCATGGAATCAGCCCAGAAGGAATCCTGGAAGATTATGCAATAGAGGGAACGGATAGAAAGGATGTCATTTTTTATCAAGCAGATGATGAGCATTACGTACCACGAGCTGTGTTATTAGATTTAGAGCCCAGGGTTATTCATACTATTATGAATTTTCCATATTCAAAGGTAGTACGCATCTGGAATATGTATGTACATTTATGTTTATGCGTATATATGAATATGTATGTACATTTATGATTATGCGTATATATGAATATGTATGTACATTTATGATTATGCGTATATATGAATATGTATGTACATTTATGTTTATGCGTATATATGAATATGTATGTACATTTATGATTATGCGTATATATGAATATGTATGTACATTTATGTTTATGCGTATATATGAATATGTATGTACATTTATGTTTATGCGTATATATGAATATGTATGTACATTTATGATTATGCGTATATATGAATATGTATGTACATTTATGATTATGCGTATATATGAATATGTATGTACATTTATGTTTATGCGTATATATGAATATGTATGTACATTTATGTTTATGCGTATATATGAATATGTATGTACATTTATGTTTATGCGTATATATGAATATGTATGTACATTTATGTTTATGCGTATATATGAATATGTATGTACATTTATGTTTATGCGTATATATGAATATGTATGTACATTTATGTTTATGCGTATATATGAATATGTATGTACATTTATGTTTATGCGTATATATGAATATGTATGTACATTTATGTTTATGCGTATATATGAATATGTATGTACATTTATGTTTATGCGTATATATGAATATGTATGTACATTTATGTTTATGCGTATATATGAATATGTATGTACATTTATGTTTATGCGTATATATGAATATGTATGTACATTTATGTTTATGCGTATATATGAATATGTATGTACATTTATGTTTATGCATATATATGAATATGTATGTACATTTATGTTTATGCATATATATGAATATGTATGTACATTTATGTTTATGCATATATATGAATATGTATGTACATTTATGATTATGCATATATATGAATATGTATGTACATTTATGATTATGCATATATATGAATATGTATGTACATTTATGATTATGCATATATATGAATATGTATGTACATTTATGATTATGCATATATATGAATATGTATGTACATTTATGTTTATGCATATATATGAATATGTATGTACATTTATGTTTATGCATATATATGAATATGTATGTACATTTATGTTTATGCATATATATGAATATGTATGTACATTTATGTTTATGCATATATATGAATATGTATGTACATTTATGTTTATGCATATATATGAATATGTATGTACATTTATGTTTATGCATATATATGAATATGTATGTACATTTATGTTTATGCATATATATGAATATGTATGTACATTTATGTTTATGCATATATATGAATATGTATGTACATTTATGTTTATGCATATATATGAATATGTATGTACATTTATGTTTATGCATATATATGAATATGTATGTACATTTATGATTATGCATATATATGAATATGTATGTACATTTATGTTTATGCATATATATGAATATGTATGTACATTTATGATTATGCATATATATGAATATGTATGTACATTTATGTTTATGCATATATATGAATATGTATGTACATTTATGTTTATGCATATATATGAATATGTATGTACATTTATGTTTATGCATATATATGAATATGTATGTACATTTATGTTTATGCATATATATGAATATGTATGTACATTTATGTTTATGCATATATATGAATATGTATGTACATTTATGTTTATGCATATATATGAATATGTATGTACATTTATGTTTATGCATATATATGAATATGTATGTACATTTATGTTTATGCATATATATGAATATGTATGTACATTTATGTTTATGCATATATATGAATATGTATGTACATTTATGTTTATGCATATATATGAATATGTATGTACATTTATGTTTATGCATATATATGAATATGTATGTACATTTATGTTTATGCATATATATGAATATGTATGTACATTTATGTTTATGCATATATATGAATATGTATGTACATTTATGTTTATGCATATATATGAATATGTATGTACATTTATGTTTATGCATATATATGAATATGTATGTACATTTATGTTTATGCATATATATGAATATGTATGTACATTTATGTTTATGCATATATATGAATATGTATGTACATTTATGTTTATGCATATATATGAATATGTATGTACATTTATGTTTATGCATATATATGAATATGTATGTACATTTATGTTTATGCATATATATGAATATGTATGTACATTTATGATTATGCATATATATGAATATGTATGTACATTTATGATTATGCATATATATGAATATGTATGTACATTTATGATTATGCATATATATGAATATGTATGTACATTTATGATTATGCATATATATGAATATGTATGTACATTTATGATTATGCATATATATGAATATGTATGTACATTTATGTTTATGCATATATATGAATATGTATGTACATTTATGTTTATGCATATATATGAATATGTATGTACATTTATGTTTATGCATATATATGAATATGTATGTACATTTATGTTTATGCATATATATGAATATGTATGTACATTTATGTTTATGCATAACCTGTTTTAAATTAAATTAAATTTATTAAATAATGCTAAATAATTTTTACAAATTGATAATACTCGTAAATAAAAAATTCATAATAATAAAAAATACAATATGTATCACTATGAACGTTGTCATTAACAATTATTAAAATATTTAGTCATAATGTTAAATATCGATTACAGCTTTTACGCGAAAATTGTAATAAAATGCCGAAATAAGGAGAAAAAAGAAAAAGAAACAAAATACTGCATTTCAAAAGAAAATTGATAATAAAAGAAAAAAATTAAAATACTCAAAGTGATTTCAATTATTATTATAATATTATATTGCGAGAAAATGGCGATTTATCAGGATGCAAAAGTAATTATGTCTCTTTATTAAAACTTATATATACTTACAGGGAGATAAATATTTGTAAATTTTTCGATATATTTCATATATTGCTTTATATTTGTTTATTCTTAAATATTCATAATAAATGTTTTGTTTTTTTTCAGCAAATCCAAGCATAAACATTGTTATTCATTCTGGCTCTATGTATCTTCATTACATGCAGTGGCAAGGAGATATTTGCAAAGTATAATAAAGTACAAAGACTGTTTTCTGCTATTAGTCGTAATATTAATAAATATAAACAAGTGTGACACAGGATTTTGTTATCAACATTGTTTTTTTATAAACGAAGGAATTGATGCAAGCAATGGAAGAGTCTCTGCTGCAGGTATATCACAAGTACTTTACAATTCTGTTAATCAACTGTTATATTTAAACAAATAATTTGAAAATTAAAATATAATTTCTATTACATTTATATTATTGATAAGATCATGTAGATGCACTGTTTGATTGCATGTTTGGATTTATGATAGGTGTTGAAACGCAGAAGATATCATATATGGAAGATGCAATTTCTCCTAAGGATACACATGTACATATGAATTATGGCAGTGCCGATGTCACACAGACATTTTTCTGGCTTTTACAAAAATCTGTTTCCATACAAATTGTGCAAATCAAATTAACAAATTGGAGGATGAGTTGCTTTTGGATCTCTCAAATAAAGATATATTTCTGTCATGTGGATTTAAATGTATGTAGGAGAAAACATTTATTGTTAAAAAGCCAAAACAACAAACAGAGAAGAATACAGGTATCTTTCTTTTCACTTTTCTTATAAAAAGAGTTATATATATTTTTTCCTCCCTTATATACAAATTTATATATAAAACTGTACCGAAACTTGGGTTTGCGACAGGTTGGCGATGAATGCTTAATAGCATCTTTGAACTTGTTTCAACTTGAGTTGTTCAGAATTATTGGAACCTATAATGTTCATATTAAAAAATGATCTTTAGGAGATCCAGAAGATCCTTATGATGAGAGTTATTTAAGTATTCATTTTATGCGTAAGTATTCATTTTTCAAACAAGTATATCTCTGTTTGAAGTATTATGTAAAATTTTTCTACAAAGTATTATTTATGTAAAAAAAAGAATAGAAAGTAAAACAATTTATATAGCACAATATCAATTATATAAAATAAAGATAAATATTTTAAAAATGTATTTTAATATTTATATGAAAACTTTGGAAATTTATTTAGATATATAATATTTAGATATAAAATAAATTTTTATTTCTTTGGAAATTTATTAAGTTTTTTTTATTATATACAATTTTATTAAGATTATTATTATATATAATTTTCAAACTTTGGAATTTTATTAAGATATTTATATTTAGATATAATTAATTTTTATATATTCTATTAATTACAGATAATGCAGTTGACGTGCAGTAATACGCGTCTTTTCATACTCTCTAAAGTTCGTCTGAATTATTTGGAAAATATACTTCGCGAAGAAGTAAGTAATGCACTTTACACAAGCAATAATGTGCACCTTTAGATATCTTCGAAAATACACATTAAAGTTATTAGGAGATTTTGCGAAAAAATGTGAATAGTGCAAACGCAGTAATGTATCTTTTAATGTGCTTGAAAATTCATTTCTGAGTTAGAAGAATATGTTTTACAAAGAGATCAGTGGAACTTTACAGTAATGCACAATTTTATGTGATAAATTCGTAAATTAAAAATAAAATGTGCATATTTATATTTATCAGTATATAATTTTACTTTTATGCATTCACAAAAACATTTCTTTCTTCTGTTTGGGATTTTTAATTGCAATTTATTAATTTTGTTCGCATAGAACGCGCTTTTCCAGGAAGCTGCTGCATGTAATTAATATTATATATTAACAATTTTCGCTTTTCTTTTAACTGGATTTAGACACAATTGTTTTGATTAAATACTTGATGACTATTTTTTTATTTTGAAAATTTATTATTTTCTCTTTCGCAGACTGAAGAAGAAGGCACTGAGGAAGAGTTTGCGAATCTTGCCGAAGATGAGAGAGTTTTAAAGCTGTCATAATTCGTCGAAAACATTATTATTCATCATATGGAATTATAGAACAATACATTTATTGGTATGTGGCATCAGCGTTCTGGGAAAAATTCGAGAATACAGAGTACAGCCAACAGGGAATTGTTCAAGCATGCTGTGGATGATCTGTACATTATGTTTACGGAGTTTCTACTTGTTCTAAAAATTTTGGAATATATAAGAAGAACAAGGATGCGGCTACGGATTCGTAAAGCACCAAAATTGATATGGAGACACAATTCAAGCTCATTGTCAGAGCTACATTGTTGAACCAATTACTATTGTGTCACGATTGTACTATAGACCAGATCTATAAAGTTGCCTTTAATGTATTCTGCAATTCAGACAACTCTTCTCAAGGTAAATATTTATCTTAATATAATCACTTTGTGATCTAATACTTGTGAGATATATACAGAAATATATATCTTAAATCAGATATATCAATTAATAGAAAACTAGTTGATCTGAAATTATTGGAGAGACTCGTAGGAAATTGCACTCACATATCATTAATTTATATTCGTATCAAGAATCATCTAATTAAAAAAACATGCGACAACATTTGACAAGTCATAATAGATTTCATTAGAAAACGTATGTGAACGTTTTTATCTCTCTCTTTTTATTAATTTCATATAATTTATAATAATAATTATAATAATTATAGTAATATCTATGATGTAATGTTTTATTTTTACAGTGGCTCGAAACTGTTGTCATAATTTAGCGGGTAAGAATCTGTTTTGGTGGTTTTTCGAAAACGGTTGCACTAACTGATGAAATCCATAGTGCCATAAATAAATTTAAACAGAAATTATTTCTATTTCCTGTATGAAACATACACCAAGATATGGATGGATCATCTATTCAACATATAAATTTTATTCATAAAAACATGTATTTGCATGCTATACTTTTTCCCAGAATATCTCGAGTCACAAACTGCGGTGAATGATCTGAATTTGCCTGGAAGAAACGGCTCAATGGAAGGATCTTAGGAATTTTCAGAAAGCAATTAAAACGAGACTCTTACATACCGGGATGAACACCCCGGATATAGATCGCCGCTATAAAAAGATAAAATAAAAATTGTCAAGTATCTCGATCTAACGGGAGTTCTTCTGGAAGCTGTCAAGCTGTCAATGGAACCTATCAAGTGAGATCTCTACAGCTTATCGCATATAGATTCTTATGTGTCCGTTTGTTATCTATATTGATTTGTCGAATACGTTTATTTCTTCAGGAGTTATTTGGAAAGCAGAGAGAACATCGTACGTTCTGTCGTTAACTGTCTGCTCGAAGATTCGCCGAGCAAATTGGCCGACGAATTGGTAAAGGACGTGCAATTAAACAACAGTTGGACGATCAGCGAGACTGAGGATTGGAAAAGGTGAATGCCGGATTCTGTCAATGTTAATCCCAGTAAACCGCGAAATTTCATTAGTCGCGTTATAAAAGCAGCTATGTGTTGTACTGGCTGGCTTCAGTATTGTATAGCGTCAGTATTAAATATAGAATTTGTATTTTCAGCTGAAACAATGCAGCAAGGTGTCTGACATAATCTCTACCCTGGTGAAGGTGTACAGCAGTCAGGATTTATTTGTCAATGAGCATCGCACAATTTAGTGAAGGAGAGTATCAAGCTGCAACTCAACTCGATTATCTTAGTTGGAATCCAAGCAAAACAGATACATAAAATATCTAAGAAATACAAAATATAAATGTGATCATAAATATAAAATTATATTATATTATATTATATTATATATTATATAATTATATATTATATATTATAAATATTATATAAAATATTATATTATTAAATATAAAATATTATATTAGAAGAAAAATATTTCTATTGCTTGTTTTCAAAATTAAATATCTTTTTCTAAGATTATTATTATTATTCTAGAATTTTAGAAAATATAATGCGAGTGACTAATTTTTTATAATTCCATTGTTCTGATATTTCTGATTATCTTATATTAGAAAATATATTGTTACCTGAAATAAATATTTTATATTTAATAAATATATTTTCTAAAATTCAATATATATATATGAATATGTGATATAAATTCCACGCGCATGCGCGAGAAATCCAATATACGATTTATTAAAATTATTATTGATTAATAATACGTAAAAAATAATATAATGTATTTTATATTTTATTTATAAAATAAATATATATCTATTATTTATTTTTATTATTTATATTTTTTTATTGTAATATATAATTTAATTTATTTTTATTTATGCAAGATCGTGATTACAATAAATTGTACAGAAAACAGAAAAATATACATTTAATAATAATAAAACATTCATTAATTCTACTAATTTCTTACTAATTCTATTTTTCATTTAACGGCTTGTCGATTAGCGATTTTTATTTATTTATTTGATTTATAATCTCAGGACTCTTGCGCTTATTCAGTGGCAGAATCTGCGAGAAAAATCAGTTTTCATATATTTTTGTTATTAATTTATAGATAATTATTAATGCAATTAACGTGCAATAATACGAGTCTTTTAATATCTTCGATAATTCATCTAAATTAATAGATTATATTTTGCGAAGAGAAAAATCGTCTGAGTTAATAGGGGAACATATTTTGCGAAGAGGTATAGTGTAGCAATATGTGTCTTTTCAGGTCCGAAAAATCATCTGAGTTAATAGGAATACATATTATGCAAAGAGGTAGATCGAAGTAACGTCGGTAATAAAGGTTGGTAATTTATCGATAATAACGTCGATAATTTACCAACCTTCATTACCGACGTTACTTCGAACAACCTCTTTGCATAACATGTATTCCTATTAACTCAGACGATTTTTCGGACATATTAAAAGACATTTATTGCCGCACTATCGACACTGCCTCTTTGCAAATTATATTCTCCTATTAACGCGGATGATTTTTCGAATATATTTATTGCTGCACTATCGACACTACCTCTTTGCAAATTATATTCCCCTATTAACTCAGACGATTTTTCGGACATAAATGACACATATTACTGCAGATATAATGCAGTCTGTTCTATAGTTATACATATATATATTTTTTTTTTTACATTATTACTTTATATTATTTGTTATATATTTTTACATTATTATTATTTTATATATTTTATGCATTATTTAAACAGATAAAAATAAGAATAAGAAATTAAATTAATTAAAAAATAATGTAAAGAATAATTATATTATTTTTTTTCGAAAAAGTAAAAGTTTGCGCAATTAAATTATAGAACATTCTATATATAATTATAAAGTTTTTAACAAGATGATCTTGGAAATAATATGATTGATATGCTTAAAATAATCTAAATACAAATGCAATAAAAATATAAATGTGTACATAAATGTATATATATATAAATGCGTACATAAATGTATATATATATATAAATGTGTACATAAATGTATGATATATATATATATATAAATGTGTACATAAATGTATATATATATAAATGTGTACATAAATTAAAAAGTTAAATGTAAAACGGTGACATAAAATAATGTAGTAAATGTAAGTAGTATAGGTCAATAAAAGTAGTATAAATCAATAAAATATTAAAAGTTAATATTTATAATAATAAATAATAAGCAAAATTAATTAATTTGAAACATTATAATTAAGGGATTAAATGCAAAACAGTGATATAAAATAATGATGTAATCAATATAAGTGGTATAGGTCAATGAAAGTAGTGTAGATCAATGAAAGTAACATAAGTTAATAAAAACACTATCAATCAATACATATAACAATAAATAATAAGCAATATTAATTAATTTTGACATCATAAATTAAAAAGTTAAATGCAAAATGGTGACATAAAATAATGTAATAAATGTAAGTAGTATAGGTCAATAAAAAGAGTATAAATCGATAAAATATGACAAGTTAAAATTTATAATAATAAATAATAAGCAATATTAATTAATTTGGACATCATGATTAAAGGGTTAAATGCGAAACAGTGATATAAAATAATGGTGTAATAAATATACATATATATACGCGAAAAGATATAGCAGCGTTAAATTAATCATTTATGAGATATTGACGCTAAATTGAGAATAAAATAGTCCATTGATTTTAAAATGGAATCGCGCATAATTCTGTATTCGCAAGCTACCTAAAAGTTGCCTCTTTTTTGCGATGTTGATTAGCTGCCTCAATTTGCATTGTAAATTATATTCATAACATCGAGAAGCTGTCATTGTGAGGGTTAGCAGTTTGACAGTTTGTCCAAAATAAAATAAAATAAAATAAAATAAAATAATAATATGTTTTAATACTTTAAATTCGATTAATATTTTTGACAGTTATTAGCTGATTTCTGCGTCAAAAAATATTAATCGCGGATAAAGTATATATACATATATTATAACTATATATTATAACATATTATTTTATTTACAATACATTATTATAATTAAAATAATAATATATTTTAAGTAATATAATATGTTATAATACTTTATCCGTGATTAATATTATTGACAGAAATCAACTGATAACTATCAAAAATATTAATCGAGTTTAAAGTATTATAACATATTATTTAAAACATAAAAAATTATTTTATTTTATTTTATTTTGGACAAACTGTCAAACACACTGCTAACTCTCGCGATGACAGCTGCTCGATGCTATGAATATAATGCAGTAAATGCACAACGCGAATCGAGACAGCCAATTAGTATCGCAGAAAAGCGACGTCAATAACATGCCTTTTTTTAGAAAGGGATTAAAAATATAAAAATATATATTAAAATATATGATTAAAAATAATATATTAAATAAATGATTAAATATAAAAAATAAATTATTAAAATAAAGGAATTTTCGAAAGAAATACAGAATTCCAAATCTAAAAAGTTTATAGATTTTTAAAATTTTATATAGCAAAAATATTAAATATCTTTAAAAAATTAATTAAAGACTTTTTGCATGTGTGCGCGTATATGTATAAATATATATAAAAGAAAACTCGATTATATATAACATAATCACACACAAAGAAAGATCAATTCCATTAATCTGTATGCATTATTTGTTTTTGTATAATCAATTTTTTAACAATATTTATCAATTTTTTATTGTTTAAACTTAAAGTTTTATTCACACTAATCCTGGATAGACATGACGCATATTCATACATTATAAACTTGTATGATTGATATTATAACTTATAATTAACATTCATTACTGCAAAATAAACGTATTTATTTATTTCTATACAGGAACACGAAGATTTAACGCTCGACAAGTTATTTTAATTTGATAATTCAAAAAATATTTGACTATTCTTTATATTACGATGTAGATTATTGTGTCTTTTACATTTACATAATAGCATCTGTATACATCTTATGTATGCATCTTTTGTTTCTCTATGTGCCTTTGTTTATTTCTCAACGATGAAATAATACTGGGTTTATACTAATAAGATTAGTCTCACATAACTGTATTTACTGGAACTCGTGACAGGATGATATACAATTACGTATATGTTCGCAGTAATCTTTAGCATTACATCTACAGCTCCGTAAAGATCATGTCTTCTCCTGTGTCGGTCCAATAGTGCGAGTTTAGTCGACATCCCTAAAAATTAAAAAAAAAAGGATTAAAATCAATAATTGGTCATTATAGCCAAAAATATGATCGCAATATTAAGAGGGAATATTAAGCGGGAATAACTATACTTGAATCTCGATTTTGCAAATTAAATATTTAAGAAGTATACTGAATATACTGATACACATAGATAATATTAATATAAATATTACAATATACTGAAATATAGACATTAATATAAATATTAATAGAAATTATTAAATTTTCTCGATTCTTACAAATAGATAAATTTAAAAATCAAATGTATACTCTATATATATATTATATTTTACTACGTATAAAATATATTTGTGTTACAGCATAAATAGAAACCTTGCATATAATTGTATTAATGAGCTTCATGATATTTTTCCTTAATTATTATAAATATGATCTGCAATATTAGTGTTTGACAACATACCGTACATTCGGTATAATTACAATTTAAAACAAATCAAAGCTAATATATATAAAGGGGAGGCTAAAATAAAAGTTTTTCGTGCAACATTCAAAAGAGATTTTCGTAGGAATCGGAGTCGCTATAAATATCACATGCAGGATCTTCTCTAATAAATTCTCGTTCTACGTACACGATGCGAAGCGTGTTCGTGAAGCCTGAGCCTTGCCGCCATCCCGTCACGACAATTACCGAATCGCCAGTTTTTATAAAACCACGACTCTTGCCAAAGTTCAATCCATATTGTACACGCACATCCACATCTTTCACCCAGTCGGCCAATGGCACTCCTGTATAAATTTATATCATATATTTATATAAAGATGTATATTGTATTGCATACAATAAAATAAATTAATCCTTTTTCTTGCTCGAAAATAAAATATTATCGATACTATACCTTCATAGTACAATGGCAGTATTCCGCGATACAAATGCGCTTGTCGAGCGACCTGATGGAACCTAGTAACTGCAATGATAGGACAGCGCGGTCTATACTTTGAGATCAGATGTGCAGATCGACCGGATGTCGTGATAACGATGATAGCACTAGCCAAACATTTAACGGACGCATCCACAGAGGCAATAGCAACAGCGTGGGTGGCATCAATAGGCGGCAGAGCTTTGCTCGACAGATCGTGAAAGATTTGAGTCTGCCAAATCGCGGCTTCCGCTTCTTTACAAATGTTCGCCATTGTATGAACGCATTCTAAGGGATAGTCTCCCTTTGCGGTTTCACCTGAAAATGCACAAGATTTATAAGCATATCTTTAAAGACGGACATTACAGAAATAAAGACTGTGAAATCTAATGAAACGCGAGAAAAAGATATAAATTACAGTAAAAATATTCCTCTTTTCACTCTTTGTCTTATATTATTTTATTCCTGATTTTATTAATATATCGAAATGAATTACCTGATAGCATAACGCAGTCAGCACCGTCGAGAATAGCATTGGCTACATCCGACGTTTCGGCTCTAGTGGCGCGTGGTTTCTTCACCATAGATTCCAGCATCTGCGTGGCGCAAATCACCGGCTTGCCGACCTTGTTGCATCTGCTGATCATAGACTTTTGCGCTAGGAACACCTTCTGCGGGGGTATTTCTATCCCTAGATCTCCACGCGCCACCATTATACCATCGGACGCGTCGATAATCTCGTCGAGATTCGTCATACCCTGTTGATTCTCGATCTTCGAGATGATCTTGATATTTTTGCCCTTCTCGCCGAGGATGCCGCGGATCTCGGTTAACGCGGCTGCGTTTCGAATGAAGGAGGCGAATATCATGTCGACTTCCTGGTCGACACCGAACTGAAGATCGGATTTGTCCTTCTCCGACACAGCTGGAAGATCCACCGGTACTCCCGGCAAATTCACACCTTTGCGAGAACCCAACATACCGCCGTTTTCAACGGAGGTCGAGATCAAATTGGGACCTGGGGAACATAAGAAATTACGTAAACATTCTTCCTAATCTTTCCTAATTTTTGCATTAATATTTATTAGCGATATACGTAATAATAGCACATCAAAACTGTAGCTTGAAACTTTCAAAGAATCAATGTATTTTATGCATTAAAATTAAAAATACATAAATTAATAAAACTACTTGAATCTTACATTCGCCAAGTGATGTGTATATATATAAAATCATAATTTCCAAATTTAATAGAATATATTGTGTCGATTTTTATATCTGTATCCCAAATCCGTATCCAATATTCGAAATTTCTTTAAATATTATATTTACTCTTTCCAAAATAAATAACCCGTATATTTAATACAAAATAATATAATATTCCAACGAAATATTATCTGTCGCTCTATAGAGCTACAACTTTTAGATGGTTTAAATTTTAAAAATATTAAAAGAAAAGACAAATAAGATTGCAATGATTTCTAAAACTTACCAACAGCGGTGACGATGAGAGAGATCAAGCCATCGTCCACGAACACGCGATTTCCTACTTTCAACACCTTCGAGATGTTCTCGTAATCAACGTAAATAACCTGTGCGTTTCCCTTCTCCTGATACGCCTTGTCAGTAGACAGTTTAAAAGTCTGACCCTTGACTAATTCCACTTCGGCCGAGCCACCCTATCAAAAAATAGTCAAGTTCAAAATACTATTTTCTACTTAATTAAATCCCTATTTTTGAATACATTTATATATAATCCTAATCAATCACGTACACCCTCAAGGAGACCGGTACGAATTTCAGGACCCTTCGTATCGAGGGCGACGGCGACGGGGATGTTGATGCCGGCCCGGGCGGTCAGATTCTTCTGCGCCTGGCGAACATTGGTGATGGTCTCCGCGTGATATTCGTGGGATCCGTGAGAGAAGTTCAATCGGGCGATATTCATCCCCGTATCGATCATCTTCTCCAGGGTCTCCACGGATCTGGATGCGGGTCCGATCGTGCAGATGATACCGGATAAACGGACGAAGGACACTCGACCGTCGATGTCCAGGGCGCACATGTGCTCCAGCTGACTTTGGGCATATAATGCCTGAGTGTTCGGTTTGCCGGCCATCTGCGAAAATTCATAAAAAAATTAGAAGAAGTTCTTTTCAAGAAGATATATATTAGACATCAGAATTAATTAGACTGTGGTCACAAGGCTTGGAATCTAAATACGTATTAAATATTTAAATAGGTGCGCAAATGTGTGAATTAGAACGTATAAATTAAATTTACAATCACACGTTGAAATAAAAAGAAAAATGACGTAGCGACCATTTTTATAAGTAATTATAAATTAATAATGTTATATATACATATAATATAATATTATATAATATTATATATTATTATATATTAATTAATTATAATTATTTTTTTATTATTATAAATTTCACATGCGTAAAAAGAATTCTTACTGTCAACAAAACGAAATCAACGTTAATTCTTTAAAAACATTCTTGTGATCATCGCGTTAACATTAATTATTCATTTGATTATTCCATCCCACGAACCGGGTTATTATTCACAATATTTATTACAACAAAAATATGCAATAAAAAATTATTTCTCATTACAAAGTGTCACTGTTTCTAGCTGCTGAGAATAGTAGAATCGCATCGACAAAAATAGAAGCATTTCATAGAACTCGAATAATTATACTTCGCACAAGAGAGTTATAATACAACATCCGCATTTTAGGTAAGCATATTTTTATTTTGCGCTAAACGTTAAACATTTAATATTCTTGATTTTTTCACGCATCTCATAATTACGAATTTAATTGTAAGTCTATAAATTCTCTTAAAAGGTTTGCAAGGAGCGAAAAGTTTAATAAACAATTCGCGCCTTTATCAACTTCTTTTATTATTTTTTATTTCGCGATTGCATCCTTCCTTTTTGATACGAATCTATCATTTACTAATTATCTTATTATCATTTCAGATTCGAAGAACCATATTTGACGCAAATTGTAATTATTACTCGTTATCATCGAGATGTGATAACTGTCGTATCAAGATTTAATCTCTGTGAAGTCTATCAATGTAAGAAAGTAAGATAAAAGGCGGATGAATTCGATTTGTTGATTCATGTCATAAAGAATTGCATCGTGTTACATTATAAATGTCATCATATAAAGACAACGACGCGTTTTCGTTTGTGCAAAGCTTAAATTTACCTTAAAATATCAACAAACGAGCTTAAAAAATAATTTAAACGGTATTTTTTTCATATCGCGATATACGCATACACTTTTATTTATTTCTTTATCTACACCGAACAGACACTTTTATTATTATTGTCGTAGCAAAGTAATGCGATTCTACGTCGCTCGAATCATTTCTAAAACACTACGCAAATGTACGCTCGAATGTGCGAAGTCTTGCATTGTAAACGATATTAATTACGATTGCGACACAAAACTCCAACTCATATAACGTCATCAAATAACGTCACACCTAGCAACCTTTATATATGTGTCATGAAAAATATCATATCCGAGCAAATATTTCAATCATTTAGCACCACGAGATCACAATAATATCAGTATCACTATAATTTATTTAACATAAAACGATAGGAAAAATGCGAAAATAATAATATCATAATCATTAAAAAAACATTAGCATGAAAGTAAAAAATAATATAAAATAAGATCGTGTAAATATATTAGAAGCAATAGAATGATAAAATATATATAATTTATGTAACATTATACTATCAGTGTTTCTATCAATAAAAGCACACACACTATGCGTCTATTTTTCACCAAGTAAAAACAAATTTATACATTTTACACCGAAATAAAAACTAGGCATCTATAAGCAAGAAATCCTTAAAAAAGGAAGTTGTAAACCTCTCGAGAGATAAAAATCTTTGTCGGTAGGAATAAAGTGACGTGTCTTTCATACAACCAATTCGCGACTAATCTTACCTTCTCTATATAAAGACGCAGATATTTTAGGAACTTCTTCGCACAGTTAAACGTTAAACGATCTTATAACGATATTAATAAGAAATTGACATTATGGCAGAAAGAAACGATTGAGTTTGTGTTTTCAATACAAAACTCGAGGTTATCGCACGCAAAACAACGTAGAAAAGTTTAAAAAAATTCATATAATACTTCCACGCTTCGAATGCTACATATTCATATCATAGAGTGAAAAGAAAAATTAAATTAGAGATCATAATGTTGCCGATTCATTTACGCGCATAGAATTATTATGCTTAGTTCGCGTATTTTTACGCGTGTCTCCTCCGTTAAAGATCTAAATCACAACAATGATGAACAGACACAATGTAATATAGGGCCTCGCGTTTCGTACGCATTTTTTATCCTCGTTGCGTTTTAAGCAAAAAAAAATTTTGTTTTTTACGTATATACAGCGTGTATGCATGCGCAAACGAAAAAACCAAAAAGTCAAGCAACGATAATAAAAACACATATCGAAACCATTGTAATTTCGGTGAATTAACGCAGCTTGCAGAAAAATACAGAAAATGTATGTACGATTGTCGCCATCACAATTCCAACATTATACAGATATATTAGAACCACATCAAAATATATAATTATAATATATATATTTTGATGTCAATGAATAAAAAATAATATATATTGACGACATCATGATGTTCACCGAGATCACATTGGCTTCTCAATTAAAGATCATTGCAGTAAATAGCACTCTTGAGCGAAAGATCTAGTCGCGATCGGAGACGGTATACCTGATCGTCAACGGTGATCCAGACCATTTTGGCGGGCTGCGCAAAGAGTGGAACGAGATTAGTGACGATGATGAGGCGTTTGCTGGCGACGACGGTGTCGCAAAAACTCGATCCGCCTGTGAGGATCGCGCGCGAATGCGGCGACCGTCCGGCGTCGCCGACGACGAGGAGCGACGATGAGGTAGTGCATGGCGTCGTCGTCGACAACAACCGGAGGTGCCGACGGAGTGGGAAACGACCGAGGATACGACGCATCGGACGATCGGAGACGATGTTAGTGCATATTGCATATACGAGAGGCTCGCGCGAGTCTTTGTTCGGGATCCGAAAATAGGATCATCCGCCGGAGATGCTGAGGATCGCGGTCCTCGAAATAATCCCTCGTGGACCGGGAAAGAAGAGGAGGAAGAGGAGATCGATCGAGAAATTGGCGTGAGATTGTTTTGGATTTATATTCAGGTCGGATGGAAGGTGCGTAATCAAATTATTATCTCAATAAAAACAGAATCCACATGATATTTCACGAGATCACATTTAGACCAAGTTAAGATAAAGTTACAGAAATGTCAACAAAATCGAAAAATAATTAATTGGTTGACAGCACATTAATAATATACTCTCGTAAAAAAGTGTTTCAATGAAGACGTGTGTAATCGTGGAATTTATTATATAAATGAAACACGTGATATGGAATTCAGAGTAAATTAAAAAAAAATTACTCTTAACGCATAGTAAACTATTGTATCAATTTAAGAGATTTTCCGAAAGATCATTCTAAGCTTGCTTTACACTGTTGTAAAACAGATTTATTTATTTTAATTAATTAAAATTTAATAAATTAATTTATTTAATTTATTTGAGATAATACTTTAATTACACACTAAAGGGGATTATGTAATACTGACGGGAAAGAATAGGTTGTCAGATTGTCAAAGCCATGTGTTTTAAAAAATGCCGAAAGCACTCGTTTGCACTAGCAATCGCCGTCGTTCGCAAAATACATTCGAAGAAATTATAAGTAACATATCCTCCGTTTGTTTAACGAACGTTTATCACATATACTATTACACACAATTGATAACTGACTTTGAATCAGAAGAGATTCCTGAGAGTTTCTTAGAATTATTCCGGATGTATAACACATACACACATAAGCATTTAGATGCATATTTTCTTATCTGTCATTTAAAAATTATTCAAGTGACTTTTCGAAGCACGCACGAAAATTATTGTAAAATATTACAAAATATTAAATCCACAATTATATTTTCTGCAAAGACTGTTTACATTTTTACAATAAAAATTTCGAAAGAATCTTCAATGTCTATTTACAATAATATCTATTCAATGATGCCCGAATTTTACAGTAACATTTGTTTGATTAATTACAAAGAAAGCCTTCAAATATTATTAATAAAAGATATCAAATTAATATAAATATTTTTTTGTGTCTTCCGTGAAAATATAATATTGGAAAAGTCTTTCATTAATGTATTGCTATACTTATTCACAATATTTTGGATAGCAATATTTATAAAGATTGATAGTCATTGTACGCCTTTTTCCTCTCGCTCATGTGACACTTCGTTCACCTTGATTTCGTTCAGAGCATGCGTGACACATGCCCACGCAAATAATCAGCTGATAGCAGCGTAGTTTCAAGCTTGACCTTCTACGCATGATTTCATTCGCTTTGACAAAAAGTATATATATATATATATACATTACATTACCGATCATCACGATGTATGACATAATATACGTACAAAAGAGTATTATATTTTTATATAAAGTATTTAAATTTTTATGTAAAGGATATATATATATATATATATATATATATATATAAATAAATTTCTGTCGGATCTCAAGGATTTTTTTGGAAATTAATTCTTCTCTCAGTAAAGGATATATATATATATATATATATATATATATATATATCCTTTACTGAGAGAAGAATTAATTTCTAAAAAAATCCTTGAGATCCGACAGAAATTTATTTCGAAATCGCGTAGATTCTTTTGCGTATATAATGTCTATTTACAATCTGCCTATTGGCCTCAATATTCTCTCGTGTCGTTACTATTCGTTAACAACGAATCGATTATTAAAACCGATAATAAATGTCGCATTTCGATTGAAGTAATTTACTGCCGGCATAAAAAACGCTGAATAAATGGAAGAAAAATTAAATAAAAGAAATTCGAGAGTGATTAAAACGAATAGAAATCGCTCTTATTCTCCTTTTCGAGCCAGTATATTCTCGCGTTTGCTCTTTATCCCTTCTTCTATTGGAGATCATGTTACGCGATAAGATAATAATCTTGCGAATGAAAACGGGAATTAGAGAGCATCGTGCATCGAATTCTCGATGTGCAAATGCTTACTAGGTCCTGAACTTTATAGTATTAGTATTCTAAACCAGCTAATTGTAAGATTTTTCTTCTAAAAAAAAAGTAAAAAAGATTTTTTGACTGCATTTGTTCGAAAAAAATTATTATGCCTTAGTATTGAACTAGATATTAGCCCTTAATTCAATATCGAAATCAATACTAAAGCATAATTTTTTTTTTTTTCGAAAAAACTATAATCTCGAAAAAATTTATAATAGAACTCTTAACCGATTTGTACATATATCACATACGATTTACTCTGGATTTACTTTATATACATAAAATAAATTAATTGAGAAGATATTTCTCATGCAAACCAAATTAAAAGATCGATTTAATCAACTTTCGACTCAACTACTTATTCAGTGTATGTCTATCATTTATTAGCCTGCCGATTATCAAAGCCAAAGAGAATTTCTAATCATCCTTAACGCGCGATCCAATTATACTCTTATCTTCCCTAAAAGTTGCATACATGCGTGATATAAATTAAATATTATGTAATGATTAACGGCCTATATCTTTGTAGAGTATTTGTGTAACATAATATGATAATGTAAGACGAAAATAAAAACTTTGATAAATCAATAAATTCTTAAAGTCGTACGCGCGACAAGAAAATTACGAATATATATAGAGAAATATCTTTTTTTTTAATCTCTAAAGTGCATCGGAATATAATATAAATTATAATCTTAAATAAAATTTTCGAAATTCTCTAATATCTCTTTTCGCTCATTTACTAACTTATTCTCTATCTATACGACGTATAGGAAGATCAAGATTGCTAACAGAGAAACGTATTCATATTATTTCACACAAACATAACGGGAAGGAACAACATGCGAAGCTCTATCCCTTCAGGCAGGATCATACGTGCCAAAACGTTGTCCCTTCCCCGAAAATTCGGAAAGACCTTGAACTCTTATAACTTCGCTCGTCGAGGATCCGTAGAGGGAGTCGCGTAGAGGGAAATCAATACCGGTGAGAAGGAATTATGAGGCCGGATGGATGATTACCTTTGTCTTGTTTGTCTGGTAAAAACGAGAAGATCAACGGCGGTTCCAAGAGCAGGAAATCAATAGCGATTGAGCAGGACGGTCGACGACGATGCAGACTTCCCGGCGATTTGCGATAGACTGGCGTTTTGAGGACGCAGAAGGTCACCACTCCCTCTGATCATGCGTGCTGGGCGCCAAGTTCATCACCGACTATCGGCTGATTTTCATCACGCGATGGCATCATCCCTACCTGCTGGCGGCTTGATAGAGAACATTCCTGCCGGCGATCAATAAAAACCTGGTTCCGGTCGAGGCCAGGGATTCGAAATGAATCGAGAAGCCGCATCTTGAAAAGTACAGCGTCAGCATCCAGACCTGGCGTCAAATGTAAAATGTTAGAATAAAAACATTCATAGATATGTTTATATAAGCAATAAAAATATAACTAAAAATGTCCATTTTATATTTATAGGATTAAATGTCATTAAATTCTAAATAAGGATCGCGTTTCAAGTCAAACGAGATAACATTTGTTAACATTAAAAAGAGACTCGCAGCTTATTAAGATTTTATATATATATATATATATATATATATATATATATTGTGCATCAGACAATAAGACTATCTAGTATAATTTTGGTGCTTTGATTTAAGCAATTCCTTCTTCGAGAAGAGACTCGAAATCGTATCGCGAAATTTGAATATGTACTTGAATATGTATAATTGTGAAGGTCAATAACGGGCCTCAATGAACTATATTGATCTGAATGACGACTTCTGTTACGTAAGATACTCGTGAATAATAGTGGATAAGAGAGTTGCTGATACCATCACATAAAGCAATAACTCTACATTTCTTATTAATCGATTTAATCAATTTGCAAATTGCAAATAAACAATTGCAAAATTTTAATGTCAGTTTAACAAGATATTTCTCTTATTATTCAGGATTATATATATATATATATATATATATATATATATATATATATAGTTAAGATTTCTCTTATTGATAGGTAGATATTAAGTATATAAAAATGTTTGGTGTTGCCTCTTCCAAAATATCCAAATAAATATCAAACTATAATAAAATATAAAAGATGCTAGAAGATAGATTGATATATTTGCAGGTAATCAGGGATCCAAATAAGAATCTCAATAAGCTTTCTTTTAATTCTGATTAAAACGTGGTCTAACTAGTAGTGGCGTGATACATTTTTATAAGACTTGTGTCAGCTTGTTATCTATCCGTGACCTACGCGATAAAGCAGCCACATCATATATTGTCAGCAACTCTAAGTATATTTTTAGATACACGCGCGTGTAATATAGCTTAAAGAATGATATTAATTATAATAAGAATGATATTAACTATAATGATGTAGGTAAGATATCTTAATAGGCGGAAATTTTGCGGTAGATTAACGAATACTAATGTAAATCCACATTACGGCGAAAATCTTTAAGAAAACTCTTTCGAATATTTATTTATACAATTAATACAGATATATCTAGTTTCTTAGAAAATAAATATATGAAGAAAACAATTTTGTTTCAATTATTTTTGCAAAAAAGATAATTAATTGTATATAAATGATTAATTTGAACATCTCACAAGATCTATTAATATTTAGATTGACAAAAAACTTTACCTGAAGACATTTTACGATTTGATGACATTGAAATGTTATTCAACATCTTCATTGCTTGATCTGTACGATGCTGTCCACTGGTGTTAGATCACAGAAACTCTTCTTCAAGCAGAGTATTTATCGACCATGATTTATGCATGAATCTCTTACCTATAAAATCAAATTAAAATATATATCAATATTATATTCAATTAATTTGTTTAAATTAAATCATGCTGCAAAAGAAGCATACTTATAAAGGTTTAAAAAAAAATATTAATATTAATACTAATCAAATTTTAAGAAAATTTTCCTATTATATCAATATTGAAAGTAAAGATTAATTACAAATAAATTCTGCATTAATTGAATTTTTAATTAAGACTTGGCAAAATATTTAAAAAAAAATTACAAGTTATTAAAAGAAATATATTCTAACAAATTTTTGTTTGCAGACAAATTTTGTTAGATTCATATTCCCTTTTGCATTGTTCCATCTAGAATATTGTAATGTTTTATATTTAAATTTTATAATTAAATCTATATTTTTATAATAACAAATTGATTTAATTCCCCAAAATATTAATGAATTAATTAAAACTAAATTCCATTGATAAGCACAAATAATGAGATTATTATAATTTATTCCTCGCTAATAATTTTATTCTTATTGAATTACTATATTATTTTATTGATTATGAAATTCGAATACATGTATGTATTTAAATAAAATCTAATAAACATTACAAAAAGCTATACTATGAATGTAACACTGTTTTTATACATGCAACATGCATGTAATGTTGCAAAAGTTTTAAAATAACATTTTAAAGTTAATATCGTGAATTAACGATGATTTTACATTCAATCTAAAATGGAAACTTGAATTATTTATCTATATATTTTTATACTATATATACTATATATTTTTTATCTATATATGTATTAAAAATATATGTGCGATTATAAAAAATATATTGTTTATGAATTTATAGTTCTAATCTTATTATTTTAAAATTCTGCTTATTGTAAAAATTCAATTCATTTAATATATAATTATTTAATATACAAAAAATTTAATATATAATTATTGAACTTGAGAAAGATTATCAGTTCTATTTTATAATAATTTTATATCTTTTACCTGTTATCGTTGACAGAGATAATCACAACAAATGTCACAACCACGTACTCTTCATATAAAGCCATAAGAGATTAAAATCTGGAAAGCGCTGTATACTTGTGTGTTGATCATGGGACCTTGAACGGAAGCGATTTTGAGACACTCTGTATGCCATTCGCTTAACAAAATTGAAACAAATAAATGAACAGTTCACAACAGCAGACGCTTCGCGTCTGACGAACTGTTGCGCTTACCTCGAGAAGACATCTCGAAGATACATCTTATCACGTAGAAAATTAAGATAGAAGTGAAATCGGTTGTCGAGGCGATAAGATCCCCCCCAACTGAACGAGGACGATAACGACTGCCAAGCGTTGTCTCTCTGGTGACCACTTGTCTTTCATTAGAGCTCAGTTTGCTCCTGTCCTCTCTGCCAAGCACGTCCGAATCATCTGTAAGCATAATGACTGATCAAAATAAAGTGATCAATTTCGGCGCAGGCCCGGCCAAGTTGCCGCATGAGGTACGTTATAATTCTTTCTTATTCTATATTTGTAATAGAAATTAATAAATCAATAGATTACTTCTCCAAGAGACGAATGATCGGTTCTAAAACTAGTTTTACTACTTTACATGCTTAAAAAAAATAGCTGAAAAACGCGCATAATTAAATACACGAATGAAAATTTATAGAGAGAGAGAGAATATAATATTTATTAAATAAAGTGATTACTTTCAATGCACATCTTTTGAGATGTATAACTGTTAGCGAATATAAATAGAAAAAATGACATATTATTTTTTTTTAATATAACATTATACACTGTAAACATTTTTATATTCTACATGATTATATATAATTATATAAATAATACAAGATGTATTTATATACGAAAAAATTTAATGATTATTGCTTCTGTGTAGCAGCATAAAATTGTCAATAGATTTTAGCTGTAATTAGCAGTTGTAATAAAGACACGTTATTATTTTTCCGAGATATGACCGACATAACAACCGCTTACAGATAGCTATTCCACATTTGTGTCGCTAAAAGTTTTCGAATATCTGCGCATAAAATTATCTGAGCTCAATAACAATTTCTTTTCAAAATTGAAAAAAAAATTAAAAACTAATGCAAAATCAACAAATATTATTTCATTTAGTTCATATAATTTTAAAATTAAAAAGACTTATATAATTTCGAAAATATTTTCTATTCAGAAATCAACTTGTTTGCGTATAAATTCTGATGTAAAATTTTAAGTTATACAATATTTTTTCATAATATATATTCTTATATTCTTTTTATAATTTTCTAAATTTCTTTTATATCTTGTTCTCTCTCTCTCTCTACATATATATATACATATATCTGTACTATATCTGTTTCGTAATCTTCCTATATATCTGTGTTTAAAAATTATTCTTTCTATTTGAATAAATTACGCACGCAAATATTTGTTTAATAAATCGATTGGTTTGCAACATTCAACTATTTTGCAATGCATGCATCGATAATCCGAATGCGTATGCATCACGTGTATCTACAATGATGTTAAAAAAAAGTTTTTATAGAAGATATATTATGTATGCAACGAGTAGCACAATATCACTGATATAAATAATAAATTTTCGAGGCTTAAGAGCAACTCGTGATTCTCAATTTTGTCACATCGACAAAAAAACGCAGTCATGCACTTTGCGCGTCATTATTATTATAATTAAGTAATGAGTTCCCCACTCGCTTGCGTGATAAGACACAAAGTTTTACTAAGAGATAAATACCTAAAATCGTATTCTTTGCGATTACGTTTTATATATTTTTAATTATCGATACTGGATCACGACGAGATATAGGAAGAATGCGGGGTCAATCGCGTTCATTGAACTAACTCGCGTATGTAATATCTCGGTTAATCGAAATTGCTCCATTATTTACAGGTTCTGAAAGACGTGCAAAGAGAATTACTTGCATATGGAAACACGCAAATTAGTATTCTCGAATTAAGTCATCGGTCCAACGATTTTAACAATGTCATTAACAATGCTCAGGCCGTATTACGAGATATTCTGTGAGTCAAAATCGCATCTAAATTATTCGACAAATGATTTACTTATTTTGAAAATGATATAAATATATATTTAAATGCATATTAAAAATTAATTTATATATTAAATAATTTTAAAGATATATAAATATTTTATATATATACAGTACCGGCCAAAATTATATCACCTTTTGATTTTTTCAGCATAACTTGTTTAGTGCACGGATCTCTATCAAATCATAACATGTTTTGAAGGTTGGTATAACATTGAATTATAATTCAATATATGTTATACCGTCCTTCAAAATATGTTATGATTCGTGTAGAGATCTGTGCACTTTAAAACAAGTTATGCTGAAAAAATCAAAAGGTGATATAATTTTGGCCGGTACTGTATATAAATTTTTGCAAGACACTTAGAAACTAAAACATTTTCTTATATCATTTTCAAAATAAATGATTCAAATTATATAATAAAATCTTAGAATTCTCAATCTTAATATTCTTAAATCTAAGTATCGTCGATTTGTTCTCAACTAAATAAAATATTTAATCGAGCAATTAAAGTTCAATTTAAGATTCTTTTGTCCTTTAGAGTTCATTGCTCTACCATAAAAATATAATTAATCGTCACTGCGATGTGAATAATATTCGATTTTCTTAGTATTTTTCTAGTATTGTTGATTTTTATAAGATCTTGTCTTTTGTTTTCCTAAAGAAACGTTCCCGAAAACTACCACATTTTGTTCATGCAAGGAGGTGGCACCGGAATTTTTGCGGCAATTCCTCTAAACATACTGAATACCGGAACAGCGGATTACTTAGTAACAGGTATAAGAGTGAGAAATATAAAAATGCAATAATTTTAAAATTTTTTCAAAACAAAATAATCAAATAAAAAATTGTTTTCTCTTCAGGTTCATGGTCGGCGAAAGCGGCGAAAGAGGCGACCAAGTATGGAAAAGTGAACATGGTGCTACCGAAAACAACAAAATATACAGAGATCCCGGATCCTTCGACTTGGAACCTAGATCCGAACGCTTCGTATGTTTACTATTGTGACAATGAAACTGTACACGGTGAATAGAATGACTATTTTAAATGACTATTTGCTTCTTACATTGTTTCGCACCATTTTATATCAAATACATATTTAATAAATGCTTCTAGGAATTGAATACGGTTTTATCCCGGAGACAAACGGTGTACCACTTGTCGCAGACATGTCATCCAATGTACTGTCGAAACCTTTCGATGTCTCCAAGGTAGGATGACAAGCATCTCGAGTTATGATCAGATGAATTTTGTTTAGCCTGTGATTTCTCATTATTTCCTCACTTTCTAATTATATATTTAATATTTTTCTATGTTTAATATTTTCTAATTTATAATAATATTTTTCTTTTAGTTCACGATTATTTTTGCTGGTGCTCAAAAGAATATTGGCCCTGCTGGCGTCACTTTAGTCATCATACGGGATGATCTACTCGGCCGTGCCATGAATGTGTGTCCGACAGTGCTGAATTTTACCGTCATGGCGAATGATAATTCCCTCCACAACACTCCACCTGTCTTCCAGTGAGTGTCATTGATATCGTACATCATGATTTTGTAACTTTTGGACGCAGAGAGTATGCATGAAAACAGTATATATCATTGAAGACTCGACGAAGACATATAAGATTGCAGCGAAAAAAAGATATTTAAAAAAATCTTTTTACATTCCTTTTTGCGAAATAACATCAATAGTGCCCGCAATTTCAATGCATAGACCTTTCATTGGCGAAAAATAATTGTCTCTGTATATATCATACTTACATAATCTGTTTTCATGTAATCTTCGATTCGTAATAAAAGCCTTCACCACTGTTGTTATCAATTTGTTGATGATTGTTCTAGGATATATGTAGTGGGTTTGGTGTTCGATTGGATTAAACGGAATGGCGGCGTCGAAGGTATGCAGAACTTGGCGAAGAAGAAAAGCAGCAAGATATACGATGTGATTGATAATTCAGAAGGTTTCTATACATGTCCCATCAAGCGAGATGCGCGTAGTAGAATGAACATTCCGTTCAGAATAGGTAACAATGATGAGAATCTTGAAAAGGAGTTTCTTACTGGTGCAGCAGCTCGCGGTATGTTGCAGCTAAAAGGTCACAGGTCAGCAAAACCATCTGTCGAAGATGATAAATCCAATTACTATAAAGTTATGGCAAAATAATTCTGTTTACATGTTCATTATAACATAATCTTTCAAAGTTATATGAAAAATGCCAATATTAATGTTTAAAAGTTCAAAAATTTCATAATAATAATAGAATAATTTTTTCTCATATTTAATTGATATTCAAATCGCTATATCTCTTTTTAGATCGGTGGGTGGAATTCGTGCATCTTTATATAACGCAGTTACAGAAGAAGAGGCAGAAGCATTGGCCAATTACATGCAGTGGTTTCATAATGAACATTGCAAACAGTCTGGAAAATAACTAATTCAATGCTTCAAGAAAATGAGTTTTTTTTTTTTTTTTTTAAATCTATTTAAAAAATGTTATTTGTGTAAATATACATTATTTGTATCGTATATAACTTTACAAGTTTTCATATGCAATATATATTTTGATGTTTTATTTATCCTTATACCATCATACTTACAATTTCATCAATTGCATCCTCAGAATTTACTAGTACTGACAGCTCTTGTCAGATCGAATCACAATGACGTGCAAACAAAACATCTAATTCTCTTTCTAAAGCGAGATTAGTTTGACGACATCCATCTACAACTGCTTTCGCCCACTAAAGTAAAACCAAAACTTTGAGATGTAATATTGATGCAATTCTTTTCTATAATTCTATATTTTAGTGATAAGAAAAAATGTTTTACCTTAAAATATTCCTTTACTCTTTCGTTTGTCCAACCAATAGGTATAGATTTTTCAAGGTCTCTCAGATTATACAATTTATCAGCTAATTTTACCAGTTTTGCTTCGCGAGATATATTAGGAGCATGCTCTATCTGTAACCGTTTACGTTCGGCTTTTGGTAATGTTTTATCATCAGTCACTTCACGGACCACCTGGCAAACTTTATGTCCAAATTCTTTCTCGATTTCTGCAAATGTAGTATCTGTATCCTCTACTGTATCGTGTAATATTGCTGCTAGAATCACTATTGGTTCGAAAATGTTGCCCTCTTGAATTAAAATGTTTGCAACTCCTAAAAAAAAGACAATTAAATTAATTGTATATATATAATAATTACATTATATATAATGTTTTCCAAGAGTCATTTTCTTCCAACTACAGATTTTTTAACCAATTTGAAATAATTTTTCCTATTATAGTTTAATTAAAAGCTGTTAGTTTTTATAACTTTCACATTAGATGTGTCTCTAATTGTTTTTCACTTAAGACTAACTTGAAACAAGTTTTTATCACAAATTTATGTTTTTAAAATGTATAGTGAAAATTTGAAGTGTTTTTTAAATGTAATTTTTTAATTTTCAAGATAAGCGCTACAATTTTAAAATTGCTTCTGTTTTGAGTAATCAAAAATTTGTCATAATTATATTATTATATATAATTATTATTATATAAATAATTATATATTATGATTTGGGAGTCAAAAAGAATATGTAATTCTTGGGACATCATATATTATTCATAAAATTGTTATAGCTGCTCAAAACAACCTAAAGGATGGTTTATATATGGTGTTTGATCGACATCCTTCCTTCTTTGATTCCGATGTTTCTCCGCTGCAAAATTGGCGCATTTTATTACAGAGGTCAATAGTTCTTCTTTTGACAGCTCCTTTATACATTTTTTATAATGCTCGTTACTTTTAAAAGTATCGGTACATCTAGGTTGCGCATTACTACCATCTTCCATGATGATTTTATTCACGATGCGATCTCATTGAACTTTATACATACATGCAATCTGTGCACTGAAGCATACTGATGAGCTGAGGGAGATAGCATACAAGCAAATATGCTTACCTCACGTCCTATTATGATAATAAAGATAGACCGAACGTGAATAATGTATTCTGGAAGTGAGATAACCAAAACCGTTGAGCGTCTGATCAGCTGATCCACAACGTCACTGCATAAGAATGAGAGAGAGAGAGAGAGAGAGAGAGAGAGAGAGAGAGAGATTTATATTTTCTCTCTTTTTTTATCTCTATTCCTCTTTACATTAAAGAAATTTTTTTTTATTAGATTGTAATGAAAAACATAGAGAACACAAGAATATCTAATAAAAATATACCTATTTCGCTCGGCTCATTTTGGTACCTTTATATAATATGTATAAAGCTCAATAAGTTTGAATTTATATTATTTAACATATACTTGCTACTTTCGATATTTAAATTTATACTACTGATAAAAATAAAATAAGGTTTGCAAATAAGCATCTTTTGTAGCATTTTCGGATTTTTACAGATAAGCATAACAATTTATATAATAAAATCTCTATTTTGAAATTATTGCCATAAATCCCATAGATTTTCATCTGATTGCATATTGTTTGTGCGCACAATATTTACTTGTTTAAATTGCAATTGTAAAATCAGATTATTGTTCTAGATATAGGAAAAGCAGACCTACGAGAAGAGAAACTTGAATATAATAAAAATGTTGTGTAAAAACAACAAAAAAAAAAAGATATATAACTTACACATAAGAAATTCATTAAATTATGAAGCTGTACATAATAGATTTATCAATAATATTCCTATATAGAATATAATCAATATTTATACACAGTATATATTCATCTCTCACATTTTATGAAAATAAAATGCGATTGTCTAATGAAACATATTATTATATCATCAATAATACTTTTCCCTCTCTATCCACACGAAGAAATGAAAATTTAGAAACTTTTAATATAGAATAATGAGGAAAAAAAATTACCGTTTTTACTAGGAAGCAATATCACAAAACTTTCTACACAGGGATGAATAATCAGGTTGTATATATATACATCGTGCTGCTATTTGTTAAGTATCTTCTCTAGAATCTCGAGTAACTTATCCTGACGCGCCATGGCTTCCTCATGCATCCTTTTCCGTTCAGTCGTACTTTCCTCCATAACAGTAATTATCCTTTCCAACAAAGCATACTGCTTCACATCTGTGATTTCAATATACATTATATTGATCAATAATGATATTGGTATGATATAAACAGTAGTTCTATCCCTAAATCTAATATTATTAACGATCATAATAAAACAACAATGTGATGTTGATTTATTATATTGATGTAATATATTAAAATTAATTACATTACTATGATCACTATACATATATATACACATATATATATACATATTCATATATGTATATACATATTCATATATATACATTATTCATATATATATACATTATTCACTATGATACTTACATCTGGAATGCAATTCTGATTTGGAGCAACTGATTCTTTCATTAGCAACACTGTTTTCAGGATGCGATGAGTTTGAATTGCTACTGGGTATCTTCCCTAGAATATCGAGCAATTTATCCTGACGAGCCATTGCTTCTTCATGCATCTTCCTTCGTACAGTGGTATTTTCCTCTGTGACAGCAATTATATTCTCCAACATGCCAAACTGTTTTAAGCCTGTAATTTTGATATATATTGCACTAAGCAACAATATTGATAATGTAGAAAGTATTTCAATATTGTCCCTGACAACTCAATATTCTTAACAATTGTAGTATATATTATAATGTAATTAAATAATAGATACTATAGGCATATAGTATAATAGATATTATATCCATTATACTTTTAAATAAAACAATTATACTGTATTGTACTGATAGCTTGTTTGAATACTTACGTTTGGGAGGTAATTCAGTTTTACATGGGGATGAACTTCTTTTCTTATTATTATCAACATTATTTTCAGAAGTTGAAATTGGACTATCTGTTGTAAGGACTTTAGTTACCCATGGTCTTCTCTTGAATATTTCATCCATAATCTGTAATGAAATAACCAAAAGATATATTGATGTTTCAATATGAAGAGAGAAAGAGAGAGAGATATAAATATAGAGTATTACTATATGTATATAATGTATTAATTTTACACTTACGTCAAAGTATCGCCATGTTCGAAATTTGTTGTATTTACTCCTTCCTTTATGATCTTTCACACTTTTGTAGGTATTTTTCAAACCTGCCATTTTACTTTTGCACTGAGAAGCATTGACATTGTAGCCTTTCTTGATTAATTGAGAGGCAATAATAGCCCAAAACTTCTTCATCGTCATTGTTCCAGATATAATTTTATGTTCCTGATCTTTATATACTGCGAGCAGCAAAAGAATCGCTTCGTGTGGCCAACGAAAACCATCTGTAAAACAACTGTATATCATTCATTTCCTTCCAGACTTCTCACATTTTCCTAACAAATAATCTCCTTTCTAAAAGTAACGAAAGAAGAGCGATATCATACCCTTCTCTGGAGAAGAATCTTGAGAGAAATCTTGAGAAAATTCTTGCGTGGGATGGGACAGCGGATCATTTTCAGAAGATTCTACAAGCGCATAAAAAGATATAGTTTAAGACACATTCTCCTACAGCGTTAAACTAGTACGCTCAGATTTTATATTACCCGATACTTCGCCCCATATAATAATCACCTGTTTCAGCAGCCGGTTGCTCATCGGGACTGTGAACAATAATCGCCTCATAATTATGCATAAGTTGCGTCGCGAATAGCGAATCTGAAAAACCAGAAGTGAATTAATCGAGAGATCCAAAAGTGTCGGGGAGAAACTCCTCCAGTTTTCAAATTACAAAAGAAGAATGTATAAATTATGTAAGCCACCCAAGAGCGCTTTTTAGACAGATACCTTGACTAGCCTTCGCGGCGTCTTCCTGAGAAACCTCGACCGTGTGGACGATCCCCGTGTCGCCGTCGAGCACCCTGATGCTCGGCATCTTCCGCGCGACTCCGATGACGATCCTCTCCGCGTTCGTTTTTCGCGCTTCACGCATTCAAATTCGAAACGCTTCAGTATCCTCTCGTCGGGCTGAAGTGCTCGAAGCAAAACTCGGAGTCGGGGAGGCAAAATCCGCGGACTGTCATTCCGTTTGACGTTTTCGTACCTTCCAAACGCTCTCGCTTCCCACAAGGCGATATCGCACGATGACGTTTCCACTCTCGCGCTCTGATTGGCCGACCAAGTTTCGTACACGAGCCTTTACGCTCCTGTCACTTTTTTTGGTGCGAGTTCACCCTCTATATACTATTTATTATATATATGTATATGGTTGAAGATATTTAATTCTAATCCGATATTAAAGTTTTTATTATCCATAATAATCATGAATTACTGTTCGTCATTTGACGCACTACTGTCTTTACGGTATGACAACTGCACCACTACAATCATATGTTACCGTCCGAATGAAAATTGGTATATATCTTTTTATTTGCGCGAGGATATTTTTGCGATTTTTCGGGCAGAGGTTAGAGACGGTGCGGAAGAATTTTTAGATATTCTGCTACGCAATATTTCAAGTATTCAATTAACAAAAGTATGAGATTTTTTATGTTGAAACGAGAACGATCTATATATATGGTTTAATGTAAAATCATCGATATAATGCATCCTTTACTTTCTTGCATATTTTTAAAAGAGATAAATCTCGTCACGTGTTTTGTAGATTTCAAGTACGTTCAAGTAATTTAAATTGACGATATAAATTGGAAATAACAAGAAAAGATCCGTGTCCAAAGTGTATCTGAAAAATAAGGGACAAATCAATGTTAATAAATATAATTTGTAGCAACAAATTCTTCAAATTCTAATAATAAACGTGTATGAATTGTTTTAGCAAATTTGGACACAGGACAACGTTCAAATAATTATATAGATTTACTCTACGGATTCATCAATGACTAAAGATAAAAAGGTTGCACTGTTTCTATTTAACACGTGTATTGCTTGTATGCATATATTTGTTTATTATTAAAAACATGCGGGGTGTTCCAGAATTATTGAAAATTACAGCTTTCTTCAATCCGTATAGGAAGTTTTCTTGATAGAAATCTTGTGCTGTCAATTTTCTTTTTACTAAATGATTTAATCTGATACAATTAAATTTTCTCAGGATATAATCTATTGTAATATGTGATCAGTAAATGATTAAATTGCAATAACTAAAATTACATTGATAATATTTAACTGATATGATAAATTAATATAAAAATTTAAAATGTGTATAGAAAAAAGATTATTTTATTCTGCCTCATTTTGTCATAATTCTATAATTACAAATGACACTAATCATAAACACACAGGTGATACACCCTACATGTAATAGAACTCTCTTTTCATATTTTTTGATTATATTGCAAAAGAACTGAATAGAAAGGAAATTTAAAAACATGTATGTTTAATTAATCTGTTAGTGCTTGTGAATATATATACACATCTGCTATATATATAAATATATATATAAGGCAAATGTATATTATATATAAAATTTGGTGTTTTTTAAAGCAATTATGTTGCACCTTTATTGTCTTATTAATTTTTCATTTATTTTATTATCTTCTTTTTAATATTTTATTAACAGAGTTAGTTTTGCACTTTGTATCAAATGTATACGCAGAGGATATCACTCTGAAAATATAATCAACATTATATTTTTTTATTACATTTTATATTCCATTTAAAAAAAGAAATACAGTTAGCTAGAGATATATCCTATAATTATTTATCAATAATTATCCACATCATATCTCTTGATTTTGTCAGTACACATCAAATATTGTAGCCCTCAAGCTGATTAGAAAATATGTAACTCCTGCTTTTTATGATTTCAGTTGATCCCGCATGCTGTGTGCACTGTGTACCGACGTACTGCCTATCCACAAACTGCACCGTACTTTTTTATTATTTTTGCCAAATACATCACGTTTATAATAGAAATATAAAAAAAAGCAATGGCTGCCTATATCAATCGTACACTTGTACAATCGTCCATGATTGGAGGGGACAGCCAACTTCGATCATCAGATGTTAGAACTGATAATTCTCCTCTGCAGATTTTTGTGAAGGCGAAGAAAAGGATAAACGATATATTTGTGGATATAGAAAAATATGTGGAAGAAACCGTGGAATTTATGACATGTAAGTAAACAGAAAATTGAGAAATGTAAGAGATGTCTAATCATAATATAATCATTCATCTAATTAGTATTAATTTTATTACAGTATTACAAAATGATCGTGATATTGTAACAGCGGAAGCAGCAGTGAAGGTCAAAGATTACATTGACAAAGTGCGCGGAATAAAAGATGTCCTAAGAAGGGATCATATGAAAGTTGCCTTTTTTGGCAGGTGAGCAATTACATTAAATAATATCTCGTTATAATTTATCTCATTATTCTGTTTATCTTATATAAAATCTGATTATCTTGTATAAAATGTAAAATTAAAAATTTATTAATCTGTTTTATCTTATATAAAATATAAAATATTATTCTCATGGAAACTGAGCAAATTTTTTTTCTTGTGAGTCACAATACAATTTTTAAATAAATGGAGGATATCTAATCTATATTTATATCAAAGGATCAGTATTAAAAATAATCGACCAAACTAGCACAAATTTTTACACTTTATTAAAAGTTACGACGTTTCGACCATAAGTAGCTTTTAATAAAGTAACTTATAATAAAGTGTAAAAATTTGTGCTAGTTTGGTCGATTATTTTTAATACTGATCCTTTGATTAATCTACTAGCGATATTAAAATAATTTATCGCTATATTTATATGTTTTGTAGAACAAGTAATGGAAAAAGTACAGTCATTAATGCTATGCTACGCGATAAAATTTTACCAAGTGGCATAGGACACACCACAAACTGTTTCCTGCAAGTTGAAGGTTCAGAAAATGGAGAATCGTACCTCATAACAGAAGGCTCCACCGAGAAACAGCCAGTTCAATCTGTCGGACAGTTGGGTCACGCTCTTTGTAAAGAGAAATTGTGCGAGAGCCATTTAGTAAGAATATTTTGGCCAAAGGAGAAATGTTTATTGCTACGAGATGACGTAGTATTTGTCGATAGTCCAGGAGTAGATGTAACTCCAAATCTTGATGAATGGATCGATAAACATTGTTTAGACGCTGATGTTTTTGTCTTAGTAGCAAACGCTGAATCCACTTTGATGGTCACGGTAAGTTTAATATCTCTGTAACAAACATAATATTTGCTATAGTATATCTGACCAAAAAAATGATATTTATATATACAAAAGAAAAATTATTTTGGAAAAAATCATAAAAGTTGAAAATATATATATATTTACTTTATTTTATTTTATTTTATTATCAACATATTTCTTCGATTTAACAATTATTTAATATGCTCCTTTTAGAAATTCGTAATTTTTTAGACAGGCATAGATAAATTCCTTTACATCTGTCTTACACAATGATATTGTCATTTAATAATCAGTACTGTATAATAAATCTCAGAGAATTAATTATTTTTTTTCCTTTCTTCTAGGAAAAAAATTTCTTTCATAAAGTTTCGACAAAATTATCAAAACCGAATATATTTATTCTAAATAATCGATGGGACGCCTCTGCTTCTGAACCAGAATTTTTTGACCAGGTATGTACATTTATGAAGTACTAACTAATATAGAAAATAAAAAAGTTATAACCATTACAACATACATACTTAATGCATAAACTACTATCAATGTTTATTTGATATAATAAAATTCTGAAAGATATACTAACTAATATAATTCTCGGCTTTTAAATATATTAAACAGAAAAAATAAATTACGCTTTTTATAACGATTAAATTTAAAATATAAGATTTTTACTATTGATTTATATTTGATAAATGAGAAGTTTTATATCAAATCAGTCCTCTAAGTGTTTCTTATTGCACAATTAAGGAATATATCAAATATAATATAAAATATAAAATAAATAAAAGATCTAAATTAAAATTTTTAATATAAATTTTTCTACATAAATTTAAAAAATGTACGATTTATGTATATATGTTTGTGTGTGTGTGTGTGAGTGCGTCTAAATATATATTAGAGATGTATATATACAATAACTTAAATGTATAGAATACACATTGAATATATAATCTGGTACATATTAGAATTTGAATAGAAATTTGAATTCTTCTCTATTCTTTAGCTGGTCAAAGAACAAAAGGAGGTAAGTTTATTTATAAGAATTGTTGCTTATCCAAAAAAAAATGATGCTTACCTGCTTTACAATACAGATTTTTAGGATATCTCTCTTTTTGCATATTATTTTTTAACGATACATTCTTAAATCAAATTCAAAGTGATTTTTCCTCAGCAAAAATGTCGCCAACAATTTTTGGATTGAAAAAGAAAAAAAATGTCTTTATGAATTAAATTTTAGAAATTGAAATAAGATGTAAAACTGATCTTCTTTGACTGTGGAAAAATCGACTTTGAATAATTTAAAGAATCTGTCATTAAGGAATAAATGCACTTAAAAATGGGAAACATTATGTATAAAATGTTTTATTTTCTCATAAATGTACACTAATTATCTTTATTTTTATCTCTTATTTGTATGCAGGAAGTCAAACATTGAAAACTCTCTTAACTTTAGAAGCTTTATATATTATAATAAAAAAAAATTGAGAAAAAAATACATGTCTTTCTAAATTCAATGTATTAGATATATTGAAATTTCAATAATAACTGTGATTTCTTGCACTAAGTACAAATGCTAAAAACGCACCAAATTATACAATTGTACAGTTTTGTCAATATGCTTATCACGATTGAATGCATTTTGTACAATGATTTGGATGATACATATTTAAAGTTGTCATTTATATTTATATATTTTTTATGCGTAGGTAAGAGCACAACATCAGGAGCGAGCTATTGACTTTTTATCAAGGGAGTTAAAAGTTTATAGTCCAAAGGATGCTGAGGAAAAGGTTTTTTTTATTTCTGCGAAAGAAACTCTTCAAGCTCGTATGCAAGAACAACGTGGTCAACCTGCTCATAGTAAGTGCTATTGCTATTTATTACATATTTTCTTAAGTTTAAAAAACATTTTTTCTAATTCAGATGTAACTTATATAGATGGTGCACTGGCAGAAGGTTTCCAAAATCGATATTTCGAGTTTCAAGATTTCGAAAGGAAATTTGAAGAATGTATCTCAAAGTCTGCGGTAAAGACCAAATTTGAACAGCACTCTCAACGTGGTAAACATATCGCAACGTAAGAAAATATTATTCTACACATGTATAATTTTTTAAATATTCTGCAAGTATTTATGCAATTATTATGCTAAAAATGTAAATTGATTTGTTTCTAATATTTATTGCAGCGAAATACGTCAAACGTTAGATGAAATATTGGATCGAACACAAAAAATGCGAAACGAACAGTTGAATATTAAGAAAGAAGTTCATGACAGGTTGAATTTCACCGAACAACAATTGATGCTGTTAACTCAAGAAATGAAGGATAAAATTCATCATATAGTTGAAGATGTGGAGCAAAGAGTCTCTAAAGCTTTAAGCGAAGAAATTCGACGATTATACGTTCTAGTGGATGAATTTAGCGTTCCATTTCATCCTGAACCACTTGTTCTAAACGTGTTTAAGCGAGAACTTCATTCACACGTAGAAAATGGATTGGGTAATTTTTAGCTACATATTTATTTCATGACATGATATAATCTGATGATATATATCTCATTGTCACAATGAAAATGTTTTATATTTTAGGATCAAATTTACGAGCTAGACTTAGCACTGCTTTACAATTGAATATGGAACATTCGCAGCGAGAAATGACCGAGAGAATGGCAAGTTTATTGCCAGAAAACAAGAGACAAATGTCGCTTAACATTTTACCACGACGAGAGCCATTCGAAATATTATATCGATTAAATTGCGATAATCTATGCGCGGATTTCCACGAGGAGTTAGAATTTCGTTTCTCCTGGGGTTTTACGGCATTAATTAATAGATTTGCAGGAAAACAGAGCCACAAATTAGCTATTGCTAATTACCCGCAAGAGGTAGAACAATTCAATAGTAAAATGAACAATGCATAAAATATTTCTAAATACTTTTTTTTTAATTATGGATTTTTTTATCGAATTGAATCGATTTACGAGAAAGACATATAACTAGTTATAAATAGTTATAAAAAATATTAAATTTCAGAGAATAAATCTCAAAATAAAAAAATCTTCAATTAATTTAAAGTAGATTTCATTTTGATGGAATTTTAAGTTAAAAAGAGTTTTTAATTACACACACATACATATATATATAACAAATTTAATTATAAAAAAAGTATACATGCTTATAAAGTTGTGATAATGTCCTTCTCGACAATGTGCTTAAAAGAAAATCGATTCAAATTGACCAGGAATTCGTAAATTAAAGAAACTAATGTACTTAGTGAGGTACTTATATAAATATGTTGTTACAAATAATAGAGATAATTTTCTTACATCATGTTTTATAAAAGAAATAAAGGAAAATAATTATGTTCCTTGCAGATTCCACCATGTATTGCATCACCCGCAGAAAGTACGGATTCCTTAAAATTTATTTCAAGTACGCCAAACTTTCCGCCAAGATCTGATGAATGGTCTCTAGCTACTCGTATAGCAATTGCATCTGTAACATCACAGGGTACAATGGGTGGTCTTATTATTGCTGGTTTTGTATGTACAATTTTATCTAAAAATAGATTTTTCTGTACATAAAAAAAATGAAAAATTTTTTTTATAAAAATCCTTTTTTTTCTTAGATGTTAAAAACAGTAGGCTGGAGGTTAATTGCAATAACTGGTGCGGTATATGGTGCTTTATATCTCTATGAACGTCTAACGTGGACTAATAATGCGAAGGAACGCGAGTTTAAACGACAATACGTTGGGCATGCTACGAAGAAACTGCGATTGATTGTAGACCTTACTTCTGCAAATTGCAGTCACCAAGTGCAACAGTAAGTTGTAATAATTATGAATATATGATGTATGTTATTATAACTAATAGAATTTTGATTTCTCTGGTATAGTTATATATTAATTATTCAGAATAGAAACTTGTGTGTGATAATTTTTCTCAATAGTCTCCTCAACTAATTGTCAAAATTTTATTATATGAAGTAGTCTTTACATTTATATTTTTATAATTGTATAATATAGATGTCTTTCCAATAATAATATCTGGTATGATTTTATAGGGAGCTCTCCAGCACATTTGCGCGACTCTGTCATTTAGTAGATGAAGCAACGTCCGAAATGGACACCGAACTTAAAACTATAGCGAATACTTTAGCTAATCTAGAGAAGGCAGCATCCAAGGCAAAGCATCTTCGAAATGAGGCCAACTTTTTAATAAATGAACTCGAAACATTTGATGCAGCATATTTAAAGCCTTTGAATTAAGTAAACGATCTATTTTGTACAAATCTGCAAATGTATTAAGAATTTAGAAACACTTATATGCGAAAATAATTTAAATTTAATTATTCGTTTCTTATTCTAAAAAAGTGATAATTAACACTATACGTGACAATTAACGGCAATTTACATGCATATATATATAGATTTGTATTCTCATCGTACGTTTAGAGCTTAGAACAGTTGTCTAATTCTCGTATTTCTTTGAAAATTTTTATATTAGACAACATTTATAGAGTTGAACAGTTGTTATTTAAATGTACAATGATATAATATCGGACACATAGTCTCCTAAAGGAATGTTTCTACCTAACAAAAACTCTAGTCTTAAAATATACACATAAAATCAATTTCTTATAATGGATTTTGTTAAATAACTTATTGTTGTTGATAGTAACAATTTCTTTTACAATAGAAAGCTATAATAATTCCATATGTATAATCGATTATGTCACACAGGAAATAAATTAAGGGCAGATTTAGTACATGTATACTTTATCCTTTTGGAATTTGATTATATCAAAGTTTACATCGAAGATTATTAAATGTTTATTGTTTATTCTATTGAATTAGTTTGATAAATCAATCGAGCTTATTTTAGATCTATTGCCGAGATACAAATCTTATTCGATTGAAAGAATCAAGTGATATAACTTTATCTTCTTATTAGATTGTATTTGCCGAAGAGAATGTATGTTAATTGTAAAACTATAAATAAATGTGGTTAATTATAGAGTAATAATTTTATTATCTTTATGCTATACTTGTGGATCCAATTTTATTCTATTATACAAATTAAAAGGAACGAGACATATATAGAGGAATATTATCAAAATACAATGTATGAAAAGAAACGCGCATACATACCTAAATTCTTTATTATATTTATGGCGGCCAGAATTGCGTCGACAGTATAAACGCGGATGTGAGAAAGAATTCCCTCTGCAAATTATAACTGGTATCGGAGTGGATGTTCCGCCTATCCTTTTCGAATCGTAAACGTCCTTCGGCATAACTTCGCAGTAATGCAACAGATTTTTTCCGAAACATCTCCAACAATTCCAAGTAACGTATCTCCTTAAGAAATTCTTAACCAGGATCTTCCATTCTTTCCAGGCAAATTCGGAAATCATTCACCGCAGGTTACGACTCGAAATATTCTGGAAAAAAGTATAGCATGCAAACACACGTTTTTATAGATAAAATAAATATAAATATATAGATATAGACATTTGTACCTCTCATTATAATCAAATGTTATTGTGTTGCATGATTCTTGATACAAATATGAATTAATGATATGAGTGCATTTCCTACAAGTCTCTCCAATAATTTCAACTCAATTAGTTTTCTATTTGTCTTGTGAAACATATAAACAATTATTTGGCTAACAGTTGTCAACTCCCTGAATACAACCAATGCACTGGATCTCCGATGAACCGATATATCTGTTTTAAAACATATATTTCTGTATATATCTCATAAGTATTGGATAAATCACAAAGTGATTACATTAAGATAACTATTTACCTTGAGAAGAGTTGTCTGAATTGCAGAATATATTAAAGGCAATTTTATAGATCTGCTCTAGTACATTCGTGACACAATAGTAATTGGTTCAACAACGTAGCTTTGAAAGATGTATTGTTCTACATGATGAATAACAATGTCCTCGACGAATTAGGACAGCTTCAAAACTCTCACATCTTCCGCAAGATTCGCAAACTTTTCCTTCATTCTTTTTCAGTCTGCGAATGAAAAAATAATTAATTTTCAAAAGAAAAAAAGGTAATTATTCAGTTTAGCGGTCTCACCTCAAATATCAATAGATTATTCATGTCAATGTCATTGGTTGCATGTCAAATGAATCAAGCAACGCGATTGGTCAAATCCTTATGTTATGTTTAAGGTTACGGAAAGTGTGTGCTATTGCCTTAATCACGTGACAAAACATGGTTCCATCCATGGCGATGAAATAACTTTTTTTCGGAGAGATATGATCAACTGTGATAAAATTCTGTAAAAAAATGCTTGTATCGCAATGTTGCAACTATCGCCTCAAATATTTTGCGGAATTATGCCGATTATTTAGTACGGTAAATAATACGGTAAATATTTCTTCATGAATCTCGATGAAATTTTACGTATCTATTTTTATGTATTATTGGGCTGTAAACGTTTAATTTTTCATTTCTGTGATTTCGACAAAATTCAAAATGTCTTATGTCTCTATGTAAAATAAAGTTTGAAAAATTTATATCACAAGTACAATTTTTATTTCATGATATTGCTTATTCGATTTTTATGACAAGTTTCTTAATCAAAACATGTCACTTTTAATAGGTCATTATTGTAATAGATTATTATTAAATTTCACGAGTATAATGAAATAATGAAAAACGATTAATCGAGAATGATAACTATGTTAATTATCATTTTACTCTGTTCATGAAAATAAAAGTAAGATCTGTATCCTATATATTTATCTGGATATCTTTGTTAGAAAACAGATAAAGTGAACAACAGTCAACAAATTCACGATCTAATTGGTCCTCCTGATCCAGTTTCAAACCTGAGACCTGTTTTATTTGCTCGCTCTGCGAAAGAAACTTACTTTGGAAAGAAATATATAGATCTCAGGGAAGAGACTCAACAATGGCATCAGGAATTCTGGATCAAACATAATACTAATTTCATCAAGGTACAAATTCTACAATTTTTTTATAATTATATATTAGGCTTAATATATATTAGACTTAATATTAAATGAAATTTCAGGAACGTAAACAATTTCAAGAATTATTGAGAATACAAGGGAAGAAAGAATTAACTGCAGACGACATGTCAGTATTTTATAAACAATTTTTAGATAAAAATTGGCAGTCTCATTTCAGTTACAACCTAGCGTGGTATAAAAGAAATATTAAAATTTTGTTTTATGGAATAGCAGCAAAAATATCTAAGCTTAAAATTAAATAAATTTTTATAATTAATTAAATGACACTTGTACATAACTAAACATTTATAAATTATATGTTGAAACTTTTTGAATAAACAATTATCAATGAAATTTGTTACAATTTTTCTCTTTCTTTTTTTTTATCTATATTTAGTCTTTAGTTTATATTAGTGAATTATATAAAAATTGTCTTGTATAAAGCAAGCATATAACAAGATACTAGATAGTTTTATGACAATTATTAGTAGAATATGAATTAGAAGCTTAGATCATTACCAAATGATAGACCTACTTCTAAAATAAATAATTCATGACTGATTAAATCAGAATTCCATTAATGATGCTAAATGTACAATTTAACTCAAGAAAGATTATTATAAAATATGAAAATTAAAAGATAATTATTGAAATATTAGCAAGATCTCTGTGAAATTCAGAATTTCAAACAAAGTTTTGATGCCAATATCAATATCGATATGTTTCATATTTTTGATCACATACATACATGTGTCTAAATTAAACTAAATATTATTATATCTATTAGTGTATCTCACAATTCTTTGAATAAACAATCATCAAATAAATTTGTTACAATCTTTTTCTTTTATCTATATTATATAATCGATATTTAGTCTATAGTTTACAAAAGATTGTCTTATATAAAGCAAATATATAACAAGATACTAGATAGTCTTATGACAATTATTAGAATATGAATTAGAAACTCAGATCATTACCAAATGAAATGATAGTCCTAAAGTAAATAAACGACTGATTAAATCAGAATTCCATTAATGACGCTAAGTGTACAATTTAACTCAAGAATGGAAAATTATTATAAAACATAAAAATTAAAAGATAATTGTTGAAATATTAGCAAGATCTCTATAAAATTCAGAATTTCAAACAAAATGTTTTGATGCCAAAACAAAATTTAAGGAAATATATGTATTCTTATGCAAGAAATTAGTGTAGCAAAATGACAATAAAAAGTCATCTTTTATACACTAATAATGGTATAATAATATGAATTGAATGAAGAGAGATATATATATATATATACACATACATACATGTATTTAAATTAAACTAAAAATATTATTATATCTATTAATATATCTCTCTTCATTCAATTCATATTATACCATTATTAGTGTATAAAAGATGACTTTTTATTGTTATTTTGCTACACTAATTTCTTGCATAAGAATACATATATTTCCTTAAATTATTTTACATTAATCATAATTATCATAAGAAAGAAATGTCAATCATATATAAAAAGTTATGAATTGAAAATAAAAAGTGTAACCAAACTATTTTTTAATCAAAACTAACATTTTTAAATTCAGTTCGATGTATTATATAAAAGCATGCGACTTCGTTTAATATTTCCAGTTTTGCAATTATTGACATTGCTAGCAAATCTCAATGAATTTAATGTCTCGTTATAACACTCGTCTAACGGTGATATATTTAGTAACATCAAAGTTTTCGAATTGCCTCCCAAAGAAGGCATAAGCAAATGAGTCAATTTGGAATTTCTATAAGGAATATGTTCCTGTTTCTTCAAAAGTGCTAAAATAACATTACCAAGATTTGCTAAGGATTTATTAATATTTTTCGTTTCTGTAGTCCTGGCAGCTTCTTCATTCTTCAAACGTTCAGATCCAGCTAAGTCAACTAAATTCAAATTTCCTATCGATACCTCCTCTTTTGTACTATGTGTGCCAATCAATTGTATTCTTGTTACTGAATGTGATCTGGACGATCTAAAAAATAAATTACACAAATGTTACATTTCTTAATATTATATTATAATCTGAGAGAAGCTAAAAACGCTGTTTCGTGCTTTGTATTTTGTAGCTTTTTGCTGCAACTTGAACTACAATACGAATATAACTTACCGCTCATTTGATTGAGTAGCAGCAACAGCTCGATTACATTGTGCGATTCGAAGACAGTCATGCAATTCCTCCGGGCTGTGTATTTCTTGTATCTGAAGATTGCTGACATATAAATCCGAACTTTCGCTATCAACCATTCGTATTTCATGCGATTTTGGCTCGGAATCAAGAAGATCAATGATATGTTCATTGTAAATTTCCAGGAAACTTGCTTCTATTCGATATTCCCAACCAAGAAGTTCGAACTGTTTCATTTCTTTGAATATGTGACGCACCTAAAATTATATATAAGTTTAATTCTCGTAGAAAAACAATTAATTGCACACAAATTTAGATTGTATTTATAAAAAAAATATTTTATAATTTTTGAATCTTTCTTTCTTTGAGAAAAAAAACCTATGTTCAAAACACACAACTGCAATGTAAATTTGTATAAAAATAAAAAAAGGATCTAATAAATAATGTAAAAAAAAAAGAAGAAAAACAGGATAATCTAATTGTAAGCCAGAAAACTTTATATCATATATGTATTCAATATTCATTTCTGTAATGTTTTTTGTATATGATATGAATGATTTTCTTAACAGTTACTGAATATGATCTGAAAAGAAACCAAAAGTTGAATTAAATAATTTTTTTTAAAGATAATTATTCGCGCTGTTTTATACGTCTAGTTCTCATCAGCCTGTTTTCCTTCTCGATTTTTGTAAAATTGTATGTATAAATTAGGATATGATCTAATAATTTCTAATAACATTCACTATAAGTATATAAAAATATACATACTGTTCTAGGTATCATGCCTTCAGTCTCCAATTCACATTCTCCTTCCATAGTATATGTCTTGCCAGAACCAGTCTGACCATAAGCAAATACGCAAACATTATATCCTTCGAGAGCTGATTGTACTAAAAGAGATAACTCTTCAAAAACATCTTTTTGTGATGCATTGGGAGGAAACACTTTATCAAATGTAAATTCTTGCTTTATTCCTCGTAGTTTCCCATTATAGCTTACTGCATCTGATCCATCCAGTTTGCCTACCTCAATAGTGCATTCGTCTGTAAAGTTTATGCTACACAACCTGTAAACAATCAATAACGCAGACAATAACTTTATTCACATCTGTGGATCAAGTTAGAAATATATTAACTACAAAGCAAAATACATTTTTAAAAGTTTACTTACGCTTTCATCTGCTCGACTTCCTTTGGAGTTCTGGGACGAACTCTACAGAATACTCTGATGTTGCCTTTCAATTCTTGTATAGTATTGTGTAGTATTCTACATTCTTTGTCCATGTTATAAGTCAATGCTTGTAATTGTTCCTTCACAGTACTCAGATGCTCAATTTGCTTATTTTTTAATTCCAAGTCAGTTTTCAAAGTTGTCAATTGTGTAGTGTGTTCTGAAATTATTACCTCTTGTGTCTCACATTTCTCTTGAAATTCGTTCAATGTGCAAGTAATGCTTGTACACAATTCTTCTGACTCTTTAAAACGTTTTGTCAAATCTTCCTGCTGCTTTTGCAGCGTTGATAATTCTGCTTGTAAAGTCTGAAGTTCATTAGTTAAAGTATTGTTTGAATCTTCAAGTTTTTCCGCTTTAGTTCTGCATGTAGTCTCGCTAGCTTTTAAAGTATTTACCAATTCTTGCAGTACACTATACTTTGATTCTATGTCTTTATTTTTTTGCTGTGCAACTAATAATTTATCATTCGATTCTGCCAAACGACCTTTCAGATCCCATTTTTTTGGTTTGTTATCCGTATTATTCTGTATTACTTTGTTCACTTTGTTTGCTGTATTATTAGTCAATGTTTTAGCACTTGGTTTGTTTGCTATTGCTTTGCTAGTAACAGAAGGTTTAACAAATTGTTTTTTTGGTAGTTCCGCATGTGTCACAGTAGTGGCTACTCGTTTTACAGCCTTTATATTGTTCGGTCGTGTGATTGTGGATATTGTTTTTGAACGAACTAGAGAAACTGATGGTTTATTCTCTTTCGTAGACTTTGTAAAGAGAGAGCTTGCTGGCACTATTTCTGATTTTACAGTCAATGTTGACATCGATGATGATGATGGATTATTGTTTTCCTCTTTAATCATTTTATCATTGTTGCTTTTAGTATTTATATTTACATCCATCGTAGAAATCGTTTTTGTTAATGTAAACTTTGGTCTTGGTAAGCGAGATTCCATCTATCAAACAATAGAAATAGTTTGAGTATTAAAAAAAAAAGAATGTCAAATATATACTCTTAGCGTAATGCATATACCTATTTTTTACCTATATATCTTTGAAATAATTAATTAAAATAAATTTATAACGCAAACACCGAGTAAGGCATGCATATTATAGGATTCTAAAAAATTGTTTCTATACCCTAACAGCACACATATCCCAAAGACGTTCAAGGGACATGATGTTGGGATGTCCTCCAGATGTCCTCTGAACTTTCGGATATGTGTGCTGTTAGGGTATAATCACACTGTCCAAATATAATTGTCTTATATACCGACACATTATCTATGGTTCATATTGTACACATGCATTCAAATTAAATATAAATCATGCAAAGAGTAAAAGCTATATTTTAGAAAAAATTCAATCGAGTTGCAACAATACTGCTGCGATTTTATTCTATCTGTTGAACAATGTCATATTAAAAATTAAGTACCATGTGTATTTCACAAAATATATATATATACGAAGAGAATAATGTTTAATGTAGTAACTAATTAAAAAAAAAGAAACAAAACAAACCTCGTATAGCTCACAATAACACAATATCACTCCTTCATAATCGCAGCAACTCAAAAACAATCCTACTGTTAACCATACGCAAATTATTACCTAATGTGCGCGCGACATGTCGTGTTTTATTTTCGCACGAATCGACGATGCCGTTTTCTCGTAAAAGGAGAATAAAATTCTCGCAAAAAGGGTCGTTGCACGGAGAACAGAGACTCGCGGATAACAGAAACGTACGACGGTTCCACCCTCGTAAAGTCTCGGTGCAAAGGCGGTTAAACAGCATCTGCCTTGTTTGAACTTGAATTTAACCGTGTATGAAAAATCACGACCTATCAGAGAAACTGCAGAGTCGTTCATTTATCACTCGACGAATCGTGTATCGGATACGAAAGACCGACCAATAAATGTCTTCAGGGACTGTTGCCAGACTTTTAAGGCGATCTTTCATTTATCCAACGTTTCGATTGGCTGGTGGACAGAGATTTTCAGACGAATGGTTTTTCGCTCATGCGCGATAAATTTATGATTTTATCTGAAAAAAAAAAAAAAATATATATATATATATTTTAAAAATTAATAAAGAAAGTGAGCTAAAGTATACTTATGACATATAAATACAGTTATATATATATATATATATATATTATTATTATCTCTTTATATTAATATCTCATTATTTAATAATAATATATTATTATTATTTAATAATTATCATTATTATCTCTTTTTATATTAATATCTCATTATTATTATTTAATAACAATATATATTATTATTAAATAATGAGATAAAATAAAAAGAGATAATCACTGTACGCGCTGCATGACGTCACAGCGCCGCGCATGCGCGAAGAACCCGAGTCCAGAGGTGCATCTAAAATGAACAGACCTGGCTTGCTTACATGATTTGACGTTTTCACGTCGAATCGCGGAGTAAATTGTCGATTCCTGTATCAGTAAATATGTCGCGCGGCAGCAGTGCTGGTTTTGACAGGCACATAACGATATTTTCGCCGGAAGGTCGGCTTTATCAAGTAGGTAAGAATCGCAGAGATAGACTAGACGACGCCTCATCATATTTATTACACAGCTTTATCGTGTTCGCTTCATTATTTTTATGTCACCCCCGATGACTCGGCGTGATCTGCCTTTTCGTGTTTATGTATGTATCTTTTTTTGAAATTTTCGCAGAATATGCTTTCAAAGCTATCAATCAAGGCGGCCTGACGTCCGTGGCTGTTAAAGGAGCCAACACTGTCGTATTCGCGACACAGAAGAAAGTGCCTGTAAGTTAACCTACAAGAGACTCCACTTTATTAGAAAGAATCTCTTCGCAGTTGACACTTTCCTTCGGAATCCAGGATACATCAATTCAAAATCTCTTTTAATAACCACCTCAATTTAGAGATACGATAATATTCATTGCGACTCTCTCCTTGTAGGACAAGTTACTCGATGCCTCCAGTGTCACTCATGTATTCCAACTGACCGAGAATATCGGCTGTGTTATGACTGGTATGATAGGTGAGTTTCGATAACTTGTATATGATTGTATATTTAATTCTGTGCTTAATCCTTTGATTCTTGTTCCACAGCCGACAGCAAGTCCCAAGTACAACGCGCTCGATACGAAGCAGCTCACTTCAAATACAAGTACGGCTATGAGATACCGGTGGACGCTTTGTGTCAGCGTGTCGCCGACATCAGTCAGGTTTACACGCAGAATGCAGAGATGCGACCACTCGGATGTTCCATGATGCTCATCGCGTACGACAAGGAAAAGGGTCCGTGCATCTATAAAGCTGATCCGGCCGGTTATTTCTGCGGCTACAGAGCTATCTCCGTAGGGTCGAAACAAACTGAAGCTAACTCTTATCTCGAAAAGAAGCTGAAGAAGAAACAGAATTATGATTACGACGAAACTATACAACTAGCTATTACTTGTCTATCTACTGTTTTATCTGTAGACTTTAAGCCAACTGAAATTGAAGTGGGAGTTGTAGCGAAGGATCATCCCAAATTTCGGTAATTTATGTATAATTTTTAGCTTTCATTATTAAATATTTCTTATATTCTTAGTGTGTACTCATGTTTAATAATTTTTGTTACAGGGTTCTGACTGAGCAAGAGATCGATAAACATTTAACTGCAATTGCTGAGAAGGATTGATAATCTTGTATACAATTCATAAGAAATAAAACAGTGTGTCTTGCTTATCACATATTTTTTTCTACTAATATTAATAAATTATGAATGAAATATATTAAGGATTTTTTTTGTGTACAAAGAAGTGTGTCAAGCGCTTTAATAAATAACACACTCGCGGTTGTATACAAATTTTATTCTTTTTTATTACAGCATTAATATTAAAATTGTCCTTAATATATTACTTTCCCGCTGCAGTTGCCAATGGATTTCTTAGAACTAAGATGACAGAATCTCCACGTAGAAACATTTTTGGAATAAATCTGTCTTTGTTTACTGGTTTTGCCTGTTTGTAGATATTTTTATTAATATTCGTCAATAATATTACTCTAACAATAAGCATAATGCAAGTGATAGTGTATCAGATATTGATATTAATATTCAGTATATATAGATACAAAAGATTACTTAATCATATTATACCTAATAAGAAATAATTTAGAAAATATAGACTAAATATAGAAAAAATTTAATTTTTTATAAAAAAATTAATAACAGTTTAATTATATGTATTTGCTCAGTCAATTTCTTTGTGTTTAAACTTTTAATTTGTTAAATAAAATCCTAAATATATCTATTTTCTATTACACTAAAATTTATTTAATTAAATTAACTTAATTGAATTATATTTTTTCTTTTGAATTCAAAAACTGATTATTTACAGTATTAAATACTGAGAGCTGATAATTTCAAAGTATTAAAAAAGCATAATCATATAAAACATATATATATATATATATGTATATATATATATATATATATAATTGATTATCCAATATATTTTGTAATTACTGAATAAATAAATTCCTATAAAATTCTTAAATTGCTTGATAATAAAGTTAGTTTTGTGAAATCTCAGTGTTTCTAAAAATACATTCATGATTATTAGACGTACCTTTTTCTTGCCTTTTCCTGTGCGTGGAAGTTCCGTCCACATTTCCTTGACATTTTCCAATACCATGTTGCAATGTCTGTCAAATGCCTTTACTCGTCCCAACAATTTCTTATTATTTCTGCAATTTATCAATACTTGAGTATTATTCTTCACAGACTGTGTTAAAACCGAGAGAGGCCCAGTGTTAAATTCTTCTTCCTCCCTCTTCGCCAGTTCCTCCGGCGTCATTTCAGATTTTGGTTTAGTTAGAGCAGACCTGTTACAAAAAACATTTATATTACACCTCAAATAATAGTGTTAAAAGATTTTTCAGTGTTTTTTTGTCAATATATTTAAATTATATATATGAATAAAACGAAACGATAAAATGTATATTTATGTGTACAAATTGCGCAGTAACTAAGGTTATGTTTCATATTATAATAACGCTAAAAATGAATTAGAATTCGAATCGAATTGTAAAATGGATGTAAAATAGACACTTACATTTTGTATAGATTATTAAGTGGATTTTGCTACTTCCTCTGTTTTTTCTTTGTTGGATTTTCGGTCACAAATTATTATTGTGTACCAATATCAAACGATTATTACGGTCTTCTATCTCTTTCTGACAGCCGGTCTCTTTAATAGTGCCATCTACACATGAAAAGCTAGAATTACGTAACCAAAAACATACATTTTTTGGTGGTAAAATCATTGTTTAGTGCATCGCAAAAATAAATAATATAATGATAATTAAATTTGCTAATAAGTAAAATATTCTATTATATAATTACTGAATTATTATGTACATTAATTAAATACACATAATCATGCAGAATGTAATAAATTATTGATACAAGCGAGATATTTTACAATTTCTTTTCGACAAATTTTTTAACCTCGAGAAACTAATTTTTAACAAATTATTCTACGAATTTAATTATCATCTTCATTACAAAAGACACAGTGTAATGATAACAAAATCATGTAATCGCTTTCTTCATTCAATATCTCCAAGAGAATCGCTCAAAACATTGTATATGTATATCGTACTTGTGTGTTTATATCGAGAAACTAATTTTTAACCAATTATTCTACGAATTTAATTATCATCTTCATTACAAAAGACACAGTGTAATGATAACAAAATCATGTAATCGCTTTCTTCATTCAATGTCTCCAAGAGAATCGCTCAAAACATTGTATATGTATATCGTACTTGTGTGTTTATATCGTTTATGTAACACATAATTTCAATCAAATTTTATTTTTTTTTATAGATTGACGTAAGCAGCGAAACTGAAATTATCTGCACGAAGATGCAACTCACATAAACGCGATGTCGACATAAGTTTATCAATCACTGAACTTGTGTGGTGTATCAACCAAATAGTTCAAGACTTTGTTCGAGACTTTGTGCATAAATGTCGGCCAAAGGTAAGTGCGTTTATTATAAATAAATAAATATTTAATCTTACTGTTATCAGTTTCTCAATATATATTCTATTATTCTGTATGATGTGAGTTGCATCGTCTAGAAAGGATAAATTTGATTCAAATTAGTCTATATATTTGCTGAAAAGAAAGGAATAAATATATTCTATATTGAAAAAATTTAGTTTTTCTTTAGATAAAATTGAAATTACAAATATAAAAAATTTCATCTCTTGTGCCTTGTGCCTAATGCAAAATATTACATACAATATTATAAAAAACACAGAGAAAGAATTATGTAATCAGATCAAAATGATAACATTCTGGTGTTATATAATTTTGCACTTTTAATGCAAATTGACATTTAAATTTGTTACATTTCATTTGCAAGTTTATTCTGATAATATTAATGATAATATTCTGAAAGAATATATTACCTATTTTGTAAATTTATATAATAGGTGATGAATCATTGGACAAATCCAAACATGGAACAGAAAACATACATCCAGAAGAGACAAGATCTCCTACATCATTTGATCCAACTGGTTAGCTATACATATAACTTTTTATACATATAGCATTTTCCTGCAATTTTTAATAAGTTTTATTAATGATTAATTGCTTTGCAGAACATCAGCATATAAGATATAATCCATTAAGAGGAGAATGGGTACTTGTGTCTCCGCATCGTATGAAGCGACCTTGGGGAGGACAGATAGAACCCAGTGCAGATGAAGATCTCCCAGATTATGATCCCAAGAATCCACTTTGCCCGGGAAATGTCAGAGCTAGTGGACAGGTCAGTTAATTAGAATATATAAATAATGTATTTTTTGCTTCTTTATATGATTTCTGAATATAATTGAAATACTAGAATTCTTTTTTGAATCTATTTTTGATAGAAGAATATTTCATTATATTCATATTTCAATATGATGCTGTCATCTATTCTGTTTATATCAATCTACTTTCCATTTTAAGAAATCTTTAGCACAGAATAGATTTAATTAATTCATGATCTAAAATTCAACAATCTAATATAATAGTGGAAATCTTATCAATTTCCTAATAAAATCCTTTGTTCTTTAGATAATTTGTTCAGTAAATTAATAATCAATTTCTCAAAATCTTTTAATATTACAGCTACACCACATTTTATCTTTCTATTGCTATTAGATAATTTAGGATTACTATCTCGTGTTGCAGATAACTCCAATGTATCAAAACACATTTTCGTTTGTGAATGATTTTCCTGCTTTACTGGAATCAGTACCAGATCCACCGAAAATGGAGGATGAATTGTTTCAAATGGGATCTGCCAAAGGTACCTGTAAAGTGATGTGCTTTCATCCAAAGTCGAATGTAACAATAGCGTTGATGAAGACTCAGGAGATCAAGGAAGTGGTCAAACGGTATGAGTGACGTCAGTAGATATGCACTAGAATATTTCGCTTCGAGAAATGAACATTGAAGAATGTGACAGGTGGATTGTTGAGATGCTCGAATTGGGCGAGAAGTGGACTTGGGTTCAGGTGTTTGAAAATAGAGGTGCTCTGATGGGCTGCAGCAATGCACACCCTCATTGTCAGATATGGGCCAGTTCCTTTTTACCGAACGAAGCTAGAATTAAAGATAAATATCTCAGCGATTATTATGAACGTAACAAGAAACCTCTTCTTATCGATTACATGCAAAAAGAGGTCCTAAAAAAGGTATTAGAATTATTATAAATAGATTTATTATAAATTTATAATAAATTAATAATAAATATATATTTATAATAGATATTTATTATAAATATATATTTGATATAAAAGATTTAATACCAACGATTTATGCATTCATTATAATTTTGTGTAACTCTAACTATATTACGTAAACTATTATTATTTGCAGGATCGGATTGTAATCGAGAATCGTGATTGGATAGTCGTAGTACCGTTCTGGGCAGTTTGGCCATATGAAACTATGATACTACCAAAGAAGCAAGTTACTAGAATGCAAGACTTGTCAGACAGTCAACAGGAATCTCTATCTATCATGATGAAGAGATTATGCACTAAATACGATAATCTCTTCCAATGCTCTTTTCCATATTCAATGGGATGGCATGGTAAAAAATAACTATTATCACATATTATTTTCATTATTTATATGTTATTATATATGATTCATTGATTTGTAATTAAAGGCGCTCCAACGGGTCCATATCTTAATCACGATTATCCATATTGGACCTTTCACGGAATATATCTACCACCTCTGTTACGATCTGCCACGATAAAGAAACACATGGTCGGTTATGAACTCTTGGCTCAAGCACAGAGAGATTTAACGCCAGAACAAGCAGCAGAAAAATTAAGGAGCTTACCAGATTCTCACTATAAACATCCAGAAACTAGTCTAACTACTGAAGAAATAGAAACGTACTCTAATTAAATGTATAATATATATATGTAAATAAAATATATATTTCCAATCACTTATAAGTAAAAATCTGGGTACAAATGTAATATAAATTATTGCATTATTTCGATGAAGATATATTACTGAATACAAAAATATATCTTTTATACAAACATTACATGTATTTTGTACTTTTTTACAGTTTTAATATTTAGGAAACTTTGGATCAATTTTATTGCTCCAAGCATAAATACCTCCAATTATGTCCCTTATTCGTAAGGTATCTTTAGTAAATAAGTTTTTCAGGTATTGTACAGCCTTTTGTGAATCATTACCGCGTCTGCACAGAATATACACTGAAAAAGTAAATATAAAGTTAATTCTTAATCATAAAAATAATCTAATTTTAAAAAGAAAAATAATATAAATATTAGTATGTCTTACTATCTATTGGACGATGTTCTTCCTGAACTTTTTCTATATTATTTCTTATTAGATTTAAATTATGCTCTTTGCCAAGTTGCGTAAAAGGAATGTTGATGGAATCTTGTAAACGACAAATTTCATATTCTTCAGGCGACCGTACGTCGATCAGTATATGAGAGTTTGAATCGACTTTTACAATCTCGTTATATTCCTCAGCTGACATTCTTTCTTCTTTCCTCAGTAAATTTAAATCGGGCTCCTTGTCATTCGCTTTTGCACCACAAAATTCTTCATAGTCTATTAATTCATGTATAACACGATGTTGTCCGCAAATCACGCAATCCACATTCTTTGGACGCAAGCGTACATTGTGGAATTTAGTTTCTGTACCATCAAATAACAAAAGTCGTCCGGAAATTACGTCAGGCATATCGAGTATTATTTTTAATGTTTCTAGCGCTTGCAATACACCAATTGTTCCTACAACTGTTATCCAATAATAAAAAATACAAGAAAAAATAAAATTAAAATCTAAATCGTGAAATAAAAGATTGCTGTTATAAGAGCCTTTACCTGCGCCAAGAACACCTGCATCTCCACAGTTTGTTACTGTTTCTGCTGGTGGTGGTTCAGGAAATACGCATCGATAGCAAGGGCCGTTGTTGTAATTAAATACTGTCAAGTGACCTTCAAATCTCAGCGCTGATCCAGAAACTAATGGCTTCCCACTCAAGATGCACGCATCATTCAATAGATAACGAGTTGCTACATTATCTGTACCATCTATTACAATGTCATAATTCTTTATGATATCCAAGGCATTTTTACTATTTAACTGGATTTTATATGGAGTGACTTTTATATAACTATTTAACCTGAAAACAAAATTAAAAAATAATTAAAAATATATATAAATCTCTTTCCAATCAAAACATAAGAATAAATTACTATGTGCAAGAAACTTATTTATGTTTCTGTATAAAAATAGAATAACTTAATAACAGAATATAAAAGTTTAATTATTGTGCAAATAATAAAAAAATAAGATTATATATATCTTTTACAAATATATTTCTTTCAAACTGTAGATTTTTTAATTAATTTTTCTTCAAGTAAAATATCGAAAATAATTTATCATGTGTAATTTTATAATTTTCAACATTATATATCTTTGCAACTAAAGTTTCTATTTCAAAAATCTACTTAAAATTAATAAGTATTATTTGTGTCTCTAAAATTTATTCTTTAAAAATTCTTTTATTTTAAAGAGCTCATAACTCTTAAAATCTATTAATATTTTAGTGTTTTTGTAATAAAAGAATCGATTCAAGATTGGTCAAAAAAAGCTCGCAGTTTAAAAGAAATGCACTTATATACTTTACAATTACTTTATGTAAAATAAATGATAATAAAGATACACATGTTCTCTGATTTTAAACTATTTAATCTTTAAGTTTTTTAATTTTTAAATCAATTCTTGATGGCATTTATAGAATTCTAAAGTTTTTGTTATTCAAAATTATAATAACTTGAATAATATAACTTCAATACACAATTTTAATTTGTAAAATCATCATACCGATTAATGCTTTCTGCTGCTGCAATTACTTTGGCAGTACCAATGTTTGCTTCCGTGTACAATAATTGTCTGTGAAGATTATTAATCTCGACATCATCATAATCGATTATGCCAATGTGACCAATACCAGCACACGCTAGATAGAACGCTGCTGGACAACCGAGACCACCAGCTCCTACAATAAGTACAGAGCTATCTTTTATCTTCTTTTGACCTGAAATCATAATAAGAGAATTACACTTTTCTCATACAATACATCCTTATATTACTTATGCATCACAAGATTTTAAATTACAATACAGTGTACTAAGAAACTTGAATATAACACTTTTCTTTATGTTTTATGCTACAAGGAAAAATCTTGAGAACGCACCTTGCACGCCAACCTCTGTCAAAAACAACTGTCGACTGTATCTGCAAATCTCGTCATTGTTCAAGCCGTACTCCTGCATGACTTGTCTCTCGCTTCGCAAACGTGCTAGTTTAGCCTCCTTCGCGTGCAACAACGCGCGCAATTCTGCGATTTCTGCTACCAGCTCATCCTCGCACGTGTTCGTTGACATTTTGTCCAATCAGTACCAGAGAATATTCATATATTTTTAATCTCCCAGCTGACTTCCTTGAACTTATTCCTGTAAAAATAAAAAAAAGGTTATTATTAAAACGTAATTTTGAGAAAGTATTATGTACTAGTATTATTAGTATTATTATTATATTATTTATTAGTATTAGTATTAGTATTATTATTAGTATGATGTATTATTTACCTGCAACACAACGCGCGCAATTCTGTGATTTCTGCTACCAGCTCGTCTTCGCACGTGTTTGTTGACATTTGTTCAATCAGTACCAGCAATTATTTTAAATCTCCCAGCTGACTTCCTCGAACTTATTCCTACAAAAATAAAAAGAAAGACTATTATCGAAACGTAATTTTGAAAAAATATTAATTAGAAGAGAAAAACTGACTCTATTCCATAGATACATGCACGAGTGACGTGACGTGACGAGTGACGAGTTTGCACGTCCGAAACTTATGTCACGCGTCTGCGCCGGACTGACGGCAACCTGCTCTGCCGCGCGACGCGCATGGATGGCTGCGGAAGACAGGGGTTCCTGCGCACGGGACGAGATAGGAGCATGCCGTCGTAGTGCTGGACGTGCGTGTCGTACACACGCACGGGGAAGTGGTGCACGCGATATATAGCTCCGCTGCTGTGCAATACATGCGTATACGACACGCGTGGACACGTGTGACACGTAGAATTATGGTGCAAACCGCTGCGAGGAGTATCCGCGTACTCGGTGCACCGTTCCTGACGGCCACGCTGACGTTGACGCTGTTGTCGCTCGTCGATCAAGTAAGAAAACGCAGGAAAAGCAGGAACGATAGCTTCCTTAGAGCTGATCGGCTCCGCGATGACTCTTGTCCTCTAGGATAACGTGATGCGCGAGGAAAAGAGAGAGAGAGACACGATGTCGGAGACGGATGATGATGTGTTTTTCGCACCCTCTGTATCAAGAATCCCTCCGCGTTCGGTTTCTCGCGCTCTCGATCAATACACGCCCGTGTATTGTCATTCGTTGTGTTTGTCATTCGTGCGTAAGTCTTTTCCATGCTCCTTTTAACCCGGCCAACGCAATTTCTCGTTTCTCTATGTGGAAAAGAAAATGTCATTTATTTCAACAGCGTGACTTTGATTGTGAAAATATTGCAATGAGAAATTTTAATTCGTCTCCCTTCAAACTCTCGTGCGTCTAATTTTTACGAATTATGTACGGAAGTAATTTTTTTGATTCGAAAAAGTGATGTGTATTGCTTAAAATTGAAGAATCTTGATAAGATGAAAGATGTTTTATTCTACGTTTTTTTTCCATTACTTTATTTTAATTAATTTTATTAAAAAGTTAATCATCTCCAAAGATAGAAACGAGCTTTTTAAATCCAAATCAATATAGAGATTAAATCAATAGAGATTCAATAATTCTAGAAACCTTTAGAACACAATTGCGATTATATATATATATATATATATATATATATATATATATATATAAATTAAATTGCGCTTTATATTGTATAGCTCTGACCTTTAATGAATATCCATATAACTATCCATCGTTTCGGGATCTTCGTCGATTCATAGAAGATATCGGAAATCATCGCCTGCAAATCGTTTTTGCCTGAACAGCAGTTCTATCGTCGTAAATTATTCCCATAATTATCTGAAATAAAAAATGGACTTTATTATCATTGGTAGAGATATTTCTTTCTTTAAACAATTTTGTAATTTTCAAGAAAAAAAAAGATTAAGACTCAGCTCAATTAGTGTGATTATTATAAGAAATATTACATTTGTGTCTATTATAAAAAACTATTATAATATGAAATATAATTAATTGTACGACTATATTTTATTTTTTGTTTAATTTTTCAAGGTGTCTTCTAGGCTGTGCGATGGAGGGCATATGTAAGTTCGTTATTTTACGACTAAAAAGTAAGAGTAATTTATTCCATCTAACAAGATGAAAAATGTGCGAAACGAAATGTTAATTAAAAAATGCGAATTTATTATTTTTCAGCTGCTCTCCTCCGAAAGAGTGCTGTGCTTTCGGCTGTTGTTATAGTGTCTTCACACCGGTACATCCTCATGTTTCAGAGATGCTTAATTTCTTGATTTGGACTTATTGGTACCTGTGGTTAGTACATATTTAATTACTCGTTGAAACTCAACGATGAGCAAAGTGAAAAGGAAATTATTTCTCTTGCCCTTTTCGCTTATTTTTTTAATACTAATAATATTAATGTAATATTTTTAATATATAAATATATTTTTATTATAATAATATATTTATTATAATATATATTTTTAATGTATAATTTTTAATATGGAATATATTAATATATTTTTATTTTTTTCGTTTAATTTTATTTAAAATTAATCGATCACTTTCGTAACATCGTTTTCGAACAGTTATAATTTAAATATATACTGTTTGTCGAACATGATTTCATTGCGGTTCTACGTAACTTTGTTATATATAAATGGAATAATAATAATAATGAAGTGTATTTTATTACAGGGTAGCAGTGCTCGCGGCCTTGGCTATAGCCGCAATATGCGGCTTCTGGCTATGGAAACGTCGTCGTGCAGCGTTGTCAGATGATTCCGTGTCCTCGGAAAGAACCTCCACAGGACCATGGTATCCACCTCCTCATTACAGCCGATGTAGTTCTTTCGTCCAGGCGTTACCACCACCGTACAACGAGGTAACTGCAAAAGAAAATCAATTTAAAACACGCACATATTTGTCTTTCACTCGCTTTTTCTCTACAAATTGCGCGAAACAACAAAAAATGTATTTATATACATATAATATTATATTTATATATATGATATATAATATTAAATATATAAAAAATTAAAATTTCCTCCCAATCTGCATTAAATAATTCATACATTTTCTCTGATATATATAATATTGTATTTAAATAGTAATAAATTTTTAATTATTATTTTTAATAAATTTGTAATATTTATATAATAATAAGTAACTAATATATGTATATATGTGCATTTTTATATTATTTTGCTTCGCTGAATAAACTACTAATTAAATAACAATATAAATTCTAAGCTTATCGATTCTCTTATTATACAATTTACGTCTAGGTGACCGCGAAACCAGACCTTTATCCATTGGTGATCGGTTACGATGACACTACGGGCAAAGGAACTTCCGGTTTCGTGATGCGCTACTTCAGATCTCTGTCTCATGCGAGCACGTTGGATTCGTTGAGCTCCAGTTTCATGTGTAATGTCGTAAACGAAGCAAACACCATCATTCCGCCGCCGTATTCCTGCAACAACAGCGTCGACGAATTATCAGCGGCGGAGTGTGAGAGAAGAGAGACCGGCGACGTCGGCTCGGTCATCTCGTTGACAAATCACAGAACAACCTCTGACATATCAAGCTTAGCTGCTCAATCGCCTTGCTCTCCGCCGAGGGCTACCAGCCCGACAATAGAGGTAATAACTTTTACACTCTGTAACAAATTAATTTAGAAACTATTAATTTAAAAATCATTGGATGAAATTATCATAAACTCTCTTATTAATCATTTATATATAATATCATTTATATATCATATTTTAATCAATTTTTTTATAAAGGGATGCTTCAGAGACTTCATGAGACACGATTAAATTCAAATAAAGTGTTCTTATTGGCAAATTCTTATTCTCACGACACGTTTTATCGTTTTCCAGTTGCGGGAATTGCTGGACAAGATACAGCAACTTCCCCATTTGTCAAACGGACACGGTACCGTCGTGAATTGCCAAGCAAATTGCCAGACCCCGATCCTGTACGTAACCAACAGCGATGGTACTACGCAACAACGGCCTCTGAGTCCCGGCGACGTCGGCTCGTACAAGGTGAGGAGGACCCGTGGCAAGCTGTACATGCCCCTGGGATTGCCGAGTTCGCGGAGCAAAACCAAACGGTGCTGGTTGTCGCGTTCCGCGCCGACGACACCCTCGGGAACGATACCGATGTCCTTCTTGCCGGGGCAGAGCAGGAGGCCCTCGGAGACCGACAGCAACAACCAGCAGGCGGTGCCGCTGCTCTACGAGCAGGACGAGAACGAGAACAATAGTAATCAGGATCAGTCTTCGTCCGGGGTTCCCCTGCTCGCCGAGCAAGAGGAGGATCATCAGTCGACATGACACGCGGTCGTGTAAAATGTTCGTGCCACACTCGACGACAAGTTTGTCGGTATCCACACATGTATACATACATTCACACACATACACGTACACATACATATGATCTAAATATTTTTTAATACGGCTCCAGTATTGAAACTTATTTCATGTATACTTTATCGTAGAGTTACGCACATTCCAGATGCACCTATAGATACTTAAAAAACTTAAATTATATTTTTGTTTTGTTAATTTAATATTGTAAAACTGATTATTTATTTTTCCAATCTTGTGCGCTTAATTTTTTATACATATCAAATATATTCTGAAGTCAAATACTTGATAATCAGGCATAGTTGTAAGTTATGATGCACAAATATAATATATACATTTTGAATGTAATATACACATCTCGAATGTATCTAACTTGTACGATAGAGCATACATGACACCTCTACTACGAGATATAAAATGAGATACTGTAGATCTCTTCTGTTCTAGATTTTTCTCTATTTTGAAATAGCTATCTTCTATAAACTAGATAGAATTCTCCTCTTGTGCTGTTTTGCTCCTATTACACGTTTGTCGCACGACTGTTTAATCATACATAGGGTGAGAAAGACAAAGTGCACAATGATGTTTTCCGTTTCTGAAAAAAAAAGAAAATTCAGAATAGAGAAATAGCTCGATAATTTTAAAATAGACGAGATCTACAGTACTGTCACTAATGTGCCGCCTACTTTTTCAAACCAGAATCCTCATGAAACTTGCAGGTATTTTAGAGCCGTTTTTGGCGAGATGAGTTAAGGCCTTATCCAAGCAAGCGCATTTTTAGAATTCGATTCTGAAATTCAGAAGATCATTTATGGATCTTAGACGTAAAAATAGAATATTGCGACAAACGAAAATTGCTATTTGCTCTTCTGAAGAATGTAAAAGAGTCTTGAGACTCCTAACTTTGAGATCTCCAGCTTTATTTCCTTTCGATAGACATCTCGAATTCGCGATGATGATGAGAGAATTTTACATTTTCCATGCAACGCGGAAACATTATAAGTTTACGTATCCAGTTATATCAAGATGGAAGGATAAGAGGACTTATCGTTTTTCCGCGATTGTATTAGTTTACGACGCGTAAATTAGCGAAACAATACAAGCCGATTTGTGTCGGAATTATATACGATGGCAGCGAAAAGAACGTCTCGAGCTCTACTTACGAAACTATACAAGTTAAACAAGATAATAATTTTAATCTTGATCTATAAGAGTCTCAAATTAACGCAATTTCGATACATCGAAATTTATTCGCGAATGAAATATAGATTACGAAAGTTTCGGTAACCGTCTGATTAAATATAATAAGAAGACGAACTTTTTATGATCATACTTATAGGTTTTATCGATATATAATAATACGTAAAGAAAATTATCCATCCAAATAAACCGGATCAAGAGGGAAAAAACGTTTGGACAATATCGCGTAATAGCGTAGAAATATTGTAAACAACATGGTTGAACACATGGGACACACGAGCCAATGTACAATATACAGATTCCGTCAACAAGTAACAAGCTCAGTTACAGAGACTACACAGAGACACTAGACTAATAGACAAACACACGAGTTCATAGTGTATATACAGAGTATTTCAGGAGGAATAGTAAATATCTTGGAAAATTGTAATATCGATTATTATTCTGAGTATAAAAAAATTCATACAATCTTCCAAAATATTTTATTATTCCTCCTGAAACATGCTGTATATATATATAAAGAGATTTACATTTAATTTCGAAGGTAATAACAAATATCACACGCGAGCCCTAGTAGCAGTAAGAGAGATACTGGGCTAAAGTATAGTTTACGCGACATTTTTGCAATGAATTAAACTTATATATACCTGTGTATACTGTGCTATCGCGCACAATAATTAAGATGGTCGGATATTTTGAATTCTCAACATCGTATGATTCATTTCCCGCGACCTGATATTTATATCAAATGTTATTTACATATTCGCGTCTATGAATATGTGTGTACAATATAGTAAAATATCTTTCTAAGATTTCAATTAGTCGAAAAATTTAGACTCTATTTTAGTTTCGTAAATATGGCGATTTGTCGCTTAATATTATTTATTTTATATATATTGTATGTTTATGTATTAATATTTTACATTTATTTAATTGCAAATATTTGCACGAGTTGTGAAAATAGCGATGTCACTTTCTCTTTCTCTCTGCTCTCGGCTTTTGTTAAGTTATTATCGCGCCTTGTTTTACTTTAAGAGAGAAACATGATAAGAACACCTGATATGCGCTCTGTAAACTATACTTATTCCCTAAGAAAGATTCCGTACACGTGCGAGACACTAATATAATAATCGTATATAGAAGTTGTTGAAAAATATTCTCAATATAATATAATAATAGATTTTAATTCTAAGATGTAAAAGCAGTCATATATATATATATATATATATATATATATATATATATATATTATATAATATTTCAATCATATTACATACATTGTTCACGTACACATCATGCCATTGACATGTATTTTTTTATAAAGCCAGATAAATAAATTCAAGCTTTTACTTGATGTGTTCTTTCTTCTATTCATTTTACTGTGTATATATATATATATATCTGTCAAATTTATATAAAACGGCAATAATATGTTTTCATAAAAAGACTTTTTTGTTTCTTATTATTTATAATGCTTTATAAAAATAAAAATGTCTCATTTTAAATTCATTGATTTATATTCCTTTCACTCCAAGAAATTATTCATAATTGAGTTGTTTAAGAAGGCGCAATAATACATACGAAATTTAAATTTCTTTTGAAAAATATCGAGAGCATTCTCGTAATCTCGAATTCAAAAAATATCGATTCTATAATCGATACTTGACTTATTCGATTGGAGCGACAAACCGGACAAACATAATTATACTACGCGCGCGACTGAGTTTACTTGAAATTGTTACGATGCTTTTTTGTTGATTTATAAAAAAAAGTTCACTATTCGCAATTGAACCTTTTTTTTCGTAAAGATGTCTGTAAGTATATATGTGAAATTTATGTATATTTCTCATATTTCTATAACCTAGATTAAGATTTATCCTCAAGTTAACCTCTCTATTCTCCTTACAGGCACCAAAACAGGTAATACATCACATATATAGTTACTGAACTGATCACGAATCTGAGAGCATCACTTGCATTTTTATAGCAACAGAATGTCGAGCACAAAGAGAAGAAGAGGAAAGAGAGTATTCTCGATTTATCTAAGTACCTCGAAAAGAACATAAGGGTAAAGTTCGCCGGAGGCAGAGAAGCTGAAGGTATACTCAAGGGTTACGATCCCTTACTCAATCTAGTACTGGACAACACAAAGGAGTATCTTAGAGGTATATAAAACTGATAATATAACAAACTATTATAAATGCGATTAGATTATACCTCAGTTATGTCCTCTTGCTACTTTATATCTTCATTCACTATCTTGAGCGTTTCTTGAGACTCGTACAATTTTCTTAACTATACAGATCCAGATGATCCGTACAAATTAAATCAGGACACTCGTATGTTGGGATTGGTAGTGTGTAGAGGAACATCTGTAGTGCTTATTTGTCCCGTAGATGGTATGGAGTCCATTCAAAATCCATTCATACAACAGGAAGGATAAACCGGAGAGATTATGTCTTCACACACTCAATATATGATGTTACATCTTAGAGAAAAAGAAAGTTATCTTAATAACTAAAAATCTTGAACCATTTCCATTTTTCTAATGATAAAAAAAATATAATTTATTTTGCATCATATTAACAATTAAAGAAGCTTACGTATGTATCTAGAAAATAAATGCAATTTTCTTAAAAAAAGATACATAGTTTTATAACTATGCTTACAATAAATAATACAATTATATCTAAATAAGGTACTATGCGTGAACTCCTAACGTTGCTTCTACACATTTTCACTCGATTCCAAATTCATTTCTTAACCATGGATATTGTTGCGGACATTCGAAACAAGTGTGTAAATACCTGTACGACTTGAGCACTCTACTGGGTAATTTGCAACTCTTTGGCAAGTCACAAGCGATTTCATATGGTTCAAAATGTCGTTTTGCGCATTGAAACGGTGTGAACTTTTCAATTTCATTCAGAGATGTTGGCCTGCGCATCCATTCCACAATCTGATGACTCGTGACAAAGAACACATCGTCCAGCTGAAGTACATCATCGATGAATTTCTAATTACAGAAAATATGATTAGTTAATTGAATGGAATAATTAAGAAAATATTGTTGATTAATTAAATTAAAATAATAATAATCTTTGCCAAATTATATTAATAGAGAAAAATTCAAAAAATTAGACATAAATAAGAGATAAATATAATAAATATTTTTTTGAAACAAACAAATTAATTAAAAAGATGAACATGACATTAATTAATGTGAGATAAGTACATCATTGATTTTATTAGATAATGATTGTACAAAGGTAACTTTATTCAAATTCTACTTACATTAAATGCGTAAAAATATGTTGGATTTTGGAACCATGATGCATGAAAGTGTAGACCAAAAGGCGCGCGATTGGTGAGATAATGTCTTTTAAAGTTTAACATAAGCATTTTGTAAACTTCTTCGCCAGATAAATTGGAAGGACACGAGTCCACAGTAGTACAAGTATATTCCTAAATAAAAACTCAGTAAATATCATTTCTCAATAAAGTGCATAAACAATGGAATAATTAGTACTTTTAAGATGGAATTATTTTTGATCTTTTATCTTTAGATCGCCCTATAATAAAAAGAATACAGACAAAGATTAAAATTGATACAGATATTAAAATAAAACAAATAATAAATTACAAGAAGTGTCATAATTTAATTATTGAATCACATTTCAAAAATCTTGTACCTGCATATTTACTTAATTGAGTTGAGCCTACATATTTTTAACAGTTTCAAATTTCTTCGTACTCCGACATGTTAAAAATAGGAGATTTTATTGTAAATGTTTACCTCCATCTTAAAATGCATCATAAGTAAATGCTCTGGTATTAACATTTATATATCTTTATCGTTTGGTGAAAATTAAATTAATTTGTTCTATTTTGTTCATATATTTCGATAAATCGTCGATAAATCATGATTACGAGACTAACGAAAAGATTTGTGTTTCTTTATAAAGATACATAAGTTTTGAAATTGCGCAATTTATTTTGCGCGCGCGTAACAATCTTATATTAAAAGTTTTACGAGCTTTTCATCTTTACTCGGTACTTATCAACAAACGAGAAACGTTCCAATCTGTCGAGTGTGGCATTTACTTACATTTGCCAAAAGTTGATTTAGCGGTAGCTCCCAGATATTCGGGTAGGAGCGAGTTGGGCAAAGTTGTCCCGCGCGAACGCACGCATGTGGCAGTCTGTAATCGAGCGTATAGGGCCACAAAGGTGGATCGGAGAACGGTGCTACGATCGAGGAATCGTAAACAAAGCCAAATTCGGACATCATCAGGAACTGGCGATTCCACCCGACTTGCAGAAAAGGGGCCTTTATCCCTACCGACATTATTAGACATTTATATAAAAAACGATCGAAAGGTACGCGATATATTTTGAATAAATGTAATTAATTGAATTAAATTCATTAAATTAAATTATAATTTAAGTTTATATCTAAATGTACAATAAATGCAACACTTTTTTTTATGTGTAAGACTTGTTTCAATTATTATCTCTAAGTCATTTTTCGATTTAATCATTTTCGATGAAATTACATTAAATTGACAATGAAATCTTTTTTACCCTTGATATCGCCGAGACGAACCGCTGCATATTTCTTGATAATATTTGCTACCCCGACCATCTCGTCGAACCAATCTTCGATCGTCGCGTTCTTCGACCACCACTCCTCTGGTCCGCGATGCCTATAAGTAATAATTCATTCTTAATATAATAATTTATTCTTAATTTATTTTGCATATTAAACGGTTCTCTATATGTCTCATCTCTCAATTTCTTTTCTTTCTCAAGATCTTGTTCAAAATACTCACGTAACTGAATGTGCAGCTATTTCGTGGCCGGTGTTCCATAAATACTGCACATCTCTGTAATTCGTGTATTGGTGACTGATATAGAAAGTACCTCTTATGGGACAGCCGTTGGGATTTTTTCTGTCATCCGTAAATATTTCTGCAAAATGTGATTGTTTCCTTATTATTATTATTATTTTATTTCCTTATTATTATTTTATATATTTTATCTTTGACATTCTTATTTTTTCCCTTCAAACAAATTTCTATATTGTCAAGAAAAATGAGAAAAATTATTAATTATATTAAGAGTCTTAATATAAATTTATTCAAATTTTCTAGACAAGAATGTTTTTAAAAAGAAAAAAGAAACAATCAAGGTAACAAAATTTTATTTTAATTTTTTATTTTAATTTTATTAAATTAATTTTGATATATATAAACTGGCTTCTTACTTGAATAGAGTTCAAAGTTTTCAGCGTTCACAGCGTCATCGAAAGTGATCGTTATCATTTGTGGAACAGCGAGTGCGGTGAGATTCCCTGGAATTCGAGTCCCATCCTTGGAACACCAACAATTTGGCAATCGGCATTTTTGCGTGTCGCACGCCAGCGTGGCATTTGTATCATGTCGCATATCTGTAACAGATCGATGATAATAACGTTATTAATAATTGACGTGCACTATAAAGATTGTTATTTTATCATTTCACGCCGTGAAATCGAAACAATCGCAATTTCTCTTTCATAGGACTGAGAAAAAGCGTTCCACAAAATAAAATATAAAACTAGTTAATTAAATTTTCTTCCAATTATCATTTATACTGTCAATTATTGTTTATAATTATATTAATTATTATATTATAATACTGTTAATAATTGTTGTTTGTATTTCAAACGCGTTTCCTTTTGTTTAGACTTAATTTTTGTGCGCATATCAAGTCTTTGATTTTAGATTTGTAGAACTACCTTACCACCTATTTAGAATCGAATCCTTATTCAATCAAATCGTGCCACTCAAATCGTAGAAGTGATACATCTCTTACCGCACCATCCTTCGTCGGAACCGTCAGGACAATCGACGCTTCCATCACAGAAGTATAGAGCCGGAAGGCACGTGCCATCTCCGCAAGCCAGACTTTTCTCGTCACACTCGCCATTCTTCAGCAACGGCTTCGCTGGTTGAGCATCTACGAGAAGCTTTTAAAATTTCACATCACCATTCGGTAGTATAATGATATGTATGATATGGTTATATATGTAGTATAATGATACTTCTTTAGCTAGAATATCTACGAGAAGCTTTATGGATCTTTGTTCCCGAAGAGATTCAATTTTGCTCGACAAATCATAACGAAATTATATATATGTTTAGCTTAAAATTATAAAAATTAAAGTTAAAGTATTCGATACTTTAATGATACACGCAAATTAGAATCACCAATGAAAGATTTAACTGTTAAACAAAGAAAGGAGATTATTTCATTGCTGCGCTGTATGATTTTTCGAGTGAAAGTAATAGTTACGTGTATAACATTCGATCGTTTTCTTACGCGAATAGAAATCGACGTAAGGTTCGCCGACGTCTTTATTCTGTTTACAGTATGTATAGTACGTATTGTTAATTTTAAGTTAAATATACCTGAAGTTACGTCGCAATTGTCGACATTTGCCTTAAAGTCGCAAATCTGCCTGGAGACGTCAAAAAGAAGTCCTTGCGAACACTTGAATTCGAATACTTCATTATCTGAAATGATGATTTAATATGCGTATAATATTCAATTAATACACGTATTATATATTTTGAGATTTTACATCAAAGCAAACGATATGATTATTTATATCCTTCACACATAAATTGTTTCAATCATATAAATACGTAAATATATGATTTACAAAGTACATATATTTTTTTAACACAGAAACTTGTGCAAAAATATTCTCGTGAAAAAAAATAACAAGAAAGAATATATAGATAGATATTATATGTATATACATATATGACAGAGAGAAAGAGTTTTAATATTACATTGAAAGCTATTACAAATATTATTCTCATAAATTCTTCCTACAGATATATTGAAAAGATGTAAAAAATGAAATAAAAAATTTCTAATTAAATAAGAAAATTTCTAATTAAAAAATAAATAAAAGTTCTAATTAAAATATTAAAATTTATAATAATTGATAATCTTTGATCTGATTAATATATTTCAAACAATTTATTGTTAATTGACAAATATATATACTATTATTTACATTAATACTGCAATGCTGGAAACAAATTATCAAGTTTCTAAACGATATATTTTTACTGACGAGCGATTAAATGGATGGTCAATATTTAAATGTGATTTTTTTCTTTTTCATATAATTTATAATTACCTAAGCAGAGAAAATATTTGGCACATTCTGTAGGTGACCAGACATTATGCGACGGTGTTTTAGGATTTCGATAGAACTTGTTGTCATCTATGCAAGGGACTTCTCCGGATTTTCCTTTCTCCGCCGCGATATTCGCTGAAAAAAAAACATCACGATGCGGAGATATTAGTTGCCCGACCTACATTTTCCATGCTTCTAAATATTTAAGTATCAATAATCAATAATGATTTTTTTGCGAATTTAATTAATAATAATAAAACATTACCAAAGTATGCGTTAAAATTTCCATCCGTGATATTTTTATACATTTTTGTAACTAATTTCTTATAATATATATATAATATCTTATAATGTATAATATATATATAATATATATGTAATATAATTTCTCTTATACGTATCCTATACGATATTTAGTAACTGATGACGCAACCAAGGGAACTTTTATTCACTTATTGCAAAATTAATCCGTTTGCAACAAGAACTCTTTAATATGACAATAGCTTAATCTTTCATTTATTTGCAAGAAAATCAATGACTTCTTCATACATTCAAATAAATTCTTTAACGATTTTCTCAGACAAAATTTTAAGACGTGCGATCATTTCTTTCATATTATTCACGTTTAACTCGGAATATTCATCTTTTACATTTGATATTATTTTTTAAAATAAAGCAAATCAAATACCAAATTTTCGTTATTTTTATAAAGAAAAACAATTCCAGATTTTTAAATCTAAAATAAAAAAATATATAATTTAATTAAGAATTTATAGTTAAGAAAGACATAATGTACAGAAGAAAAAGACATTTTTTATAAGATTTATAATAAAAAAATTATTTGAATATGGATATAAGAAAAAAAGACGATTTTTATAAAGTAAATATTGATTCAATCGATTTCGATATCTTTCGGCTATAAGATTATCTTCAAGTGCGCGATACTTTCACGTTCCGGTTCGGAAACGGATATCTGTAGCGTGCGACGTATACTCGTTCGAAGAGAAATCTCGCGCGATTAGCGCCATCGTTTTCACCCGAATGCAAAAACGGAAGTGAAACTTTCGGTGCTCATCATTATTCACACACAAAACAAACTTCCAAAGTTAATTTCTATATTTTTTAATTATATCTATGTATTTTACTTTATAAAACTGATAAAATCAGAAGCTGATATAATTTTGTATAAAATCATAATTGCTACAAATAAAACAGAAGAGGATATAGGTTTAAAAGTAAAAGAATCTTTCAGTTAGTTTTAGATTTAAAACTTTTGTTTACTATTTCACTGATTATATTCAAATGTCATTAATATCTACTTTTGTTATTCATGACTAGTTATGTGATATATATAAATATAATAGTTTTCATTATATATAAATATTATTTTGTTGCGTTAAAAATTATTTTAAATTTTATTTGTCCTTTGGTGAAACTTTTCCATCGGACAAAAATTTACTTTTCATCTATCTTGCTTGTTTTAATACGGAATAAAAGAGAGAGGGGATTTTAATTTACTTACTTATATTGTAAGCTATATATATTTTGCAATCTTATTTATTTAAAGACATCTTGGATAAAAATATTTCTCTTTATTTTATTTCTTCTTTTATTAGACTTAGATAAATGGAAACTGACCAATGTTAATTGTAAGAATGCGATCTCTAACTATATATGTATTAAGTAATATAAACATACAAATAATAAATAAATAATAAATCTGTCAAGATAATAATTTCTTTTGTAAAAATTTATATTTTTTATAAGTTAATAAATCATTGGATCTTCGAAGAGTTTTATCTCATATAATATAAATAAACATAGGAATAAATTTCTTTCCTCTTTGCAATATCGAAAACTTCTTATAAAATTATAAGTTTCAATTATTTGGAAGAAATGTTTTGTAATTTTTTAGTTAATTAAAAGTATTCGCATTATCAAAATCAATCAAATTTGGCATGAATATAAAAAATCGCACACTGTCGATATTAATTACCTCCCCTCGTGGCTGTAATTAAAGGAAATCATCATAAGCTGTACGATAAATATATTAACATTTCATGAAAATGCACAGGTTTGCTTAAATATAATTTGTACGAGCAGCACAAAGATGTCTTCATAAAAATACACGTATTATGCATATATAATTAAATTTAAATATATTTATAATATAATCAATTTAACGTGTAATTATGTATGTATGTATGTATGTATTTTATTAATCCTTGCCTTGCGGCTTAGGATGGCTTCCGTTTTACACCATCTTTTACATCTGTTACAATTCTTTGGGGCAATTTAACGTGTAATTATAAATGCCATGTATACAGGAATAAAATACAATTTCTTTTTTATAAAAATGTTCGATATTATTTATAAACAGACTCGTATAATAAGAAATGGGGGAAAGAAATAACCGGATCTTAAGTTCCACGCTTTCCGAAATCTATAACTTGCCCTTGAAAGACAGATTTGCGCGACTTGGAATAAAGAAAGACGCGCACTCGCGAGTACCTTGCGAATTGCGAACTCACCGGAAGCGGCAAGCAATGCGATCAGCACGAAACGAATCTTCGGTCTCATGTCGATCTTTCGCGCGCGGATCTTTTACGCGGGTTCCACGCGCGACAGCTCGCACTTTCGAACTGACGGCCCCTTACGAAAGCACGCCTTATATGACGAGTATACTGCGCTTAATCGTATAGATCTCCACCAAGCCGGCTATTTCACTCGTCTCTGGTGATTGCAATACCGGTACTTCGAATACCGCTTAATGGCACACTCTTTCGCCAATTTAGGATGGATTTTTCCTTTGACAGAAGGTCATGAGAGTCATCGTTCCTCGCGATTTGCCATTCTCTTCAACACGTCTTTATACAATTAAGCTTCAAGAGTGAAATCCTGGTATAAACGTAAAGTTTATTTGAAGTTCACTTGTCTTCAATTATACTATTTAAATATGGTTTTGTCATATTTGCATATATTTGCACCGCTAAAACATATTAAAATTATATCGATGTTTGGATACTTTGCGAGGATACTTTGGATATTTTGGATACGAAGTGGTCAATCTGCTTCTCTTTCGTTTAAAATTATGATACTGTTAATATAATATTAATTTGAGCACAAATAATTATTCGATAATTTCAAATTGTAAGAAAACTTGTTGATCAAAAAAATTTTAAAAATACTTATTGTTTGTGTTAAATACAGATTCAGAATTTTATTTGGCGATATAGCTTTATATTAGGTCTAATTTAATTCTGTAATTAAGAATTAATAAATTATTAAAAAGTAAAAAATTTCACACAGATGAGCAAATAAAGTTTATTAATTGTCTTATTCATTAATTTAGAAACGATAAGTCGTTCACTCATAAAACATATTTAACTCGAAAAACATACTTTCTTTGAATTCTTTAGACAAATTTCTTAATCAATTTTAAGAAAATTTTCCTTTACAAATCGGAGTTTTGCAATATTTTTTGTAAATTTAAAGTTAGATATAAATGATTATATAGATATAAAGGATTTTTCAAAAACTAAGCTTTAGAAACCCAAATAAATAAAAGTCTTTAATAAATGTTAGGCTTTAATAGCAATTTATAATTTCAAACTTATATAGTTATAAAGCCAAATAATGTTGAAAACTAACATATGCAATATATCCCAGCGAAACACAGGCTAAACATTATTTTTGGACGTTAGCTCCTAGGCTCTCATAAAAGCAATGTCAGGCTATGATGTGAAAATAACAATAGTTCGCTGATTTAACTGATGGATAGTTACCAAGAATAATCTTTGTAATCTTTCAACTCTGTCCAACGCTAATAAAGAGGATTTTTGCATAGTTTTCATCCAGAATTTCCGATGCAGAGAGCTAAATCATGCTGTATCGCGCGACGTTTTCGCGAAAGGCGACGATTTACCCGCGCTAATTAATTATCTCTCCGCGAGATTAATCGCGCATCCATCATTCTCGCCGTTTACACAGTTGGAAGCGAATCCGTACGATCCCGAAGCGATTATTACCGGATGGGCTATTCGCCAAATAACAGTATCTAAGCTTGTGTATAATCGCAGAGAATCTCTGCCACGTTCGATTCAGCAGCTAGCTCTAATTTGCCGCGCGAAATAATCCCAATGTACAGTTATTTCTCTAAGGAGCACACTTTTCTGATGATTTATCTCAATGTGCATCATGGCTAAGCGAAAGTACGAACCTGTCTCTCTTTCTCTCTTTTTCTCATCAAAGAACTAGAACTAGATAATTGTAACAAAATTGTAAAAGTATGTCATCCTTGATGAAAGAAGTCAATTTTTTCTTGGCAAAAGTTAGATAAAAGTTTAATTATTAAGTTTAACATTAACTAATTATAATAATTAAGTTAAATTTAAAGTTTGTGGTTCATGCACAACCACTTAATTGAAAGAAAAATAATTTTCCTTGAAACTTATGCACTTTAAACGTTTGATTCTCTTTATGGCTCGATAAATGTTAATTGTTTCTTATTTCAAAGATACATAGAATCAGTTTTCAATAAAACGACAAGAAAAAAATAAAATATAAAGAATATAAAATTTGCAAAAGAATATGCAGAAAGCATATTCTTATTAATCCCTAATGATATCTTTAATAATATTAAGTTTCCCGTATAAGTTAATGTCAAATTCTATTTTTTCTTTTTCTTTTAAAATGTAACTTCTTTCGAAACTAAAATGTCGATTAAAAAATATATGTCGCTTTGTTTTAATAAACCTATATGATTTTTTTACATAAGTAGATTTTCCCTGTCATATTACATATGAAAGAGAAAAAGAAAAAGAAAGAGAAAGAGAGAAACAGTAAAATAAAGACTGCTCTGCAAAATATTTTATATTTTAATCCAATATAATGTATGTAATATTAACATAAAATAAGTAATTAGTATTCAGAAATAAAAATCATTTTACTTAGAATAAAAAAAGTCTTGATAGATCTAATTAAACCAAATAATTGTTCTACATGAAACATTTTATATTATAATTTATAAAACTATTTTTTAAAAATTATCTCATATATTAATTATTTTATTTTAAAATTAAAACATAATCAGAATATATACGCATGTTGTATACACACACACACACACACACACACACACACACACACACACACACACACACACACCATGCGTATATATTCTGATTATGTTTTAATTTTAAAATAAAATAATTAATATATGAGATAATTTCGTTTAGATTTTATATTATATTATATATATATATATATATATATATATATATATATATAATATAAAATCTAAACGAGTGTAAAATTTGGGAGGCATCCGAGAGACTTCGGAAAGAACGATTATGGAATCTCTTTTGTAAATATATATGTTACATTAGAAAGAACATGTGTATTAAATTGAACACCGGAAACGCGTCATCACCTGAATTTGTAATTTAAAATCAGATTTGCGCAATTTTCATCTATACCGCATCTGTTTCAGTAACGAATATAGAGTTTACGATCTACACGATGTTTCTCGCTGTGAATTGAAGATGCTTGAAAATGTCATCGAAGTAGACAAATACTTATAATTTATTAACGCACGAGCCCATTTCCGCATCATCGGCAACAAAGAGCGTGATCCACGCGTGTCTCGTGACGGTCCACCGTGTCCACCGAGGACAGAGACTATGTACGAAAATACATTCACACGGAGCAAGAAGATAAATCGAGGTAGCCACGGAAAGCACAGTCGTTCCTTCGAACGTGACCTCCGTTCAAATTAGAATAATATGCTGCGAAGAGAAAGAACGGCCGGCGCGTATGGTGGGACATTTATCGCAAAAATTTATGAATTAACAATTATTTGTACAATTGTCAAAATAAACAATTATATATATAATTTAAAAATTTTTAAATTTACGAATTAATTTATAGTTAATAATTTCACTGTTGTTTCACATCCCTTGAGATACTAACAATAAGATACCATGAAGAGATTAAGTGAGAGAAGAAGATATAGTGTCAAATATATTTTCAGATGATTTAATAATTTTTACATATATCAATCTTTTCAATTATATTGTTCCAATAAATTTATTTACATATTAATGAATATTCCTTTGTCTGTCAAAATTTCATCATAATAACAAGAATGATAATATGTAATTATAAATCAGTTCTTTTTTTTAAATAGAGAATGAGACTGTTCTGCAAAAGTAAATTCCAAATTTTTGAGAATCTTTTAAATGTCTTAATTATTTTTAACAAGAAAATTGAAATATTTCTTCTTACAAGAAAATAATAAAGAAGAGTTTAAATTTCTGAAAGCTATCATATTATGTTTTTATTGTATAATTGTTGAGTGGTCAATCAGCAATTGTCAAAATAAATAATTATACATATAATTATTTATTTTGACAATTGTACAAATAATTATTAATTCATAAATTTTTATTTATTATATATATATAATTATTAACTATAAATGGAAATTATTTTCGGATGAAGAAATCTGCTTCTGAATAAGAAGAAATTTAAATTGTAATCGATGTTATGCCTTAATCTTATGTTCATATAGGCTCCATTTATTAAGAAAGAATTATAATAAACTCAATATATTAAATTCAATGTGCAATGTACACATCATAAATATTTGAACTTCTTGATATGACTTATTTTCGAAATAAATTTTATATTCTTTATTCCTACGGATTTACACGACAGCGTTAAAAAATATTGCGACGTCCACGCTTTCTATCATTTTAAATTCAAAAACCATCTACAAAACTTCTACAAAACTTTGTAAAAAAAAGTGATATAAAATTTTATACATTATTTTTCTTTTAAATAAAAGTTTTGTCTTTGATGACGTGTGTTTTCTTTCGAAAATATCTAACCGCGCGCTGTTTTACTCGAAGCTGTCTTCACGGAAATAATTTTTAAGCAACGAGAAAAACATAGGTTCGAGTACTTCCCTGAGTACGTCACGCGCGGGGACACAACACAAGGAAAGTTCTCGGTCGAGAGTCTGATTTCAGCAGGGCCTCAGTTAAATTCGGACTGCTCCGATCCGCTTCAACGTAAGTCGGCTCAATTAGAATTTAGATCCGTTCCCATCAACGAGAATTAGAAAGGCGGAAATGGAGATATCTCGATTCTGCATATCTCATTCCGCGCGATCTGTACGAATGCAAGCAGATAATTGATAACTTCCTGTGCGAATGGGACTTACTTCCAGAAGTCACCATTAATATATATAAAGTGCTCTCGATTTTTTTTCCAATTTAATGAGAATCGTATTTTATATCGCGCGTTAGACAAAATAAATAATAGCGGTATAATAATTGTATTTTTTTAATTATTCGAGACTAATTTAAACAACTTCAAGATAAAGATGTATAAATTATATACAACAGAAAGAAAAAACATAAGCATTAAATTTTAGATATATAGTGTATAAAAAAATAGAGAGCTGTATAATATATAAAATATATAAATGTTAGATATAAAAAATGTAGTGCAAAACATTGACAATGCAGATTATTTAAATTTTTTTTAAATAAGTACATCATCTTTCATTTTTAAAACTCTGGAAAAAATATTTTTTAACGTTGCAATTGTCGTGTAAATCCGTATAAGGAATATAAAATTTCTTTCGAAAATAAGTCATATCAAGAAATTAAAACATTTATGATGTACATTGCACATTGAATTTAATATATTGAGTTATAATTCTTAATAAATGGAACGCATATGAACACAAGATTAAGGCATAATTGAACATCTATTACAACTTAAATTTCTCCTTATTCAGAAGCAGATTTTTTCATCCGAAAATAATTTCCATTTATAGTTAATAATTATATATATGTGTGCATATATATATATATATATATATATATATATATAAAATATAATAAATAAAAATGTTCGAATTAATAATTATTTGTACAATTTCATAGAAAGATTGTAAATGAGAAAACTGTTGAAAAGTGTTATATAAATCGATACAAAGTCATGCTCGGATAAAGGAGAATTTCCGTAAGGGCGGGACGAGATGAAAGACGTTTCGCGGATGTAAAAGGGATAAAAGTTCGATATAATATAAACGAACGCGCACGATGACATCTCCACCGCTGTTGTTTTGTTATCATATCACCTCCACCACCATCACCTGTGTTCCTTCCCCGGTACAAACATCACGGTCTTTGTATCCCTCGCTTAGAGGGGATATAGCCTAAGTTTAGACCCGGCGACACTCCGGCCGAGAGTTCAGTGCGAAACCACCATCCTCTCGAATCACTTTCTTCACGCCGACGTTCTTTCCGCGTGGACGTCGCGTTTCGATTCGAGCAAACAAGCTCGTCGCGATCCGGAAAATATTTTCGATATTTCGCGCCTAAGAATTTTTCGAGAAAAAAAAACAGAGAGATGGCGTACAGCTGGGATAACCGCGTTAATTTCATAGTGAAGTTTCTGTATGGTTAGTAGATGCGAAAGATATTGCAAGAGTCGATATAGATTTACGACAGAGGACGACAATTATTAAAAAAACGAAAAAATGTGATTGTATGTGTGAAAGAAAGTTTATCAAAATCGCGATATTGATGAGTAAAAATTGGAAAATTTTATGTACATATATATAAGTTAAATATATAAATATATAAATATATAAATTAAAAGTGTAAAATAAATTAAAAATGTAAAAAAACTTTGTTTTGTGACACGAAAGTATAATAAAATTTACGTCTGCAACCTTCACAATATATTGTTCCGTACAATTTTAATTTATGAAACGTGCACGCGCAATATTTTCTTTTCAATTTATTAATTAAAACAATATTTTTCTCCTCTGTCGAATATGTATTATCGTGCAAGTACATCTTCTTGCATTATCTTGCATTTTTCATGTGCTTTTCCTTCGTGTGTATATGTGAACCACGTGGTATGACAATATCGTGGCAATTGATTATACATAGATTTCCCAAAAAGTTCCATATAAAATAAGTGCTAAACGGTAGAAAGTACAAGAGTCATGGGACTTATTTCTGTCATTTTTCTTTAAATGGAATTTAATAATAATTTTAAAAAATTTGCCTCAATTTTTAAAAACAAAATTTTATGTTTATAAGTAGAAACATATGATTCTTTCTCGTAAGTCAATTATTGTGCTTTTATACACATAATAACAAAAAAAATTAATTGAAAATATTACATAATTCCATATAGAAATAAAGATTTATGTATTTCAATGTTTCAAAAAATTTTTTATTTAAATATTTAAATATTTTTACAGAGAATATTAAAACCGAATATTTAAATATTAATCAATATTTTTAAAAAATCATGTGTTTTTTATTTAAAAAATGTAAAATAATCTTCAAACTAATTTTGGAAAACTGTGTCCAGAATTTTTTCTCTTGTTCTTCATTATTCACTATTAAAAATGATAAAGAAATGTCTTACATTTTCTTTTATCTTCTACTGTGTTTGGAAATTATTTTATATGGCTATATATTAGTCAAACGCGCGTAAAATATTCGAATCATAGTGCAAAAAATATTAGAAAAACTATAATATTTAGATATAGCAAAATGTGCCATTTAAATCATTTTATATGCCTGAATAAAACATTGTAGAAAAATGCAACATTAGAGCCTGAAAGGTCAATGATCACCTGAGAAATTCGATTTAATGAATCTCTGATGAAAATAGAGAGTGAACTATCTTCTGTGATTATTCATAAAACAAGTCACTAATATAGTTCTCAAATTTAAAACTATCATAAAATTTGAGGTTAAATAAAGATCCAAAAGAGTAGAAGAGTTTAAAAACAAAAAGAAAGAAAATAGAAATCCCTGCTAAAAAATATATATACCATTCAAAAATTATACAATAAAAGCATGATATGATAGCTTTCAAAAATTCAAACTCTTCTTTATTATTTTCTCGTAATAAGAAGAGAAATATTTAAATTTTCTTGTTAAAATAATTAAGACATTTAAAAGATTCTCAAAAATTTGGAATTTACTTTTACAGAATTTACTTTTGCAGAACAGTCTCATTCTCTATTTAAAAGGAGAATTGATTTATAATTACATATTATCATTCTTGTTATTATGATGAAATTTTGACAGGCAAAGGAATATTCATTAATAGGTAAGTAAATTTATTGGACCAATAATTGAAAAGATTGATATATGTAAAAATTATTCAATGCTTCTGAAAATATATTTGACACTTTGTATCTTCTCTTCTTACTTAATCTCTTCATTGTATATTATTGTTAGTATCTCAAGGGGTGTGAAACAACAGTGAAATCGACTATACAGGATGCTTATTAACATATTTTCTTTGAATTGTGGATTCTTCGACTAATTCAAAATCGATCTTCGTTTAGCGAAAATGTCGAAAAAAGTTATCTTTAGCGTAACATTTTTAACTATGATTATATATTATATATTAATAATTACATATCTTTGTAATTAATTAAAAATTAAAAATTTTTTATTAAAGTAAAATCCTGAAATCATCTAAAAAATTTTATTTATTATTATCTATTCCTCATCTTATTCTGTTTGTTTAGTATTTCTTTCTCTAAAAAATTAGCTTAAAAAATTCCTTTTTCTTTAATTGCTCAAAAACTCAAAAGATATTGGTGTCTCGACAAACTTGTAAATAAAAACACGAAAGAATCCATAGTTCAAAAGAAGTGCACTTAGACGAACATCCTGCAGATATAGATAATAATGGATATTTGGACAAGCACGATTTCGAATGCATGGCATTGAGAATGACGCTGATCGAAGGCAAGGGGGAATTCAATTACAATCGATATCAAGAAAATCTCCACATCATGCTCTCTCTGTGGGAAGAGATAGCTGATTTAGCGGATTTTGATAAGGTACGCTTACAATTAGACATTGTCTCTAAGACAGATGGCCATCTCTCCTGGCACGATTTACATCTTGCATTTTAAATTCTTCAAATACTTGAGCTCGAGATTGTAACTCGAGATCACCTGTGATGTATGTGTCTATGTATATATATTATTTGTTGCAATCTTTCTTACGAGTTTCCAAACAATTAACGATCTGTTATATCTTTCTTCGACAATGCGGAACATTGTTCTCAATTTTTTGACGAATGTGTTTTTGTTTTACATTAATTGGACAACTAAATTCAATTCAACATTTTCGTTAAAAGTTGTTTAAAAAATTAACGAACGAAAAAATATTATATCTTGTAAATCTAAATATATAGATAAATAATTGATCTAATTTAATCCTACACATTATTGATTTAATAAATTTAATTTAATATGAGAATTTAAGAGAAAAAGTATCTAAGAAAATCTTGTAATTATTCTACATTAATGAAATAATTTTTTTGATACAAGTTTAAATCAAAATTAAAAATATTTCATTAATTTAGAACTAATTATTATATTTACGATTTTTCTCAGATTTTTAAGTTCTTGTATTAAATTAAATTAATAAAAAAATATATATTTATATGCCAATGAAATAATAATAGTTTGGATGTAATCTTTTCTTTCTAGAATGGTCTTGTAACGGTAGAAGAATTTAAAAAAGCCGTGCAGAGTAGCTGCGTTAATCGTTCTTATAATGATTTTCCCCAAGCTATGAAGATGTTCATCGATAGCCATTTCAAATTACTTGACATGAATGGTATCGTATAACATTCACAATTATATGAAACAACAAACATATTGCGAAGAGTGATAAATAAATTATTATTTTATTCCCGCTAATTGTAAGATAAAATTAATTTTTAAAAAATTGGATATTTTCTGAAGTAGTATATAATTTTCTCATCTTCAAATAAGTAATTGATTTTACTGTTATTGAATCCTTTTCCATGCAGATTTAAATTTTTCTATTAATTAAATATTAATTATTATATAAAGTGGAAATGATTTTTATATAATTTTATATATTATTTTAAACATATTAAATAATTGAAATCTTTTTTAAAAATAATTCTGAAAAAGAAAAAATAATCTGCTGAATATCATCAAAACAAAAAATCTTCTATTTTCAACTTTAATTTTTAAAATAAGAAATAATTACAAAATATCATGTGTAAAATGGCTTATGTTCAAATTAATTGTAATATATTGATATTTTCATAATAAAGGCATTCAGCAGATATCTCTTTTTAAAGACTGTTTCTAAGAAAGATTTCAAGCAATGTAATGTTTCAGAAAATTTTCATATAACAGATCTATTTGCAAATAAAATATATTTTGAATATATATTTCTAATTAAATATCTATCTTATTTAAGAATATAAATGTTATTTTATTCAGTCAAAATAGAATTTTTAAAAAATCATATGTTTATATAATATTAAGTTCTCTAGTAGAAGAGATACTCATACAATCTAATTATGATTTCGAATAGAAAAAGACAGCTATTGAATTTTGTAATGCCTGTTTTAGAGGATGGTGTAATTGGTGCCGAAGAATTTCGATATGGCTGTGTTTCGTTAAGGATCGCAGTGGATAACATAGACGTTCTTGATAAAGCTTATCAGAGTCTTTTGAATGTAAGTTATTAATTTTAATTTCATGATTTATACAAGTCAATCAAATCAATTATTATTTCGTCTAAATGTAACTTTATTGTATTTCATTGCAATTGTTTAAAAAAATTTTGCGAAATATTTCAAGTTTATTCGAAAGAAATCTCGTATGTTTTCAAAGATTGCATGTATCTCTCATCAAAATTAATTATTTTAAATATCAAAAATAATTACTTTAATCATTACGTTCATAGGATGATGACAGAAGGCGCGGCGGATTGACTTTATCGCGTTACCAGGAATTATACGCTCAATTTCTCGGTAATCCCGACGACAATTGCCCGGCAATCTACCTCTTTGGACCGATAGGCCAAAAATCGTAACTTGACGTACCATTTTTCGAAGGGATATAAATCCTTACATACATTACTTATATGTACAAAAAGACATACTTGCATAAAATATACTTAAGACCTATATTAATTCTAAAACTTATTGTGAAAAGTTTGTAAAAATTATTATAATAAATCAGATATTTTATCATAAGTAACAGAAAATTTTTTAACGTTTTAATATTCCAATATGAGATATGCATTAAAGCCCTACACATTTAATGCAAAATAATTGTAAGTTATTATATTTTCTATCTTGAAGTTTTATCATTATTAGTCATGATTCGACATTTCGTCATCTCAATCATATTTGAAACATATTATGAAAACTCCATAATAATTCAACAATAATTCCTCAGCATATCTGATTTATGATGTATAGCATAAAAGTTCTCATAATTTTGAGCCACTTACGATAATTTAACAAAAAAAAAAGTATAAATACAAAAAATTATGACTAACATAGATCAATAATATATTTTGATCATAATATATTGGTCAATTTTATATTTCAAAAACTACTGTTTGAAATTTAAAAAATCTCAAATATTATTGCGTTATTTAATTTCTCGAGAACTTTCTTAAATTTTTTTGCGAATTATGAAATATAATATATTATATTTCTCAAGCACAATTTACGAGAATAAATAATTTAACCGAAATTTAATTGCTGTGCATTATTGCAAATTTGAATTTATAGACACATATTAATATCTCATATATTTGCAAATTTAGAATCGCAAGAGAAAGATTAGATATAAAATAATTTAAAACTCACTTGTACGATGCTGCTCCTCTCACTTTTTGTACAACGCTCCTCCTCTCCCGTTTGTTTTCTGTCACTCCTTCGTGGCATTTATTCTCGAAAATAACTTGCTGAAACACAAATAATTATGATTAGGCGTGAATCGACACAATTAATCACATACAACGCGCATTTTATTTTATATTACGACCAAAGAATGCTAAAATCACAATATAAAAGTATATGAATCGCGCGATCGAATTCACACAATGTTAATTTTTTTCGAGAACGTAGAAATTAATTAGTCACTCGGGTTGATTCATTAATCGTAATAATTATAGGAAATAATCGCGTTTCGAGAGATAATACGACTGAGTATCTCGCATTACAATCTTTTCTCTCGAATCTCGCGGTATGAATGAATCGGTATTGACAATACATGTAAACAAAAACGTGCTACTATTCGCCACAAGAAAACTAAGGTTATGTAGTATGTTGACATCTTGCTGTCGCGCAATATTCAACGCATTACAAAATAATATTTTTAAAATTTTTTAAATAAATAAATATTAATAAAAATATTTTTAGATCACGGCTTTTCATATTAAACTTTCTTCACATTATAATTACACAATCCTGCGATTCTTATATCACTATATTTAAATGTATTAGTATCACGTTTCTGAAAAATAATTGAGAAATTACATTTAAATTGGCGAAGCACGTGACGAAAAATATTTAACGTACAAGCTTATTTAAGGAAATCCTAAAGAAATCACAAGAGATATCGAAAAAAAAAGAAAAAAACAAGGACCGATACACGATTAATATTCATAGTCAACGCGCGCGAATTAAATAAGATGTATTTTATATGCTGTTCACACACACAAACAAATACACACACACACACACACACACACACACACACACACACACACACACACACATACAAAGTTCCTCTATCTTGACAGTTTTCAACGATCCTCTCATAAAATTTGTTCCTCTTATATAATGGCAATTATTATTTCTCAAAATAGACTTAAATATTAACCTTTTTCATATTACGTGCTCCGAATTTTTCGTCGATTTAAATGTCAGTTATTTACCAATTATTTTCGGATTTAAAAAGTCTAGCAATATACAAAAATCGCATTTGGATCAAGTAATTAAAGTATAATAAAAAGCCGTGATGCATGTAAGAATAATCAATCGCGCGTGGGCTGATAATTATAATAATTATACGGAATCTTACTTCGCACATGACAATACGATAATATATGGACCGCGACTACGTCGCGCCGCGTCACCTTCGCACTTGGATGTCACTGTGTGAATGACGGCGCAGCTGTGGAATGTGGCGCGCAGGTGAGCCGCGCGGGTGGGGAGACGGTGGGGTGGGGGTTAGAGGTAGCGCGCAGCTGAGCCGCGTCGCCGCGTCGCCCGCGTGGGGGGGGGGAAGAGTGGGGGTACATACGTCACTACATACCTAGCGCCGCGGCGCGTCACCTTGCTTCACCTTGTCATTCGCAAAGTGACTCTCCAGCGCGAAAGTGGTGCGATGTAATCGTGCAATCTATATATTGTCGTATTATCATATGAAATGTGTTCTGTATAATTATTACAATTAACAATTATTAGTTCGCGCGATTATTTTAAACGCTTGTATTTTAATATTCCGCGTACATATATGTATGTGTGATGTGATAAATAAATATTTCGGCAATACTTATTGTTAAAGTTAAATATGTATATTGTTTTGTATTGTTCGACTTTTCGATTTATATATAATTCGGATTAAGATAATGACGCGTGGTAAAACAATCGAATCGCAGAATCGAATATTTTAGCTGTCACAGATAAGATTCAGTCTTTTAACAATGTATAGCAATATGTTCTTGTTTTCATGCCGTGATCGTGATATATACAACGGAATTATACAAGTATTTTAAATGAATTATATCAGACGATTGATGTGTGTGTATCACGGATATTGTTGTATTAAATATCGATTCCGCGATTCGATTGTTTTACTGCGCGTTTTTAAATCTGAATTATATATATATAAAATCGTCGAAAAGTGTCAAACGATAAAAAGTCGTACGAAATATATGTATATATATAATAGATTTTTGAGAATGAATAAAATGATAAAAGAAATAATCGGCGAACACTTCTTTTGATGTAGTTAAAAATGAATAAATAAATTAGAAAAAATTAACAGTTGTTATTACGAAACAATATGTGATTATAAATTATATAACTATTCCATATCATATTTATGTATCCATATTTATGTATATTTACATAGTAATGATATTATTTGTCCAAATCCAAATATAATTTCTGAATATTTCTTTATACAATCTCTACTAGCGATATGATTTTGATAATATTTATCGTATTATTATATATCTCATGTTTAATAATAGCGTTAATTTGAAAATAAATTGTAAAAGATAAAGTCAATCTTGCAATTCTATTGAAAAATTAATATTCTTCAAAATTGTATTATTGAAAATTGAAATTCATTATCAAAAAGAGAAAAATAGTCATTAATTTTTGCTTATAATCTCCTCATGTTCAATTTATAAATCGTACGCAATAAATATATATATTTATTTTTCTCGATAGATTAATGGAAAAAATTTGTCAATTACCTGAGGTAACAGAAGAAAATAATTTCAGAAACACGTCCAAGATTTCCTCGTTTCATGCAATGTATTCGCAATCGGACGTTGAGATGATATGGTGAAAAAGCGACGCTTCTTTATTCTCCAAATATAATCTTCCAAATTTCCTGAAGAAGGAAGGCCTGATTGAATATTTCTTTACAATCTCTATCATTTTTATCGTATTATTATATCATGTTTGATAACAGCGTCAATTTGAAAATAAATTGTAAAAGATAAAGTCAATCTTGCAATTTTATTGAAAAATTAATATTCTTCAAAATTGTATTATTGAAAATTGAAATTCATTATCAAAAAGAGAAAAATAGTCATTAATTTTTGCTTATAATCTCATGTTCAATTTATAAATCGTGTGCAATAAATATATATTTATTTCTCTCCATAGTTTAATCGGATTGTCAATTACCTGAGGGGCAACAGAAGAAAAATAATTTCAGAAACACGTCCAAGATTTCCTCGTTTCACGTATTCGAAATCGGCCGTTGCGTGATATCGAAAAAGCGACGCTCTTCATTTTCCAAATATAATCTTCCAGATTTCCTGAAGAATGCCTGATTGATGCCAATAATAAGACGACAATAAAAACGCGAAAAAGTATCGGCCGTATGATCAGATAAGACCGAAATTTTAAACTTTATACGCACAATTTGATCGAGCTCAAATCGAGCACCGGCGAGCCGAAAGAGATATATGTATATATGTGCATAAATAATACTTCTGCGCAGACAAGATGCGCGGTGGAAAAAGTGCAGCAAAAAGCGACGCGATATTCAATCAATTTTTCCCCCTCGCGAAAAAGCGACAAGGTAATTAATTATCGCGTTGCGATCTTAGAAACGGAAAATTGGAGAAAAATGTACCTGAGTTCTATATAGAGGAAGGAAATCCAAAGATTAAAGTGAAAGATTGCGTCGCTTCTTGCCGCCAACATTCCTGCCTGCGCGCGAGCTAACAGTGTCATGAACTAAAAGAATATAGAAGGGAGCTCTGATGCTTCAAACGCGATCCGAGAGAAACAGCGACATCTGGTATTAATTCACTATAGTAAAATTCGTGAATTAATAGAAAAAGGATTATTTGATCTTATGTATTTTTAGAAGAAATTTAAAAAGCTTTTAACAAAATAAATACAAAAAATAAATTTAGAAATCGCTTTTTCTCTCTCTGTTCTATATCTCAGTATACGAGATGACAGATTGTTATAATAGAGTATAAAGCAGAAAATCTCTCGTGAGACCGAACAAATATTTCTTAGAAAATTTTTTAAGAGAAACTCCAGTAGATTTATAAAAAATGTTCCGATTTAAGAATTGACAATTTTTAATAAATTAATAATAAAAAGAGATAATTATAAATAAAACGTGTAAATTATCTTTTCTTGCGGACTAATTTCTTTTTTAAAAATTTTCCAATAACTTGACATGCATCTCTATCAATGGATATGTCGATCATAATTATAAAATTACAATTTTAAATAACGTAAATCGACATATAAATAAAATTATATATGATATAAACATGCAAGTTATTACTATATACACACATACATGTACTATTATCAATTTAAAAAAAAATATAATTAAATGGAACAATACGTGGCACGCAATTGTATGGTACAAATAAGAGAAAATTTATTTGTATTTACGTGACAACACAGTACGCTTTTGCACGTTATTTCGGATGCTTCTCTGAATTTCTTCTTTTTTTTTTCGTTTTTGTTTGTTTTCATTTATCCGTCATTACATTAACTTATATAATTTGATACTCTTACACTTTTTCTTTCACTTCATATATTTATATCCGAAGCTTCTATTGATATGCAATTGGCCATATATACGGTGCAGTATAAATCGAAGAAGATCAATCACTATATTATTAACCTTTCAAATGAATAATACGCGTTATTAGATTTAACAGAAGGTATATCGCGTATTTCATACGTGCACACACATACATACACATTTTCGCCAGCCGATATACATATACTGTTATACATTTTATACGATATACTTTTTATACAGTTATAACATTTAACGCAGTCATTTCTCTCCTCTTCGTCTCTAAAACATTCATCTGCACACAAGTACATCGCAGAATAACAATTCGAGAAATATCAACAACTTCATCTAGCGGAGTTTCTCTCTTTCTGTAATCTCTGCGTAATCGCTTTTGACGATTGTATATAAAAATTATGCGCACCCCATTAGAAAATGTTTTATGTTCAAATCCGACGACGAACAAATTCCCCTAAAATCGGGAAATAAGTATCAAGCACGAAGTAAGGAACGCCTTTGACGTGTTAGAAATTAATTCGGATAGTTTATGTGTATCATACACGAGAACGAAGGATTAAAGACAATTCTAAATTCGTTTACACACGTACATACAGCAAAAGCGTCGTACTTTTCACAGAGAACTCTCACATCGACAAAGCGCACGAGTAAATAAAGTTGATTGGCGAATCTCTACCACACTGAGGAAATCTAATAATTAATTATAATAATATAAACTATCCCGTTCTCTATCCCGATCAAGTTATCTTATCTAAATATTCGGCCAGATCGTAAGAAATTCACACACGATGAATAATGTTCAATCGGTGATAAAAGGTTTCGCTGGTCATCATATAGAAGATACATTTGTTTTTGAGTCTTACGCGCGAGATTGCAATGTTTTTTATTGTAAGAAAAAATATAATCTGTTGTCTCTTGCGACTTGATTTTAACTATTCGAATCTAATATATGTTAAGTATACTTTGAACTAATCGAAAGTTGGATAAAGAATTGTTTGATAAAGAAGGCTGCGTTTTGCTTTGAAATTTTCGCTTACTAAGGATCGCAAAGTCACATTCTTGCATGTATAATTTACATGTAGAGGATGTTTGCGAATAAAATCTAATCTATAAAAATTAAATAATTTACGGTGCTTCTAATCTCTTACATCGAATATTGTATGTGATGTATGTATGATGTGTGTAAAGATATTCTTTAAACTACTTTACGAGTCATTTTTATGAGATTCTAAGTGATATTTGTATTCTGCGTAACTCTTATCTAACTTGTACGTATAACTCAACCATTGCGTTTATAGAAGTTTGAGAACAATACATGTGCTTAGTTTGATTTTAAAGTTACGTCTCAATTTAGCATCGTTAATATTTTCATGCTTGATTTCAAGCAGTTATATTAATAATAATCGTAATAATTTATGTCATGATTTCTTTCCGCAACAAAATTATCTCCAATCATCAAAAATGAATGTATATAAGTAAATACTTTTTTCTTCGAAAATAAAAAAAAGAAAATTTACATTCATGTTTGATTTATAATAATATTTAAAGCTGAAGAAATCAGATATTATAATTTAAGGATTGTAAGCTTTGACAAAAATGATCTCGAACATATGATAAAAAAGAATAATGAAAAATACTTTAATCCGGCAGATGTAATGTGCCTCGTTGATCCTTAGTAAGCCAGCGCGCGCGACAAGAGAACAAATCATTACTTTGTCTGGCCTTGATAATTAATTGTAAGTTGCAAAATATAAATTCGTAACTTGTAAGACGGAGTTCACTTAAAGAACAGCCTTCACTTAAAGACGAAGCGTACACATATCTAATCGACAATACTGATATTTTTTTTTACATTTCATGACGGAAACTTGATACTTAAGAATCATGGTGAAAGTTTGAAACATATTTTTATAGAGATGATCCTGCCAATTAATCGATATTATAACGAGAGTTCCAATTTCTTATTATTTATCAAACGTTCATTAAACGGAATTTTTATTCCATTATTTTTGCACCCCAAGTTAATTGTATAAAAAGTTTAAAGCAATTTCAGATGCATTTATATAGAGAAAAAAAAAATATATATATGTATATATAAAAAAATGAATAACAATATATCTAGTAATATATTCAAAACGGTTAGACCTAAGATCGCGTGTACGATCCCACACCATGAACTTTGCAGGTTTTAATGTATCTCGAAAACTCCTGATGTAGATATCATTTTTACTTGCGCGAATATATCAATTAACCGTCATTCGATTAAATCTCGATAATCATCTATTGATTCTACGTGTCTCATATACATCATATTTTTCGCATTTACCTCAACTGTGGACGGCATAAGTAAAAACAATTATATATTTAGTTCGAAATCGCGTATCATACGTGAAATCTTAAAATATAAGTGGTTTTTTTATATATATATATATATTACAATCGATGTCCTCCTTTCTAGCATTCTTTTATTCCCAACTTTTCAACTCAACTATTTTTATAAACTAGAATTCTTTTGATCTATTTATCTCATGTGTTGCATCATCATAGATTGAAAAACTATATGAAAGACAGAGTGATATTTTTATTCTGCACAGTAGAAAAATTAAGAGGAAACTCCCGATAAATCTAGACTAAAGGAAATCGATTGTATTGCTGAGAGAGAAATAGACTCTCTTTCTCTAATATATAATTTTATTAATTTCTTAAATAATTTGCATATTGGAATCAACATCGTTTTAATAATCTTTTAACTATCGACATTTTAACGTAACTTTTTTAAGTAATAATTGGATATCGATATCAGAGAAAAAAGGATTCATCTCACAATTGAGAAATGCATTCGCGTTAAAACGAGAGAAATGCATTTTGTATCCGTCACATTTATTATTATTCTCACTAGTTTTACTTAATGACGAATATATAGTAAGGAAACAAATTCTTCATTCTAGATTATTTTATCTAAAATCGATCGTAACGACCGATCGTTCGCACAATTGCAAGATATATGTTTTTTTAAATTTAGAATACACAGTCTCTGTGACGATCTAATAATATATTAAATTAAAAAAGAGCCTTGCCCAAAAAAATAAATATGCTAAAAAATGACGAAAACCTAGAACTATACAAATTTCTTTGTCGCTAAGAATGCCAGATATGAACGTAGATGGACATATTTTCACCAGTCACGGAGAATTTCGTTGAGAATGATTCGCAATTAAGTTTTCTATTATATATTTCAGAGATAAGAAGAGCTCGCACGACTCTTTGTCTCTCTTTCTCGACTCGCAAGTCGGGTCAAGTTAAAGGACATTATTTGACGCTTATCTAGTGGATCATCCACTAAGGGTCGATTGTTCCAACTTCTTGGTAAGTTTTACCCGACAGGTAGCATATTTTCGTCTCTTTTCAGATAAGTTCTAAAAAAGAGACGAAGATATGCTACCTATCGGGTAAAACTTATCAAGAAGTTGGAACAACCGGCCCTAAGTGGATTACTCCCTTTATATTTGTATGTCCCTCTAAGTACAAAAATTATTATATTCGATTAAATCGGCGAGGATTTGATTTGAATGTTAGAACGTTACATGGTGATCAGTCACATCAGTGGAGTTCATACTGGCGTAGGAAGTGGTCGCGCATTGATGGTTGTCGTTTTGGAGTAGAGGAGAGTCCTGCTGGTCACGTTGGTGACGTCTAGCTTCACTTTCGCTCGCGAGTTCGCGGTCTTTTCTACGCCCCCGGCGCGACATCACGCCTAAAAAAGAAAAACAAAGAGACATAAATTGAAGTACTCTAAATATTCATCTGTCACACCGCATAACAAACTACTACACCTTTATGCATATGATTAATTTAACTTGTGTGTATGTAAAATTTCTGTTTCTATACGTTCTATAAGAAAGCAATTCATAAGCCAAGTTAAATATAACTTTCATGCAACGCCATATGATCTCTCTCTATCATTGTATAAAAAAATACTACATTTTCAAAATTTTCTTTAAGTAACAAGAGCGATGATGCAGTGTGATAAGCATACATTTTGATTTACAATCAAGATACATATTTTATTTGCCAATATGAAATAAATCGCGCATAATATAATTTAAGAATTTAGTTATAAAAAAGTTCCATAAATTATCATCCATTATAACTTTAAGGAAAGAACATGACAATTATATTAAATATTACATAAATTGACATATGTCTTTATTTGAGCGAAATCCGAGGATAAATTTATCATTTATATCATATTATTCTATTTCTCATTTTTTAATTATTATAATTGATGAATATATTGGCAAATACAATACAAATTAAACAATTGATATCTTGATAGTAGATGACAATTAATTTCTATGATAGTAAAAATTGTATGATTATTTTAAAATTCTAAAGAGATCAAAAAGTTCAGCGTAAATTTTAAAAACATCTCACATATGATATAAAAAAACAAAAAAGACGAATGCAATGTAAACATCATATGAAATGATCTTATTAGATATATTTCTCTTCACCAGTGATAACTTCTATACGTTTCCATATCCCTGTTACAATTTATAGCAGCATAAAATCAAGGAATTTAATCATAGGATTCGACAAAGAAATGTTTGATCATCGAACAATATATAATCTGGGAAGTGTTTTATATCTTGCGATATGCAAAATATATGCATATTACATGCTATGAAATATGTATTAGATATAGCACAACATATCTATCAATTAGTGACAGGAACGTATATAAAAATGCAATGCACAAAAGTGTAAACAAATAATGTATAAATTATATACAAATGACATACAAAAAAAAATAACATACACCACATCATAAAACAGAAAATTAGAAAAACACGTTTCTAAAAAGCTTTTCTTAATAATTCATCAAAGTAATTAAAAAAATTTCAAATATAAATACAATTACTTAAAAAATTATATACATATATATGTATATTTTCTTAAATTATATACAAGCTAAAATGCACATCTAATGTGATATGATGTGTAATATGTAATATGTAATACATATATGTGCATATAAATAGTATGTTGTGCATTGTTAAATGTACTACAAAAACTAATTACCATTTCTTTATAATTTCTTAATTATATTAGTTCAAATTTAAAACATCTTATAATTTGTCAAAGTATGCATTAGTTTCCATAGTAATTTACACAAGATTGTATACATATAATTAAAAAAAAAAATTATCCATATTATTTTGCATAGATATTTACCAATGCAATATTTCCCTAATCAATTTTATGTATTGCAATGTTAAATTTTAAATTCTTTAATTTTTTAAATTGAAAAATTATATAACTGTGTTTTTTTATATAAAGATAAAAGTATAAGTTAAATAATGGAAAAAAACTTATGTGTTACATGTCTAGAATTTTAGCATGTATTATTTGATAACTATGTAAGAAAATTAATTAATGTGCTCGCGAGTTTTTTGCCATTTGGAAATAGATAATATTATATAATAAATATAAATAATAATATAAATAGTAATAAGACATAAGATAAAAAGAGATTTTACTAATTTATTATTCAAATTTATATAAAAAATAAAATTTAAATAAAAAATAAAAAATAAGAAATATGAAAGATCTGCTATAGAGAAAATTGCATCTCCTGGATTAATTGAAAATATAATAAAGTAAATCGACAATATTGAACATCCAAAAATAATTCTATCTACATTGCGTGGAATAAGTAACATATGTGCGACACATTTTGGAAACAGGACAAAAATGCCAGGAGATTTTATCACGTGTCACACAGTGCAGATGTTCTTTTCTTTTCTTTTTTTAACTCAGATAGCCAATTCTGCATACCTATCTCTCGCAATCGAGCACTTTGAACGTAGGTGTAGTTGTAGTGGGTGTAGGAGGAGAATTGTGTTTGCTTACACGATGATTCAGAGACGTCTCTTGCACGTTGTCCAGGTTTCCATGCATTGCTCTTTTGTGATTGGCCAACTTCTCCCTATTCATAGGTGAGCCTAGAACCACCAGGAGCCATGATACCAGTCGATATTACTCAGAATTACATGTATTTTAAAGAACCGATTCTTTTCAGTAAAGAAGACTAAGCAGAGGCATAGTTAACGCAAAGATTTGGCGGAAAAATATCTCGATGTAATTTCCTATTCGCTGTACATACAATCTCTGTCGAATTCGCAAAGCTGCTCGTATCGAACGCGAGAAAGAGATTTTTCTACACGTTCGCGATATACGTGTAGGGATATGAAAATAAGATTTTAACGTAACACTGGTGTCCCCCCATAAACAAAAAACAAAGATTATTTGTTCTATTTCCTCAAGCATTAACATGCTTGCGACAAATTGTGCTATCAAGTGTCCACTATTCAGTGTAAACTCCAAATTTGTGTAAGATATGTTTCATGCAATGTATAAGCAATAATAATACATTTGTGTAGATAAACAACATAAATTTTAATATAAAATTTGAAATCTGAAAATTAGCTAAGATGACGTTTTATCTAACTCTCTTCTGCGTTGTCATTTTTTCTTATCGTATACAAAGCTATAAGTTAAGATAGAATAAAAGCGGAAGTGATAAATGCAAAATCAGAAAAGACTTGAGTTATTAGAGACATAACCCAAAACCTTTCCTGCATACATATAGATGTATCGAGAAAAAAAAATATATATAATAGCTGTCATAATTATATTTATGACAGTATTTTCTCACCTATATAACTTAGTAATACTGGCAAAAAGATGAGACCATGCGCTGCTCCAAATAGTACAATACCCAGATACATTCTGAAGTAAAATACCTGCAAACATTTCTTGCCTGAGTAATGATGATATTTCATGCAATGAAATGTGTTTGCCATAATTAAAAAATCTAAATTAAGATTGATTTATACTTGATAATGAATATTAAAGAAAAAACTTTTCGAAATAAATTGAGTATAAAAAAATTAATAAATTAAAGTTAATTGTTTCACACCGAGTGCATATTTGTTAATAAATGAATTTCTTAAGTGAATTGACGTCATATTTATGGAACAAAAGACAAACCTGGAAAATTTGGCTCTTTGCAAAACCTAAGACTATGATACCGCCAAACTTTGTCAACGTGATACCGCTAAATACCGAACTCCCCATGTTCGTCAACGCATCTGCGACTCTGTCCACTCTAGTTGCTTGGACCGACACCGAGAAGGAATGCACTAGATGACTGCAAAATTCGACGGCTATACCAACTGCCTGCAATAGCAACAAACATCAATTAATACTCTTTCATTAGCTCTTCTTATGATTCTCAATAAATGATAAAAGAAAGGAAAATTAATTTATTACATTTTTTGTTAACTGCAATACTAACTAAAGTAAAATATTGATTATAGAAATGTGACGATAATAAATAATTGAAAATTAAGGACAAATTATTATAATTAAAGAAAAATTATTTTTATAATAATTTTTCTTTAATAATAAATATAAATATTAATAAATATTATAATTAATTATTATAAATATAAATATTTATAACAATTGACTTACCATGACAAGATTCACTAGAGACACTGCGTTCAGAGTTATATGCCACCAATACATTAAGCCACCGATATTAACGACGATCATTGTGATCGTAATTAGAACAACTAGCGATGAAAAAATGTCCACACCCATCAATAAGAAAGTAACCACAAATATAGCGAGCAACGAGATTCCTATACTTTGCAATGTGTCAGGCCACATGGTCAGGTACTGCTCGTAAAATACATAGAAAACGCTATAGGGAAAAACTTCCACAGTGGTGTTTCCACTGAGACGTCTCAGATTACAGTTGAGCATGTCTGTAATGTTAGCTGCTACGACTCTGGCCGCTCTCATCGATTCGTAATAATCGGCCGATGTCTTGAGGATGGTGTGATAAGCCATGAAATACGAAGCGCCAACGGTTGACATGTCTGTGTTAGGATCAGTTACGTAATTTACACCGTGTCCGTAAGCCGCATGACCTCCTTTAGCGCAAGTTTCGTCGGGATTGTCTTGCAAGAAGAACGATACGTATCTGTCGAAATCGCTAGGCACCGGCCTGTTGTATTTATTCAAAGTGATATTGCAGCCAGAACATTTTCCACGGTCTACAAATCAAAAAGTATACATGAAACCAAAATCTCGAATTAAAGTAGCAAAGTATATATGCGATTATATATTTTTATACAAAAAAAAAACGTACCGTACGTATGCGGACAAAATGAATTGTTTGCAGAAAAATATTTGCAACAACCAGCTAATCCCGACCAATCAATATAATCGTCCATCCAAGATGAAGCAGGCTTAGCTATATAAGATCTAAAAAAAAAAAAGGAAATACTTTTATATAAATTTTTATAATAAAACATAATTATAATATAAATATTTTATAATATAATTTATATAAATTTTTATATAAAATCCAAAAACAAAGAAGACAATAAATTACATTCGTGAAACTTTTCACGTTGTAATATACCTATTTGATTGTTTGGACGCTGTAAATATTTGAGTCGACACTGAATCGCTGTTACAATATTGCCCACCGCAGACTAAATTTTGCACTCTAGTATCCGAATAATTTAGGCCATCTTTAACAACGAAGTACATCGGCGGCCCAATGTTTAAGTAATTATTCAAGAACTGCAAAAAGAAGGTGTAAAGAACTTTAGTATTTTTGATAATTCATATGATTTAACGCGATATGTTGACGCTTTAAATTGATCATTAGACGTACCTTGAAATACTTCAGCACAAAACTGTCTTCGGGCATAGAAAGTTCTTGATCTAGGCCAATTTCGATGTGTGGTATTACAGCGATGCTACTGCACAGCCAACCGAAGAACACAATCATCACGGCTGCGCGAACCCATTTTTGCAATAATAACGGAACATATGCAACTTTGAAAATTTTATACAATACTCCATCTACTACTTCTTCTCCATCATCACGCTTGGAGCGAATAAAGCAAAATACATCCAGCCTGTTGTTCTAAAATGATAAAAAACCGCTTTATGCATTAACCATAATAAAAACGCGTTGTAATAAAAATTAAATTTTTATCAAAATTTCTTAAAAAATTAAATATATAAAATATTCTATTAAATTCTTTTTTTTTTTTTTTTTTTTTTTTTTTACTTGACATCTGTATATTCTATTATTCTATAAAATATATACACACAATATTAAATATATATATAATTATATAAAAATTTCTAATAAATTTAAAGTAAATTAAATTTTTTCCATTTTATTAAATACATACCGCATGCCGAATTGTGTCAAGTGCTAAGAGACTGACGAAACATGTAATTTGCAATATAAAGTCCACCAATAAAGCCATTCCAGCATAAAGAGCAAACGCCTTCACAGCAGGCATATCAGAGAGGCCGCCTATAAATCAATAGAAAAAGAAAACTAATTATAACAGCTTATTCGCTTGTTGTATATGAAAATAATCTCGTTCTCTCGTTTTTCAGTTTACGATTCACCATATCTTGCACCGATACATACCTAGGAAGAAGCAACAGCTTTCAGATACACTTGTGAGTAACATACTAGGGCCGACTTGACCCAGTGTACGTCCGATATGTTCCGGAATCGACTCGTTCGGGCGTCTGCCCTCTCTCTGATGAGTTTGAACGAGAATAAAAATATTGTCTACTCCAACCGCCAGTACCAAAAACGGAATGACCTCGATGATAATCAGCGTAGCTGGTATACCAATGAAGCCGAACAGTCCGACTGAGCAAATCACAGACGCCAGCACTATGAGCACGCCTCCAAGTCCAAGAGTAATCTTGGAATCGTTCTGAAACGTAAATATTGATTATATATAAATATAAATAATATATAATATAATAATAAATATATATTAAATATATAAAATAATAAATAATATAAATAATATATAAAATTGTGCGAAACGCGAAAAACGAGAATCACGTGATGTAGATCCTTACCAAGAGACGAGCGCATGATCTAATTTGGCCGAGTGATACCGCGATGTATCCAAACATGATGATATAAGATACTAGAATGGTTACAATGTCCGATTGTGATTCACGGTTCAATTCATCCTCGATAGATCGCTCGGACGTGTACGCAATGTCCATAAATGCCGGCTTTCTCGTTGCAGTCCAATTTTTCATAAAGTTAATAAAACTGAAATTCAAAAAAAACGGTATATGAATGACATAATCTTATTCTCTGCCGAATTTAGTGATCGAGAGATAATGAAAATTTACCTTTCTTCCCATTCCATAGCAGGAAGCAATTTGGCTTTATTGTGATAATTGTTTACAAGAATAGTAAGGATTATAGCGGTTGCCTTTTCATATGGTGAATTATGAAGATCATGTCCTGGAGGCAAAAATCCGCCTACTGCGATCGCCGGCTCTACAGGACCACCATAAAGTGCGAGACATTCGGGATTATATGCATTCCTAAAAGAAAAACGTATAAAAATATAATATTCTTTATATACTTCTTTATTAATAGTCATCTCAATTGTTTTATAATATATTCTTCAAATTATCGATTCTAATCTAAACTTTTTTATAGTTATTTTGTCATTCTTACTGGTTTAAGACAAATTTATCTCGTAAATTAAGCAATAATATAGCTTATTTTTCGAAATAATAATGCTAATTGTTTCTTTATATAGAAATTAAAACATTTTCTAAAATCCAGCTTAATCTCTATCTCGTAATAATTCAATTTATATATACTTGTTGCTATACGATTTACTGTGTTTATTATTAATGCTAATATTTTACTCTAACTTTTATAATTGTTTTGTGTTATTTCCAAAGGGTTATTCACGTGTCGCGTGATATAAATGAATAAATAAGTAAATATTATTACAAGCCTTCTTTTGTCACACAGATCACTTACTGCGAACAAACTTTGAAGTGGTCCAAATAGTTGACTGTATAATTGCCTTCGTCGTCCGAAGTCTCAAACTTTTCTAAACTGTCTTGCCAATAACCCCAAATACTTTGAATAACACATTGCGGTACCGTTGTTGGTCCGGTAAACGGTCCAGTTAAAGGAGCGAAACATATATTCGCTAATGTGTAGTTATTGGGAGTAATTATACGCTTGATTCCTTCTTGCAATTCAAAGACTGTTTTTAGGAAAGTGTCGTTAAACACAGGTCCGAATACGATAGGTCCATTAGTGGTGTTGTGTACGATCTGTAATTAACGTTAAATAATTATATGTATAGCAAATCAAAGTCAATATATAATATAATTATATAATTACACAACATATATAACATACATAATTCATTTCTATGTTATAACTAAGTAATAATTACACAATAGCTTTTTTTGCTTGGAAAAAATACATGATAATATAAATCGAGATATTATGCAAATATAACATCGAGATATTATGCAAATATAACATAATATTTTTATAATATAATACATACACTCGGTAAACCGATGGAAGTGATAATAATCTGTTCGTTTCGATAAAAGGGCTCAAAGTGTTTATCGAAATATTCCTTTTCGACACGTGATCGAGAATGTGGGGATGCCCACAGTTCCACAGGATCTGTAGTAACTTTCATATATTTTATGCCGTGTGCCAAAGCAACGATCAATAGGAAGCCAAGAAAAAGTATTAACCAAGGTCGAGAGGCGCAGACTGCAGCAAAATTATTAGTCATTATAACGAGATATTATGATGTAAAAAGTTTCTGCGTGCATACAAATGTAAAATATAGAATTTTGCTTACACGTTCCCCATTTGCAGAAGAATTCTTGCAGAAATTTGTCCGTATTTGCTCCAAGCTTCTCGATGAAAGTGGATTGTTCTTGGTCAAATTCACTTGGTAATTCGTCGGATGATATGACACCTAAAAACATTTATATCACATTTATAACAAATCCCTATTTATAAGTGAACATTCGATTAAGCACCATTATATAGTTTCAACAATCTTGAGTATCGTGTGCTGTAAATAACTAGTATTCTGTAACCTATAATAAAATAATATTGCAAATATGCAGCTTCGTAAAACAGCAAATATAGAAAAAAAAATCATAATTCCTAAAATAAATAATATACATAAAATTGACGATCAAATAAGAAATAAAATGTCTTAAATATAATGAACAGCACTGGAATAATATTTTGTTACATTACATATATATGTTAGAAGAAGATAAAATTACTTAAAATACACTGCTTGAATTAAAGTAAACTTAAAAATGTAAGGAATTAATATTTTTTAATTATTAGAATTAGTATCTTGTTAAATTACGATATCAAATAACACTTTGAAAAAATAATATAATAAAATAATGTAATTTATATAAAAATTGTTACAACTAATTGTAAGTGTAATTTAAGAAAGTCTCCTTAACATTAGAGATAAATTACATTTTACTATAATTTTGTAAGTTTACATTATTTCATAGAGATATCTTAATAATAATCTTTTTTATTTGAGTGTCGCATATTGAACATCAAAAAATTCCTACTTATTCATAATTCACTTTTCTTAAAATTATTTTCCAATGCTGTTATGCGGAAATCTTCCTATAATAAGCTCATCTAGTTAAACGGCACATCTTCTATTTTCTTAATTCATTATTTAAAGCAGTATCTATCGCCCTATTATACTAAACATGCAAAATATTAAGTCTTGCAGAAGACCTATTATACTAAACATGCAAAATACTAAATAGATCAAACTTAATATAAAAGACATACAAAATATTGCACAACACAATTTTTGTGAGTAAGAAGTATTTATATAAATCTTTAGTTTAAGTGTTTAAAAATTTTATGTTTATATATTTTCTTTTTATCTTTTGTTTTTAGGGCTTAAAAATATTCTCGATAAAAATTATTTATAGAATCAATTTTAAACTTTAAACTTTAATTCTTTAATACAATATTATTATGCAATGTAATGCAACATTATTAGAATATGATCTCATCACATGCTTTTTACAAACTTTTTTTCAACTATGCTTCAAACTTGTTTAAAGTATATTTGTTTAACTTTTAAGCATTTTAATGCATTATTTTAATACAATCGTGCAGTTAATTAATAGAAATTCGCTAACGTCTGTGTTTATACAATATTGCATATTATCACATGAAAAAAAGATACGCAAATTAAAAAGCTTAATACTATAGATAAAACTAAGTTTGAAAGATCAAAGTGCGAATGTATTTGTAAGAAAATGATCTAATACACAATTGACATCCATTGGCAGGAATAATCTGCAGGGCTAAAAAATAAAGAAAGCGAAAGAAAAGAACAAAGAAATAAACGAAGCGATTCAAGCAACAAAAAAAAAAGATACAAAACAAGAAAAAACTGCAACAATGATTGCGACAACTGCGAACATCGAAGATACTTTTAGAATCGAAAAAACCTACTAGAACGCTTAGACTGAAGTGGGCTGTCTTCTTGGTCAGCGGCAAGGGCAATACGAGCACCATCTCCTGGGTGGTGTAATCCGGCAGCTAGCCGTCTACCCACCTGTCTTCCTACTTCCTCCCCTCGTGCAACTATACATACGCGCACACCATACATACACAACTTGTATAATAGTCTGTACTTTTTTGCTATGCGTAAGTATCATTTATGCGTATTAACTAATCAACATGAGAAAATATTCCATTCACACAAAAAAACTTGTTTGGCGAGTCATTTATTAAAGTCTACACGATTAAATTATTTATCATATTAGTTCAGATAGTAGTAAACAAATTACAGTTAGTGTGTGCATAGATGTTAACATTTCTAAAAAAAAATTCTCATGTATTATAATTTAATATTAATATTTCTTTTTAAATTCTCATGTATCATGATTTACAAATTACAATATTAAATGTTAAATAAGCTAAAAAATTGATAATAATTTAATATAAGAATGTAAGAAATTAACTTTTTGGATCCAAGTTTTATAAGTAAGAATAATATAAGACTAATTGAAATATTTCTTTCGCAAAAATGTTATAACTCTCTGAATGATTATATACATATCTATTATCACTATAATAATTCATAATTATATAAGTAATCGCTATGGTTTTGAATTGTCTTGTAATGGTTCTCACAAAAATAATGTTCACTTTTTTAATCGCAAAAAAACAAGAAATTGAGAAATTAAGGCATTATGCATGCTTTTTCTTGAGATTTGAATAAAGTAAAACAAGTGCAGAGAAAAAATCCCACAATTAAAAGATAAATACCAACAACAGAATATATCTAAATATAACCATTACAAAAAAGTTAATCACACAATAAACTTATTGATTCCCCTCGCGCGTCTCTCTCTTATCTCCTCACTTATTTTACCTATTTATTTAGTACTGTAATTAATAATAAAAAAATAATATAAATTAACTATAATTAGTCATTAATATATTTAATAAATATCAAAGATAAATTATGCAAAATATAGTTTAAAAAAAAGATAGCTTCAAAATTAAAAAAGGCACACTCCATTTTTCATTTACATAATTTGCACTACAATAAAATCCAGCAACAACTCTTCTTTATAAATATATATATATATATATATATATATATATATATAAAGTCGAGATATATATACCTTTTCAATATGCACGAAATAAGGTCGAGTTTCTTACCTATACGTTTCCTATGGCTGAAACACATCATTAACAGGAGGAAAAGGCAGGTGCCGCATACAAAAATAATTGTCATTATAACTTCGTAACCATCGTAACCAAATATTGAGAATGGCTTTGGAAGTGGAGGCACCGGTGGTGGTACTGGACAACTTTGTTCACAATCAACACAACTGCAAGCTGGAGTGTTTTTCTACAAAAGAAAAAGTTAGATGTAGATTTCTCATTAGCCTATATATCTTTATCCATAATAATCCACCAGAAAGAGAATATTTAAATACAACTTTTATAGATTTCTCTTTCTCCAATTAAAATGTATAAAAATCTAAATAATTTAAATATTTCTAATATTCTAATACAAGTATAATGTTTTATATAAATAAAATAAGATGTAAAAACTTTGTACATTTTAGTCAGTTATCGAATATAGAAAATATATTTCTAATAGAAATATATATGTTTAAAAATTCCAAAAATAAGCTTGAAAAGTTTTTTCTATGCAATATTTAACTCTTTAAAATTTTATAAATTGTTTATAAGATTTTTGCATATTCCATCAAATATAGAAGAATTATTCGAGTATTCTTATTTTTGGATTATGAAAAATGCAATATCTAATTTTCATGCACATACACTTTATTAAAAAGTATGCATTAAAAGTGTACGTCATGAAATCAGCAATCATACTAGCTTGTTTTCTTCCTAACTGTAGATTACATATGCAATTAAGAATTTGTCATTCCTCCAATGTTGAATAACAAAAGAATAAAACGTGAGTAACCTACGACCTACGACTTTTGCTATTCAGCAAAAGGTCTAATCAAATCATTCTTTTTTGGTTTATTGTGTATATTTCAATAATTGCTGTTTATTTTCTTATTTGCAGTTGCATGATAATTAGTGTAATAATTATTTATAGAATTCGTGTGCGACAAAACTAACAAGAAAGTAACTTGCTGCTGTATTAAAAAAATCTTTACGAAAGGAAATCATAAGAAGTAGTAGAGTAAGTGAATGCATTGTGCGTCTTGCTTATTAGCATGCTTAGACCTTTGCACTGTTAATAAATCTAACAAGTTCAAAAGAGCATTCGGAATGCTCTTATACATAGCTTTTAAAATATACTGCATATATCTTTGTGAAAATAATACTAACGTTTAGCGTCTTATTGCATGGCGTAATTAAAGGATCCATTGGTGTAAACGGACCAACAGGTCCATCGGTATTCTTATACGTGATTTGGAAAGGTACGTAGATATTATTCTCGGCGTCGCCCATGTAGAAGAACCATTTTAAAGGAGTACATCTACTCGCACCCCATTCTCCGCACATTAAATCCAGTGCGAACTGGCCTGTGCTCGGCACTGATACCTTATTGCACGAGTTAAACGTTCCTTCAAGATACTTATTCGTTATGTATACGTCTATTTTATTAATGTATTCTACCCCTGAAAAAAGAAATTCAAAAATCACATATAAAATCGCATATCGCAGAAATGTCGACAGAAAGAAACATTAAATTTCAAATGTCGTTAAATGAAAGAAATATAATCAATGTATAATTACCCTCGTTCTGCAATGTTTCAGTAACGTTGATAAATTTGCTTTGGTTAACAGCGCATGTGAAATCGCAAAAGTGCTTCACTAAATTATCTAGACAACTAGGGCATCTTTTTAAAAAGTTGGCCGCAAGCTTGATATTCGCATCCAGTGTAGTAAGTTGATTCGCATCGCAGCAGGTATTAATTCCTTTGCCATCGTCCACCAACAAGTGCGGACAATGTTTAGCCAACAATTTCTGTCCCTCGGAACTCAACTGTTTCGCCGGCCCATTGTAAACACAATTCTTTTTATGCAAGGCAAAGTCCGTATAACATTCTCCATACCATATACAATGACCATTTTCATCACTGGCGACCTGTTTGGAAATAATAAAAAAATACCTTTAAACTTTTATTTCATTATCTCACATATGTTAGAAAAAAAATGCTTTAAAATCTTACAAAATTTGTTACTAATATTTTTTTTCAATCATATACATCTGTACACATAAAGTGTTCCTTACTAAATATTAATATTGTCACTTGAGGTGCGATAAATTTCTGACCACGTTCACACGAGGCGCATATAAAGATATATCGAATAATGCATGAAGCATCTCCTAATTGAGTTCTTCATGACCTGTGTATTAAAGCTTGATATGGGATTTATTTGAGGCAATGAGCTGAATTAATGATTTAATTCGCTTAATTTAAAGCAGAGCATTGCACGACGAACTCTACAAAGGAATAACATTTCATGCTTTTTATAAGATATTTCTTTAATCAATTTTCTTATAATAACTGATATTGACAATATAGTAGAAAATAAAAACTGAAAAACTAAAGAAGATAAAAAATTGGATATATTATTTATTTTCTAATATATATTCTATATTATTTATATATTTGCATAGCAAAATAAATATGTATTTAACAAAATTTGTTGTAATTTATGCATTTATCAGATATAAAAAAAACTAGATTTATAGACATAATTTGTTAAATATTTCGCAAATATTTTTCTGTACAATTTATCTGTGAAATAATTATTGATTGAAGAAGAAAATATATATTGTGCTCAAAAATGAAGAAACCCAGTCATCTTAATTTCGATTAAAACTTGTAATAACAATTTTATAGCAACATTTCTTATACACACTTTTGTATAAATAATAATTATTAATTTATATATTAATTTTTATTTTAATATATGTATATAATTATTATATATTTCATCTATTACACTATTTCTCACATTTTTGGAACGAAATGTTTATTTAAATTCAGAAAAGGACGAAAGAAAAGAAAACCTGTACATGTAAAAAATAAAAGTATGAAAAAGAGAGGCACTTGTCATCTCGTACTACATGAAAAAATGACGCTCCATATCAGTTTTGTGTGAGTCATGCGTTTATAAGAAATCATATAAGTCACGCAATGGACGTACTTCGTATTATGTTCGGCACGAACCCGAGGAAAGTGTTGCTAACCGTCTCTATAAACAGTCTCGAATCGTCCATACGTGACAATACGTACAAAAAAAAAGGCATAATTTATAGTCTTATCAGCTTGAACGTTTCGAGAGAGAAAATTTATTGCCCGATGATTGCATGTCGGATAATTGGACTTGCATAACTTGCATAATGCATAGAAAAGTTTATCCATTATTTCTCGATCAATTTCACATGTTTTGTACGATTATGGAAATTCGTTTGGATAAATTTTAATAAATGAATTCTTTCATGTTTGTTTGAGCAGAATTATTGATAACAATAACTTTATTTTTAACTACACCGTACGCTCGTTTGTTTTCCTTTTTTTTTCTCTCTCTTTCTCTCTCTCTCTCTCTCTCTCTCTCTCTCTTGTCAAAACACGAAAATAATCATTCAATGAATAATCATTCAGGTGAATAACGAGACGATAAGAGATGGAATTATATTTCATGATACACTCATGATACATAATCTGATACCTATTGATCAGATGTTAATTATTTAAACTCGTTAATTAAATATTGATAATGGTCACATATATGTATATTATTTCTTGAGAAAGAGTTAAATTTCTAAAATATAAGATAGATATAACTTTCAAAATAAGCTCTTTCGTTCTCGGAATTTTGATTTTATTAAACGTTCATTGAACAAAGAAGATACGTATATATTTCAATATTAATGAATTTGATTCAGAAATTTTTTGGAGTAAAGAAAGAAAATTTATTTTAATAAAATGCAAAATATTTAACTTTTCTTAAAAAGAATTGACCTATTTAAAAAAAAAATGTATATATTAGGCTCATTATCAGTAAAACTGTTCTTTTTATCATAAATACATAATTTGCAAAAATTGTCTTTCATGATTTTTTTCAATTAGTTACTTAACTTTTGTTTGAAGAAAAAAAAATATACATTTGTTTCATATTATCGAAAATACAAGACAAATTGCAAAGAAACAAAGTTATTGAATAAACGGCGCTTCGTATCGTCTCTCGCGTTCTTCACCTGATAACAAATGATCAATCATCGCTCGCATTGTTTAGCGCTTGATCACTAGCAGTTGTTGATTCATTTTGCTCGCTTTACGATTACATGTATCCGTCATAGATAATCCGAGAAGGAGGAAGAGGCGCAAACGCGACACCTGACAATCGGGACCAAGGTGTTCCAGAATTACACATTTTTCCGCGTCGCGCCAAGGTAAAAGGATTCAGACGCGTCCTCGCCGACTTCTTGTAACCGATGATCGTGAATCATCGATCTCCGAGAGATCAAGGAGAGGCGATAAATTAAATAAAACCGTTTGACCTTGACCCAGTAAATAATCGGCGTGTGTTATCGAGACGGGTGAATAATCTCTCGCGGACGAGATTCCGCCGCGCGAAAGCGGCATTAATTAAATTTAACAAATCCCACGGACATACATAACAGAAGAGAACGGCTTTCTCGACGATCAGCCGATGTGACGTCATCACTCGAGCGCGCTCGAGTCTTCCTATACCAGGGTGTGGACAATATAATCGCATTACAAACACATAGAAATATATGTATGTATATATAATATATATATATCATATATCATGCGCCGTGTGTGCATCCGTACATGTGTGCACGGTGCGTGCAATGAGAGACGCGAGGGAAAGGGAGAAAAACACAAGGGTAAGAGGAGGCAGAGAGGAGGGGGGAAAGTTTGACGCACGCGCGACAGACATGGAACACAAACGTCGCAAAAAGGACGCGGCGACGCATATATTTGGCCGTTTCATACATATACGACGCGTTATTTATTACTCACCGGACTGGCGAGGCTAGACAAGGTCAGCAGTAGGAGCAACAGGGGCCAGAGCACACCGCCGTACATGATCGCGACCGCACCTGTCAAAGTCCGACGACGCGGTGTAGTCGTTACTACACTAGTCCTGTGCATCGCGGGGCGATCGCACTGTCACGCCCGGGATTATTCGTTTCCCTCGGTGTTATAATTATTGTCGTCGTGCCGGATACGCGACCTCGCACTTAACCCTTCGACGAGACGGCTCGTTTCCTGAATAACGCGACGTCGATCACGAAACGATCATCGCCGCGAGACACCACGATGGAGATCCCCTCTCTCTCTCTATCTCGCGTATCCTGCACTCGCGCGCGAACTTTTTTTATCTCCTCCACGCGATTCACCGAAAAACCACAACCGATCGCACCGCCGTCCTGACTGCAACTGACGCGTGTGACGGGCAAACTCGCGCACGTCAGCGGCGAACGCGATCGCAGCGCCACTCGGCGGCGCTCGGCCGAGTTATCGAGCATAGAATATCGGAGAAAGAGAGGGCAATGCGAGAAGAGAGATAGCGATATTTGACCGATACTTTTGTTCTTCTTCTTTTTCTGTCGGGAGAAAATATCTGAGAATCCTCGACTTTTGCTTAGATAGATTTAAATATTATTTCGTCGACTCGTGTAATTAGCATATATTTTAGAATTAAACATATATACAAGAAGATCGATAATCGATATAAAAAAATAATCGATGTAAAAAGATAATCGATATAAAATATAAATTTTGTAAAAATTAAACCTTTATATTTATATAAATAATATTATAATTGAGAATTTTAATTGTATCAAAATTGGATTTCCGCTTTTGAAATAAAAATCATTCAAAAATATAATACAAAAGAATAAGAATTAAATTATTCTTATGAAAAATAAATGAATTAAAAATAAAATCAACACGAATTTATTTTCTGTAACTATTTTTTTTAATCTTGAAAATTGCGTAGCAATTTATTCTAATCTTTAATCGGACATTTTGATATGAAATATTATATTATATTTATGGTAGCTTATTATTAATTATTAAATAAGGCTTAGATATTCTCTCGTATTTGATCTACATTTTAATTTTTATGACAATCAAAGCAATAAATTATTCTTATGAAAAATTAATGAGTCAAAAATAATTAATATGAATAGATATATTTTGTCTAACGCAATTTTCTAATCTTGGATATTACATATACATTAGTTAGACTTTAAGATTATCGAATGATAAAAAGTAGCTTAGATAAAAAGTATCTATACAATTATTATGAGTAGGTAATTATATAAGAAGAATGAATTCTTATTGTTTATTTTTAGAAATAAAATACGCGTTAAATGACATTTCTTTCCTGAAAAAATATTGATTGTTTAAAGTGAACAAACGATGATTTAATACGAAAAGTTTTGCGATTTTTGCTGTGTAACTAATATAACACGTTACTTATTGAAATAATCGATGGATTTACGAAAATGTGTGATAAGATGTGTTACGTTAAAGCTAAAAATCCGTGCGATTGTAAAGTAGAACAAATGTTAAATCGATTCATATCAGTTCGTGTGATCACGATTTAATGTATTAGATAAGAAAGATAAATCACGCGCTTTCATGAATTTTATCTCTTCTCGGAAGATACATAATTCATGTATTGCTTGAAAATAAGTGCGTAGTTTCGTAAAAAAAACGCAATTAAAGTTTTAGTTTGATGCTATTTTCTATATTAAAAAGAATTTCTTTAACAAAAGACTCTAGGAAATGATTAGAATTAAATTAGAACATAATTAATCTCTTATTTTGTGAAAAGTTATTGCGCATTAGATTTAAAACGTCCTCATTATATATAGCGTTATTATATTAGCTTTCATCATCGTAAAGCGATCGTAAATTTGAGTCTTTATCTTTGAATTTTTTTTAAAATTTATGCCTAATTAACTAATTTTCTATGCATGTTTTTTGCAGTCATTAGCCTTCGTTCTTTGGCTATTAAGAATTCTTGCTTTGCATTTTGCGCTCGCGATTTAGCAAGCTGTATTTAATTCTTGACTTCTTAGCAATATTTATAAAAATTTTTGTTGATGCTGATATTTAAAATTCCTATATATCATATTTAACGAAGGTATTATATATATAGCTGTCAGCAGTTATTTGTATTACAGAGATTTTTTTTCTAAATTGTTGCATTAATAAATAAACTTCTTATTAAAATTTCAAACGCAGAGATACAACTCCCAGGTTTATACATATAATTAATACTTTTAGGACGATAAAATTGTGTGGTTGAAATCGAATATTATTAGTAAATTTGTGTGATTCAATTATCTGTAAAATTACTTTCAAAACATCAAGAAATATATTATATCTTTATATATATATATAGGTATATATGTTTTCTTCCAGTTTTCCCGACGGCTGACTTTGCAGTAAATAATCATCTCTTTAACAAAAATAATATAATTTTTCGTTTTATGAAAGAAATCTAAACAACATTGATTTGATTTTCCTGCGACGAAATTATCATCTCTACATTTTAGCGAGGCCGCAATAAATATGCAAACTCGTCAATTATTTCTCCGATAAGTTTGTCCATTTTACTGTCAAGGGTATTTAAATATATATATAATTTAAGAAAAAAATACATATAAAAGAAAAATCATTTTTTTAACAATTCTATACAAGTCTTCTTAATTTACTGCCGTCTTTGCATTTATTCAAAACATGCTCGTTATATCGCTGCAGATATGTGCAATCATATGTAATCTTTTACATACCGGAAGTATCATTGAAGTCTGCACATATATGTACCATATATTTATTACAAACTGACTACACAATCTTCTTTACGAAATAATTGCTTTTTGAGATTGAATGGTTTTCTCTCTTCTTTTTATTATTCTATCCTTTTAAAAAAATTTTGAGACTGATCTAATTTTATTTACATCATTTGAAATACGAGATGTGAAATACACAAGAGTAAACATTTATTAATAAAATAAAAAAAGATAAATAAATTCAAAGAAAAAAATCGATAAAAACAGAAATTTATGATCAGAAATTGATTAACAGCTTTTGGTTAAAAGTCATTAATCATTAGTCATTAATCATTATTAAAAGTTAATTGAATGTTATTCTCTTTCTATCTCTATATAATAAATGAGACGGCAATAAAAATGAAGCGGAAAAAATTCCACATGCACTTCCTTGCACGTGACTTGCAAATCATATAATGTCAAACCCACCCAGATGATGAGTCAAAATTATCATGTAGTTTAATCTTAGTAAGCTTCTTAAAAGCAAGCATTAATTTGTTCAATAAGTAGTTCTTGCACGCGAAAATCGTACTTGAAGTCTTCCTGTTTTTATCCATTTTGAAAAACAGAATTTAAATTTAAATTATTCTTAGTGCGTGGCATTGTTAAAAATTGATATATATTGCAATTCAGAATTTTTACAAACAATTTTCCTTAACACATTTTTAGAAGAAACATATATATTATAATAAATAAAATATTTCTATTCTGATTTTCTATAATAAAAATTCTATTTTATATACGCAATAACTATATATATATATATATATATATTATATTATCTGATTTAAATCTTTTGCATAGTGTATATATTATATTTTCAAACATATTTTTTTTTACTATATATATACATATTATATAAATATATAAATATATATATATTTTATATTTATAAATTCCAAAAATTAAAGATGATTACGAGGAATATATACAAAATGTATTAATAATATATTTAGATTAAAAAAGAATGAAACAAAAAAGTGTCTTTTTGGTTTTAAAACTAAATAAATATAATTAAAACACTTGAAATTTTCTTTGAAATTAAAAAATTATATACATTATATATATTTCTGTCAATTATATATTTTTACCTGATGTATGTTCTCGAAACGTCATAATGTAAAAATAGAAATACGATGCGTAAACATTCACACGTAGAACTGAATCATGGATATATATACATGAGTTTATTAGAATATCTATAAATAGAAATAGAATCTTTGTCCCTTTCAATATATATAGTGACTAGACATTTTGAAAACAACTTATTAATATATATGAAGTAATGTATATAAAAAGGCGTGATTAAAAGTATGCAAGTATAAGAAATATCGAGTACCACATTAAAAAGAAAATGAGAAAAAAATCTGAATATAGAAGGTGCTCGCAAGAGGAAATTAAATTTCTTCTTACGTCACACTTTATTTGAACCATGGAGGTAAGAAATAACAGGAGGGAGGATATAACCCCCTTGCCTGGCAAGCAGACGTAAGGGGGGAACACTAAGCGCCATATTGGTGTGGCTTATCGAAGCGCGACATTTGAAATAGTGATGAAAGCACACACAAAAAAAGGAAAAATTCATAAATAATATTTATAAATATGATATATATATATATATTGTATGTACAATAGTAATATATCTATTGTGCTATGCCATATAAGGCTTGTTTTCTATTCTTGCACTGGCTGAACTGTGCACACTGGTGCAATAAGTTAGAGTGAGACAAAATATACTTTATTGTCTCATTCTAACTTATTGCATCAGTTCAGGAATAGAAAACAAGCCTATTGTAAGCGAATCTGTATGTATTTAGTAGCATGGGCATTTTGTTTTATAATATTTTATAACTTTTATATCTTTTTAAAACAAAATTAATGTGAGATCCGATTTATTCGCCAAACATGTTTCTCACTTACTTGGTTCAGTTAGGTTAGATAAGATAAAAAAAATACAAAACGCCATATTACTGTGGCCAACCAATCACATTTGGTGTTGTTATTCCCCCTACTTAAAAGGCTTTACACTCCCTCCTGTTATTTCTTACCTCCATGATTTGAACAAGAGAGTAACAAGATGGCGCAACCAATCACGTTTGCTTCCTCGCCATTTAAAAACATCCCTGCTTTTTAATGCGTGTTGCTTCTCTAGTTGCTTTCTTATCTCTATGGTTAACCTGAACAATACGAGAGATCTTCGATCGCACATCAAGTATTGAGAAGATTGAGAATAAGGATATGTTAAGAATAGGAATAGACAAGTACGTCTAATATATATATATATATATATACGCTATTGAAATCACATGTATATTTTATATAATCATAAGATTTTATCAAATTAATAATGCGAACAATCTTGAATCGTCAGCGTGATTATTTTTCAGTGTCAACATTTTTGCGCAGCTGTGGATGATGGAAGAGAGATATGTCCTGTTCTAACGTTGCCGTTCGAGCGATGACACAATTGATCCGATAAAATTGGTCGCACAATATTCGCGCGATAAGAAGTCCACCTAGCAAGCATGTAAATAGTGGTTGGGACTATTTGTGCCATTTTTCTGCCATCGGAATTTCGACGTTTTTCTTATCCGACCTCGCAGCTTCTCTCTCACTGGAGATTCATCTCGAATAAATAATTCGCTCTCGTCCTACAGATACAGCGGTGAGTAACGCGTTTTATTATGCAAACGAGTGATCTTTCTGTCCGTATCTGCTCGTTCGAAATAATTGTGCGAAGATGATACCTGAGTTGAAGGTGAATTATAATAATTAACGATAGAGTTTAGATAATTAAGTCAATTAAGTCGACAATGGAAGTTATTTACATTTGAAACCGGATATTTACAGACATTTGTTCTATGTACATATTTAATATTTTATATATTTGATAAACTTGGGGTTTTCCAATTCAGAATAATAATATTGTAATTGTAAATCAAATGTTTCATTTTTTTATAATTACATTTACATATCTGATATTCCATTAATTATCATGAAACAAAAAAAACCAATTAGAAATTTTCAGACTTTGAATTGTTTCAAACGTCCTTCAAATTTAATATTAAAGTGTGTAATTTTACAGTTGTATGTGTCTATGTATGTGAGATAGTATTATTCTAAAGATGCTAAATATAACTTTGAACTCGATAATAAATTTTGTTATATATCATATAAAGAAATTTGTTTTGTACAGCAACAAATTAAAGATGTCTGAAAAACTCGCAAGCAGTCAACCGCAACCTATTGTTAAGATAGGCCATTATACATTAGGCCAGACTTTAGGTGTCGGCACATTTGGTAAAGTAAAAAGTATGTATATATGATTTATATGATACATAAAAACTTTTAAATACATGTATATGTCTTTTCATATAATATTACTTATTACTTACAGTTGGAGAACACGTTTTAACAAAGCACAAAGTTGCTGTGAAGATTCTGAATCGTCAAAAAATTAAAAGCCTAGATGTTGTAGGCAAAATTCGCAGGGAAATACAGAATCTTAAACTCTTCAGGCATCCTCACATCATCAAGTTGTAAGTATCAATTAATAATTTAAAAATTGTACTGATATTTATATAGATCTTATATATAAGTGAGAGAGAAAAAACTATAATCTCTTGGGGAAGTAATAAGATAAATTTTGTAGAATGTAATTGAGAAAGTTTTAATTTGCAAACAAAATTATTCTTATTATTTGACAATTTTTTCCACATGCGAATTTTTAAATAAATAACTATAATCCCCAGTATGCTAGCCTTAACATACATTTCACATACACAGATACCAGGTTATAAGTACTCCTACAGACATATTCATGATAATGGAATATGTCTCAGGTGGAGAGCTGTTTGATTATATCGTTAAACATGGTAAACTTAAGGAGTACGAAGCGCGACGATTTTTCCAACAAATTATATCGGGCGTCGATTATTGTCATCGACATATGATAGTCCACCGCGATTTAAAGCCGGAAAATCTTCTGTTAGATCACAATCTGCATGTGAAGATCGCAGACTTTGGTACATGGATATAGATTGGCATACACCGACACTTCTATTTATACATAACTAATAACATTCTTCTTCGATGCAAAAATTTGCAGGTCTATCGAATATGATGATGGACGGTGAGTTCTTACGCACTTCCTGCGGTTCTCCGAATTATGCCGCGCCAGAAGTAATATCTGGCAAATTGTACGCTGGTCCTGAGGTAGATATTTGGTCGTGCGGTGTTATATTGTATGCGCTGCTCTGCGGTACCTTACCATTCGACGACGAGCACGTTCCTACCCTCTTCCGTAAAATTAAATGTAAGTTCTTACTCTGGAAGAGAATTGGCGAACGCCAACAATTATTTTCTCGAATACATCTTAAATATCAAAGCAATATAATATATAACTCGCCTTTAATTTTAGCTGGTGTCTTTCCTATTCCGGAATATTTGAACAAGACTGTTGTTAGTCTCTTATGTCACATGTTACAAGTCGATCCGATGAAGAGGGCAACTATTGAAGACATCAAGTATGTTAAATAATAATGCACGCGAGTATATTTTATATATAATTAATAGAAAATACAATTATATATATTTTATATATAGTTGTATAAAATTATATATATAATATTTATAAATTTATATATATATATATATATATAAATTATAATTATATATATTTTATATATAATTAATAGAAAATACAATTAATTATATTAATATAGCTAACATAGATATTCGATTTCAGAAAACACGAGTGGTTCCAGAAAGATTTACCGTCGTACTTGTTCCCGTCACCCGTCGAACAAGATTCATCCGTTATCGACATAGATGCTGTGAACGAGGTGTGCGAGAAGTTTAACGTCAAAGAACCGGAAGTACACTCCGCGTTATTGGGCGGTGATCCGCATGATCAGTTGGCGATCGCCTATCATTTAATCATCGACAATAAAAGAATCGCGGATGAAGCAGCTAAGGCTGAACTAAAAGACTTTTATGTGGCATCTAGCCCACCACCGGTAGCCTTTAGTCCAAACGACGCGAGCAGCAGCCCCTTGAGGCCTCATCCAGAAAGAATTGCACGTAAGTGTGTGAAACATATGAATAAAACAAATATTGTACAATTCGTTAACTCTTAAATACTTGCAATTTTAGATTTTTTAAAAATTTAAACAGTGTTAGTTTGCAAAAAATTATGAAATGCATCAAATGTACTATTGTATTAGTAAACATTGAATATTATGTCTTGGACAATTATTTTATTGTTACTTTCGACCTTAATCTATAAAACTAAATCTGTAAAAGTGAAAGATGTATCTTAGCCAATTTCTTCAGTAATAATATAATTATATAATAATCTAGTAATATTATAATTATATAATAATATAATATAATATATAATAAAATTATATGATAATGTTGTATAGCATATCGTGAACGTCAAGGTTCGCAAGGTAGTGCATCCGCACAAATACAAGGCAATCGCGGTACACCAGTGAAAAGGGCAAAGTGGCATTTAGGTATCAGATCGCAATCAAAGCCAAACGACATTATGAATGAAGTTTATCGTGCCATGAAGGCGCTTAACTTTGTAAGATTTATCATACTGAATATTACATATATTGTTACAAAAATTATTCACTCACACATGACATCATATGTATCGAAAGTTGTATTTTCAGGAATGGAAGATCATAAATGCTTACAGTGTTAGAGTACGACATAAAAACAATTTGACTGACAGGTACAGCAAAATGTCATTACAGTTATATCAAGTTGATTACAAGAGTTATTTATTAGACTTCAAGTCCTTGTCGACCGAAGAGGATGACATTGGACGAGGTAAGTAATTTAATACAGAATCATCGAGATAGTACAAGTATAATTTATATGTGTAAAAAATATATACATTCTTTTTTATAGATCCAACATTGCCACCTCCGCAAGCGACAGGTCATCACACAATGGAATTTTTCGAAATGTGTGCAGCATTAATTACACAATTGGCTCGATAGCGTGCCTGTTTTTTGAAAATTAAATTCGTTTCGTGCTTTTAAAGGTGTATAGTATGAAATAAATGCAGACACTAAGGTAAAACAAATTGTAAATTTTATCCTATTTGCAAATTAATTTGACATATATTTTTCAAGTCATATTAATTTTTAAATTAAAAAATTAAATATATAATTGTGCGTAAAAAAAGATATAACATGGATGCACTTCATTTAACGTTATTTTCGTTTGGAAGCATTTGATAGACAGGACGAAAGAGCTTGAGCTTTAAAGCGAAAATAACATCGTATGGAACGCATCTAATATGACAAAAATTAATAAATTAAACAGCACAATATCTACATATATTATCATTTATTATTAAATGCTATAATACAGAATGTTACATTATTACAACTATTATAAATTACAACACAAATATATATTTATCTAAATGATTATTCTAATCATATTGTATATCTATAAAATTGGTTTATTATCAGAAAAACCAAATATGTGCATATGCTTAGAAAAATATACATTATATAATTTTTACCTTGTATTTAAATCTATCTCACACATACATGTTATAGTTATAAATAAAGTTATTTTGATAGAGGATTAACACATGTTGAAATGATGGAAGCAATTTATATAATATAATCTTGATTTCATAATAATTGCTATAATTGTTTGATTATTAAATTTACAGTTGAATTTTTTAAAAATCAATATACATAACGATCAAATAACTATTATATGTGGAAATTATTGAAATTATTTAAACATTTGTGCTGATATCAACTATATGTCTTAAACTCAACTTTATACGATGAAAATTTAAGCACCATTTTATCATTGGAATTAATGGATAATTAAAGATAAAATATATATAATGGCACATTCCACACACTTTATCTTATTTTATACAAACATGCGGTTCAATTCTGCTAATGCTGCCAAAAACTGCCCATTATATGTTATCCAGCTTGCCTTGTTTCACATATCGAATATCAAAATGGATGTAAAAAATACAAATTGGACCATTTTATATTTTATCTTTTTCTTAAATATATAAGCGGAAGAGAATCTAGACATAAAGATTTATTGATATGGAATACTTCCACAGTTCATCTATCTTAATACTGTGCAATTTTAGGAAGATTATGGAAAACATACGCAATTTGATACTGATGTAATCATGGAAATGTCAAATGCACATAATTTAAAATAAAATGTATATATATAATTATAATTATATATATAATTTATATTTATAATATATATAATACATAAATTTATATATGTATATATAGTACATAAATTTATATATATATATAAATTTATTGTATATATAAAATTTATATATATAATATGTAAAAATTTATGTCTATATATATAAATGTTCATATGTATGTATAATATGTATATAATATATATATATATATATATATATATATATATATATATATATATTTGATACAATTAACGTTTCCACACATTATTATATATAAATACAAATTTCTAGCACAATGTGAGTTGCTCCAACTTGTGTGACACAACGACACAACCTCTATATGGCTAACAGATATTATATGTACCATGACAAAGATAGATTCTATATCCTGTAGAACAGCTGTATTTCAGATGAAAGTGTTAGCAATAATATATACACAGTATATTTTTATCATAGTCATTGCATGACTAGAAAATATTATCATATATTCAATAGAATATACCATTTCAACTTTATAGAAATATTACTGTAGTAATATTTTTTTAAAAAGAAATATACTTTATAAATATTGTTTATTGTAATAATCATTAATAAAAGTAATAACATGTATGTTTATCAACATAATATTTTATAAAAACAACAAATTCGTGATGGATACTCATTGAGCGAGAGTAAAGAACCTTGTGCATTCATTTTGAAACATTAATAAATTCCTAGGATAAACAATAAAATCTTACATTTACGTGAATGTTTTAAACTGGTGCATTATATTAACATCTATACAAGAGAAAAAAATATAAGATGTATAGCTTGATTAGCTGCATATAAATAATTGTAAATTAGAACCGTTAGAATATATCCTACATAAAAAAAATTATTAGGATACATCTTATTAATATTATATCTTTTATAAAAATTGTTTCATTTATTATTTCATTGAAACGTGGTTTCAATTTCTTTTTAACGAAATAATAGAACCTTATTCTAATATATAGAGACAGAGTTGTAATTTACATATCTATATCTAATAATTTTTATAAAATTATGCTTGTGCTTTGGACAATTAGCAATTGTATTACAAAAGAGATTACGGATGTACATGTGACTAAAGTATTAACACACTGTAGAGATATTAACACAAACATGTTCTTTGAACATTTCTTACGTTTCGACGTATTGCACAAAAATCTGGGGTTTCTTCTTATGTAGCACGTAACACGCGGCACAATCGAATGTAAATGTAATTGTTCAGACTTGAGTTTATATAAGCACATCTATGCAATGGTACATATAATAGATGTTATTATTATCAGTAACCTAAATTTTGATAATATAGGAGTCTCTTTCTTCCCATTGTCACACATGTGATACATCGCACTCGGAGAATTTCTGTTAAATCTCCTGATTGTCTTCACCAGTCTCGTTATCTACAAATTCCACATGCGTAAATGGGAAGTGTCCGACCTTGCCGTGTAACTCGCCCTCCCACTGTCCATTGATATTGGTCTTTGTCACTTTTATCATGTCACCTACTTCCAATTTTAACGCAGTTTTGTCGTACGCGTTCGGCACCCTTGCCTGTTTCACTTTTGCGAAAGCCGGTAACGTTCTCTGAATGTTCGACCTTCGCGTTACAGTCCCTTGTCCCGTAATTTCTGCTTGAGATACCTGTGTTGTAGGTCCCGAATTTGAGTTCGAGCCGGAACTGCCGCCGCTCTCGGGCCGCGAATTATTTTCTATTATCATAGGACCGTCCTCGTCGTACTTCTGAACATATGGAACCGGTATTGAACCAGTTTGGCCAATGCTATTCCTAGCTGTCCACCACTGTTCTTCGTCCTTGGATATTACAGTGAGTATATCACCTGTTATTACAATCATTTTGTTAATTTTATCAAATTAATGAATTATATATATATATATATATATATATATATATATGTGTGTGTGTAATATTAAAAAAGAATCAACTCTACCTTTCCTGAAGGGTAAATCATCGGAATCATTGCCATCAAAGTCATACTTGGCAATTACCCTCTGTATTTTTTTCGGAGCAGGCCTAATTAACGGTGTGGTATCCAAATAGTGCAGTTTGTAAAAAGCTAGAAGATTAGGAATATCAGGAAACACCTGATCTCCAATCCGATATCGAATTTGATCTCCTTGTTGAATTTTATTGATGATATAGTGGCTAACTTTACTGTCCTCTCTTACGCATAATACAAAATCGCCGTGTATGGAAGTGCTATCTCGTACTAAAAATACTCCACCTTCCTTCTCGCCCATTAATAGGTCGGAAGCATCCTGCCGTGACATAGCACCAAAGTACCAGCTAAAAGAGAATCAGATCACATGAATACAAGATGTATAAATTAAATCTTTCATAATTAGTTGTATATATTTCAATTAAACCTGCTAAAAATACTGAACAATTTTTCTTAAAATAAGTGGAAAAATGTACAAAAACTTGCCACATGTTTTTACAAATATTAGTCTAAGCTATAAAATTTTAACTGATTCTATATTGCTTTATTCATTTATTTAAATGAGTAAAGAAATCTCTAGTATAATAAAATCACGCAACCACCTATCGTGAATAAAAATAATCGTAATTAGTCAATATTTGAAAATTTATTTGCTAATAAACATAAATAAATATCTCTTCTGTAAGAAATTATTTCTTTCTTTTCTAGAACAAGAAAGGAGATTAACAGAATCTAACTGCTTGTGAAGATAATAGAAGAGAAACATAAATGTTTATCAGATTGATGACATTTAAAGAAAAGACATGTGAAAAAAATTGAAAAGTCTTCTTCGCTTCATCCAAGGGACAAATAATTATAATTCATGTCGCACGGACTAAGGATGATTTATCCAGTGCTCATAAAAAAAACAAAGTACGCGTCTCAACAAGATAACAATTATATCGTGTTTGTCGGCATGACGCAAATTACAGTCGCAATTTTAAACGGCGTTTTACGACAGCATATATGTATATATATATATATATATATACTATATACATGACATTGCGAGCATGACATTGATTGCTGGGATGAATCAAAACACGAGAATTTTTTCCCTTACCTCGACCTGTCGTACTGATCGAAGGTTGCAGCCATCGTGTATTACGTTCTATATCCTGTAGTCCCGATTAGAGTCCGAGAGCGAAACGATAACTTCTTCCTTCGTCAATTATCAATTAATATATCGCCGGGGGACACCGAGAGAAGGAGAGAAAGAGAGAGAGAGACACAGAGAGAAAGAGACAGAGAGTGGCACCTCGATTAAGCTTCCGCATAGTAAAGAGCCATGATGGACAGATTCCGATGCTTTGACGACGCAATTAATTGTATCTCGCAATTAATTATGCGCAAATTATATATCCGGGAATTTGGCGGATTTTTTATTCCAGACGAATTATCGTCGAACCTGGTCAAGTTTCACACGCGGCGGTGAGATCCTGGGTATCGCCGACGACATGTTGGAGTGTCGCGCACGTTTACCGGCCCCTTCGTCGATCGACGAACGAAACTCCTCTCCGTCGTCGCGAAACTTGGCACCGAGATTTTCTACTCGACGCGCGAAACGTCCTCGCGAGAAAACGGGGAAAATATCGTGAAAATGGTCGCCGGAGCCCCGCAGCATCCGACGATGTTCCTCGGTTCGTCCCCAAGTGCACGCAATAGGCGCCACTGCACTTTCTGCACCTTCTACACCTCTAGGCGCGTTCTTGCGTTTGCACCTTCTACACTCGGAGTCTACACTTTGCTCTCTCCTTCGAATATAATATATATTTATAATAATTTATAATATTTATATATAATAAAATAATAATAGTATAATAATAATAATATATAATATAATATTATATATAATAATAATATAATGTTATATATAATATAATAATATATAATATAATATTATATAATAAATATATAATATTATATTATTAATATAATATTAATTAATATTATGGTAATTATTCAAGCGGCCTCACCTCAAATATCAATAAATTTGCACTCATTCGACGCGTTTTTGCTTAAAATGAAAGAATCGATTTCGTTTCTCTACAGTTCTCTCAGTTACTTCGCCTTCATTTGTTGCCTTGCTCAGCTTCAAGTTTTAATTCAAGCTTCAATCCTCTCTGACAATGTAGAAATATTTTTATTATTTATATATATTATATGTGCTTTAAAAAATATTTAAAATAAAAATTTAAAATAAAAATTAGTAAGTATATATATATATCTGTAAATATTTCCTCAAAACTAATGTAAATATCAAAGCTAAATGTCATCGGTATGACAGATTTCCTAACCCAAAAGTAGTCAACTTTAACTGTTAATATTTCGCTTTGCGGGGCAGAGCGACGCTTTTTTCTGCCAGATTCTTTTATTTTAAGCAAAAACGCGTCGAATGAGTGCAAATTTATTGATATTTGAGGTGAGGCCGCTAAACTGAGAATAATTACCATAAATTTATATATAATATTTACTTCGAGCACGGACAAGTGCAATATTTTATGTCTCCTCAAGTGCAGAAAATTCTAGGGAGTGCGAGCATCCGATTGGTTAGCGGATAGGGAATTTCCAGGGGCAACCAATCAGAGACATCCGTCAAAACTCGGATGTAGGACGGAATATAACCTTAAAGTTTCCCATCTAGGTTGAAAGGACTCAACAGTGGTTTCTTGGAAAATTCAAATGTTTGTTTACAGTATTTTATACATTACGTTGCAACCGAGTACGTGTATTTTTTATTTGGTTTGTTTTTTAACAGTTCTCATTTCGCGGTGCCTGTTTTTCCGTTCTTGAATTTCTGAATTTAACAACTGCGTTGCATTGATATATAATTAATACGCACTGTAAATTGTACAATTCGTAAGTCGAGTGTTTACGTCATTAACGCACTAAGTAAATTGTATTAATATTAATTAATACACAATATAAATTGTACGATTCATATTTTTGTCATAAGCAAGAAAATCTTATCTTAATATTAATCGATTTATATATTAATTTATATTTCTCACACGTACAATTGTAGATACATCGCAGAGAGATGGCTGTTGGTGCATCCTTTCATAAAAATGTGTTTTTATTAAATCAATTGGTCCCACCAAGTGATGATTTCAAGAAGGTTTTTCGCGAGGTAAGAACTTTTCTTTCTATATTTTACAGAGATTCACTCGTATGTATATACATATATACATACACATAAATATATGTTTTATTTATATTAAAATGTTTTATAGACTTTTACCAGTAACAAATAATAATTACATGTTACAGGGAATGTTTGATAAACCGAATGTTGCGGGATTCGTACAGGTTTCTCATTACCTATTAATGATATGTGATGCCGAACGTTTCAAAAAACTAGTTGAATGGCCAGTATTGTGCAAGAAAACGGAAGCAAAGTATCGCAATGATGTCAAAGATTATCTGAATGTAATTGCTAGCGAGAATCCTGACGTAGGATTCCCACATATAGTTGCTACATACCTGCATCATGCGAGTGGTACAAAGTTTATGCTTATAATGTGGAAATTATCTCAACTTGCGCTAAAGAGGTATCTTACACGTAATGGTAGGTACTTTTTTTAATAGAAGGAAATTATCTTGTTTTTGTTAATCTTCCATGGAAGATTGCATATTAATCTCGATGATTACATTATCACTTATTATTTTAGGTGAATACAGAGTAATATCTATGCCAAAACCAGGTCCTACAAGTGATCTAATTAGAACTTTCCTACAACAGTCCAAGGCGAGTGTCGCTTGTAATACATTGAGTCATCATAGAAATTGCATACAAATGGAAAAGGCAGTGAATTTTGCATTAGAGTAATATTTTTTATTTCTAATTATATATATTTTTTTTTTACCAAGCCCATCTATTATAAACAACTTAAGGTTATTCGTTTCTTCTTACTTTTATTTCAGAGAAGAGAAGGAACAACTGGCTAAAATTAAGACAGAACTTTTTGACAAGAAACAGTCTGTGGAGAAATGCATAACTACAGCACCCGTTGCTGCCGCATCCATAAAACAACGTTTACAAAATGTCGAAGATTCAGACATTATACAAAGTTAGAAACACATTTGTTTTTAGCATATGCAAAACCGATAATAAATATACATCGATTTTTTTTTCTTTAGTGTGGAAAAGTAGTTTAGACGAAAACATATGTTACATACAAAAAAAGAACGGAGTTTTGAAAAATCTAGAAAAAATATGCGAGAATATAAGTGGCATAATATTGAATCTATCGAGCGATGCAAAAGTGCTGGATGGCAAACAGTTGGAAAGAATCAATTATTCTCTGATATCAGAATTGCCATTTCCGCCTGACGTTCAGGTGAGAACAGTTTTAAATAAATAATTAATTCTTTCTCTCTATAATTTATATATCACCTGACAAAAAATCAAAATTAATATTTACACTATTTAATGTATCACATTTTTTTTCAGCATTATCTTTATCATTTATATAATGATAATCAATTGGTATATAACAATTTTATTAATCTGCATACTTTGATACTCTGTCAAGTGTATCAGTGTCTGAGGAAAGATGAGTTAGTAGACTTAACTCAATGTCAGTTGCAAGTGGAAGCGAGTGTAGAAGATATGAAGTCCATATACAATATATTCGAAACTATCTTGACAAACATGAAAAGTTCCATAGAGGAGACACAAAGTGTCTTTTGTAAGAAAAATATGGAGTACATATCCAGGGAGAATATGTTACCCTTTATAAATAGTGTGCTTTTCATGCCGTCACCTCTTGTCAAAATTAATACAAACTACGCAGACGAAACGAATGACTTGCAGAGATTATTGCAATTTACTCCGGGTGAAAGTAAGTTTATGGTGAAAAAAACCATGTTTTGCAATTTATAAACAAATCGGTTTATACAGTATTTATTCTTTGTAGTTGCGCATAAATCGTTATTCTCAAGATACGTGCGGCACAAACGAATTCATACGCCAGATTTGCGAACGAATTTATATGTATCACGTATCGATATCGATAGCGTTATGTCGTTAGACAATAATGTTAAACAAAGCTTGAATATGCGTTTTGTAACGCCTAGAGTGAATAAATTATCCAAGAGGGCAACAGGAAAATATTTTCGATTATTTTCTACATGCATGGATAAAAATACAAAAGGTTTGTAACACAATCTTGCCTACATTGTATATAAATTTATACTATTATCTTGCAACATTTATATTAAAAGAAATATATACATATAAAATTATATTCAAATTATATTTTGGTTAAAAATTAATAAAATTATTAAAATTTTACAGTCAATTCTAGCATGCTGTCTCTACCATTTACTGCACAAGCCAATTCTACTATTGAAAGTACAGTAGGAGAAATGCACAATACATCAAATCTTAGTTTGGACGTTATAGCAAGGAGTTTTCTCAATCTGAGCGAAGCGTCTGCAATTCCTTGTATATCTACATCTGCACAATTTACTCCAATAAAACAAAACATCTCGAGAAATATGTCTCAAGAACAAACGGGAGACAAGCTTGATCACGAGTTCAAAGTAAATAAACTCAAACTGGATGACATTACAGAAGTACAGTTTGTGAATGATGAGAATGAAGATACAGTTGTAAAGCATAGAAACAGTTCAAGAGGACGACGGTCCATCAGTGACTTGGTGGAACGTTATAAGAAGTTGCTGGAACCCAATAATTCTACTACCACAAAATTTCAAAATGAGTACAAAGAAGTTGAATAACGAAAGAAAAAGGTAATCAGATAAAAATATATTAATAGTTTTGCATTTTTTTTATATAAATTGAAGCTTTCTATTTATAATTTTTTTCAATAAATCAAAGTGGGATATTTTCATAAATAAAAAGTTATTGATAGAATATAACAGTTGAAAAAGAGAGAGTTTGCTTAGTTTATTAATTATTCATTAAAATCCATGAATAATAAAGACAAGATTTTACATTTGGCATACAGTAATTTATATGAATAAATAATTCAATTTATTTGTTTGAAAACATGTGGTAGGTTTAATTTATTTTTAAAGATAGTTTTAATATTGTTTTTAAACAAAGTGTAATCGATAAGAGACAATACAATGTGCCATTAATAAACTCTTTTTCAAACTATGATAAAAATCTTACATAAGAAAAAGTTAGAGTTAGCACATTTTGATAAATAGACACTGTATAATATATCATCTCTCCTTAAGGCTCCTATTTCCTATTTCTTTGCCACACATTAAGTTATAAAATCTGTATAATAAATTATTAAAAGCAAAAAAATGTAATTTAAAATAAAGTAATTTTGTTGTTGTAAATATTGCCATTCGCACTTGATAGCACAAATAGTAAAATATATTGAAGAAGAGGGAGAGACTCTCTTTTGATTTAAAGTTTAATAAGAGGCTTTAAAAATCTGGATTGTCACAAGATTGTCAATATATATATTTTTTTCCTGGAAATGTAAAATATATACAGATTAAATTATACATATGCATTTATTAATGCAGGATAATAAAAAGCCTTCAAAATATTTTATCAATATTATCAAATGTGCATGGTAGCAAAAAATTAATTTATCTTGATGTATAATGCAGAAAAGAGTTTATACGATTCCTTGCAATCCAATATAACTGCAGAGAGGGACTAGGAACCTTAAATAGGAACATACAGTAGACACATATAATTAGTGCTAATATTTTCTATTTCGTGTAGTAGAACTTATTGTATATTTTTTATAACATACGTTGTATGTATGTATTTATATATTATATGGATATTATATATAGAAGTCACAAAGCAAATTATATTTGTTATAGACTATATAAAATTATTGTTACAAAGTAATTTTGCTGTATAAAACTTAAAAAAAAATGTTTTTCTTATACATGATATATGTTCGTCGATTTTTTTCAATTATCTCATATTTCCAGATTAATATAATTTAAATAAAGAACATTTTATTCATAAATTTAGAAATTTTAGAATTTTTTTTTCAATTTTGTCTATTCATGTATATGCCAATTAAATGTATTTATCGAGATTCCTTGATATATATATATATATATATACGAGATAAATTATATATATATATATATGTATAAAATTTCTTTCTGTTATTAGTGCCATGAAAAAATATATATGAAATAATTATTTAGCTTAATATTTTATCAAATAACACTTTTAAACTTGTAATAATATAACATTTTATTCACAATTGTTACGTTTAGATTGCTATGCACTGTATTTATTATAATTATAATGTATTTGCAATGATAAGTAAAAATCTATACAATGAAAATTAGACATTGCATTTCAAAAATGCATTCTGCAGTGGATGTTACGTCATCTACTTATATTCGACATTGATCAATAATGTAAAAGGCACAATGTGGCATGTATTCTTAATATTACGTACGATGAAAAAAGTTTATCTAATTACAATTGAATTTGATCAATGTATATTGATCAATTACAAACTTTTACTGATTCTAACAGCGTGTTTTTGGCGCTTTAGTATCGATATTTTTTTTGGTTTTTGTAGTTGTCTATATATATTTAGCATTTCTTATTCTTCGTTGATGTAAATCGCGCAATATCTTCTATTAATAAAAATCGCGAAGATTCATAATATGAATCAGATATATGTAATGATATGTTTTGAGAATTTTAGCATAAATCCATATCATATTTGTACATAATTATCAGTGTTCTTCATAAACATTTTGTTTTAGAAATATTTATAAGAATATTTCTGTTAACTTTTCCATCTCGAGACAACATGGTTTGACAAAAATAAACTTTTTTAAATCCAAGAAAGAGAGTAATTATTCCTAATAGTCTTTAGGCTGAATATAATTTTTAAAATGCTCTATTTATTATTATGAAAGATTTGAGATTTAAGTCTTGAAAAGAAAAACTTTTTTTATATATTTTATCGTGCTACAATCATGAGACACAATGTGTTGGAAAAATTTTATTTTATTCAAAATTAAGTATGTTAGAAGTTTTTAGCTTCAAAAGAAATTTGTTGCAAAGATTAAAGTTAGTAAGATTTTTATAATTAAATATTGAGTCTGTCATAGGAAAAGTTACACATTAAGCCATTAAGGATCGTAAACACTCTACCAAACATTTTTCAATTATTTATTCAAACTTAAGTTCTCAATTTACTAAATACAGATCTAATGTTAAAGCAACTAAAGTAGTAATTTTTTTTACACTTTTAATCTTAAATTAAAATTGTGATGCAATAGAGCATTTATAAAATCGTTAGGCACTATAAAAACTATAAGGAATAATTATCTTTTTTCTTGATTCTTTTCTTTTCTTTTTTTTTTAATGTATAATAGTTTAATATCATTGGCTTTTTTCAAAAATATCTTTCTGTAAAATTTTTATATTCTTCTGTGATATTGTTTGCTGTGTGTAATCTTCATCGACCGAGTGTCGAATAGAATTTAGGCTGCAAGAGAAAAAAAACTCCTATTACATATCTTTATGTTGATATAAAATATATGAAATATTTCAAAAGGTTTTATATATATATATATATATATATATATATGAAATTTTATTATATAAAACATATATATATGTTTTATAATAAAATCAACATTTCTAATAATAATAGATGCATAGTATAATAAAATAAAAAAAAAAAAAAATTATAAAACAGAGACAAAAGAAATAATTAAATGTGCTTTAATCGTTTTTAACTTTCAGATAAGTGATGCATTTATTGGCTTTCGTCAAAAATAAGAGGGAACCTAATTATCAATTACCTCATCATGATTCTCTTCCTTATTTCCTTCGTCGTCGTCTCCAGAGCTGTCCCCTCCTGAGCTGTCGGCGGAATTACGTTGCTGATCTTTGTTATTTAAGGTATTCACAGCAGTTGTGGGTATAGCTTTGATTTTACTAGCGGCATCGTAACATTGTAAACACACTCTGACGGCCTTCCCGTTCCCCTGTCCAGGTAACAATAATTTTTTATTACTGCAGGGACCGCAAACTACCGCTCCGCATTGCCTACAGTGATGCTGAAATGGAGAGCGCACAATTAATTTCAGTATACTTTCGATCATTTTATTTAAATTGATTAAGTTAATAAAAGAGTTTCATAATTACCCGTCTGTTTAATACTGTGAACTGTGTCTTATTGCAGTGCATGCAAATTGTAGCTTCATTATCTGGTACCCAGACCGCTGCGTGAATCTCGACAGGTTTTTTGCCACCTGTAAATATGTAAAGAAATAAAAGGATTAAAAAGTATAAAAAGAATCAATTATATATCTATGGAATTATATTGAAATTTAATATTCTCGCAAAACGCATTTGTGACAATTTAGCATTTACTTACTCTTTCTTAATAAATCTTCAATACATTTGGTGATATGTGCCATCCATTCTTGCTTCTCTGTTGCAGTAGCAGCATAAACAGCAAACGACTTTGTTACTGTTTTAATGAGCCACCCATTACGATATTCTATAAATAATGATCCAATACTATACTAACATTTTCTAAGTATGACCTCATTTAATTATTGATCCATACACTGTGTAATACAATAATTGAAGAGCTCTATCTATAATGATAAGAGTGCAAAGGGAAAAATAGGAAACAAATATATCTATGATAAGAACTGTGTCTTATAATTAGATGATAATTTCCTATATATAAAATATACTCTTTGTAACAAATAGAAATTTATTATAAAGACAAAAAATGTGATACAAATAAATGCAAGATATGATTTTTTTTGTGCAAGACTATTTTCTTGAGAAAAATGATTTTGGGATGTATGAGATATTTATATATAGTTTGACGAATTTGTTAAATATTACTATTTCCACTCATGTTAGTATAGATCACATTTTTTATAAAATTAAATTCTTAAATTCTTTCCTTGATTCTTATTTATGAGACCATGTAAAAGCTTTACATAAAGTTTTAATTTATCGTGAAAATCTTATTCACTTAAGAGAAAACATTTTAGTTTTGGAAAAAATTTCAAGCAAAAATTATAAATAAAAAACACTGTTACGCATTCAATGAACAAGTTATTATTTTCAATAATTTATGTGTATTAGTAAAATAAAACAAGTATAAAACTAAAATTGAACAGAACTTGAAGTCACTTTTCTCATGTGTGTGTTTTGCATGGAAGAAACTTGTATATTGCAATATTTCGATTTATATATAGTAATTGAAAAAATTGTTAACAAATTATATCAACAAATGCACACAAATATATATATTTTTGCACATGCTCTATCAAGACATATATTAGAAACACATTTTTAAAGTACTCTACATAACAGAGCAAAAAGAGCTATTATATTAAGCAATATACTTACGACCCTCATCAGCTAGAGACTCTAATTTTACCTCCTCCAGTGGTATTATATGTTGCTTATTGTACTGTAAACAAATTGTTATTACTATTAACGTTATTGTCATTTTATAATAATTGTTATATACATAACTTACTTCGTGCATTCTGTCGTACACACCTTTTTCTTATTAATCACGATATTTCCGTAGACCAGTATGTCGTTGAACAGAAAGAACTGCCTGGGCTTGGGCTTCTTCCTGCACATCTTCGTCAGGACACCCTCTCCCACCAAAACTCGGCCAGGTACCGCGAGTGGCTGTCGAAAGAGAGGAAAAATATTCACAAGTGAGTCATATCAGTACACCGTTCAAGCTAATCACGAACCATTCATTCAAATGTAAGTAATAGATTAAATTTAGGCTTATCGAGTTCTCTCACCTGACCCGAACCGCCAAAGCAGTTTTCGACCATCGCGATACGCCTGGCATTGGCCTCGCTATTTACTGAAACATGTCAAGTGTCAAGTCAAAAAATGGGGAGGTAAACACAAATGTTGAACACACCCACATCTCTCGAGCAAAAATGCATATATATATATATATATATATATATATATATAAAGAATTCTAGCGAAGCGTCAACTCTGTTCTTTTTAATTTGTACATCCTTAAATTTTTTTTTTCCGAAAACGAAATATGCATACTTATATCTCTCTTTTTCAGGCGCTCGAGAAAAGTAACGCGAAAGAGAGAGGGAGAGAGCGGCTAAACAGAGCGAGCTAATCGTCAATGCTTGTCGGAGCTGTCAAAAAACACACACGGCCCACTCGATAGCTCGTGAAACCGTTATCCCCGAATCGCGCGAATGCTGTAGGAAAGGACGGAGGAGGAGGAGGACGAAGAGGAAATTGTCATCGGGAGACGCGGGATTCCTCCACGGATCCTTTTGTAAGCCACGGCGGCCTCGTTTTCTCGCAAAATACGCGATATTAATTAAATGCTAATAAACGGAGCACGAACTAACCCAATCGGTCGACCATGATCCTCTGAATCAGGGCTGGCAACAGCAGGAAGCATGAATCATGTTCATTATTTGCTCCGAAAAATGAAAGAGTGAGATATAAAATGGCTAGCTCTCGAAAATCTATTTGAGTGTTTGATTGACCAATCAGAAAGAGAAATCTTATGTTTTAATTGGACAATTTATATTCTTTGTATTTTTACAATATATAAAATATTATATTTTTTATAATATATTTATATTTCTATAATATATTTATATTTTATTATATTTCTATAATAAATTTATATTGCAATTTATTATATTTATATGATATATTATATTATAATTTATATATTATATTTATTTAATACATTGTGTTATAATTTACATATTATTTATATAATACATTATACTAATTATAATTTATTATATTTATTTATATAATATATTTATATTCTATTTTTTATTATATATTCTCATATATAATATTTATATTGTAATTTATATTATATTTATACAATATAAATTATAATATATAAAAACAATATTTATATATTATAACATTTATTATATAATATGTATATTTATATTGATTGAATTTTTAGCTCATTTGACGAGCAGATTTTCCAACACAAACATGCGAGTCTATGTATTTTTATGTCTATGGTTCAGGAAAGACGATCTATCGATATCGCTCGAGATAAATCGCGACTATCAATCGATACCACTCGAACGTCACATGATTACAAACCCTCACGTCGCTGTGACGGATCGTTACGGACGATCGGCCAAAAATTGTTTGACAAGTATCAAAGGGGACGTGGATTCGGCAAATTTTCAAGAGGCGGATGCATCGCGATTAAACTAAATCCGATTCTGCTGCACGGACGATCTTATCGGTCAGGATGAAGATCTGCGGACCCAAGTACGCTTTGTGCGGTCTAGTGCTGTCCGTTTGGGGCATATTTCAACTGGTAAGAGAAAGAGAGAGAGAGAAATTACAATTGCTCTTTTCCTTCACACCAGGGAGATCTCTCGACCAGTCAAGTCAATTCAATTAATTCTTCTTTCCCTTCCTTAGCTTCTCATGGGAGTCTTCTTCTACGTCCGGAGCGTAGCGCTGGTGGAGGACCTCCCTCTGGGAGAGAAGAAGTTCACCTCGCTGGAGAATTTTTACGACGTGGTGGATCGCGGTTACACGCAGAATGCGTACAACTGCTGGATCGCTGCCTGCATCTACGTCCTCACCTTTCTCTTCTCGGGCCATCAGTTCTACCTCAATTCCAGATCGTCCCTTAGCGTATAAGCTATAGAATGTCTACGATGGATGTTTGAGGATGCTGCAGAGTGTCCAATTTGTAATTCTGTACAGCTGAGAAACAAGTACATCAAGGTTTTAATTATATAGCTGCACATTAATTGTCATTACATTGTTCGGCTATACAAATGAGTTGAATAATTGAATTCAAATGCAATAGTTTTGCCTGTGTCAAAACGGATTCGGGTCTTGAGTCTCTTCTACAAGCACAAGGAGACATAATTCATCGCGCATGTATATTAGTAACATTTCTCCAGGTATCAGTATACAATATCGTATATCAAAATAGAGTCAAAATATGGAATAGACACAAATTAGACAATTCGTAGGAGTTTCATTATTTGTTTTATTTATCATATAGAAATAATATATATTTAAATCGTTAAATTTTAATTCTACTTACATGCATTATTAATAATAATATATTTAATAAATCGTTCGATGAATAACAACAATATTGTCCTGAAACCTTGCGGTATAAATGTTTGCTTAAAATTTTGTTCTTCCTTTTTAAAGAAATATATTATTGGAAATATTTGTTAACATTTGCAGTATCTGAAAGTATCTGGAGACTCGCCTGAGGCCTGTTTTTATTACATTGTTTACATTTTTTACTTTTAAAAAGAAAAAAAAGCAAACTTGTTTCATTTAAAAAAAAAATTCTTTTCTATTATATTAAAAGAAGAGCACAATTGAAATATAACACCTTGATTATATTATCGCTCTTATCGACGAAGATATAAAAATAAGGCAAATGTCAAAATAAGAATCACGTGACTGATGAGGTCACGATACGAGACACCTGCCGGACCCTCGTGCGCGTGCGTAAGTGACGTCTCGTCCACGTGACTGTGATATGACAGACTCGTATCTGGATGCGATATAAGATGCTGCTAGAAGATCGTATAAATTATATCACAAATATGTTGTCTATCATTTTTTTTTATTACTATTAATGCTAATAAGTCGGCTGCAGACTCAACAAATGTGAGTGAACCTATTATTTTGGTTTATGGAAATTTACACATCATTTCTCTCAAGATTCCCCCGCGAGGGATACAATGATACCCTTTCGCAGTAAATTATATATACGCTACTAAAGTCAGCTGATAACGAATATACACAATTGACACAACGCATGGTACGTGTCAGGAAGGAGTGGTTGATAGTTTGATAAGGTTAGGACCACTTTGATCTTGATACCGAGCGAATGTATTTTTATCGAAATTTAATTGAGTGAAGCGAGTCAAACTGCATATTTACCAAAATAAAATAAAGGAAAAAAGGAGAAAGGATAACAGTATGACAGTTTCTAATCGCATTCTTTTCGCAAAATGGTCCAGTGTTAATAAGGCCCTGTGCACAATAGAGAATATATTAGGAATAGGAATAAATATTAAGCATTAGGCCTACTGCACAATACAAAAGTATAGACAATAAGAATAGAGAATAAAAATATCCATGCATCAACAGAAGCAGATAGATATTAGGGGATAACAATAGATATTCTTTGCTTCTATTGATGAATATTTTCTGTTTTCTGTTCCTATTGCTTGTACTTTTGTATTGTGCAGGAAGCTTAATATTTATTCCTATTTCTAATATTTTTTCTATTGTGCGCAGGGCCCTAATCATCCGCACCATTGTTTAGTCTTTCCTAAATAACGTAAAATATCTTTTGTTACAGAGAAGCCAGGGCTATTTATGCCTAGTAACGATCTCGCACGATGGAGCCCGGTACGAGCAGCCCGACAGACGATTATACGGAGATAATACGAAAGCTTCCCGTCTACTTGAAATTAGCCTACGGCACAGGTCATGTGTTGAACGACATCTGCGCTTCCATGTGGTTCACGTATCTCCTGGTGTTCTTTCATCTGGTTCTCGGATTCGACCCGACTCTGGCCGGCGTCGTGTTGCTCATCGGTCAGATAGCTGATGCCCTGGTCACTCCATTTGTCGGCTTTCAGTCTGACAGGAACGACAATTTCTGGCTGTGCCAATATGGCAGGAGGAAAACTTGGCACCTGATAGGTATAATTTCCATCCTTATTATATCCTACGCTTCTGCTTTGCAGTATCGTCACGGCCAGGTTGATTTGCAGGCACCATTTGCGTCCTACTAGGATTTCCCTTTATATTTTCACAATGCATCGGCTGTGAATACGCACATCAGTACGCACAGCTGGTTTATTACGCTGCTTTCGTAGTGATCTTTCAATTTGGTTGGGCTGCGGTACAGATATCACACTTGGCCTTAGTTCCAGAGCTAACACCTGCTGAACACGAGAGGACTGAACTCATAGCTATAAGGTAATCGCGAAAGAATTAGCAAAGAAATAATCACAGATTATTGAAGAAACATTAAATATACATATATAAATAAAATCCTTATTTCTATCATAATCTTATGTAGATTCACGTTTACCGTCTTCTCCAACGTTCTCGTTTACTCCATTATGTGGGGTGTGTTACACGTAACGAGCGATGAATACGACTCTCAAATTGGACCTGATGATATTCATAAGTTTCAAACAGTTGTTCTAATTGGAATAGCAGTTGGACTCGTAGCGTCCATTATATTTCACGTTGTTGTTAAGGAAGCTGCTAATGGTGATACTAATGGTAATGGAAATTAATTGAATGCTCTTTGAGACATATATGTAAATTTCACAATTATCGAAAACTTTGAAGATTTTGTAACAACTTTGAAATTTTTAGGTAGTTTCTTACATAGAAACGGTAGGACAGCATTAGTGCTATTGAGAGACGTGAGATTGTATCAGGTAGCTTTTGTGTATATGCTTACGCGACTATTCATTAATTTGTGCCAGATTTATATGCCTCTGTACTTACACGAGTCACTGAATATGCCTGCGACTTCTCTGGCTTATATACCATTGACCATGTATCTTGCTAGCTTCTTGACGTCTTTAATCATAGAGAGGCTCAACACGAAATGGGGTCGAAAAGTCGCGTATTCTATCGGCGCTGTGCTCGCGATATGCGGTTGCATATGGATACAATTCGGCAAAGACGATACGTATATCAAGTATCAGATCTACGCTGTTGCTGTATTGTTAGGTAAATAAAGCTCAAGCTTGATCTATATATAACGACATTAAGTCTTATAAATTTAGAAGAAACTAACAGAAATTTAACTAATTTCTAATTCTTTGTCATGTGTTCCAGGTTCCGCTGGTGCAATAATGCTAGTAACCAGTCTCGGTATCACTTCGGATCTGATAGGAAAAAATACCGAGAGTGGTGCCTTTGCCTATGGAATGATGAGTTTTACGGATAAGCTGAGTAATGGTTTAGTAGTTATGCTCATTCAGTACCTGGTGAAGTAAGTAAGAATGTTTTAATATACATATACAAAACTCGAGAATATATAATATTCTTTCTCACTTTCGATTTTATTATATCCAAAGAAATCGCAAGTCGAAAGAAGCATCACTTTACGCTTGTCTCTTCCAGACACTTGTCGTCCGGTTATGCCAGTTATTATTATAAAAATATCCTCACATACGTTTGCGGCGTGTCCGCGACCTTCGCTATGCTGATGATTCTATATATCAAACCGTTCTCGCGTGAGACAGGTATGTTTAAAAATGTGCAAATACTCTCATTGTAATTATCATGTAGTAATGATAATTGCAAGTTTCAATTACAATTTCATTTAAGTAAATAACAATTATTTCAGTCTTCGATACCTTACATAACGATGACGACGAGGGTTTTATAGAGACTCCAAATCGGATCGACGGAAACTCAACGGACCAATAATCGCAAACTGATACTTGATGATGATGTACACCGATATATAGCAAATATTTTAGCACAAAATATGTAAGATACAAAGATTTATTGATATTTATTTTAAGAAAAGAAGAAAAAGCAATGTATGTGTGTTATGCGCACACTATATGTGATAGATATTGAGGGCTATTATCTTTTTTACTCGAGAGATCTATCTATTGATATTAATACAATTTAATATATTTTGATGATGTTAGCGTAATATTCTTTTTAAGCGTTTTTATTATAATGCGAGATATTAATGCAAACTTTTTTAAATTAAATATTTTCGATTCTTAATTCAGCTTTATTATATTTAATATAAAGAATCATGTAAATAACATCAGTATTACTTTCAACTTTAACACAGTTGTCATTTATGCATACATATATTGCATTTAAAATATAACTAATGCACTCGTTATATAATTATATTGCATTTCATCATGAGACATAAAAGCACAGAAGTAATCCTAGTTATTATTTCATCGATTACTTTTATCTGAAATTATCTCTTTCTCGTTTTCTCATTTCTTTTTTGTGTTGTAATATTTTTTTATTTTATCTTCTATCGCAATGTTTCATTTATTAGTTTTATTATGAAAATGAATTAGCATTGTTGTATAACTCAAAAATAAAAGCATAAAATGAAATAATAAGCCTGAGTATTTCAGATTCGTAGCTAAATTTGTCGAAAAGAAATCTTGTAAAATGTCTGTTACAAAATTTGTCTGCAGAAGGACTAAGATTTGATACTCGCAAAAATATAGCACAATTCAACAAAGTATAAGAGAGAAGTGAGAGACTTGCAACACATTTTGACGCGACAAAAACTAAACAGAATCTATGTTTGATCGATTCCGCAATCAATTTCCACCGTCTTATAGCAAGCTGGTCAGCAAAGTCACGAACTTAACTGAATATGAATGCGTAATTTATGCCAAGTTATTAGCAACCGTGCCGAGGACTGCAAGAAAAGTTGCGAGAAACGAGGATCTAATGCTTAACGATTGGATCTTCATAGGTGATAACGAAAGCAGGGACTTCGAATACGTCGTTGAGGGTCTTGAAAGCATTACAATTTAAATCTTTTTTACACTCTGGGCCCAGCAGTAATAAAATTCATTGGCAAAGAGCACGAAAAGAGAGCCAAGAATGAGGAGGTAGATCAATAGAGAGATGATTTATTCTTCAATTAAGGCATTTACTGCTAAGGATTTTAGCTGACCTTCCATTCACGCCATTGAGATTATTTTATATTAGTGAGATTCATAGTAATATGTACATCTAATCATTTCTAAAATTTTAATTGATATAATTATATAAATATTATAATATAATTATATAATATATATTGCATGTATATATTTACAATTTTTTTCAATAAATATATATATATATATTTTGTTTCAATAAATATATATATGTTTTTTCAATATATATGCATGTCTTAAACATAAGTCTCTAGAAAATGTTTAAATGTTTTTTTTCTTTTAGCTGAAAATCGTTCTAAATGTGATTTCTAAATGAAGACTCGATTTCCACCATCGTCGTGGTTGTCGCGATCATTGCGCACTGTTTGATCATTCTGTTTCCATAGGAATTCTACGGAGCGAGACACGAAAAATGTCAGGAGGCGATAGCGCCGGTCTCGGTTTCCAAAGGTATGCCTTATTCGAAGATATGCTTCCTGGCTAATAATATAAGTCACGAAACGTACGTATTGATGGTGATACGGTGATACGGTGGTACCGCATATATCCACCTTGCCCCTCTCTCCCGGGGAAGGTCGAACGGTACCATCGCACGCGAGCCACCGCCAGGCTCTTTCAATTAGCAGCGTACAATGTTGAAGCCCGCCCGTTCGATTTTCCTCTCCCAACCCGAGGAGGAGGCGTATCATCGATTGGCGAGGTGGTTTCTTTAAGTCGGGGAGCCGGAAGTGCCTCGAGGTAGAACGAGCTCAGAATGCTGGCGGCAAACACCGCTTACGGTCGACGTGAACATCATTATCCCTTCGGCAGTACGACGAGCATCGCGACCTTTGGCAACCCCTTGAGGAGTAGGTTCTTCCCGAGGATCACCACCAGGTTGAAAACGTCACCTGACATAAGCAACTACGCGGATCCGGCGAGCGTCGCACGGATGAAGCGATTGAAGAATAGGTGAAATTGGAATTTATTCATATTAATTAATTAATTTGTGATATTTTTTAGTGCATTTTTTGATAAAAAGAGTTAAAGAAAAAAAACGAGTGTAAATTATGGATAATAATAATAATTTTATAAATATATAAATATATAAAAATAAATTTATTAATTTAAATATATAAGAACAAGAATACATTTATGAATGAAAATTTATATACAATAGAACAAAATCGAAAACCAGGAAATATAGTTTTGATAAAACTATGATTGAATAATTTAAATAATTTAAACGGTGCTGATTTTCTTCATTAAATTTCCAAGAAATCGAGATCAAAATTGGGACATTAAAATTATTAGACATTATGTATTCTAACTACATAATTGTAATTGAATTGAAATATGATTTCGGTTTAAACTCTTGATGGCCAATTATTAAATTATTTTTATTTGAAATTTATTTTATTCGAAATAATATTTTTTATGTTTGACTAAATGAATGATAAAAACGATTATTTTATAGAAAAACAAATGGAGCTTCATCAAAGATTGATCTAAACAGAAGGAAGCCGGCGGATTACATGGAGTTTGCATATAGGGAAGCTATCTCGAAATTGAAGTATCTCTTGGCTGAATCTTATACTCCGACAGGAATATCTGGAATAATGTAAGTTGAAAAAAAAACACAATAAAGCCAGTAAATAAATAATTATATATAATCGATACCGCAAATATAATTGAACAAGAAGATAAGTTTATATAAAAATTTTCACATGAAATAAAATTCGGAAATCAGATATAATAATCAACGATGACAACATATATGTATACATTTATGTAAATATATAAAGTACTTTATATAAAAATATAAATTAAATTAATCTTTATAAAAATTTAAGGAATCTGTTATAATGAAATTTGATTGTACCGGTTATCTAATTTGAATTATTATTATTCAATAGAATAATCTCCTATATATTTGTTATTTAATATATATAATGTTTTTGGAAACCTTTAAAAATTACACTACAATTTTTTTACATGTTTGTAAAATTTGTAATTTATATTTTATATAAATAATAAGATACAATAAAGGGAAAACAATTTTTCTACAGAAAGCCGCAAAGTATTCGGAGCATATATAAAAGTAACCCGCGAATCAGCGAATCCGGAGAAGACACGGATGATCAAAGCATGATCAGCGATGGTTTTCCAAGGAAGAATCTCCGTGGAAATGCGGTTTCAAATACCTATCCTCCTCTTTCGAAGACTATTCAGTCAAAGGCATATAGCAATATAGCCTTGTCAAGAACCGATCTCCAATCCATTCCTCCAGAGTTAACATCATTTATCGAACGGCAGGAAGACTATATCGAGCAGCTGGAACGAGAATCTCAATATTGCAGAGACGAACTGATCAATTTGCTGAGCAAAGTTCGCGAGGTAGATAGCTCTCTTCTCTTCTCGTCACAATTTAATGACAATTAAAGTAGAGTTAGAGAAACAACTAGGTCAAAACTCGATTGATGACGATGATTTTTCGTAGGTCGTAGCCGAAAACGAGGTATTGCACAACAGGAATCAAACCGCATTGTCCAAGTGCGCCCTGCAGAGTCACAAGGATCACTGTACCGGGACAGATCAAGAGTGTCGCAAGCAGAACGCGAGTGATCATCATCACATCGTCGATAACTTTTTGGAAGGCAAACGAGAAAAGTTTCTGGAAGGACCCAGCATAATGTTCGAGTCGAGGATCAGCGAGTTGGAGGCGCAGCTGACGCAGGCGAGGCTGGAATTGCGGAAGGTGCAGGAGGAGAATCAGGCAAACTTGAAACGTTTGTCGAAGAGCTCGAACGAGGGCAACGTCGAATTGAAGGCCGAATTGGACAAGGCTCTACGCGCCAGATGCGAAGCCGAGATGAAGCTGGAGGAGCTGCAGAAGTTGTTATCGACCGCAAGAGACAAGGAGACCGAGGCGACGCAAAAAGCGAAGCGATCCATAGACGACAGGCACCAGATTGAGTTCGAAAGGACTCAGAGCGAGATGGAGATTCGGCGACTGAAGGACGAGTTGGAGAGGCAACATGAGAAGCTACGGGAGGCCGCCCAGGAAGCGAATAGACGTATAACCGAGGAGAGGCAACAGATAGAGCGTCGATACAATCAGCAAATCGAACAATTCACCACCGATATCGCGTCCCACTGGGAAACCGCCAACAAGTCGCAATTGGAGTCCGAGAAACAGCGACGAGAGATTAACGAGTTGAAGCGAGAATTATCTCAGAAACAAACTACCATTGATAATCTGAAGAAAGAGTTGCAAAATAAGATATGTAAGTTTTACGCAGCTTCGTTTATAAATTTAATCATGTAAATGAATGTTGAAAGAGAAACACTTTTACACGTTAAGATCTAATTATTTTATTTCGTTCAGCTACCTTGCAGAGCGATCTTAATCAGGCATTAAGCGAGAAAGACGCGGCGGAACAGGAAGTCTTAACCGCCAGATTGACAGCCGAACGAAACGAGAGACAAGCTCGTCAAGAGCAGAGTAGATTGCAGGCAGAGATCAATTCGTACAAGCAACGTCTGGAAAGAGGGGACGCCGATCTGGTACATTGCAGACGAGAAAATCTAAGACTGGCGGAACAAATAGCATCTCTGGAGAAAGAGGTGAATTTTTTAAAATTTAATTTAATTTAATTTATTTATTTTAGTTTATTTTTTATTTTATTATATTTATTTATTTTATTTTTTATTTGATTTGATTTTATTATATTTTTTATTTGATTTGATTTTATTATATTTTTTATTTTATTTTTTAAATTAGATGAGCATCTCTGTTGTCAGTGATGACGAAAAAAAATTATAAAAAGTTTCAGTAAGAGTTTTAGCGATATTTAAAAATAAATTCTTGTTTTTTTTAGATCAATATGAATAAGATTGTACATCCCGAGGATAATCGTAGAGAGATTACGCCTAGATTGGAAAACGAAAAGGAATTGACTTCCATGATAATGGACGTGGAGACTAAGCATGGTAAGATATCGCCCTAGATATGCCTATGTTAGGTATATTGTCCGTGAAGGGGGTGTTACTGATTGTATTGACATGATTTTAACGTAAGAGCGATAAAGACTCTCTATGTGTGTGAGAAATCGGCATGCTGACACTATGCCTAGCATAGGCGGAGATTGAGATTAGTCGAGATTAAACGTCGCAACATAAGCTGATCAGGCAACGCAAATTTCGCAGCTGCCACGGTGGCGGGCCTAGAAGACGCCTTGAATAGTCAAGCCACGCTCGTCTCGAGACTGACTGCCGAATGCCAATCTCTCACACAGCGTTTGGAAGCTAACAATCTTAAACACAAGTATATTCTCAGTTCGACTTGCGGAACTCAGAGATATATATAACCCATTCACTTCAGCTTCGAATCGAACATTTATAATTTATTTGGTTTCGCGATCAATTGAACCGACCCCTATGAAAAAGCATATTTTTGATGAAATATTGTATGCTAATTAGATAAGGATGCACCATTTTTTCCTACGATATATATCTGGGGCTATTCTGTGTTGACAGAGGGGATCGTTGAGAGAGACGTGACAACAGTTGGGCGAACCGCTTCGGATTCGAGCAAGAAACGTACCGTTAAGGTCGATCTAAAAGTAAAAGTAATTCCGAAAAAGAAGTCAGACACTTCGAAAACGACTCTATCAGCACAGTAATAGCGACGTGTATCCTATATAGAACGAAATGAGAATTATATATATATACTACGCTCGATGTGACTTTGATTTTTCGTTCATAGCTAAACGTAATATTTTTAATCTAGTATCTCATCGCTCTCGCTCTCTCTTTCTCTCTTTTTCATTTTAATCAATTTACACGTTTATCTCAGGGAAGAAATGGCCGACCTACAAAGCAACATAGAACACTTGTCAAATAAGATACAAGGCAGTCTTGTAAGTCATGAAGGTAGTAAACTTTTAATTATAATTCGTACAGTTTACGTACAATTGAGACGACACAAAAGACACGTTGAATAACAACGATTATTTTCTAGGAGGAACTCTTATGGAAACTAACGAAGATACTGGAACTTTTCATTATGACACTGCAATGGATTCAGTAGCCCCATCGCATGGAAGCGGATTACCAGTCGGTGCTCGAATGATTCATCAGGAATACGATAGTGTGAGCGGTCAACAAGTGGAAGGAGAATCATCAGACATGTATTCGAACGCGCCGAAGGGAAACGAACAATCGCCGAACGATTTGTACGATTTATCGGGCAGAGACCAGAGACATATCGCGGAAAACAACTTTGCGCCGAGTGCGATGGAAACTGGGGATCAGCAGATGTATCAGCAGCAAGAAGAAGCGGGTTGTAATAATGAAGAGTACACAGCGAATGATCCGAACATGGACGCTTATATGATGGAGCAAGAACATAATCAATATAGTGATTATCCCTCGCAGTACCAAGAGGGACAATATGTTAACGGCGAACAGTTTGATGTAATAGCGGAGCAGATGGATAATAATCAGACTGTCTCCGATGTAGCCAGATCCAATACCGAAACTTTACATTAATTAGCTTTTATATTAACGATATACGCGCATATAAAAATAATCGAAAGAACCTTTGTAATTACTTTCGAATTCTATAATATTTTGTAATTAATAATATATATAATTTAATAATTATAATATATATAATATATAATTATTAATAATTATTTTCCTTTTTGCAATATTTTTTCACTACTTACATTTTTCACTACGTTACATTGAGAAAAATAAAAGATATTATGCATATTTTCCATAGATATAATAAGGATTGTAGAAATTTGAACAGGATGTAGAAAGATCGAGAAGATATATGTAGTCTCTTTGTATCTCTCTCTAAAGAAAGAAAGTAACTAATCATGCAACTTGATTATTCAGAGAATGTGTCATTGCACAGATGACAAATGAGAGAGAAAGAAGAACTATGTATATTTTTATCTCTTCACTGAATATGGAAGCTCGATCTATTATCATGTCTATAATATTTTCTGTTTTTTACTCGCTTTTAAACTTTAAGGTGTTTATGTGATTACGTAGTAAATGTGAAAGAATAGCACAAGAAGGAAAGTGATAATTATTAAGGAATCTGAAAGTGACTAATATGAGGATTCTTGATAATACGATGTTCATGAATAAATATGCAAAGAATATAGGCTAATGTATAACTCTCGAGAAATAATCAAACTTGAATTATTTTCACAAATCTCTATCCCTTGAATACAAATTTATTATGCAGGTTTTTCTGTAAGGTTATATAATTTCATATATTTAAGATTATAATAATTTGTTTCTTTAACATATATAAACTTGTCAAAATTTTTTATTTTATTTTTATTAGATAAATGCGCAGACTATCAATTTCCTCATCAATTTCAATTACAGAATTTTGCCATTAGGTTTGTATCTCGATACTAACATTTGTATTTTGTGTGTCACATTTATATCATTAATCTTATTATATTAATATTAAATTTATATAATATATTATTACTTTTTTACAGGAAGTTGAACCAATGTATAAAGAATCTGTTCATATTCATATTATAGCAATGAGTAGTGCTTTAGGAACTGGTGTTAGAGTTCGTTACATGGATAGAGGTGCAGGAACTGAAGTAACTGCCCATGATTTTCCTGAAGGTGCCATACCAGCTGTGCACTTATTATATCGCCCTGGTCACTACGATATTCTTGATCCTTGATGAATTTGGCATTATGCAAATTTTTTAAATATTACAAAAATGATTTTTGACGACCAAATCTATACTTAAAATTTGACTTTTAAAACATCTTTAATTATAACGCATAATGCAATATGATATATCGCCTTTAATTTAAGAGAAATAATTTTGTTTTGTGTGCACATTGCATGCATTGTGTATATTTTTTCCAAAATCTATAAATGCATTTTTATGAATTCATTATCACATTGTTATTTCTATATATATGCGTTAATTTTGTTTACGAGTGCAGATTTATTACTGAATTAATTTATTTACCGAATTATTTGCATTTATATATATAATGTGTTTGTAGTTGTAAATTATTGAAATATTTTCAATATTTAAAAATTCTTAAGTATCGCCTTTAAAAATATATATTTTTAATAATTTTTATATATTCCAATAATAATATAAATATAAAAAAAATATATACCGATAGACTTGAACTCGAGTTCTCACAGAGTGACAGACCGAACACCACTTGTGAGCTATTTATATGTTAAAATATAGACTATAGACGAAGCATTCCTATACTTTTAGGGTCATTCCACAATAGGTTGCAAATGCCTTTGTTACCAGTTGACAATTGCGGATTGACCAATCAGCTGACAAGTAGCTTTGCTCTGATTGGTCAATCCGCAATTGTTAACTGGCAACGAGGGCATTTGCAACCTATTGTGGAATGACCCTGGGACTCGATTCTTGAATTCATTCGCAAGAGAAACGTATACGCAAATTCGGCTCTTACAGAAAAGTTGCAAGTTGATTGGCTAAAAGTCATGCGATAGCCAATCAACTTGCAACTTTTCTGTAAAAGCCGAATTTGCGCATACGTTTCTCTTGCGAATGAATTCAAGAATCGAGCCCCTGGCTGCTTTCGCGAGAAAATTAAAATGATCCAGATTAAAATGATCCTGTGCTGTGACTGGTCAAATCTGAAATTTCACTGAATTTCATTCAGTCCAATTTCAATGAAATTCAATGAAATTTCAGATTTGACCAGTCACAGCACAGGATCATTTTAATCTGGATCATTTTAATTTTCTCGCGAAAGCAGCCCCTTACTGTAGCAGTGAGTGAAGCCGGAAATTGGCAGAATACGACAGAGTGAGATAGTTGTTTTGACACTCTTCTTTCTCACTCTATTTTCTTTCTCTTTCTCACTCTATCTTTTGGCTGTCATGACAGTATACTTGACAGCTTTGACAGCTAGAGGGCGGCCATATTCTCTTCTGTACGATAGAGTGAGAAAGAAAAGTGTCAAAACAACTATCTCACTCTGTCGTATACTGCCAATTTCCGGCTTCACTGCACAGATCGAATGCTTCGTCTATATATATATATATATATGTCATTGTGTAAGCGCCCAAACCGAACGCACCTTTATATATGTTCTAAGGCGATAGGTTTCCTCTCCGATGTCTTTTCGAACGCGAGCATATGAACGGTCTCGCGATTTGATTGCCCGATACATTCGTGCTAGCATCTCTTACGCGCGCGAGAGAAAGAGAGAGAGAGAAAGAGAGAAGACAGATCGAGGAGTAGGAGGGAGAGAGAGGGGGAGAGAGAGAGAGAGAGAGAAAGAAAGAGAAAGAAAGAGAGAGAGAGAGAGAGAGAGAGAGAGAGAGAGAGAGAGAGAGAGAGAGAGAGAGAGAGAGAGAGAGAGAGAGAGAGAGAACGAACGAATTCGCGAGTTATCGCAGCGAAGAAGTGCACGGACGTCTAATAATCCCCGTAATCTCGTGCGAGAAGATAGAAGACGTGTTTATTCGCACCCAGCCGCGGGGAGGATCGCTCTACCCTATATAAGGTGGACAAGAGGAATCCGGAGCGACGCGTTTCTTCGTCTCCTCGCGAGAGAAGGAAGGAACAAGAAACGAGAGAGGCTCGCTCGCTCGCTCGCTCGTCTCGCGACTATCACTCATCGAGGATCTCGACGTCAACCCCTTCTCCGGGACTCCTTCGTCGTTCTTTCCTCTCCCAAATGGTGTGTACGTGGTGTACCATCATCGTACGACTCTGACGTACGCGAGGATACATCCGCCTGCTGCTGCCTAAGTTGTTAGCCACTGTGCAACCTCGGTGGTTCACCTACGTCGTCTTACGACGAGTGTCATCGCACGCCTGTGAGAGAAGGTTCTCTCCCTCGCAGGGGATCCGATTGTCAATCCATCGCGCGCTGCCAGAGCGAGAAGAAGAAGAAGAAGAGAGAGAGAGAGAGAGAGAGAGAGAGAGAGTGAGAGAGAGAGAGAGAGAGGGAGCGAGACGGGGCAGAAGAAGAAGAAGCAAGAGATAGAGAGAGAGAGAAAGAGAGGCCGCCCGCTGACTGTCCGCTCCGTTGCTCTACACTTTTCTCCCACCCAAGTGGTATCAATGTTGTCTGGCAATGGTGTGTAAGGAGAACGTGGTATCATGGTTTGGGAATCTGTCCAGGTAATAACGCGTGCGATCGCGGACGAATTCATCGCGATTTAGCGTCCTCGCGTCCTCGCGTCGTGATTCCTTCTTCCTCCTCCTCCTCCTCCTCCGAGATATTTCAGGAGTGTGATTTTTTGCGTAACCGACCGTCCTCGACGCCGTCTTACCCTAGTGGTATTCGTACACTAGGGGGAGACGACCTGACTCCAGATCCTCTTTAGATCTTACACTTGATTACTTTGTATCATGTTTCTTCAAATTGCATTTTGTCCTGTTGCTTTATCATGATGAGTCTTTAGAAAAGTCTCTGGTACATCGTTTATTGAGAATTTAAATGTTGTACTACTTCCTTGTTAACGTTACTTGTCAACTGATGTTTTTTCATACGGTTGATGCGAATGGGACACTTGTGTCCTTGTCGTCTCGTAAGTTCTTTGGTTTTTGTACGAAGCGACTCTTTTGGTCTGGTGGAGTTATTTTCTTTTTTATTTTCTTTACACTGGATGCATCTCTGCACTTATTCTACAATTTCTGTATTCTCTTCAAACATTTTCCTCGAATAAGAATATGTCAGTTCTTGTCGGTACTGTTTCTTATACTAGATATCAGTATATAATAATATATATATATATTATAATATAAATGCAATAATGATATTATAATATAAATGCAATATTTGTCATTATATAAGTTCTTCTTAACATTATGTATTAATATTCTTAATATTATACAAGTTTATTATAAAGATAAAAAAGAAGTTAAAATAAGGAAGATTTTAAGACTTGATAAAGAAATATATTTCTTTATTGAATTATTACATTTATTAGACTTATAAAAATTGAAACAAAATATCAAAAAATATCTATATATATTGATAAAATTAAAATCAGATTGCTAAGCTATATCGCAAGAATCTTTCAGCTTCTCCAGCACTTTGCCACTTTGACAAAATGCAATTTGATTGCTGCATTTAATTGCTATTTTTTTTAATTTATAAAATAAATAATACTCTCCCCTGCAAATTTCTGTGTAAATAATACATTATTTCAGTATTTATATGAAAAACGATCTATATTTAATTTTGAATGCATCAGTGCATGGATATTATAATTATCAATGATTGCATAAGACAGCTATAGTCTGATATATATACACATATATAAATTAGAATATGTGTGCGAGATACTGAAATAAAATATGTAAGATTGTTAATTTTTTAAGTGACAGAGAGTTAAATTATGACAAAATAGGGGAGACTTGTATCTAGAAACATGTAATTTATATGCTAATCATCTTTTTAATAATAGTGAAAAGTTTAAAATTAATAACTCAATTATCTTTGTTTTAATCACTATTTGTTTACAATCTGTGTAACAAAATACTTCATTTAGCTTAAATATAGTTTTATCTATAAAAAAATTTCAATAATTCTTTTTTTTCAATATTTTTTCTATAGCCTTTAAAAATCTGTAAAAAAAAAATACAAACAAATTTTGAGATTCTAATTTTAGTTATTATTTAATATATATTGACAAACTTGTTCTCTCTCTCTCTTTCTATATATACATATATAATCTCTTATAACACTTTAGATTTTGAAAGAGGTTGTTGTACCTACAAATGTGTACTTGAAAACAGATTTAAATATGTATTTTTAGATACAACATGCTTTTATTTTTATTTTCTTTTTTTCATAATAGCCCGAAGCAAAGTAAAGAAAAGCAAAAAGGTCAGATCCTCCCAACAAAATGAAGCAGTATTCAACAGATATTTCAAATGACAAAAATCTATGAGAATTGCAAATATAAAGTTTCTAAATTCAAAGGTATCCCCTAAATATTATTCATGTCTTTTAGTACATTTCTCAGTTCCTTAAAAACAACTAAGGCTATTGAATTAACTATTAATGTTTAATTTCTAATGCTGAGTTAAAATAAATTATATGTAATTATATATATATATATATATATATATATATATATATAATTACATATAATATAACATTATTACATATAATATATAATAATTACATTACATAATTACAAAATTACATATAATATATATGTTTGATTACATTACATAATTACAAAATAACATATAATATATATGTTTGATGAATGACGATGCAAAATGATGCAGATAATCCAATTGTCTGTTCGCAGGTCTTCAAATTTATACGATAGAGAGTCATTCAAAGGAGAGAGAGATTTAGAAGTAGAATTGTGAGACAGCTGAGTTAGAGCTGCCACTTTGAAATAGGGATTATTAATGTTGTTGACGCGATATTTTGCATATTCCTCACTAATCTATCATTTTTATCTGTTTAGTTATAAACGCATCGATGTGATGTGCACATTGCTGAACATGTGCTTGCCATTCGAAGTACGATACCTTGGCACATGCATCGAGGAGATCGGCAAGCGGGACTATAATGACCTGCGCGACACGGAGCACCATGCTAACAACACCTCCGACGTGGCCGAACTGACGACCTCGAACGTGACGGATAAACGTACACGAAGAAAACTGGCTCTTTACATGGCGCTATTGCACTCCTGCAATTACCCCTGTGCGGTGATCCTGTACAAAAATCTGTCCAACTTCGATCATCAGGAGATCACCAGTCTGATAAATGGCACCTTCAACGTGGACGATCAACCTCTGGAAGAGTTGCTGCTGCTGTATACGATGGCACTGAATCATCCGGCCTTCACGTACGAGCAGAAGAGCGTCTTCGGCAATATATTCATCAAGTTGCAGGAGGAAGAGGCTCGTCTGAATCTCTCAAAGATTAACTCTTCTTTTAAACCGACACAAGTAATGTAAAGCTCGTCTTATCTTTTTTTTTCTCTTTCTCAACGAAGAAAGACATGGTTTTTCTTTCCTTCATTGCGTTGTGTTTTAAAAATTTTATATAATAGTATGATACATATCAATTTGTTAAGTATAATAGAGAAAGAATACTTTTGTTAAATAGAGAGATACATTATCTTTTTCAACTCGGATTAATTCATTAATACATAATGAATTTTATAATCTTAATAAAATACTTTAGTAATATTATTTTAATAGTAAATTTTTATATCATTAAATTATATGATTTGATGATAATTTTAATTTTAACTTTTTTTTTCCAGAAAAAAATTAGAAACTCTTGATTATATAAATGTATATTACATATTTTTTGCAAACATAATACATAAGTCAAATTTATGCAGGGCTGTACACCGTGCATGAGCACGAATGAGAGGCTAATGGAATCTGAAATTCCGAATAGCTGTTTAATGCCGCCACCGCCGATGCAGTCATATCATGGTAAGCTATGTCTCGCATTTTTTAAATGTTCATTCATTCGTAAGAAAAACATTGGACACAATACAATTAGTACTCTTGCATATAGAAGTGACTTAACAGTAGCTTCAGTCAAGACTTCGTTTTTTTTTCGAAAAGATGTACTGAAAAGAAAAGAATTTTCTTCATTTTACTTAGGATGTACTAATTTAATTGATCAATTAGGGCAAAAAGAGGAAAAATTTCTCAGCTCTAATTGGTCAATCAAACGAAGCATTTCTAATGTCAATAAAGTGCTCTTTTACTTAATGATCTCAATAGTTTAAATTTATTAGGGAGAATTAATTAGAATAATATGTGAACAATATATTGAATATTAGTAGTTTTTGTGTACATATTTGTTTTATCGTTATCACAGAACTATCTATATTTTATCTTGAAATTTTTTCACTTTAAAAAAGATGTTTAAAATTGCTTTACAAAATCTTTGTTTTTTTTTCGAATAAATTATTTTAAATAAAATTACGTAAATTGTTTTCTGGAAAATTTATTCATGTATGGATACTACAATTGTAAGAATTAATCACGAACAGCTTAATCTTTTTGCAACCAAAAGTGCTATAATGATTTTTATTTTATAATTAATCGTGTTTAATATTATTTCTAGATAAACTTTTTTGTATTGTAAAATTCTTTTTCTATGTAAAAAGAAAAAACTATTTGAAATGCAATGAGATAAATTGTTTTATAAATCTATGCTTGTTTTTTAAATTCAAGATTGCTTTATTATATCTTAACAGCTTAATCTTTTTGCAACCAAAAGTGTTATAATGGTTTATATTTAACCGTATTTTTAATATTATTTCTAGATAAACTTTTTTTGTATTATAAAGTTTTTTATCTATGCGCAAAAAGAAAAATGTCTGAAATGCAATGAGATAAATTATTTTATAAATTTATACTTTTTTAAATTCAAGATTGTTTCGTTATATCTTAACATCATGTGATGATTACAGGAGAAATCGCAATGAGGAATGCTATGGTCACCGGGATGCCACCCGGCCTCACGATACCTCCACCAGGATTATGCCTGCCCGGCCCGGAGCAAATGCCTATGGGATCCGGCGGTACAACCCAATACGTTCACCTTGGTTTCCCATCTATGAACCATATGCCGCCAGCGTGGACGGGTCAGGTTATGATGGGAAGCCAGCTGATGTATCACACCGACATGCTGGCTTATCCACCTTCTCCTTTAGTCAGCCGCCAGTCCTCGCCGTCCCAGTCACGATCCCCTAGTCGCAGCAACTCGCCGATGGGTCGCGGTAGGAATAACGCGAATCCGCGCACTTCGTCGCAGGTGATCCAGTCCACCTCGAATACCCTCACGACATCGTCGAGCGGCTCCAACAACAGTCAAACGAGCATCTCCGGTTCGAACGCTATCAATAGCAACAACAGTAGTAATAACAGTAACAACAACAACAATTCTCTACCGCCCTTACCAGCACTCGGCGCGAGCAGAAGTCTTCCTAGTCAATCGCCATTGTTACCGTCGTCGCGACCAGTTCCTCTGCCCATCACGAGCACGTCGACCTTCTCTCGCCACAATTCTGTCGACAACGCTCCGTCGTCGACTTTGATTCCGGCGACCCAATCGAAACAACCCCCGCCACCGCCGCGACTCAGGTCGTCGAATTCCGGCGATTCTCTCCGGGAGACTCTAGGCAAGGAGATGCCGAACTTTAAGAGCAATCTACAAAACCTCTCTCTCGACGAGGTAAGTGAAACTGTGTTTCTTGTATTATGTACATTCGCGCGTGTACAATTTGAGATTGAGTTATCCGTATGTATGTGGATATTACAGATTAGAAGGTTGAGCGACGAAGATTTAAGGGAAATCGGCTTGACGCCGAACGCGGTAGGACAGTTGAGGAGTATAGTCAAGAGTCAACCCAACGGCTTAAATCAGATTTCAGCGGATAAGAAGCTGGATAGTACTAGCAATACTACACATTCGGTCACCGAGGCGATTGAGAACGAAGTAAGATTTATATATATCGTAATATATGACAATTTACTTAAAGGATAAAGATTTCTCGGCTAATTTGACTTGATTTTTTTCTTAAAATCGAGGAACTGATTACAGTTTTCAATTTTAACAGTAATTTTAACTTGAAAATAGAAAATATCCTGCAAATTAAGCTTCAGTTTTTGTTTCGTTTTAACAGGCTTTAAATATTTTTTTATTAAAAAAGTTAAAATGCATGGTTTACATTATAGAATCTGGTAATTTGCAAATTAATTATTGTTAAAATGATATTTAGCGTTTTACAAGTGCTAATGCTATTTATTTCATCATACAGGTTGCACCAGGTATGGAGGTCTTGGGTGATAATAGTAATACAAGCGGGAAATCGATACAACCGTTACAACAGGAACAACATCCGGCGATGCATAATTACCAGAATCACGTAACCAATACCAACATGCGGCGTTATCCTATGCCGTCGATGGATCACGCGCAAATACAAATGTATCCTCCGCCGCAGATGTACACAGCCCAGAATTCCTCGTGTTACGCTTGTCTCACTGTACCAGTAGCTGGAATGCAAAATCGATTTCCAAGGTATATATGAATTTTGATCAAAATTCGCAATATAAAACTTCATTGGAAAACATATTTAATATCTATCATCGAAGAAGATACACGTGATGATTCTATTTTGAGACCTGCATCGTACATTTCAGATGCAACGCTCAGCACATGTACTGCCTTGCGCAACTGCAAGCGCTCCGACTGGACTCCGAGAGCAGTCGGCACTGTTCTCAGAGCAGTAGTTCCGACAGCACCGGTAGCAGATCGCCCCCGGAGACGCCGCCAGCCGCCCCGTGGGTCGGCAGCGACAGCAATAACGTCGCGCCGCCGGTCACCGATCACATGAACTCGGTGCACTCGACGGCGACAGCGCCGCCGCATACGTCCCAGCAGCAACAACAGCAACAGCCGATGCAGTCGTCGGTGCCACCGGAGAGCAGACAACTCACGAGGAAGAATCCGCAGGCGCGCGCGATGCGGCAGAAGAGCCAGGGGATGCTGAACGGGGTCGGGAACAACGGCAACAACGGCGGACCGCCGAGTCTGCCGCACTGCGTCTCTTTCCCGGCGCCGCCGACGCACTCGCAGCTCGCCTATCTGCCACACGGTCACGCCTTCCCGGCCGCGCTGCGGCCAGGCAACAGCGGCATCTACTCCAACTTCCTGCACGGTCCGTCCGCGCGACCAGCAGCTTACCCGTACCAGCCGAACGGCGAGATCATGTACTCGTACACGGGGCATCCCGCCGCCGCGTCCGGCAGCACTCCGCCGCCGCTGCCGCCGACCGCGACGGCCGCCGCGACGCCGGTGCAAGCGTCATACATGCCGCCTACGTCGGTGGTGACGTACGCGGCGGCGACGGTGATCCCGCCGGCGAAGATCTCATGCTACAACTGCGGTAGTAGTAGTCACATCGCGGTAGACTGCAAGGATCAGACCATGGAGGACCTCACGAAGAAAGGTACGTTCTCCTAAATGCAATCCTTAAGCTCTCTCTGTATGGAGAAGCTTTGTATGAGGCTTTTCGTAAAGCAACTCTTGACTCATATGTAACAAAAACTTTACTCTTTTTAAATACTAGTTTCAACTTTAGCCTTAGTTACTGTATAAGATAGCTGATATTCAAAATTACAAAATTGATACCAGATACAATGTTGCAAAAAGATGGATAAGAAAAAAGTTATTCAAAATGAGTAAAAAAAGCTATGTTAATTATATATACAGGGATGTTTCAAATAAAAGTTGTTTGACTTAAAGGGGGACAGAAGATAGCGCTTCTGACTTTCCTAAAAGTCAATAATGCCATCTTCTGTCCCCCTTCAAATCAAACAACTTTTATTTGAAACATTTTGCTGTACAATCAAAAATAAAAAAGTTTTTCGGGGCGATCGATTAAAATGGAACACCCTGTATAGTTTATATGTTAATTAGTTTTTTAGGGGGAGGGTAATTTCCTTGTAAAATTAGATCGCACGCTTATATAGGACACACGAGTGCAAGTTTCAATGGTTCACGAGTTGTCATCACGAAAGAAACACCCGGAATCCTTTTAATTTCAGCCCAGTACCGACTGGATTACACAATAATGAAGCAGCCCGGGGAGTGCCCGAGTTCCGACAAGTGATCCCCTGCCACGGACCACTCCGCTACCACTCGTCACAATGATCACCGCCACTAGTACTCTGCGTTGATACCACTGCTT